>NC_071407.1:30407479-31007479 GCF_017976375.1 Cuculus canorus
CAGTTTTCATTACTTGCTCAGATCCACTTGGAATGAAATTTTATTAGTTTCTAGAGAGGGTTTTTAAAAGAAGGAATGTGATGTCTCAGCAAAAGAGGTTACTTGAAGACAACATAAAGTAAGATTATCAAAACAAACAATGACACGTCCTATTTGATACTGAGACCATTAAAGTATCACAAGGCCTAAAGAAATGAATAGCAATGTGACTTTGATTTATTCCATTGGGGTCTTTTAAAGTTAACTTGAGCAGTAAAAGTAATTACCAAACAGTTTCACAATCACTGAATAAGCAACTATCTACTGTTAAGACATTGTAAACTTGCACAAAACACATAGCTGCTTTCAACTGAACTCTGCTTCATCCCACTGAGTTTCAGAACAAATTATAAAACACTGTCAACATTCAGCTAGAAAATGCCCCAATCCTGGTGCTCCCCACGAAGATTCATGCAGTTGTAGTAATAAGTTTCTTAAAACACACTTTTATTTTATTTAAGCAATTCACTGAAATGTAAGAAAGTGCTTAAGTTCCACACTGGTCATTTTGCCTAACTCCCAACTAAAGTCAATTGAAATTTGACGAGTAAGTATATTACATTACAGCAACACAGCAACATTTTACTTTTCAAACCATGAACTTAGTGGGCAATCTTTCGAAACAGAATGAAGACTGAATAATGCATCCATGACTTGCTTTAATGTCACTTTTCTTTGATCTTCTACAACACATTGAACCATCAGAGTAAAGTAAAATTATAATGCTCTTGATACACCAAAACCTTCTCAAACTCGGATTTTCTCAAACTCTACACTTTGAGTTTCTCTTAAAATTAGTAGAAGACAAGGTATCACCTACCACTGCGAAAATCCAGCCCTACCTCAAACCAGAGAGGGGCAGGGTCTCAGGAAGGCACGAGGGAGGAATTTAGATCGTATAGTATAGCTAAGTAACTGTAAAAACAGTCAGGAAAATCAAATCATACAAGGTTGACTCCAGTATTTGTATTCAAATCTATTTGTCATACAATCTCTCCATTGTCCAGTGTCTGTCAGATCACCTTTGAGAATGTGGGAGCTTTTCGATATTGTTTGGGATAGTTAAGAGGATGGCTGAATTAAAAGGATGGCGAAATGTTCAGTTGCCCACTGTTGAGATGTTTGAGCACTGTAGCCTCTAAGGTTAACAGTTATTCACTCGTTCACTTGCACGTCTTCCAAATTTAGAGCCTTCTTCTTGTGTACGTAACAGGAATATACGAAGACTCGTTTGTATAGACCTGAATCAGCCTTTGTTAACTCAAGAGGAAGCTTGGGCAGCTGCCTGTTTGGGTTTTGGGGGTGAGCGCTTCCTTGTTTTGGATTTGTCTCCTTTTTGAGGATTTGCTTTAAGAACTGGAAGACATTTCTAGTCATGCTGTGCAAGCCTCGAGTTAATTTGCACCTCAAAAGTTTCAATTCACTGAGGTGAAAGTCTCTGGGAAACATCACACTCCTTCGCACAACTGAAGCTGCAGCCTGGCCCACAATTCATAAACAGTCACAGGGTTTCTCTTGGACACATAAATCAGTCTCTCCTCTATCAGAGCCCTGAAAGCACTTAAAGAAATGCTGATTCTTGTTTTCTTGTTATTGGAATGAAATATTTACTGTTGTTTCTGTTTAAAATGACATTTTCCAGAGTGAAAATGAAGAGGACTGACTTTGCAGTAAAATACACTATAGCATATTTTAAAGATTATGCTAAAAAAATACAAGGATGAAAAAGCCATCATTAAGGACATCTCTGACTGCAGATAAAGCCAAAGCAGTGATTACTGGCCTGAGGGTGAAGTAAATAAAATGAGGCTGTCTGCTTCATATCTGCCTTTGCCAAGATTTGGAAGTGTGTAGTGGGAGATTCCTACAGCTTTTTCTTCCTCTCTTCCTGCTTTTCCTTTTGTATCTATCCCACATACCCAGTGAAAAGCTGTAACAAACACCAGTAAGAGACTCAGCTTCTAAAGCTACCTTTGTCTTTTCTACAATTTTGACATGACTTTCTCCAAATTATGTGGTTTGATCATTCTTTCCAGCTCTCCTACATCTCAGCTTCCCTGCACACCTCATAAATTCTCTCAGTCTGGACTGTCTATACATCATCTTCCATGAATGCATACATCACCTCAGCTTGGCTTCTTGCCTACTTGTCCAAGAGACCACAAAGTGGCCCTGCATTATAGACCAACCTCAGCCTGGACACTAGTTAAGAAAGAAGGAAACACGGGAGCTTCAAGGGACTGTATGTCTGGGATTATCTTGCTACGTGGACGGTTTTGTCACAAAAGCCTTAATGTCCTGGGCTCCAGGTTAGCCCCATGAAGCTCTGAAGAACTTCGGAGCTTTGAGACTATGCAGACTCTGAGGATTGTGCATCCCTGACCTCCCACCTCATTTATGTAGGTAACTGCAGCTGAGGTGTCCAGCAGAGCTGGATAGAACCACCACATCACCTGAGATGCTGGAATTCTTGACAAAGCTGTAGAAAACACAAAAGTTTTCAGCACGTGCAGGCTGAACTCAGAGACTAAGATGTTTTTAGGGCTCCTTGGATCTCTCCTCTGGAGTTGAGCTCTGAAGTCAGTAGCTGAGCTTGTTAGTGGCCTGCAAGTTCTGTGAGTCTAATTTAACTAATTTTATTTAAAGAATTTCTATTACAAAGCATTGTTACTGCAAAACTTCCTTCCTTACCTTATCACAAAACACTGTTCAAAATTACAAAAAATAATCCAGAAATAGACTAAGATGTTTACTTGTATGTTCATCATGCCTGGCATCTAACAACAATGTTACCAGCAATACTCTTTGAGAGAGGCTTGGGTAAAATAAATGTTGCCATTGTTTGTTCTTCTCTGGCAATGTAATAAACCCACTGTGTTGCAAAAAGGAAAATAAGGTCTTACACAGGAAACTCTGTAAATACAGAATAAAATCAATATAATAGAATACTTATGATGGAGTGTTGTTGCCTGTAACGCTACTATACCCAAGTGCCTAACAAATACATCTTCACAGCACCTCAACGTCTGATTAAATGATAATTAGAAGTTGAAGATTCTCACAAAGAGGTCATGATATATTTTAATGCAATATTTTTTTTTTTACCTATAGAAACCACCATTTACAAGCAACGTGCCTGCAGATACAGATAACATTGAGACTGAAAATGAAACAAAAGGGGCTGATGTTCTGGTACAGAATAAAGAACTACAAAACTTGAGATTGTGTTGCATCCGTTGGGCCAGTTTCAAGTCCTGTGCTTCCACCACTTACCATGACAACCCCTCCAGACTGCTCTGCAGTGCACATGCTCATTATGGGCGCCATGCCAATGGTAGTCCCTTGGAAGTACACCCCACTGCAGGAGGGAGGGAAAGGAGAAGAATCACATAATCACCATTCAGTGCCAAGTTACCACCCTATTATTTTCAGTCTGGCATTTCTGCCAATCTCAAACAAAGATCCCATTTCAAATATGTCAGCTCCAGACATTTGCAGGTTTAAAACAATGAAAAGCACAGATTAGTCATGCCAACTTGCCAAACTGACAATGACAGCATCTCTGTTACGAGAAATAGCCATTTGATCACCACCCTTTGGGTTTACTGCGGTAACAGGATACTTCTTTCCTTTCTTTGTTCCCTGACTGAAGTTAGGAATAGAAATGTAAATGTAAAAATAATGTCTGTAGCTCAAAGAAAGGTTATATTAATGCAGTAGAAGTTTATGTGCTACTTGTTAGAATACAAGGCCTATAATGTAATCACTCCAAACAAAGTGTTATTATACATAGAGAGTAATCAAATATCTCCTGAGGGACAGTTTGGAAGGGCCCACTCTACTCTTACACAGCTAACGTAAGAATATCTATGTAATGAGTAAAGAGCTCCTTTTAATTACTAAGACACTAGGTATGTTCATCTGTATATATAAAGAATGGTTCACAGATTAAAATGATACCTGGTTCAAAAGAGATGTGTTTTGCTTATGTTTTTTTTAAAGAGTGCTTCTACTTTGAACATGTTTACTCAATTATTTTAATCCAGGAAACAGCAGCAGGGTAAAAGATGTGTGCAATTTAATTTCTGAGTCACAAATGCAAAGGAATTGCCCCATTTAAGCTGCATTTTAAAGTTTACTGAGGTCTTTGTACTACCAAACAGGCTTCACATAGTGACACCTTAGCTCTGCTTTTGGGGTGAGAATAGGACTGCCTTCTTCAGGAAAAATTTAGACTGCTTAAACTGCTTGTAAATTCATACCCTAAGTATTTACCAGCTTATTACACACCCACACTTCTATATGAGTTGTACACAGGAAAGGCGTACAAGTAACAGAACTATCGCAGAGTCATGGAAGGAAATGAATCTGAAGCATCTGCTGAAGGATGCTGCAAAGTGCCTGTATGTTTGATGTCTACAGAGGGGAAAGACAAACTCTCAGGAGCACAGATGCTCCTCCCAACAGCTTAGCAATTGGGGAAGAATTCAGTACAGCTATTTTTTAAATCACTGAAATCCCAGCCAACATTAAACATAGTTTTAAGTCTACCTTATCAGCTGTGCATTGTCATGGGGTTTACGAGGTAGTAATTTAAGCTTTCTCCAGTCCAGAAACTCATGGAGGCTAGTGAAAGGGTCTTGAGATATAGAGCACTTATCCATGTCATTCCATACTTCCACTCCGACCAGGGCTACTCGAATATTTAGTGGCCTATAGAACTAAAATATAAATATAGAAACATAAAAAATATAAAAATAGAAACTTATCTCTCAAACCCATTTTAGACCACATTGGACTAGAATATTTCAACAGAAGCATAGTGTGCATATGAACCTTTCTTACAGAGGGTTAAATAGTCTCTTCTCCAGGGCAAAAATGAACACCTGATAGGACTGACTCAGACAAAATATTTCCATTACTTACAGAAACCAGTTCTGACCTGGCTAATCAAACATAAGGAATTCAAAGACACCCAGAGATGTGCTACTTCTCTATGTCTCAACTACCTTCACATGTCCTTCACTTCTGAAAAAAACTTGTTACTATGGCAGATGCCTCTCTTCAGGCTGCCCTCCGTCACTAGTACAAATGCAATTCAAGAGGCAGCTGTGCTGTACTGTGGTTGTGGTTGAAAATAGCAGCTGAAAATTAGCTAGAGTTGTCGAGTGTTGCTCATAGCAGATAAACCCGAGTGATTTTAGCAGTGTGGGTTACGTACTCTATTATCCCATTAGTAAACGCCACAGTCGCTACAAGAGGGTAGCTGAAGCAACGTTAGCAGTGGAGCTGAGATAAGAATTCTAACGTGAGACTAATGTGAAGAAGGATTCAAGAATCAATCAAGTGCGGATTTGGCTGTCAGTATCAGAAAAGAATATACTAGATCTTTGTCTTGTTTATATGCATTACAGTAATTCAGATACTATTGGCATTTGCTGAGGATAAAATTAAGCGCAAAACGTAACTATATTATAACATGCAAGATTAATTTTGAGCAGTTAACATATAAACACCTGTCCTCCAGTAATATGTCAGTGAGAAAATTATATAAGAGGTGGAGGTGTCTTCAGCAGCTTGTTTTTAATCACGAATGCTTCTCCTTGAGTTACTGCCTTTGAAGTATCACTTGAGAAGTTCTCAGCTAAATTAAGTCTCCCTCAGTTATAATTTCACTACTGGACTCCTAAGATTTTCTGGTCATACAGCACAACAAAAATAAACTTTCATTTGCTCAAAACTCCTGTAGAGGATTCTTAGCATTTACTGTTTATTGTCAAGAAATTGCTTCAAATACAAAAAAATCAAGTGTATATCTCTCTTACTGCTCTTATTCAACCATCAGCTTCTGCTTCCTTAAGCACTGCATATTTGTAATTCTGTCTTACTCCTTGGGCTATATATCTTAATGGCCGCATATTCACAGGTCCTTTGTTGGCATTAAAACTGGATCACCCCCAAAATAAGTGTTTTTCTATGGGCTGTTCCATTTATGATTATCTTCACCCTCTTCCCAGGTTAATAAAATCCTAGAACTAGATGATGCATCTCCTTAGGAACAGTGCTCCCACAGACATATGCATCCCATACGGTTCAAAAGCATTGCTGAGCACAGCTCAGTACGTTGAAGCACATATGAAAGGCTTAAGTTTACTTTTTGGGTTTTACACACTGGAGAGAAAAATTGCTCTGAAATACTGGAGTATTAGGAAAGCAACAGGGTTAGCTCCTTGAAAAGGTGGATAGATAAGGAGATGTGGCAAAGGCTGTGAAAACTGCTGATCTGAGGATGTGGGCGTTCTTAACGCACTAGCAGCTGAAACAGATTTCTCATCAACATCCTTCAGAAAGTGTAGCAAGTTAGGAAAAAGTGAAATTATGCTCACGTTCTTACCTTATCAACATAGTTTGCAATTTCTATCAGCCTCTGTTTAATTTTTTCCACATCCTTGCCTTGTCTCTGAAACTTGGAATGAAGAGAATCAATGTATCAGCAGCACAAATATCATAGAATCACAAAATCATAGAATCATAGAATAGTTTGGGTTGGAAGGGACCTTAAAGATCATCTAGTTCGAAACCCCCTGCCATGGGCAGGGACATCCCACTAGATCAGGCTGCCTAATATCACAGTGTTGCCTCCCAAAAGCCAACCTGGCTGAGTTGCCAGCATTGTTGGTGATGTTTGGGCATTACACAGTGCAACCAGCAGCCATCAGCAGACTCCTGTTGGCTTCACGAGACCAGGATCTGGCCCAGAATAAGCACAGGCTATGTGATAGGCTCATGGTTCTCACAAGAAGGTTTTAAAATCCCTAAGTCTTACGTAGGGATCTTCCTGGGACTGATATTTTGTGAGGAAAAAAAGGCTCTTCTGTCTGCTGTTTCATGCAGCAGAGTGACTGCTATTCTCTGACTGGGAGTGTTCAAGAAGCTAAAAAATGTAAGAAGCAAAATAATTCAAATGAAGACTTAGGTCTCTGGCTTCCATTCAACTCTCTGGAACATTTCTACAGTCAGTCCTGGTTGCTCACTTTGCAACTCTCTTTGCAAACCCATCACGAAAGCAGTTGGGCTTAATGCAATGTGATAGTAAAGTACTGCTTCAAAATGAAGTGCAGGATCCTACAGTGTCTTCCAAACAGTAACAGTCCCACTGAGGGCAGAGTCAATGGCAAAGAAGGCTTAACTAGCTCAAGGAGATCCTGGGAAGCGAATCCATATTTGCCTTTTCTTGAGTTACTGCCAGATATCCTAATTATTTGAAAGTCAAATTCCTTGTGAAGTATTGCAAGAAACTTTTACAATTGACTATCAGTGTTGCCCTATCTTAGTAATGCCTTCCACTGCATAGCTTTAGGAGAGAAGATTTATTTTTGAATAAACATTCTATCTTGCATTACCATGGAAGACAGAGAGATCACTACCAAGATTACTTGCATTACCATGGAAGCTGACCTGAGCTACCTGGCTCCCAACTGTGCTTTCCATAACATTTTAGGTTTAAATTTCTTACCTCACGATTATCTGCAACAATAACAAGTTCCACATACTTCTTTGTCTTCAGAGTTTCCCTCTTGAACTGCCAAAAAAGATGCAAAGAGTAATTGATTTTTGCAATAAGTGACCCTTGGAATTGGCTTTCCCTCAGTCCAACAAAGTGCTTTCAAGACAAGATACACAATATCTCAGATTTCACTACATACAATTTTTTGTTGTATTTCTCTCCTCATGGAAGTTTTCCTTTTATCTACCACAACATAAATAATCTACATGGTACTTACAAACCATTTCCCCCCCATACCCCCTCGGGTTTGATCACAGCAAGCAGGGAAGTGTTGCTAAGTCCCTTTCAGCCTTTCAGCTTTCTGCAGTTGAAATGTTTAAATTATCTTTCCTCACAGAAGAATACCATCTGTAGCAGAAAGACCTTCACTATTTCCAAAGCACATTTAAAGCAATGATGAGATGACTTTTAGCAAACATTTCATGCAACAGAGAGACTGAGTATTTAAAAAACAAAAAAAAAAAAAAGAGAGATTAAGGGACATTGAGTGAAGCAGAGAAGAGATCAAGTTGTCAAGGCATAAATTATGCAGGAAGAAAAATCCAAGAATAAAAACTGCAGAAAAAACCCAGAGTGAACTGTCAGTGTCTGGGGAAGTAAACTAATGCTCTAAAATTGGAAGGCATACATTTAATTTTGTATCTGTATATTCATACAAAACAGCCTGTCGTGCTACTTGCAGTTCTAAATGCAAGTCTAAAAGAATCATAACGCTTAGCTGCAAAGAGATCACTGAAGAAAATGAAATGATTTTGTAACAGAGCTTATCACAGCACAGCTCCTCTGCTACCCTAAATTTAAGTGACCTATTAATGCCTGTAAAAGTTCCATGATTTACAGCAGCTGAGCATCTCTTCTATCATTCCTCCCTTGATTCTGGAATAAGATAGTTAGGGAAAAGAGGTCTCAGCAGTATATCTGATCTTCATGCCAGAACTTAGGGAGCTTAAGTAGATGTATGACCTACTAATGACCACGATGTCTTGAACTAAACTAATGCTCTGTAACCTAAAACATGACTAAAGCTTTCCAAAGCAAACTGTTCCAAGGCCAACTCTGTGATCCCGTAAGCTAAGTCAGTGCTAGACACCACCTTCCAGCCAAATTTCACAAACTTTTCTTCACATTACCAAAGTTTTCCTCTGTATTATCAGCAGATAAATGATTTTGAATGTTTCACAAGAAGCACTGTGTTTAGAGGAAAGTACCAGACATAACCTTCAGTAACTCTGAGTTTCAAATTCATCTTTAATAGTGCTACACAGCCTTCAAAGTAAAATAACCGGAAAACAGTTAAGTTTCAATTGGGCAGTATTTATGAACAGAGAAAGCTGTAAAAGCTATCATTAATGAACTAAACATCAATGACACAAACACTTCACAGGATTACATTTTTAGGAGGTCTGGCAAATGAGCTCAGCTAGATATTTTTCACAGCTTCTACTGCTGCTGGGCTTCTCTGTCACATTGTGCAAGTGTCACCTCCACGGGGACACGGTGCGCACATGGAATTTGTGTGTGTGCCCATATCTCCTCTGCCACACAGGTTATCAACAGTGCCTCGTGATATGCTGGCTGGGAACCAAGACACCAAGGAATTGGCCTGTCCCCTCCTGCTGCTCCTGGAACAGCAGTAGATAAAACACAAAGGGCTTGCAATATCTCAGTAGACTTCAGCTGAATCCATGGTGCTCTGGCAGAGCTTGATTTGTCTCGCTGCAAATTACACCAGATACGAGAGTGCCACGTATGGCAAATGGTCATGTAGGTTTTGTTTGTGATGGAATCGATCTCTTAGACACTAGAACTCTAACAGAAACCTAACATTTATTATGTGGTCCCAATCAGAGATGTACACCCAAGGTGCCTCTACTCTTCCAAATGAAAAGATGAGACACGAAAATCCAGGTACAAAGATATAAGATCTCTGTTACATCAGTCAGTTGAAACCATTTACATTTTACTAAGAGTAAAACTGTTTGGACTGGAGAAGTTAGCCTGAGAAAAATTGGCTAGCAGGATATAATCATGTAAGCCTCTGGTGACTGACTTGCCTTACGAATCCATTCCTGTGATTTGCCCAAAGGCTATGTGCATTCTTTGCAGACAATATTAATTTATAAAATGTACCTAATTATGACTTCTTTCAGTTTGCTTTCTGCAGCCAGCTGCATCAATGCACAATCCACTGCCTGAGTTAATCCTTCAGAATTAAAATGAAGTGTCAATAATAAAGCCATGATAGATATACATGATGCAAGACAATACGCTTTGTTCCACTCACTGCTGTCTTTCTCGTCTGCTTCTACCACACCTGATGCTTCCACTGCTGTCCCAAACTGCTGGAGCCTGCTATAAATGCACGGCTGTAGCATTTCTCTTTCTCTGTGATCCACTTGCCCCAAACGGCTCATCTGCCTGATTTGTAATCCACCAGCAGCATAAAAATGGTTATTTTGTGTGGCTTCAGAGCAAAACCCATATGGTAGGGCTGTCTTACGCATCAGGCTTGCTTTCTGTAGGATCATGTCTTAATGGAGCTTAACAGGAAAACACTCTCCCTGCCACAATTTGAGTGTCCCCTGAGCTATGAGTATTTTGAAAATTGTCAAATGTAATGTGTGGAGTGAGATTTCACATTACATTGTTGTCGTCAGCGAAGCAGACTGTCAGGACATACTGAATAAAGATGACCTGCAAAATATGGAGATATAAGGCTGCTCAAAACTACACTGGATGACAGAAGTAGTCATAGAGACTTGGGTCCAACACAGTAAAACACCGGTTTGCATACATCTGCTACATTATCTGACTTGCTCTACTAAATCTTGTGCTTGGATCCGGGAAGCTGAGTCTGGATTTAAATCTAACTCAAAATCTGCATTTAAATCTAACTCAAAGGCTAGTCTAACTTTGTGATATATTGATCTCACATTTCAGCTCTCCTCAATAAACGTTTAGTGTAAGTAGTTGACTGAAAGGTCAGGGGGGGAAAAAAAACCAAAAAAAAACCCAAAAATTCTGCTGAAACCAGCCAAACCCCCAATATTTTCATTCTTCCTAAACCTGAAACTGTTTCTGCTTTCTTCTGTCATTCAGTGTAGTTTCAAGCAGCCTTATATCTCCATATTTTGCAGGTCATCTTTATTCAGTATGTCCTGACAGTCTACTTAGCTGACGACAACAGTGCAATGTGAAATCTCACTCCACACATTACATTTGACAATTTTCAAAATTCATATAGTAGAAGTGTATCCAACTTACTCATTATATATATTATACCTATCCATTTGATGCGACAGTTTTTATAACTGTGTCCACTGAACCGCAGCAAAAATATTTTTCAGATATTTAAGGTGAATTCTGGCACGCGGTTGAAGCTATCAGCAAAAGATGAGAATCATGAGGGTAATAGTAAATCAGTTAGTTGTATGCACATGTTTTATTTCAGTTGCCTGGTGTTACAATGATTACCTCAGTGCATTTCAGTCAAAAGGCTCAAAGATTTCGGGGCAATCTAAATAAAATTTTGAAAGGCACTTTTTCAATGTTTTGAACCTACACACATTCTCAGAAATACACTTAGCCCAGAAAATAGAATATGTAAAGGTTATTGCATTAGTTGTAATATTTAATATTACTAAAATGTAAAATCATTTAATGCCAATACATAAATAACCTCTAGGAATGCCATTTTGGTTGCTTTCATTAACAATTAACTTGATGGATAGGCTTAGAGGTACATGTAAGTATAAATTCCAATATGCGACATTTAACGAATGCTGAAGGCAGATCTGTTTTGTTTTATAATTTCTGAACACCTAAACCACTCTTTCCTACAATCCCCATCCAATATGCAGAGAACTTATCACTGCACTTCCTCCTCCTGATTTTTAGCTCATTTAGTTTTCTACAGTTTCCATTAGCTAGATGCATTTCACATTAAGTGCATTTCTTCCTACATAGAAATGATTACAACAATATATATGGAAAATAATAGGGTGAGAATTTGTTTTGTCTGCATAAGATACTTTCCTACTAGAATGCAATATGTTCAAAAGCTAATATTAGCAAACTATCACAACTATCATGTTCTCATCCATCTTGGGTGGCCAAGAACATTTCCAGACACTGCTCATTGTTCTTATAGGGTCTTAAATTTTTGCTATAATCGTATATGAACGAAGATGCATTACCATAGTACAAAACCATACACTTTTCTGTGCAATGTCATTACTGAAACAAAAGAAAAAGCAAGATATCTATGCAGGATCAAGAAAAAGTAATAAATGGTGTCAACGGCAGATGACTACATGGTTTAATGTTTTTCTCACTAGGGACTCTCTGCAACAAAGAGTTTTGGTGCAGAGTAATACGGGAATGCTGCCGAACACACACACAAAAACCATAAATATAAAAGTACATCATCTACCTACCCTGCCAGCTTGAGAATGGTGTGATGTGTCATTGTCATCAGCTCTCACTGCAGAGATGTCCAGTTGGTGGCCACAAGACCCTGGGGCTATTTTGAAATTCTCTGCTCGGTAGATTTTGTGTTCACTTGTAGCACCTTCTAATGGCTCCAGAATGTAGCTTTTGCTTTCAAATAAAATAATTCCCCTGTAACAGAATAAAATAAAATAAAATGCATGGTCTTCCAGAGCTAACTTATGTTTGTCTACAGCAAAGTTGCAGTAGGTATTAATAATGATAGAGTATGAAACAGCAAAACGCTGATTCACAATGTTATGGTCAGGTGGAGCAGAAAACATCAAAGCTGTATATTTGTCATTGCAGCACACTATACTTTAAAAGAAGCAATGGCTCAAAGAAAATTTTCCTCTTCTGAAGTGCTGTCCTGTAGAGCAAAACTATATCCGTGTTTTATGTTTTCCATTCTCCCAGTAATGCATTGCCATTTCTGAGTGGAGTCACGACGTGTGGGCTTCTGAGGATCCACAGCAAACAATAATGAACAAAAGCATGGCGAAATGCTTTTGTAAGAAAAGGTAGAGTGAAAGCATTCATTATGACCTGCAGTGTGCGTTATACCTTTTAACCTAAATGCTGATGCAAGCTTCGATTCTGCCAGATAAAAGAGGCATTGAAGTATCAAAATGGATTATTAAATATTGCACAGTGGGGCATCAGAATGAAGCTCGGCTATATTAACCAGTGGATTCCTGTTTAACTCATGTTACTAGCCAAAATAATAACTTTTACAGCAACACTACCTGCTCCCTCAGGATCTCAAACATTTTCCATCAGTGAAAGCACTCTTACTGCACTACTTTAAGCTACAGTATGCAAAGAGGAAAAAAGGATTTAGGAAGAGATACAACACCTGGCTCCAAGCATGTAGAAGAACATACGACTCAGCTAATTCTGGGCTTCATGTGCTGCCTCCTTACCAAAAAACCACTCTCCTTATACACTCCAGACAACTCAATAAATAAAGGCCATGCTTGGGTTCTTGTTCTGGGTCTTGCCCAAATATTTTGAACTGCTACAGTAAAATAAAGTTGACAAAAGGTTGAATCTCTTTCCAATTCCTTTTGCTGAGGCAAGCTGCTGGCTTGAGGCTGCTATTTCAGCTCAGCACAGAAGCAGGCAGTATGGTATGGGTATCCATGGTCTGTGCAGGCTAGAATAGGATTTCTTGTACTAAATTGCATAAAGTAGGATGATCAACAGCAATACCACTGGAATTAGTAATCATAAGTGCAACTGGAGGACCATAGAGTAAGAAAGAAGACTGCTCTACTGTACATCAGAACTGGTGCAGCATAAGAAGGCATGAAGTAGGTTTACAGACAGGGCTCAGATAAAAATTACTGTAAGAGAAAGGGATTTAGTATTCCGTGACTAACTCACAAGCGCTTAACTTGCATCCTGATCGCATACTGCAAACAACTCAGGAGGGTCCTAGATAATTCCTGCATTAAGCTGGACAACAGGTTTTGTTGGGTAACTATGTGACCAAAGAAAGGAACCCTTTTAAACCCATTTATCTTTCCTAAATTGAACATAAGCATTTGCCTATGGAGTGTTGTAAGCATTCATCAATTGGACTCTACAGTGACTGCATTGCATTACTAATTCCTTCTCTGTTCTTAAATTATGAAGGAATTAATCCCTAGGTTCTGGCAAACGTTCAGCAGCAATGAGTGCAATCTACATACCTGTAATTTCTGGTAAAACTTTAATTGGCCAAAGCATTCTTCTTCTAAACTGTACTGTCTATATATGCTGTTAAACAGCAATCATTTTCAGCCCAAAGATGGCTGTATTACATTAATGTGTCTTTTTGGTGTACAGGAAGTGTCTGCTCTTTTTATTTCTGTCTGTACTGAAACAAAGGTAAGATACTGCAACCACTGTGAGACCGATACATGTCTCTACACAATTCTTCTGCAGAAACCTAAAAGAAAAAAAAGATAAAGAAAAAAAAAGAGAAAAGAAAAAAGAGGAAGGACCCAGAAGCAGGTTAATGACAACATAAAGACTGATTTTAAAATAAAAAGTTAAATTACTACGAAAAAGCTGACCTAGCTGTTCTCTTCGTCATAAGATGTGATAAAGAAATCCAAAGTCTTTGGCCTCCTAACCAATTAACTGACATTTTCATTCCAAGCTGACTGCACAGTTTTGCTACAAAACATCATTAACATCATTTCAGCCAAGCCATCAGACGACCATTTTACTGTTAACTAGGACAGCTAAAAGTCCCAGAGAAAAACAAGACTGGAAACCCATGATACTAAAAAGCCCATGCAACAGCATTTGCAGGACCCTGCTTTACCGACCTGACCCAAGAATCAGTCTGATAATTAATTTGTAGCTTTCTTAGTACCCTTGGCAAATTAGGTAAGATTTATTAGTTACCCATTGCATGGGCATGCTGTGTATGAATGATCATAGTTGGAAAAGCAGGACTGATTAATTATAGGGACTCTTGCAGCTACAGCTAGGATACATTATAGCTCGCGTGACATATGGGAGACCTCCAAGCAGGTCACATCATGATTTGAGTAACCTTACACACTCCAGTTCTAAATTATTTTCAGATCTGCCTTATTCTTTGAAGAATTTAGCAAACTAGGACAACACATTCCCTTTACTCCAATAATCAGCAACTCTGTAATCAACACAATCAAATAAAGATTGTTGTCTTTCCCCTGTGCAATTAATCATTTAATTTTGGAGGCAGCTGAAACTAGCAATGGTGGCAGAAGTCCATTAGTCACTCTTTGAAATGGGCCAGCCTGACCATCTCCCTTTACTGACAACTAAAAGCTTACACAAAACCATGAAGGGTTTTATTTTTAGCGTTAAACTTATCCTGCTTAGAACATTAGCTTAAAAAAGCATAGACTTAAGTAATATTAAAGCCAGCATCTTGGTGGCAAGAGTTCATAGGCTAAACAAACTACATTAACGCCAGGTTTCCCATGCACCCCTTATATACCCATCTACTGTCTAAGGTAATTAAATAAGCATTAATTTACACTATGTTTTCTTTAGCTGCAGAGGATATGGAGGAATGATCAGATAACAGAGTGATTAATTTTGTTTTCTGCAAAAGCACACCAGACCCAGGGCAGCTTGTTCCACTTGCCACTGAGACTCCCATCCCAAATTACAGTATGAACCTTTAATAAGAGTTCTATCTTTGTATATGAAGCAAACCCATGGTAAAAAATCTGCTGGTTCGGCATAAAGGAAAATATACATTTCATTTAAAGCACATTTATCCTTTGAGTGCTGCCTACAGGATACCAGCACCTGGCTTGTGACCCTCTGTAATAAGATAATGAATATCAAATAGGAATTACCTTGGCCAGCTATCTGTTTTTTTACTTATTTTCTTTTCCCATGATTGTATTTTCCCCCCACTGATCCGTGCCAAGCACAGCACCTTAAAAATCTAACTAGTCAAAAGCTATGGTTTCTTTCTTTTATTGGCGTAGCAGCATTAGGTGAACGATGCCTACCAGTCATACAGTACTAAGAATCTGCAAATAAAATAAATCCATAACTACTTTTTCCTTCCACTTTTGTTAGCTGTTCCAAAAACGCCTGTTACTCCTATACCACTTCTGTGTCTTCTTCTTGAACATGGTTCTCCCACACTCCTGAACCAGCCTGTGTTTCCCAAAGAACAAGATGGTGCAAACTCTCCATATTTCAGGAGGCATTAATGTTAAATAATACAATGTTAAATAATAATAGCAGCAAATAGAAAGTATATTAAAGAGATTTCAGACCAAATATTAGACAAGGAACCCCAAATGGATTTCAGCAACTCTGTGAGTACTTGTTTTAAGTCCAGCTTCTACTGAAACCTGTAGAATTGCTACCATTACCTCTATCAGGGAAAAGACTACCAGAATTCCCAAGCTTATAAATGTTTTGGAAGAATGCAACATAAAGTATATATTTTTTGGTCTTCAGGTAGCTAATTCATAGCATCTGTTTTTATCTGAGTCCCAACTGATATTGGTGTTGGGAAGTCAGTACAATCTTGTAAATGAACTGGGCAGGAAAGACAACAGACAATTCAACATCTGCCTAAAATTATCACGCTCTCCTTTTCATTACTGATAGCAGAGAGAGAGAAGGGGAAAAAAATCTATACCATACAGCATGTCCAGACACCAGTTCACAGTCTCCACATCTTGAGCCTATGTTAATATTTTACTCTACCTCTTAACCAAGCTTCAGCCCTGCTGATGTACAGAGGTCAGTACCAAATAAACCACATCCACATTGCTAATCAGCTCTAAATATCAATGACTCATTGGTATTTGCCTACTATATGTCATTATATGTCATATGGACAGATGGGGAATGTGTCCATGACATAGCCCATAATGGGAGAACTCCTTCAATCTCAAAGAAAAAGAAATAACCTACACAATTAATTTATTACTAATTGATATTTAACTTGCTAGGAATCTCTCAATTAAGGAAATGCAATTTGATGGAATAATTCCACTATTTAAATTGTTGATTAGGTACAGGATTTTTTTTCTCTTAAAAACAAAAACCTAAACAAAACCTAATGCAAGGCCAGTCATATTTCATAAATCAGCAGGCTTTAGGAAATCTCAAAATATAAATGAGATTTTTCTTTTCCAACTTGTCAGCAGAAGAAAAGGCCCTGCCAACAAAAACCATCAATGTATACTTGTCTGAGAAATTGCGATGCTGAAGTGAAACTTGGCTAGGACAGCATTATATGAAACTGTGATACATTATTCTGCTGTACTATACAGGGAAAGTTAAGTAAATCAATAAATCTGATACCCATGAATGCAATTAAACATTTGGTTTTAATGAAGCTCAAAGTTATATTCATTTCTAAACAATAATAGTAAAAAGCTCTATTACCACTGAAAGAGAAATGCAGATGCTTTCAGTTTGTAAGAAATTAATATGACTATAAAGGGCTGTCATGTTTATTCATCAGAAATTCACATTAATTCTCTCTCTGCCCACAGACACAGTGAAAGACTGCGCAGTACTCACGTGCCCCCTAAAACCTACACGACCTTCATTTCATAGCTAATGCTACAGCTTCAAAAGCAAAGGGACCAATACCACAGCTGTACCACTGATTTTGATGGGATTTTCAGGTGAATAAATAACAGAATTGGAGCCTCATGCCCTGGGGTGTTGTTCTCATGACACTCGTGATGGAGGTACTCCAATTACTCACTGCAGTATTTCTCAACATACATGATATCAGAAGGTGATACCTAAAGTGACAGGGCATTTTTATTTATTTTCCTTATCTATTCTACATTCTCAAGACTTTGTATAGCAAATTCCCAGGCACATAAGCAGGCAAACAAACAAAAGACGAACTAAAATGCAGTAGTGAATCACAACTGCATTTTTAGTCTGTTTTAATTAGTTGCAGATTAATACTATTGGGATAAATTAATAAGATGATCTCTGGACTGCTTTTCTAATGGGGAAGGTGATCTTTAAATATCTTTCAAATGGTTTGTGATTTAACTTTAAAGGACTGTGAAATACAGAGAATGGGAGTTGGACTCCAGAGGCAGAAGTACTCCAGTCTCTACCATTGCCCCTGGGCTGGTAATGCATCCCTTTCTGCATCAGTTCCCACCTGTAAAATTGGTATATTTTAGTAACCACACACAATAATTACCTGTTGCTGAAGGGCGTCAGACATAATCCAAGTTATACCGTTATCCTACTATACCGCACAGCATGATTCCATTAAAATAACATATCCGACCCATATAAACCAAGGGTAACGTCTCAAAGGGAGGTCAAAGCAGTAGCATTATTGGTTTTACATATTGCCATAGGGGTAGAGGTGTTCTCACACCAACACCTCATTAGTCAAATATGTTTTATTCCAGCGAATGTATTTCATTAACCTCAAAATATATTTTATAGCACAGTGTCTAAAACGTGGTCATACCCAGAGACTACTGTAGCACTTAATCCTTTCTCAGTGCAAGGCAGCTTTGTCCAGAGTGAATGCATATTGGTTTGCAACTTTGATACCTGGAATTTAAGCAGGGAGTTACCTGAATTGAAAGTGATAATGTAATTTCATGTCCAGGATTTCGGTTGCAAGAAACAGTATTTGTTTTATCAGGGAAAGTGTCACATTTGAGCACAACTGGGAGGGTGACGAGACAGTACGAGGAAAGCAGAGAAAAATGAAGAAGGAAAGAGATATTGGCATCAGTGTCAACTTAGTGAGCACATCTCACAGTACTGTGCAGCAAAGTGGAACAGTGAAAGAAGGCTCGACTCAAACTTGTACCTCACATTAAGGCTCATAGGATGCTTTTACAAGTCACTAGATATACAGAAATATTTGTCGGTTTAGTTGTTTCTTTTTCTTTCATTTTTTTTAAATTAGGTGCTGTCTTGATGGAGAAAGCTCAGCCAGGTACAGAACATCTCTCACATTTGTCCTGGCAGCAGCGGTGATACCTGGGAGATTACTGTGCACTCAAGGGTAGTGTGCAAACAGTTGTCAGAAAATGGAGACAATGTTCATCTCAGAGCACAGCGGTGATCATGGTCCAGGAGCTGTTTACCACCTGAATAGCTGAAATAAAGAAGGTATGAAACCCCAGAAGCTGAATGCTTTCTAAGGTTAAGCTCAAAATCCTCTAGTAATTTCATGGTCACAAACCATGCAAGATGTTTATATGAACTAAAGGCTCTTCAGAAAGTACGGAGAAAAAGCACACGTCCAAACCACTGCTTTTCTCAACTGGGATTTTCTCCTAACTTCTTTTTTTTGGATGCAAGCTCCCCTTCTGTGGGGAAATCATGCTTGAGGAGTCCTGAGGAATTTTAATTTTTTTCTCATTGGTTTCCCACTTCCATTCCTTTTTTAAATAGCTCATGTCTGGAGTGTCATATTTAAATTCCCTGTTCAGCTGGTTGAGTCTGGGATGCAGCGAGTTCAGCCAGACCATTTGAAAAATGGATGGCTCTAGTATCGGAGGCCTTGTGTAGCAGAACTATGTAATCCCATTAAAAATGACTGTCTGTTCAGTTCTGGGGGCTTACCCCCACCACCGGGGGCACAGCATCTTTTAGTCGCTGATTCGGTTGAAAAGTGACTGACTACTTTTCATATGCGTGAATGAGCTTATTATCCAGCAGCTGGGTAACTCCGAGGGATTCTTAGGATTTTCAAGAGCTTCCAGGGAGATTTGTAAGTTTTATATACCGAGCCATTTCTGAGAGAACCTCTCAGACTCCACCCACCCAAGAGGTCACTGCAGATGCCTTTGTAGCTGCACAGTTCTCTGCCAGCATCCTCTGCCAGCCCCTGGACCATGGAGATTGTGCTTTTCTTCAGGCTGTGTTTTTGTGTATGTTTGCAAGGTTCTGTGCTTGAAGACAAAGCAATAGCAGAAAAATCATTCAAGTCTATACAAATTTATCATAGAAGATGTGTGTGGTGGCTACAGGCCAAAATTATTTGCTAAAAACTTGAAGAGCCTCCAAGCTAGATAAACAGAAGGGTATTTCCTAAGGACAGGAAGGAAACGACTTTGTCATACCTTCCCCTTCCCACAAGCTTTGACAGTCTAATTGGCTTTCTTATCCAGATGGAAACACTGGAAGTCCTGATTATCCATTGTTCCCATTTTGCGCATTCAGCATTTACTGTCTCCTCTTTGCCATTCAGCTTTTCCTCCTCTGGAGGAGCCAGCAGGGTACAGATCGCAGCATGATTAGATCCTCCTCTAGCCTGTATTTTAGACAATGTCAGTGTCAATCCAACTACTTATGCCATTGTAATCCTATGTGAAGCGAGGTACTCAACTGTTATGTCTGAGAAGATGTATCATAGCTGGAATACGTGAGTGTCTGTGCATAAGAAAGCAGAGCCCACTTCTCATTTATCTTTATCACATCCCCATTATCGACCTGAAAAACGTACACTAGTCAAACCTGTCTTAGTTTGCAGATTTCACATTTTGTTTTTTCTATAGCTCATCACAGATTAATCATGTCATATTTACAAGCTAATTACATATCTCAAATGCTTAACCATATGGCTGTACCGTAAGACCCAACTTAACGGTTGTGTTCAGTCCCAGCACCTTGTCTTTGGCTCTGGCGAACAGCAGACACTTACAGGTGAGATATAAGAATATAACAAGCACACCCCAGTTGGTACCCTCAGCTCTGACAGCATAAGCATCAGGAACACTGCTGCGTTTGACAGCCCCAGAGAGGCTCTCACAGTCCCCTTCCTCAAATCGTCTCATCTTTTTTGGATCCACTGATACTTTTCACATTGACACACACACCTGCGACAGTGAGCTCCACAGCTTCATTGTGTGGTGAACAAAAAAGTATTTTCCTTTCTTCTAACGTTTCATTTGATGTCTCCTAATTTGGGGGTTATGAAAAATATTCAGCAATTGTCCCCTCTTCAGCATGACTTTCAATCTCGTTTCATCATTCCCTCTTTCCCCGTCATCTGCTTTTAGAAGTGGCAAGTCCTAGTCTATTTTCTTTTCTTGGATAAAAGCTGTTCCGTGCCTTTGATCATAATTTTTGCCCTTCTCTGTACCTTTTCTGGATATAATGCTTCCTTTTCTGGGCTGGGGAGGAGGAAACAAGAATAGCATGCAGAATTCAAGATGTGAGTGCATTATAGATTTTAAAAGTGGTAATGAGGGCTTTTGTTCTACCCTCTTTTTCTGTCTCACTAATTCCTATGATCCTTTTTGCTTCTTTGACTACTGCTGAGCACTCAGGCTTCAGAGCATGCTAAAATGTGGAACCTATTCTTTATAACTAGTTTTATGTCTTTTGATAAACTCTCCTAATCTGGGGGAAAAGACACGGTTCCTACCTATCCACACCTGGAACAAGGCCAAGGTGTCTGTCTAGTAGGAGTGGGAGAATATTCACGCTCTGAGATTTCGGTAAGCTAAAAGCTTGCACTACCTTTTATCAGATGTTTTTTCAGGCATTTAAACTTTAGTCCCATGCGACCACTGTGGGGGGTAAGTAAGAATCATTAAATGAATTTCACAGATGGAGAAACTGAGACAGAGAGATTTGTCCAATTCAGAAACTGTCACAAAGCCAGGAGCATACCCGGAGAGCTACACCAGTCTTTCCTTCCACTGCCTGCTGCAAGTGAAACCTCTGCTCCAGGGACCATCATCATGTGGAGCTCAATGGCTACACAACAGCTTATGTCTCTACCCCTGCAGTTTGCAGTATACATCATGCCGTGGAAAAACAAGAGCCCCTATTCCATCAAGTTGGTGGGCAAGTACATCATCCCATCCTATCCTACACTATGCTATCCATAACCATTCTTTCAAGCTGTCATACTAGTAAATTTGCTGGCAAAGTAAGCCATGAAACAGTTCTGAACTCTCCTATTTCTTCTCGTCATATAATTTCAGACTGGATCACATGCAGCAGATCACAGAATCATAGAACGATTTGGGTTGAGGGGACCTTTAAACGCCATCTAGTTCAACTCCCCTGCAATAAGCAGGGATATCTTCAACTAGATTTTTCCACCCAAATTCTCAAGGGACACATTGCTGCAATAATGGTTTGGTGGCAGAGGAATACAGTGACCTATGGGCCCGATTCTGGAAGATGCAAGGACCAAGGAACTTGGGATCTCTTGCTACTTGGCCTTTCACTCCTGGACAGTTTTAATGAGAATGCCTGGACAGTTCAAGGAGCTGCTTTATGTTCAAGTGCATTATGAAGCCTTTCAAAAAGACATGGCTAGCTCAGATCAAGCACAGGTAATGACTTGAGGTTATTACTATTGGCTATCAGGCTGTGAAATGAGTTTTGTGGAGTAAGTCAACAGGCACCCTTATCACAAACTGTTCTCACCCATGGACACTCTATTAACCAACCTTAGCAGCGAATGCAGCAGCTAAATGGACACGGATCCTGAGATCTGTTCTCAGTTGTTCTCTTACTAGAGCAAAACATGCATTGGCAGGGAAACTTAATAAAGTTTGTATTGAAAAAGTTGCTTCTACACTTTTCCTTTGGGGAAGGAGCATCATACTTTCAGCTTGCACTTCAGGGATTTATCTGCGATAGTGCCAGATGAGAGAAAAATGTCACTGCCAGCATATGTTGGCTTGACATACCTGATTACCTAAGACTGGGAAACAATTCTATGAGCTCAACAACTGTAAAAAAAAAAAAAGCATATTGGAGAAGAAAGAAAATGCTTATAATGTTGAGAAAAGTAATTTCTCTTAACAGTTCTTAAATTTCTTAGCTAGCCCTGGAACATGACATGGGAGCAGACCCTGTTCCTACAAAGTACAAACTCTCCCTATGGACCTTGCGGTGATGCAATCCCTTTAAAGCAAATCACTGAGAACATTGCACTGTATTTTTACAGCCCAGTGAGAATGGCTGGTGAAGACAGATTGCCACGGTCCATGCAAGGGGTTAGTTAGAGTAAACTCGAGGAAGATGCCAGATACATACCAAAGCACCGATAAAAAGCATCTCTGACTGGGAATGAGCCACAGAAATCCCCTCTACTACATCCCTCATACTGGGAGGGGTCTTCTGGTAACAAACTGTTCTCTCTCTCTGCTGCTGTCTGTCCCAGACCTCTATTATAAAAGCTTTGATAATACCACTACGGCAAAAAATGCAAAATCAAGAGAAAAGGACTCCAGCTACTCGTGCTGTTTGCAGATAAATTAAATAAACCCAGAAAAGGTTGAGACAGCTGGAAAACTGACAGAAAAACTGGGTTTTCCAGGGAGAACACTAGAGCCAATTTACAGTTAATTACTGTGATTTGGAACAGCTCTGTGAGTAAATACCCGTCTCTGATTGTCCAAGTAAGGAAGATAATTGTTTCCTGAACTGTGTCCATTGTGTGTTTAAAATTATGTCAGCCCATTCCTTTCTCAAACTAGGAAGAGATTTGGATTTCAGCAATGTGAATCTGCTACTCTTCCGTTAATGAATAGCTAAAATCCAAATGCTGAGTATCATACCTGCCATGAATGCAATTTATTGAATTCCACAGCCACATTTATAATGCACTCATTTAATGATGAGGTTGACGGATGGCACATGAGTTTGCAGCTGCAAAGCAGTCCTGTCATCACTGGTGAAACAGCTTTGAGGACAAGGAGTACTAAAGGGCTACTGGGCACTGCCAGCCCAAAAGTGTGCCAAGCACTGCGCTGCTGCAAAAGGGTATAGACAAGGATGGGGGAAGAGAGAATGGATGTCATGGAAAACCCCCCAGACTGCTTTTTCTATTTCTTTTTTCTCTTCAGAACAATTAGAGAGAAAATTCTTTTACAGAGATTGTACTAACATTTGAAAAACAGTTTATCGGTACATTGATTGAAAGGCAAACCAAAACCTCAATGGGTTCTAGGATGGTATCTTAAGGAGCTCAAGTATTACTGAAATATTGGCTTACCTGAGTCCAGAGCAAGTACTGAGACTGACTGAGGAGTCGGGGTAACCTCGTACGTTGCCATGGTAATAGCAGTGACCCTGATTGCAAAAAAGAGAAAATATTTCAATAGCCATAAATGCTCTTTGCTCTTT
Source organism: Cuculus canorus (assembly GCF_017976375.1). Lineage (NCBI taxonomy): Eukaryota > Metazoa > Chordata > Aves > Cuculiformes > Cuculidae > Cuculus > Cuculus canorus. The sequence goes on from NC_071407.1 coordinate 30,431,187, forward strand.
AGTTTTCTCATGGTTTTCCATCTTTTTAGAAGCGATTATCAGTTTGAGGCTACAGCACTCAGAACCACACTAACAGCACCTTTTCTGCTCCACTAAATATTCACCAAACTTAACAGTACAAATGGTTCCTAAAGTGAAATCTTGGGTGTCTTTTAAACCCCAAAGCGTGCAAGTGAGTTTTTGTGTAACTTTGTTTTGTGTTGTGTTTTTTTTAAACAAAGTCACTAGTGTTTAAACTGTATCACCACCCACATTTATCTACAATGCTACAATATGAACATTTTATAAAATTAATCAGGAGGAATAAATCAGGTGACACATTTTACTACTTTCTATAGCACATACTTTTATTTAATTTACATCTATATAGAAGCATAGACTTATTAAGGTAGGAAAAGAACTCTAAGATCTCCATGTCCCACTTTTGAATGTGGGAGATCTGATTTATGTGTTGTAAGGGGAGAACGATTCGCTGGACCAGCAGTGCGATCTGTAAACCTGCTTTGCTCAAGAAGCTAAAATTCTGGTAATGGGAAGACTGTAGAACCATTCCAGCTCACCTCCCAGGTCCCTGATCTAGTGGGATGTCCCTGCCCATGGCAGAGGGACTGGAACTAGATGATCTTTAAGGTCCTTTCCAACCCCCAACTATTCTATGATTCTATGATCATCAAGTCCAACCATCAGCCCAATATCACAATGCCTACTAAACCATGCCCCAAACTGCCACATCTACGCGCTTTTTGAACACCTCTAGGGAAAGAGACTCCACCACTTCCCTGTGCAGCCTGTTACAATGCTTCATCATTCTCTCAGAAAAGAGTATTTTCCAATCTAAACCTCCCCTGGCACCACCTGAGACCATTTCCTCTTGTCCTATCACTTGTTACTTGGGAGAAGACACCAGCACCCATCTTGTTACAATCTCCTTTCAGAGGTTGTGTGCCTACAGGAGATAGCTATGTATAAAGAGAAGTATAAAAAAAGCCAATCCCAACGCTACGGTTTGAAAAAAATCACAGAGTAGATGAAGGGGAAGGGAAACATGTTAGAAAGAAAACTTTTTATTGAATTACCTAACTGAATGGCTGTATGTTATTAAGAACAACCCCGAATAAGAAGAGGGTCTTCTATTTTGAGAGGCAACAATCCACTTCCATTTTATATCTAGGTTATTGTATTTCCTTAATAATCCACCACTTGCAAAAGGCACCCGCAACAGAGACACTTTTTCAGCACATACACCTATCTGTCTGGAATCAAGGTTAATTTTATTGTTGACAAAGGTTATATATCACATTCTTAATTATATGACTGGCTGGAAGGCAATGATTGTGTCATGTCCAGCATTTCTTTTCTCATGGCTCCTTTGAATGCCACCTGGAAACTGAAAATACTGTTGTAAAAGGTTCCTATCTTATTAGTGCAAAGGCAAGTTATCACTCATGCTTCGATCTGACAGTCATCTCACTGTGCCTTTTTATTACTTTGTTCATTCACATCCATCTAACTGCATTAATTGACCTTTTCAGTTTTGGGGCATGGTTTTTACTTACAAAGCCTCACAGAGCAGACTCCTAGAGACCACCTTGATTTTGTTAAAGAAAGCAATAGCCATGAAAATGATGGGTAACTTGGAATAATGCAAATATGAATTTTCTGCAAATAAGTTTATACCATGAAAAGTATTTTTGAGTGTTTGTTTTTCCAACATGGGCAACTAAACACAGTACAGCAACATCTGACTTTCTAAATAGAAATCTCAATAGCTTTTCTCATTCAAAGAAATGACAAAAACATGATAATAGTGTTTTACTCTTGGGTATTTTTATCAGCAGTACTCATAAAAAGTGAGTAACACATTAGCAAGAACAAAGCCACAACAGAAGGGAGGAAGCCATAGACTGGATTTTTGGGGGATGATTGCTTCAGTTAAAATTGCTATGGACATCAAAGTTTTCAGTCTGAGTGTACTATGCCACTTTATTTTAATCTTATCATTTACACACATCCAGTTGATATGACAGAAGGAAAAAACAAATCCCCCCACCTCAGCACTGACTCTCATACAGTGACCCTGACACAGTCGAAAATCAAAAATAAAGTAGGTTTATTCTAATCACTTAAAGTAAGCATAAAGAAGAGGTGCAGTCCAGGGCTCTTAAGAAGCCAGTCTTTGGGCTTTAGCACCACTAGTGTTAAGCACAGTCTTCAGTGAAATGGGAAGGGCAAGTTGATATCTCGTCCCCCACAGGCTGCTGTTGCAGTCTAGCAGTCTTTATCAAAGAGTGAATTAGGGCAAAGCTCCTGATTTCTTTCCATCTCCACACACAACTCGTTATTTTATTAACTTTGAGCTCCTTGTTGTGGCCCATTTCACAACTTCTCCGAGATTCACATGCTATATGATGCCAAAGTTCAACACCAAAAATGCAAACTTATCAGACCGTAGCCTGCAATTGGACTGGTAGAAAATTGATTTCTAGCTCAGTAGCTTCACTGAACTGCAGGATTTTTTTTGATCCTATCAACTCTTTTTATTCCTGTAAACTAGTATATAAAATGGATGACCCCTAAAACCAAATAATTACCATGGCTGACTTGTCTTACTTACAACAGTACTCTACCCTTACTCGAGATGATATAACAAATACCAGCTTTTGACAACTACAAATTTTTCAAATGCTATAAATTAGAAAAATGACATGGAGACTGACTCGTGTGCTAGAGAAACCCCAAAAGACAGCTTCACAAACCTGACTTGGTCGGACCTTCAAACTGAATTTGGCTAAGCAACTTTTCGATAGGAAGTTGGATTTGGTTTCAACCACAGACTATATTGATGTCTTCAGTGAAGAAGAGATATTAAAAAAAAAAAAAATCACAGAGACTTATCTTTTTAAAACCATATTGCAGCATTTAATAAATAATGAATTTACTGATCTCTGAAAAAATACTTTAGGCAATAATATGCACTCTGACTTACTACCATTAAGAAAACAGATATTTTTTTTTTAGTACGGGAAAAACTAGCTCTCATTACCTGCACACATATTAATGTTAATGTAGGTTAATCTGTGAGAGAGTTGTGTGCTTCATTTCTTTCCTTTAACTTCCTAGAGAAGTCTACACAGCATTCCTATTTCTAAAACAAATGACTATTTTCTATTAAGCTGATTTTGAAGAAGATATGAGCATCTAGCAAAAAAGAAAACACTGAAAGCAATTTCAAAATGATTGGTTTACTTGGGAAGTCTGAGGATATAAGGAAGATGCTTTTTCAGAAGTAAGGAAGATGCTTTTTCAGAAGTAAGAAAGATGTTATGTATAGAAATAAAGCCTTTCACAAAGCCCATTATGTATGGGAAAACAAAGCACGAAGCCTCTTCTGACAGTGTCAATAAATAAGTAACGTGACATATCAAATCTTTTATAGGACTTAGGCAGATAAAAGATAAACTTTGTAATTAAAATAGCTTGCTGCATTGTTCTTATTCAGGTTATTGATATTGTCAGAGAACAAAAATATTACTGCCTTAATCTTTTTCTGGATAAAACCAGTTTTTAACTACTGATTTTAACAAGGATTATATTGGCCTTATTTTTATATATATAAACATATATACATAAGTATACACACAAGCACACACATATATGTATAAAGTACATCCATAACAATCTTACAGTCTGGTTTAAAAAATAAAACCAGACAATGAACTCCCAAATCCCAGTTTCCCCGATATGGAAAGACATTCAAGCCCTCTGAGCTTCTGCACTATGGAAATCAGATACCTAAGGCTTTCTTCCTAACTGAGCCATCACTTTCCTCCATAACTGATCAACAATGGCTACATTTATTATAAAACTATAATAGGCGTATTTCCAAGAGGTCGAATAAATCATCCAGATTTTAAAAGTCACTTGGTTAAAACCCCACAGCTTGCCTTTAAAGTCTCTCTCTTAAAAAAACATGTGTAAGATCACAGCAGTCAAAAAGATACTGAAGGCAACAATAAAAACTATCATACATCGTTTCATCCCATGGCTCAGACCCTGGCAGCGAGCACTTTGGGTTTTAACGATGAAGTAGTATCTACCCACAAAACGCCAACCTTACCGTGTAATTGCGCGTGAGAACCACATCAGTGCCGTCTTTCAAATAATGTGTTTCTGTGAAGCCGCTGGCTAACAGGCCCCTGCAAAAAACAGAACAGACGTAATATTAAGTCCCTATCACCTTGACTTTGTCCTTTAGTGGTTCAGTTTGAGACAGTGATCAAAGCCAAGTATTAATGATACAATGACTACCGGGGCTGTGTGTGAAATAAGGAAAAATAGAACTGCAAATACTGAAGCTGCAGCACACGAAGACTTGCTTCGTTAACTGTGAAAATAGGACAAGTTTCCAGACTGCTTTCACTTCCACACGCGGACTGCATGTCAGCCCATCTCAGTATTTAATATTTGTTGTGATTTTCAACACATTTCACATTATATCTGAAATCTATACATTTGGAGTATTGTTAAGGAATGGTGGTTTGTGGAAAGCCAAAACATTTTCCCTCTGCTACTTATTTTACTATATGATGTGATGTATTCATCAACAAGTGACCACACAAAGACTGGTTTAGCTCTCAGTAAATGAAACTAACTTCTTCCATTGACACTCAACGTTACTGAAGTTAGAGTACTGGATTTATTCTGATAATCTGAAAAGTTGATGTTGTTTCCATTAACAAATGGAAATCTAATGACTTGAAATGATGTATTAGGAGATGTGAAAGGCCATGTCTGTGATGAGGCACTTTGTTCTCATTCTCTCCACACTTCCTTTCCTGCCTTTGGCAATGATATAAAAAATTTTGACTTGCAATTATCATTTTCCAGAAATCTCCAGAGAGGGGCATGTGTGTGACAACTACGAAAACTTCTTTTTGTAGTAAACTCATGGAACAGGGGAAACAGCATCTGCCTACCTGAAACACATTGTGTTGTGTCTATGTTTCCTACTGTCTCATTATCACAAAGAACAGCTGCTTCCTTAATTATCATCATTATTTATATAACAGCACCGCTAAGTTCTCCGCTTAGCAGGCATTCGTTATCTTTGTAAAGGCAAAAGGTAAGATCCCATCACTGTTGAAGCCAACAGAGTTCTACTACGTACCTTTTGGAAATGTGATTTCATATAGGATACCAGAATGATTTTTATTTAATGGGACAAAATAGAGGCAAGGGATAGGGTAACAGATGTAGCATAAGGGCAAAGTGATTGAGCAGTATACTTGCTTTTTGCTCTGCTATTTCCGAAGTGTTTGACAGCAGTAATGATAAAGGTGACCTTTCTGCTCCTGTTCATTCTACCCTCAGGCACAGATTTAGAAAATATTTCATAGATTCATGGAATTTAATACCAGAAGAGAGCGCTGTGATCAGCAATCTGACCTGTCATGTTACATAGGTCAGTTGACTTGAATTAATCTTCCGGTACAAGGACCGTGATCGAAACAGATGCATTTTCTCATTGAATAGAGCCCTCATCTAGATCTCTCATAGTGAATAAGCTATCGCAAGCCTGATAGGTTTCTAGCAGTTAATTAACCTCAATGTAAAACACTGCACTTTGTATCCAGCTTGACTCTGTTCAGTTTCAAACCACCACTGGATCTCATTCCTTTACATCAACATTTCGTTTTCATTTGAATCTTCCATGGACAGTTCTACTTACTAAAATGAGGAATATAGCAGGTAAACAAATCCCTGGTGTAGCTGTCATCAGTCTCCCAGTCAATCAGGCATGTTTCATCAGGACAAAAATTTGCTATCTACCTTGATGAAAACAATGTCTGAACATAAAAATTCCCAATGTGAATAGCAAAAGAACGGCAAGAGCACCAAGATGATGGAGTCCCAATATTGGACTAACCTAATAAAATAAAAAGTATGCCCTAATGTGGAAGCCGAAGTAAGATTTTAAATCACTGAAGGACGTTTTTAAGAAACAGAGAATATTTTTCAGGAGTTCGCATTAACACTCTCTCGGTTTGGTAACTAAGACATCATTGCTGAGACATCTGTTTTCCTGTCATGTATGGTGCTAGTGTGAGTTTGAGAGCAAGCCAGAGGGAAGGCTTTCTTCACACTGTAGAGGCTGGGGACCTCTACAAGACATCTCACCAGGGAGTCCAACAATTTCTGGCAGAGAAAGAAGCTGTTATCCCCACTTTTAAAATGTCTAATATCTTAAAAGCTGTGTAGCTGAGTAAGTACACAGCACGAGTATCCAGGGACAGCAAGTCATGTAAAGGCATTTCTAGAAAGGTTATGAAAACTAAATGTAACAAGCACTCAAATTCCACAACTGAGTGTGCACCACTTCACTTTCCAATTATGGCAATAATGTTTAACATACCAACAATGAATTCAACATACATATCCATCAGGTAATTTAATTACTTCCCTGCCCCCCCGAGACGTGCAGTATAATAATTGATTTATATTTCTAGTTTTGATCCACAGTAAAGGAGATTAATAGACAAAAGTAAATTAATTTGGATGGCAAGCTACTTAACCTAATTGGATCAATGTAATTGTGGAAGAGCAGAGATCAAAATAACATTAATATATCATAGTGCAATTCATCACCATGTCTGGAGTTTCAAACGTTGTCAGCTACAATACTCACCAGTACCAGATTATTATCACTTTTTTTGTACTGCATGAGGAGGCAGAAACAAATGCATCAACTGCTGGATGTGAGTGAAAAAAAATCAGTTGAACCTACACCACAGCTTTCTCATTTATTCTCTGGAGATGTAAAAGCGCGTTTCTTGAGCTGAATTACTTAGGTACTTAGCCACTGCGTTTGCTAGCACCATGGACTTTCTCACATTTCCCAGAGCCAGATTAACAAGTAGAAAGCTTAATGGTCCAGAAGGACAAGTTTTATCCCTCCTGATCTATGACAGGCACTGCACAGGCTTCCTCATCCCATGCAAATAGGCAGAAATCTTACCTGTTAGATTTGCTGAAACATTTTCAGATGTCAATTAGCTTCCACTACTGTGAACCTCAGGGACTATGATAAAGAGTATGAACTTCTAATTCTCAGCTTCCCAGTCTCCCGCAATGTGGAGTCTTAGGCAGCTTGTGGGAGGGGGAAAATGTCCTGTTTTAAACACATCGAACTTTTTACTCAATCCATTTAACAGGAGACACAGTAATTTAACACATTGCCTCTCACTTGCAAACGATAAAGTCAATCTCTGCTCTCCAGGCACCAATATATTATTTCAAAAGGTTATAATGATATTTCATCACCCAGGGAGAGTCAGAAAGACAGAGTCGCAGAAGTTAGAGATAAAGAAATCAAGTGGATCATATACACAGCCTCCCTGGTAGCCAAGTATGATGTAGATCAAACTAGGTTCTGTCTCATCGAGCCTTAAATGTCAGAAGCAATGCTGATCCCACCACTTTCAAACAGAGATTACTTTGCATTCCAACAGATGTTACTGTCACGATGCATTTCCTGATACGCAGCCTTTCCCAGTTTTTCCCTAGTTACACTTCTCTCATTAGCCGAACCAATTGCTATTCTTTCTTGTTACATTCAGATAGGTGCAGATTACTATCAAATTCTCCCTTAACCGTCCACACACCAAGTACAGCACATTAGGCTATTAAAAAATGATAAGAGCTGTGTACTTTTCATGCTAGTGCTACTCAGAGAAAAAACAAAGCATTATCATAGTAGGAGCAGACACCAGGGTTTCCCTTGGTGATGCAGAAGAAACCAGTAAACAACGGCCTAAAGAGCAAATCTCTTCCTCACAGCACATAGGTTTCCTTTCCATTCTGTCTTTTAGAATGAAACGCCTTTGGTCATGACCCTGTTCCAGGTCATCCCTCTGCAAGACAGAAATAAGGGAAAAGACATTGTTATCCATTAAAAAGGATCTATAAGTCTTTCAAAGCTGCTTTAAGAGACTGCAGTGACGCTCAGCAACCAAGATTCAACACCACTGCTTTAAAGGCAAACAGTATGATGTCTGGATGGTTTGGTACATATTTCTTCAGAGTCCTGGGTGGAGTGTGGTGCACTGTTACACAACTCAGAAGGACCACGCTTTGCTGTGGCATGACATAGAACTCAACCTTCGCTTCAGCAAGGAATTAAGGCCAGCAGAAGAGACCAAAGTTTTTACAATAACAAATCCCTGTTATCACTGCCTGGTTGCTAGCGCCAGTGTCTGAGAAGGGATGGTGTAAAGTGAAGCAAGAACTAGCTAAAAACTAGCTAAAATCACAAGCCTGAAATAGAAATACCATAAGCATTTTCTAAACTCAACCCTGTGTTTTCTTTTGAATCTCATGGATGTGTAAAGCAGCCTTGAATCTGAGCTAAAGCTTTGTCAGCTATTTGATTCTGAGGTCTGACATGTCTAGGAATGGATTTTGGGTTCTCTGCATACACACTGCAAGTCTCATAGTACTGAAAAGTATGATCTGATTTTTGTTTCTGCAACTCCTTATCCTGAGGAAAGGTTTGGAAACGCAGCCAGTAATCTTCCCCTTAAATCTTGTCTAAAACATGGCCATGCACAGACATATCTGTTCTGTGGTCCAACATCACAGCAAAGCACTCTTTGGTTAGGAGGCTTCACACAGTTGTTTTTAATGATACAGAGAAGGTGTTGTGAACCCACTGAGCTTTGGAAAGGAACGTACGCTTTTTGTACTCTTAAGTTTGCTTTTCTACTTACCTTTGGTTTTGATTAACATCTTAGTATAGTAACATTTCTTTAAGAACTGGTGTTTTAGAAAGAACATTAAATACTTCTGTGACTTCTGAAATGATGACAGCCATCTGCTCTACCTACTCTGTGAGAGCATTGATCATAATAAGCTACTGGTAGTGCAGAGCTGATTCAAATCCGACTGCGGTGCTTCCCTTCTCCTCAGATACGCTGCCTGCAGCTCAGACAGACACCTGACCTTTGCTGATACTTGTTACTCTTTCTTGTCCTTCCAAGATAAAGTACACGTTTTCTTCCCCATCCAAGCACTGCTTCACTCTGTTAAAAAAAATCTTATTAAAAGCGCTTCAATTATGCATTTTAAACCTTGTCTACAAAATGGGGAGGTGAGCAGAGTGAAACAGGCTGGCATATAGGCAGTTATAAAAAATGTTATCTAAATCTCTGCCTATCGACACCTACTCCATTAATTCTTAAGTATTTCTATTCAGGTCATTTTGACCTTTATACTGGAATTAGTTATTATTTCTTCAATTGCTGCATTTCTTCACAGGTATATCCAGAGGAATAAACAAGTCTGTCAAGCCTGCTGCTTCTGCAGTGGTGGTCTCAGTGCAAGTACCTCCTGATATACACAAAGCTGAAGCGTTTTTCAAGCCTTCTTTATTACAGTATAATGAATGAGTGAAGCATGGGTAATGAGTTTCCCATGCATAGGCACTTAACATCATCCTATTCACAAAATCACCACATATTCTTTAAACATGCCACATTCTTTCCCCTTGTTTAATTATCTTAAGTGATTTGAAATGCTTTTGGACATTTTCCCACTGAATGTCTCCACTTCATAATATCCTATCTGTTACACTCCAGCGTGCTGCCATAGAGAGACTGCGATGTCATAAATGAAGAACCTGAGAGACTGAAATTCACAGAGCTTAATTAGCAGAACAATTCTGAGGAAAAGAGCAAAATAAAACTATAATGGCTAGGAAATCAAACAAGCATCCAAAGTTGCAATATTAACTCTATGCTAGTAGCCTTGTCCTGTTTCACATGGTCTGTACAGAGACAATTTGAGTAGATCATATGCTACATTTGAAAAATGTCTTTATACTTTCACACAGTTCTTTTGATGCAGAAATTCATATAATCCTGTATCTACTGGACTCTGTCTTAAAATCCCACTCCGATCCCCTTGCACAAGTTGAACAGTATCTGTCACAAGTGGGCAAATTTTCATAAACATATGCCACAACATCAAAAGCAAGAGATACACTCTGAGTTATCCCTGAACAGTATGTTGAAACACAGGTGCTCTCACCGACAGTTGCTCTCCGGTGTGCCAAGAACAGCGAGACACGATGGACAAGCAGAGCTTTTAAAGCCTACAAGTATCTTGTCTTCAGAACTCTTCATGACATGTGGTTGCTGAAAAGAAAAATCTAAGCAAACAAATCTGAGCAACCAAGGGAGAAACCCACCTCCCTAGCCAGCAATCACTGAGTGATTGAGAGTTCTCTCCTTCTTGACTGCTTGAAAAATAAACCTTCAACGTCACCTCCGCAAACTTCAATAGAAAAAGACTGAAATGAAATGAAGCACATCAGCGGCCTCCCATGCTGTTCCAGGCTCTCACGGGCACTCTGCTTCCATCACTCATTGCAACTTTTACGGCAAACATTTACTTGACAAACTGTAGCATTTATTTTATCATTCTAATTCAAAAAGTTAATGAAGAGAATACTGCTAACCAGTATTGCGGTGAAAGCATGTTCTCCTTTGGAAGAAGATAAACAAGATGTTTCCCAACAAAGCAGATGGGCAAAACCAAGTTCTTTCCGTTGGCCGAAAACCCTCAGGGAATGGGACAGTGTTAGGTACCCTGCACCTCAAGTGGTCATTAAAGGAAGCAGCAATCCACACAGCACGTGTGGAGAAATGAGAGGCGTACCAGCAAGGTTTGCTCTGTCTTCGCAAGAGAGCTTGGAGACACAGCAAGACTTATCAGCAGAAGTTGTTCTCTGGCAGAAGAAGAAATTGCATCATCTACTTTGGTGAGCTTTGAGTAAAACTGCTCATCTCACACACACCAAAAACCAAAGTTAGAACTGTTTTCCGAGCATCCTGCCCATGTTAACTTTAAAGTTGTACTACCTTTGTTTTTTACTGGCCAACTGTAATATACCAGAGTGCCATTTGACAGCTTTCAGCATCTCTCTCACACAATTGTCCTAGAACAAGGGTGTGAAGAATATTTTATATTACCTCCTCCAGCCTCCTCGTGTACCAGAAAAATAAAAATCATAGTATTGGCTGAGCTGGGGAGTATGCCATGAAAAGCAAACGTGGTCAGTAAAGGTTCAAGAATAATATTGCCCACAAACTGTCGTCACCTACAGAGAGTTGACAGCACTTATTGGTTGACAATTCTGTGCATTTAGGCAAACTATATAGGCTGACTAATTTAGAGATACTTTAATCTGTGAGATACATTAAGTACTTTTTAACATAAAATAATGGAAGTGGCTGTGAAACCCTGAAGCAACATGCCAAAAGTTAATGCATTATGCTGGAAGTGACCACTGAACTACTGCATCTCTGAAGTATCTATGGTAAAGATCAAAAATAATGTGCACTGCTACTCTGCAGGCTGAACCCAGGCAAATTTATACAACTCAGTATTCTGAATTGGCTTTGACTATACTAAAGACTAACATGGCTCTGAAACTTCTAGCTCCCTATCCATGGATCTGTTCCTCATGTGACACTGTGGTTTCTATTGAAATGCTTCCACTAAAACTTGTACAAGATAATCCAACGGCTTTTTTAACATTCTGATCTTGCATGAAGAACGTAGAATTACAGTTACAGATGCAGGCAACACAGACAGTACCATAAAAACATGGCTCAAAAGACTCACTAGAAAACATTGAGATATTTCAGAAGCTAAGAAGTACATATTTCACAACTGGCAGACATAATATTTTAAGGCTTTATTTTCTAACATCACAGTATTGCCTTTCATAAAATAAATTCTTTATAGTCCCTGTAACACTTGTAGTATGGTGGATTTTCATTAAGTAGTAAATCTGGGGATAGTGGGCTGGAAAGCTGTCAAATTCTATTTGAAATGTTTCATTCAATTAAATATGTCATTTGTAGCTGAGTAAAATCATGCTGCTGAACAGGCATCATTGGGCAAACTGTCTGACTATACTTTCAACTGAGCATTTTCAGATTAGAAGAGAATTCAGTTTAAAATTTCCACGAAAACTAGTCCTAACTTGGAAAATTTATAAACATAGAAATATAAGCAATTCCAATTAAAAAAACAGAAGTTACTAAAATATAACAACTAATAACATGCAAATAGTGCTGTGGGATAACAAAAGATTACATGCAAGCATCTGCAATATTTTAGAAAACCAGCCTCTTAGATTAACAAAAAGTCACTAAGGTTTATTCTTAGACTCTAACCAACAATCACATCCTCTCTGAACCTTATTCTTTCTTTTCAGTGTGTGCCTGTAGGTTTGCATTTGCATTTTTAATTTAAATGAAATTGACTTGCCATTTCTGCCAGTTTGTTGAAACATAAAACAGCACTTTTATTTTACTAAAGCCACAATTTTTTCCTTGCAATAAGACGGAGCCATTTGCTCTAAGCAGGCTGTACTCATCACTCACTTGCAGAACACTATTGACTTCTAAAGAGCCACTTTCATTTTGCCCTACGCCTCATTGTATCTCTCATTAACCTTTTAAAATTCTAGATGAAAAGTGCAGAGCTATGTCAGAATATTTTTGTGCAAAATCTGTGTTTAAATCTCAAGCCTACAAATCTGAGAATGCACGGTCATTTAAAACCAGTCCCATATTCTGTCTCCAACAAAGACCAATATTAGGGAAATAAATCATAAAGAAAATAAGCATACTACATTTCCCCGAAATACTGCTCCCCCTCTGCTTCCAAATCCTTCATGAGCCAGGGACAAATGTGGAGTGGAGACAGAGATCAAGCAAGAGCTCGCAAGGGTCTTATCGTTCTCCCTTGACACTCTTCCTTTCCAACTAGAGCAATGACTTCCATGAAGATCAATTAATGTAGTAACACAACAAGACTGCAGCTGCAGATTTCAGGCAACGTATTAAGGCTAATGGCAGCAATTACAGCTTGGTGTGCTCGGCAGTCTGCTCCTGTGGCAGTCGATGGACAAGACTTTGATTTTGGTGCTTAGCACAATCTCACTGGGACAGAAAAGCAGCCCGTAAGATACCCACCACCTCAGTAACCTGTATGCTTTTGGGACTGTGAATGCTCACGTGGCTTTCAAGTGCGTAAGCATTATTCTTATCAAAGGTCCATGAGATCATGGACTCCTGTTAACACTACTCTGATCCAATAAAAACACAATCACTCTCTGGCTCTGCTAGCAGCATCATTCCTTGCACGAATGCCTCGTAAACCACTTCTGAAAGGAGCACATCCTCTACTGTTCAGGCTTGAAGACAGTGGCTCCTGCCCTGTACCGACTGCCTCAGCCCCCGCAGCAGGGAGGAACATCGCAAACACGGTATCAGCTGTCAGCAGACGGCACTTCAGGTGACTCGGGAAAGCCTGGAGTGATTTTTCAGGCAACATTATGCAATACTCTCAGAGGATGACAGCTCATTTCCAATTAATTCACCTTCAACATATGGCTTGAAATTAGGATGAGGTGATTTGACTGTTTGCAGAGTGAAAACATAGGCCTGATGCACCAAGCAATGAGCAGGCTTATAGGGTGGAGGCATCTGAGAGAAAGCATTGAGTTAAAATATTTCTCCATCCTTTCTTCTTTCTTACCCATTATTTACCATCCTACATTTCCTGCATTTTATCTTAGCCACTCTTCATCATCTTTCTATTCCTTCTACCCATATTATTCCTCCATAGCCCTCCTCTCATCGCCTCTCACATGCCTATGTTTATTATCAAACTGTTAAAAAGGAGATACATTTTTCTTAGTGAGTATGACAACTCCCTCACACACACCCCCCAGCATCGGTCATTTTCTTACACAAACCTCAAATTTGTGGGTATCAAAACACTGTATATGAGGCTGGTAGTTGTCAGAGCACCAAGTGACCAACTTCAGAAGATATGACTTCAGTGGGACCTCTAATGGAGAAAATACAGATCATCATCCCCGTTTGTAAGGTCAGAACCCATGTTCACGTTTTTCAGACAGGAAAGGAAAAGTTGCCAGCTAAACCAGGACACCGGGGTAAGGGTAAAAGCAGCTTTTTAGTGTTTTCTTTTTTCATTTCTCTCTCTGCTGCACACTTCCACTGTATCCAACTCCTCGCCTCTGCCATGTGCCACAATCCTTTATGAACCAATTAAACACATTAATTCAACAATAAATGCCTGTGGTTATAGCCAGGTAAGCCGGCTTACTGGAGACTATGAGTGTAGAAGAGCTGCAGCAGATAGTGGGGAGAAAGAAGGACAGAGAGTGGAACTTGGGCGTGATGATCCCTCCTCCTCACTCCAGCAGCAAGCCTAGAGCCAGAAACACATAGAAAAAACCCAGTGCATCAGCTGCTTCCACTTCTACTTATTTAGGAATTGACTAATGTCAGAACCAGATTCTGACTTCTTTCTGTCCCAAGGGTCCAAACTTGCTTCTCACTCACATTGAGGGCACCTCATTGCACTGAAGATATGGCTGGTGGAGAACCTGGGAGAGAGAAGGATCAGGCACTGACTTTTAGCAGTTAAGACACAAAACTATAATTTCCTTTCAATTCGAGGAAGTAATTAGTTTATAATAACATTTAACATTTAGTTGCTGACAGAGATATGACACTTATCTTGCATAAGTCATTTTAATTATTCCTACTAACCATGACTAAAAAATATTGTGTAGTCTAAGCTAACAATGCCTTTCCAGATATTTTTGGTTCTGCACTCATTTGAAAAATTGATACCTAGAGCATCAGCATTTATCAAGCTCATTATAGATTTCATCTGAATGACTACAGATAATTAAAGGTATGCTTCATTCTTATTGTAATGTTTTCCCCCCTAACACTGCAAAGTAATTCTATTGTTGCTCAGGGTTTTAGGAATTAATGTAGAATTTCTGCCAGAAGATAAAGCACCACAGGATTATACACAAACTATTCATATATACAGACATGAGGCAAACATGCAGAAATGATATGTGTACACACTCCCCCCCTCCTATATATACACTTTGGAGCACTATATGCATTTGCACAGGCATAAAATAGTCTTAAAAGTGAATGGGTTTTTCAGATGCAGTTTCAGACACTGGGTAACCATCCACTCAAAGTCAGTTTTCTCTAAGGCACTTGTTCAAATTGGACACACAAAATATTTTTCATACTTATCTTTATCTGGTACCTAAATGAAATAAATGTATCTGATGCCCCATCATCTTACAATGCACAGAATTATTCACACTTAAATAAAGCACATGTATGCTATTACCGCAGAAATGAGTGGAGAAATCTTGGCCACATATTGCCTTAGTTTGTGTAGGTGTTACTAATTTAGATGTCCACAGTGAAGAAACAAATCTTTTGAGTAACTGTTCAACAGGATACAGGAGAGTCATCCTTCCTGAGCTAAGATTTACGTGATATATTGAAAGTTGCTTAATGATGTAAAACCCATTAGGAGACTTCTGAGCTAACTTCACTTCCTCTGCATCGGGAACTACGTCACTCACATATAACCAGCCAGATTGCTGTACGAACGTAGGGCACGCATCTCCACACAGCACTGAACTAACATCAACCGAAATATTTTCTGCTATTCATGGAGAATATTCTGCTATTCATGTCTGTCATACCTCCAACTGCTACAATAACTGTTGATAATGCTCATGTAAAATATACATATGATTTTCTTTTTTACTGTTTGTTTGAAATAATTAGTACAACACCAAGCTTGACTTGCGTTAAGTATAATACATTGCACCTAGAAGCCTGATTCATTCTAGGATCCTTAATAGTACTTCAATTAAATAACACCATATATGATGAATTTTCTTTGGCACACCTTTATCACCAAACGCTTTATGTCTTTACATGACTTCCCAGGTTACTTTGAAACTAAAATCACTCATAAATACCAATGGCATTAAAAGGCAATTACAGATACGTGGCTTTTTAATGTCTCTATTATAATCCACATTCTGGTAAATCAAAGAGAGACTACTGAATGATAAGGGCACAGAAAAAACTCTTAATGATTTAGTATCAACATCCATATTGTTGGATGGATTGGTTGGTTTCAAGGTGAGGTAAGAAAGAGTAAAAAAAAATATAACTAAGAGAATCTGACATAAATATTAGGAAATGGATCTATATTTTATAAAGGCTATTTTATCCAAGAGAGTTTAGGTTTCCTACTACTCACAGGATGAATTCACAGTGAATAAACCCTTGACTCATGAGAATATTTCACATGCAGATTCAGATTTTAGGTAAATTATTTAAGTATATTTTAGAAACTTTGGGCAGTGATGTAGAAATATTCCCCTGCCTATGCATATCAGTCAAAGAAACAGCACTCATCACCAAGGAATTCATAAGGGTAAAAGTTTTGCCAACAGGCTTGAGACTAGACTGTGGCATGGAAAAGATGAGACTATCTTATCCTATCCATTAAATATGGTCCCTCCTGACAACAAGAGGAGAAGGCAGTACCTTAGATTAGGCTGTGCTAGCAGTAAAAAGCCCTCTGCTCAAGACAGCACATTGCAAACTGCAGAAATATAGAGAACGTGGAGACATATATCAATGCCAGTCAATATCCAAAAGGAAAATTTTGCAACTTTCACATCTGGACTATCAAAAGAAAACTTAATTCATAACATGAAAAGATAAAATTTATTTGCTTCATCTCCTTTTTATTGCCAAACCACTTGGAATTGTCTTTATTTTATCTGAGTTGCATTCAAGCCAGGACATATTCCTTCATGTTTCAGTGTTGGATAGTATCAGTTAAGGCTAGAGACTGCTTTTAACAACAGACTGTCAAAACTTCTACAGTAAGCCCCTCCCCAAAGAGTTCTCCAAGGAAAACCATTGAGACACCACAAGAGGCTCAAGGTAATCAATGTTTAATTGTCCACTGCGCTGCAAACACAAACAAAAGTCAGTTTGCTTCATTGCACACTACTGAATTTTTACTCTTTAAACTTATTTATGCCCCCAAAACAAATACAATATTTACTGTTGACTCTCCGACATGAAATAAAGGCTGTTTTTTTTATTTGAGCTGAGCTCTGCCATCAGGTCAAAAATGACACAGGAATCATGAAGCTGTTTGATTTGATGAGAGATGCTACATTGTATTCCAGTGAAGAAATTAGCTCCAACACTTCCACAGCAAAAAGCAGAAGGTAAGATTTTATCAGTACCAGGCTAGCTGCTTAAACAACATAAAACCCACTGAGGTGTATGGGAGATGCTAGTGTAACCCAAAGCCAAAAACAAGACTATGGCAGTGTCGTTCACAAAGGTTAAAGAGAAAGCACGTATTACAGAAGAGAATGCAGGTTGTCAGGGAGATTTAGATAATACTGAACAAAAAAGCTGTAACCTAGCTCAGATAGGGGAGGGAAGAGAAGACAAGATCAGAGCTAGAAAAAAAAAAAAAAAACCAACCACCAGGGAATTCAACAATTTGGGAAAAGTGTAATGGGATACTGAGCTTCTCCCCTCTAGACTTCTGGTTTTAATTAGATACATGTCCAAAATAATGGAAAGGTTTTTGCAACTGATGGCTGATGTGTAGATTGCAAAAAATGAGCTAGTCTGAGATTAGACAGTGATATCATAGTACAACACAGCCAATCTAGCCACAATCCCCTTTCCCTCTCCATTCTGCCAACTGTCTATGTTGTTATCAGTCTGAGGAGGAAAGAGATATAGTACAAATTCCCAACTGTTCTCTCAGTATTAGGAGACAGGAGGCAGTGTATCACTGAGGGAGATGAACAAGGCAGAGCATAGATGACTGCAGTAAAACTGGCTTACACATTCTGCATGCAAAGGTAATCAATCCCAAGGATGTTAGTCCAACATTTTAGACAGCTGACCAATGTGGCAAAAAGAACAAACAAAAACCATATATAAACCCCTAGAAATTCAAAGCAACAACTACTAAAGAAGAATCTAGAAATTTTCCTTCATATTTGCAGACATTTTTCAGGTGTCAGTAATGCTTTGGGTCATCCTTCTATTGCTTTGAATGTGTTTCTTCCCCATCTCCTAAGGATCTTTTTACAGAAAGTAGTTGGTTTTCCTTAACGTAATTTTCACGGAACCTTCATTGCTGTCACATTTTGGCCTAATTTTCTACAAAGGAGTCAGGCCCTTCATTTCAGTAGTAAAACACACGTACCCTACCACAGCTGTTAGGTAGAGTAGAAGTTTTTATGATACTCACTGTTACCATAACCCTAACACTTCTAAATGCCATTAATTAAATACCTCTACTTGATTCTGCCGTTTTAAGGCCAATCTGCTTGGTCCTGTATTTCCCCTTGATCTGCTCCAATTTGTCACATTCTAGAAAGGACAAATATCTCAGCTGTACTTTGGAAAGTGCAGTGGTTTGCAATTCACATGACCTTTTGAGACATGCTGTTTCCCCACATCATAACACTCTAAGAGAGATGATTTTTGGTCTGCAGCCCAAGAGACAGGCTTTTTTCAGTAGCAAGAGTGACAAGAAAGTTTTCCTTGCAAGATGGTCCCCAGTACAGCAGTTCATTTCTTTACTTTGAGCTGATAGAAATATTTACTCTTAAAGAGTGCATCAACCGATAAAAGTACATACTTGGTTTCATAAGCATATTTTGGACAGAGTGCACAGGCATCAGTATAACATAAACATTAGTGCAAAACAGCAGAACCTCATTATCTTCTACTGAGCTATGGTGATTCCTATTAGCTAAAAGAGAAATGACAACAAAAAATAGAATGTGGAAGAATCTGGGTCCTTCAATTAAAATCAGGCAGCAAACTATAAATAAAGTTGAGTTTTGAACTCAATGCAACACAGTAACTGCAGCTTATGAAAGACTACAAAACCTATCAGAACACTGGAATTCCAGGCATTTGCTCTCCTAAGAGGAAATTTTTCCTATCCTTTCTGATGGATGAGAGGCTCAAAGTACAGTGTCACTGAAACAGGAAAGTAACTGCAGCTACAGAGATCCAAATCTGCCAAGATACAGAGAGTGTTGCCAAAAAGGCATTTTAAATTTTAATAAGACCTGACCAGAGACTATTTGGCTTGTCTCAGATTCCTGATGGTTAAAAACTGTAAAGGTAGCAGAACCTCAACAAAAATACCTGGAAATCCTAGGAGGCAGAAAAATGCCCAGGAGTATGTCTGGGAAGGGAGAGGACACAGGAGCATCAGTTTTCAGTAAGGGTTCACCAATGGAGAGTTTGCTGCTGTCTACAGGCTTAGAGGTATTGTTTACTTGAAAGCTTTTCAAAGGATGGCTTGATAATACCGTACATCGTCTTGACTTGTGACTCGACACCTCAACAAACAGAAGGCAAACCTTTCCCTGCTTCTCAAAATATCCCTCCACATCTCACTGAGCTTATTTTTGTTTATATGTCTTCATATATTTTTTTTGCTTTGACAGTCTAGAAGCAAGAAAGTCAGATAACTTTTCGATACACAAATGATTCTAGTATGAAAGCAATGACCAGCCCCCCCATGAAAGGATTAGCAAGAAAATATTGATGTTTTGTGTGCTCATTTGTATTTGAAGAATCCCCATTGTCAAATAAAAGTTGGCTGCTGTCAGAGAGCGTTACCCCTAACAAGATCTCTAGAAACACAAAACGAACACAATCTCGAAGTTTCTAATGCTCCGGATCAGTAGGAAGCTTGAGGACAGTGATACCGTGCTGCCAACAGCTGTCATAAGTAGTATGGTTTCATCTTGTCGTTGGCCTAACAACTGTCTTTCCCTTTTCTGTTTTGTGCGTCAGCATATCTTCAGCTGTCATAACAGATATGTCAAGCAATATTACCCTCCCAACAATATCAGTTTAAATTACTTCCCAGAATATTTCTCTTCTGGCCTCTCAAAGCCACGAGTCTATTTTTTTCAACTGCAGTCAGTGCAACAGTAGAACTAATTTATTTTCTATCAGTGTTTCTTTTCCATGAAGTACGAAATTCAAGTTGTCAAAGATTAACATAAAAGGCAAATTCATGTAAAATTGCTAAATCACAGCACTTATGTGCTGAGTTGATATGGAAAACTTCTCAGCTAAAGGAGGAAAACCTTTTGCTTATAGCATCAATGCCAAGGTAACAGAAGGACTGGAGTCCACACCAAACAACTACCCATGGGCTTTTCCCTACCAGCAAAATTAGGAATAAGTAATGTTCTTTTTAAGCTTTGCTACTTCCTAAAAATTACCTGCCTCTGGAATCACAGATGTGATAATGGTTTACAGAGAAATCCTCAAGAAAAAAAAATACCTTTCCAGCAGTAAAGAATTAAAAATGTCTATTAAAAATACCCATCCGAGATGGGGGAAGAAGGGAAACTGGCATTTAAAGAGCTATAAATTCAGAAAAAGATGCCACATATAATGAACACATTACAGGTCAACCTGCATTCACTGATGCAGTTCCTGGTGGACTGTTTAGCTCTCTTTTTCTTCTGTGCAAATATTAGTGTTTAGGAATTCTATTCTTTCATGAAGACACAGCTCTTGCTGTAGCAGAGCCTTGAACCTACCATGTATTTATTGTAAGGTGTCAGCTGCGGGGACCAGTGAAGAAGAAAGGCTGACAAATCCTCTTTCTTGCCGTATGTCTCTATGTTAAAAAAGCAGGTGTGCCACAGCATGAATATTTTATTTCCACAGAGAAATTATTTCATCATTCTAATGTACTAACTGCTCAGCGCAGCTGATTTCACACTTGATTGGTGTAGGTGATGCTACAGGTCACACAGCTGCTTTCTGACATACAAGATAAAAACCTGTCTGGTGAAGTCAAAACCCAAGCTGTCTTCACCAGGGTCAGTATTTTGCTCAAATCATTACAGGAAATATAGTTTATCTGTAAGCAAAAGAAGAAAGGACTAAGCCAGCAGACAGCATTCAATCTGAGACAGACATCCAGAAACGTATCAGATAATGCACAGGAGAGCTAAATTGTGTCTGTTGAGAGGTAGACATGCATCAAGTATCCCAACAGTGAACTCCTGCCAAGAAAATGAAGTCTAGTCAATTTAAATTGCAGTGAAGAGTATTTTCAAGTTTTCTCGCTACCCTTTATTCGCCTGCCAATTGTATGTGCGGGGGGGTACAATTTCATTTTCCTGTTTTGAAAAATATCTCCTCCTCTTCCCAATGGGTAAAGCCTACCAAAACTAAGTAGGAAACTGCAGAATTATGGCTAGGTTCCAGCTGAGATTTCAGCACCCATTTAAGTAAAAACACATGCTAATTTCCAGCTCTGTTCAGAGAAGTCTTTAAGCACACGACTGAAGCTTTTAAAGGATTTTTTTGGGAAACTGTTTGATAAAAGCAAACGTTAAGCAACCAAGCCCTTCAGAATAGAAGCAGCACTCAAGTGTGTAGGTCTTAACTGGGACTTGTACAGCATATAAGCCAAAGTTTGCTCAGGGCACTTTCTGCCAAGACGTTTCTATATCTAGAAAGCCAACATGCAGCAAACAGGAAGGCAAAAAATGAATTGGATTTCATCTCCTTTGAAAACATCCAGACAGAATGAACTTCATCTTACCTGTGGCCCATTTAACAGAGAAATCATCTGTAAGACACAAAAAGCAACAGCGGAGTACTAATGCTCAGTGTACCTATGGAACTTGAGATCACGATTTGGACTGCAGAGGCTCTTATATCCAGGAACAGACAGGAAAATGCTGGCTCCTGTGAGCATGGAAGCAAATCAAACATCAAAAGAAATGAGCATGGCAAGTCCTGCCCTATCCTATCATAACGGAAACACGGACAAGTTGGCAAAGTCATGTAGCAGGTAAAGGCAAGAAAAAAAGTGTCTTCATAAAAAGAAAGTTTAAAAAAGAATCATAATCTGGCTTCTCTATTATTGCTACTTCGCTCTTCTCTTTCTACAGCTCTCCTTAGGCATCTGGCTTAAGTGGCTAAGAAATCCTTGACTCCTGCCTCCTAAAAACCAAGCCAGCCCTGAGCCATTGAAAGCCAAGTTGATGGGTGACCAGCAGTTTGGCTTCAGTGGTCTTTATGCTGCTGCAGAATCTGTGCAGCACGTGCGACAAGGCCAGCCTCTGCATCTCTCAAAGTATTATTCATGGTCATCCATAAGTATCAGAAGTTTTCTGCCTCATATCTGATTAACTCCCATACAAGTTTGGAAAACACTATAAAAAAGTCATTAAAATGAAAGAAGGGGTAACTACAGAAAAGAGACTTTTTGAAACCACATGGTATTTACAGTTCCAGTATTAGCAACTTCTGTACTCCAGGCAGAATGAAATCCAATAAAATTTGTTGGAGAAATTTCAATATATTTAAAGCGGAAAGGACGAGGAATATGCCTCTGAAAAATCAGAAGACTGTAGAAGCCTTAGAGATAAAGCACAATTTACAATCTTCTCAAGTTATTTATAGCAATTTAAAAGCATCTGGAGATTGAACCACAGAAACTGGTGGATTGCTACTACAGCTCCTGACTTGCCTGTCTTTTCCAGGCTAACAGCAGAGGCTACTGGTGCTACTGCAGCAGCAGTGATCCCTGTAACATTCGGGCTTACCAGTATCTTAAGCCAATCAGTGCAGAATAGCAATAGAAATTATGGTACAGTACAAGGGAGGATCGTTATCCTATACAGGTTGTCGAAACAGTACTCTGACCTGTCAGTGGTTACACAATTCAGAATATAAGTACTTTTTCCATGTGGCCTCTAAAATGTTGATAATCAGTTCAAACCAATCACCGTGACTTACTAAACATGCAGCTGCAGCTAGTTGATTATTTTTCACCATTTTGTACTGTACTGGTAATATCTCAGGCTTCAATAATACTATGACACAGTATTAAACTTTTGTGTGGGTCTGTAAAGTGCTGAGTCACTATAAATGGATTTAAACCATCAACTGATAACAGAATAGGATTTCCAACATAAGCATGAGAAAAGAAAAAGAATGAAAGTGGCAAGAAAGGCCATTAGTTTAATTGCTATAGACCAGGGAGGACGTACATCCTAGGTAAAGGCTTTTGTAAAGGTATTGATCCATCATTATAAAATGAAATAAGCCAAAGTGTTAAAGTATGAAGAGGTACTGGCAGACTTTCATTTAAGGAATTGTGCTGTGGTCATATCTCACAGTGTGAAGGTGAACGAGTTTTGCTGTTTTACAGGAAGACTGCTAAGGAAATTGAAGAATATGCCTCTTGGCATTACTGTCAGTCCCTGCTGAGGTCTGGTAATACTGGGAAGTTCTAGGATAGACGTAATCCTTCTATCGCTTACTAGAATAGCTATCCACCTACCCTGAAACACAGACACCGACGCTTTCTTCATACCATGAGAAAAAAGGGAAGGGGAAACAAACAACATCTCACGATTAAAGGTCAACCAAAAGAGAAACATCTGAAATAATATTTGACAGTAGTCAAGTCATGAAGACAAAGGAGAAAAACAAGCAGCAACAGCTCCTTAGGTCTACTCCTAACTCCTCTATCGCAGCACTTCAGGAACTGTGTTCATTTGTCTGATTCCTTAGTTTCCTCACCTATGAAATGCACTTATGCTCTCCCATCTCAGTACTGCAGACTACATAGTGCTACCTGCAGATCTTCTCTGCTTATATCACACAGCCCTACAGAGCCTGCTGCTAGAAAACATATATAGTTCTAGGGTTATACCCTAGATATGTGAAGAGCTTCATATCTACCTATATCAGCCTTCTAATGCAAGATCTAAACGAGAAATAAAATTCTGATTAAAAACTAAGCATAATACAAACACATTACTTCAGGACAGGAAAAATGAATATAAAACTAAAAATATAGGGAACAAACATGGAAGTGAGGAACTTCCATGCTCAGATGAGGAAACTGGCACAGCACAAGGATGGTTAAAGAGAAGCAAAGGTTTGGTGCAGACAGTAGCATCATGGGTATGATGGCAGAGTGCTCCAACCATAGGAGGGAAGGGATGCTGTTATTTACATATGTATCTTGGCTACAGCCACAGGCAAATTAGAGTCAACTACAAAACATCACAAGCTATTCTGAGGATGGAAAACAGTAGCCATGTGGGTAGCCTGACTGCTATTATTGATCAACACAAAATACATTATCACGTCATCAGCAGAGAAAGGGTTTACGTCTATTACATGTTCAGCTCTTAACAATTCAAAAAGAGAACAGAGTTCTATCATCAGGTGAGACAGAAGATCCAGAAGAGGGGAAATGGGAAAGCAAAGACTACTAAATAATAATCTACCTTAACTACAAATTATTTAAGTAATGAACTAGAAATATATTTACTAGTGTCTGCATAAAAATTCATCTTTCTTCACCATTAATTCATTTTAGAACTGCATCAATACCTCTACCTCTACCTTTCCAGCAAAACTCTTCCGTAACCTTGTTAGATGTGTTTTCAAGCAACATATGTTGTGGTGTTCTGCTGTCAGGTATTCATATTGTAGCTGTCAGAAATAGCCTAAACTGCTATGATATTCTGTCACAATACTTAGTATTTATTACCTTTTGAAAAGTTATTTAGCCACTAAGAAACAATGTGGAAAAAACGTGAGCACAGGTGAAGATCTAGCAGCAAATGGCCTCTATTTTGTTCTCAGTCACAATAAGTTTCAAATCAGTTATCACATTCACACTCTTATCCATCACCCTTTCATCAAAAGACAAAGCTCAGATTCATGTGATAAGTTGCAGATAAGTGACAACTATCACTTCTTCCAACTATAAAAGTATACTTAACAAAATATTAAAAAAAAGAGATCTTGCAAAGTCATTTATTTATCAAAGACATAATTCTGAAACTGTTAGTTTTAACATCAGTTAGTTGGTTGATGGAGAACCTAGAGAGGAACTCAGCATTACCAGATAAAATACATTAAAATTATAACTCACCTTCCCTATCTTAGCGTTTCAAGGCACATACTCATTACATGTTTAAAATCATACCCTCTTCTCCAGGCAGACAAGGCTTTCAGCTGCTTTGAAAGGTGCAGACAAGTGCATTACAAAGGCAACATAAAGCAGCCAGACCTGGATTCTGGCATTGTTTAATGGTTATTTCTCCAGTTCTAATTTTTTGCAGTGATTCTATAGAAAGTGACTTTGCCTGTTGTTGCACTTACAGACTCTGCAATCTGATCATCTTGGCTGCATCTTACCAAAGAGATCTCTTCAGCTTCCATTGTACTCTCCATCTCATAACTTCAGCTTTTTACTCACCTCAGCCGTATTCAAGCTTGTCTTCCACTCACATATTCACTATTGTGTCTACCTGAATAGCATCCATTTGCTTCGCATATTAGGAAACTGAGATTTTAAAAGGGAATACGTGATGGAGGTTCTGTCCCAGATAACAAAAGGCTCAGAGTTTGACCAACTGCTGAGTACAATTTATAATCCTAAACTGAGCCAATGAAGCACTGTTCAATAGGCTAAAAGTTACAGGTAAATAATAATGATAATAATACAATTTTATTTCAGTTCAAACAAGAAAATATGTTAAGTCTTATATAATAAGCAAGAGAAATTTAGATGAGGTTATATTAAATCCAGGATACTTAATATCCCATTAATTTAAGAACATTTCTTAAAGCAGCATCACAGAGGTTTCTATGTGCTTTAATTTTATATCAAGGCATATTTCATGCTTCTAATTGCCCTTCCTTTATTTTCCCCATTATTAGATGGCTGCAGAAGACACCGAACCAAGAGTGACTCCAGCTCACCTACCTCATTTTTACGGAGCAGTAGTATAAGACTACATCTGCAGGGTTTTCACAATAAGCTGGTCTCCCTACCAAGAATGTAAGAGTTTAACCTGGATTCAAGACAAAATCCACTGAACTAGCATTTAAAAAAGGCTGAGACCTATAAAATAATTATAAGCAAAAGGAAGTTTGGTAGCTGTATCTTTGTCAGTGCTGTTGGAGAAAAATAGGTCGTGTCAAGCAAACTTTATTTCATTCATTTATATCATTACATGTTTGTTTTTATAAAGTTGATTACACAGTCTAAACTGTTGTAAAGCATTTGACCTAGTACTGCACAGTGTACTGACTAAAGATCCATATACGAGACATGCTAAATGAAACAGGAATTAATGGAGCAGGAAAGCTCAAAAATGAGTGTCAGTGAAGGACGCTCTTATTCAATTCCTGGTGTGATTCCATAGACATAGCAGGCACTGTGTTATTCTGCACTGTGATCAACAACTTTGAAGTAAACACAAAATATACAGCTTACTCAAACTTGGAGGGAAATTCATGTGATAAGAAAGGACTACGCTGTTAATTGGGCCACTTCAAGGAAAATGTCTATTAGTGAAGCAAAACGCAAAGAAAGACATTGATCCATTAAAAACATCTCCACATCAGTGATGGGTTTGATTTTCTTAAGTAAGAAGGCAGCATATACCCACAGAGTAGTGAGAAAGGAGAGGGGAGCTTTTTCTTGGAAAGTGGTGACTGTAGAAGAAGACAGGGCCATAGGTAACAAAATCAGCCGTCCAAGTCTCTGGGCATGAGAAAAAATGGCCAAGAGAAAGAATGACCTCAAATTGAGAGAATTGGGGAAAGTGATCCCAGGTAGCAGAAAACGGAGGCAATTTGGTGAGTGGTTCAAAGGATATTTACAGTACTTTAAGAATACAGCAAAGAGGCAGAGGCAGCTTCAGATTTCTCAGGGCTTCATTAAGAGAAAAAAATAAGAGAGAAGTATTGAAGGAAGATTCTTCTCTCTGGACTGAGCCTCTCTGGAAGGTCTGAGTTATTTCACCAGGCGTGTCAGAGAGCTCTGCAGCAGCCAAGGGAGATCTGCGCTGTGCTGCCAAGCAAAAAGCATGCCCCAGGTAGCTACTCTGCCAGCCACTCCAGCACAGGCATAACTGAACAGTATCCAGTGGTCCGGAATAAGTAAAAGGTCAGAACAGAGGAAATAACAGTTGGACCTCATGTTCTGTAAGCATCTGCTTGTAAATATCCACCACGGAGGCAGAAGGAAATGTTATTAGTCTAACTCCTGCAACCGCGAATGAAGAGATGAGATGCAAAAATATTTCAAGGAGAAAAAGGCTGCTGGGAATGCATCTCCAAGAGCAACGCAGCTTGAATTAGGAATTGTGGGTATAGGATGCTCTGGCCCATTTCACTGTAGCCACAGAGGGGACAGATAGCAGCATATTAAGTGGTTTGGGCAATACTAAGGCACTTATGACGCTATTAAGTATCAATGTTTTAAAATAAATGTCATGATAGTGAGATTTCAACTTCTGCGTCGTATTAGACTTTCAGAAATTCACTAATTTCCTATGCAGAGAATGTAAACATGAGGAGCATTGCTGGCAATAAATATGATGACTGCTCCTACTCAGAGGCTTCCTTCCTCTTTGAATTTAATGGAATCTTTCTCACCTGCTATTGTTGCCTGTAATTACTAAACATCCATCAAGTCACTGTGATACAAGTTAAAATACGCAGCAGGAAAAGTTGATAGTTCTTTTAAAACGTATGTATTTATTTAAATTATACTACGGCCTGAAAACTCAGTCACTTAGTCCATGTATACATTTCCAATAAGGATGTTTGCTCAGAATTAATGTGAAATTTCCATAAACATCTTTATTTTGGTTAGGATAAACAAGTTGGGCATTGCTTTTCAAATGGTCAAGTAGCAGATCAGCAGAGTGCCCGCTAGCTGGCCAGGAATGCAAGGTATTTCACTATAATGAGACATTACAGATCAGGAGACTTGATACTTCTTTAACAAAACAGCATTTCTCTGGCAGAAATCTTTCAAGGTTAAGTATGTAGAACAGCTACAATTTATGCGAGCAAAATCTACCCTGATTCTCTGAGCTGATAACATCTATTTTTTTATCTCAAGTGTAATCTAAAAACATCAAAAACATCTGATTTCCCATTTCTCCCTCCCCCCCACTCCCTTTACTGAAAATAGTGATGGTACTTTCAGGAAGGGGTCCATGAAATCACCACTGTTGCTTTAAGTTCACTTGTGATTTTTTCAAGTGCGCTTATTTTGACAATGTATTTCTTATCTGCTATTTGAAATATTTTAGAACCACTGAACCATGTCGCAGTACATCCCTCTCCACTGCAAAATTCACCAAGAAGCAAGTTACATAAAAAAGACAAACAAAATTTCTGTACGTGCAATACAAATTAAGATGCACCTGCTAGATCATACTAAACACAATTCAACTCAATAGTTTCTTTGTGAATTCTCTTCTTTGTGAAGCTATTGTGAGTTTTGTCTTAATGTGTTTTTTAAAATACATCTACTCCTCCTACATGAACTTAGTGACAATATGATTTATGACCTCGCTTTTCATTTCATCAGCCAGCAATCAAATTCCTAATGTGACAATATTAATGCCAAATAGATTTCATAGGCAGAAATATGAAAACAATTTCCATATGCTCCATTCTTCCTGTTTCTTGACTCTGCCTAGCTGACAGGGCGCAGGGGGAAAAAAAAGGCAATGTGCAATGCTTTTTACGAAAGATCTCGATGACTATATAAGCAACAAAAACCACCTAAGAAATATCTTATATTCTTTCTGGCTACCTTAAATATGGAAGTTTAAATGTTTTGAACTGGTAAATCAAGCTAGTATCTGTCTTATGCAAAGCTGCTGGTGATCTATATATATATTAACCATCTATTTTCAAGATACCTCTGCCTTCAAATCACAGACAATCACCTTGGAAATGAACAGATCTCTACATAAATAAATGAAAAATTTACAGGAAAACATCAAATGCTGGTCAAAGGCACATCTGCTCATTGTTGGAAGATGCCACATGAAATATGATGTTAATAAATACATTTCATTCCCCGCTATACATCACAGTAAGTAAAATCTGTCAGCAAGTTGGCCCAATGAAGTGTCAGAATGCAAAATGAGTAGACAACGTAGCTACAAGTGTTTAATAGAAGGCCCTAAGTTTACCATCATCTCCCCTTTACTGGCAAGAAAAACATGAGGTTGGGCAGATGCAGACAGTGTTTCCAATGGCTCTTTCAGTGAGACATTTGCCATCTGGTTTGTTGAGGTAAAGTGAGTCAAAAGAAAAAGCCAAGATGAATGTTAAATGAGTTGTTTCTTTTAGAGAGTAGATATTAAAGTGCCTAGGTAGACAGTTCTTTCTCTTCCTTTAAACAACCACTCCGTTGTTAATATGCTATTCAGTTACAGGTAATGTAGCATATACGAGAAAACCTAATGACACTCTTAACAGTTATAAGTTAAAAGCAAAGGCTTTGCATGCCGTCAATGAAACGCAATTTTTATCTAAAGGTATGTATGCTTACCCTTCCCAATGTTCACTTTCAATTCTGTAAACTATTTTTTCATATTTCATGTATATTTATGAATATACACAATTACTGCCAAGTTCTTAGCTTAGCTATCCTTGCAGAGCTTATTACATATTCAAAAGTCACAGCTGTGACTAGGAGGAGATGAGTATTTTTGTGGAAACCAATTTTTCTCACATATCAAAATGTATTTTCTTAATTTATTGTCACATGCTCGTTAAACTATCTTTTAGATTCTTTTCCTAATGCACACTTACGCAGAATATGTATCGCAGTTTAGAAGACTCCTACATTTGCAGCAGATACTTATTTAAAGAAAGAGTCCCTTCAATTATGAAATAGTGTGGGCAAAACACTGGCAATAGCATTTGGTGCTTAACAGGAACACTTGGAAAACTAACAAAACTCTAAAATTTTATTAACATGCAGAGTGTTGATGACTCTCCTACAATATCTGTGACAGTTATTATGGCTGCCCTCAGAAATTACTGCTAAACTAACTCAGTAATAAGGATAAATGATGACAACCGAAATAGATTTAATTCACGATAAAAATCCCTCTGTATACTACAGAATATACTTGTGCTTTATAAATTCTGGGAAAAGCTGTCTTCTGAAAAGAAAACTGGGAAATTTACTGTTTATCATTCAGTCTTAACTGAACAAATGGCTTTTTAAATCTCGATTTCACTGAAAAATGTGACTGTTGGGATAGCTGTAAATGTCTGATGCTATTCACAGGCAGAGTGAAATGTATTGCTCCTTTTGGCAATGTTCTCATATAAAGGGAAAGTTTCAGTAGTTTTGTGGAACACGTAGCTACTAATCTTCTCTAAAAATGCATCTAGATATTTAATTTAAAATGTTGCAAATTTCAGTTCAGTAAAATTTAGGTTTGGATCTATAACAGAATGAAAATTTTCAAGTGGTCATTCCAATCACCAATTCATCCAGACAAAATCTACAAGACAAGTCAAAGAGACTGGTTTGTGGCAGAAGTGGCTCACTTAGCTAATTGGTACCTTAGCCATTCCCTTCCAGGCAACAGAAACTCCCATTAATTCCAATGGAGCCAGGCTGCCCTGACTGGCACAAAAGCTGCATTTTCAGTGTTACTAATACCACACTTTAAACCCAAGCATGGACAAAACAAAATGAGTTGTTTAGGTAATATGAATAACCAGGAGAGAGGTGGTAGACAGATTAAGCAGCTAGAATCTCTTCTGTCTGTGCTCTACGAGCGTTTACTTAGCACATGTAAAATAAATGTTTCCCTTCCTAGTCCGGACAAACTCAAAAGACCAGTAATTGTTAAGTTATAACAAGATATGCAAAGAATAAAACATCTGGCATTAAAATACAGTCTGTTCTGGAAAACAATATAGATGTAATGTTTTGCATACTTTGCACATTTATAATGGAATGGCACTATCTCCAGAGCATAGATTTTTCCCAATATCGTTTTCATCTGGTGAATGAGCCAGAGTTTGTTAACCATCTGCATATGTGCAGTATAGATTTTAAAAGTAATTATTTTTATGGCACTCCAAATTGCTATTGCATAAATAGCATATATTTCTCAGTGAAACAGCTGGAGGTTACATAAGTCATAAAATATAATTTTGCATTCATTTCAGTTTAGTTGTTGTGCAACTAGAAGACTGTGTCTATCTATTTTGTCTCAAAGTAACGTAAACAATTTGATTGAAGTTTTAAGGTCCCTTGATAGTGACGATATTTGAGGGAAGAGGTTTTGGTAATTTATTTTCATGCCTTTAGGGATAAGCTTGGAATGATATCCACCATGACCAAAGTCTACAGATATTTAACTCAGACATAAATGGCTCTGGTGAGGTTTTTCAGGTGAGAGGGTTTTCAGATACGGGATTCTGTCATGGCTTTTTGCTTTTTCCTACTGAATGAACACTACTGAAATTCTAATTTACAAAGGAAAATCAATGTCTGTAACACCCCTTTTGGGCTAATCATGGGTTGAGGTTGTGCTGTTGTCTTTATTGTTTGGGAATGCTTGGGGTTTTGGGGGGAGAAGAGGAATACAGTCTGAAGACTTCTGCTCTATGATTTATGAAGAAAGTAAGTAATTAAAAATACCATAGGTTTCTGAAGTACGTACAAATATAAATAAAATAGGGCTGAACTGCAACTGAGTAAAAATGACTTGTTTCTAAACTACAACTTTCGTAGAGACAATAAAATTTAAACTGTAGTTAAACCTGCGTAACAAGAATCTCCACTGAAAACTCAGTGAAGTATAATATGCATTTAAATATTTCACCTATTCAAAGACAGAGTAATCTCTCTTCAGGATAGTCATCGTACCTAAAATAGCAGCTCAGCACAGTCCCAAATTGTCTAAACTGCACCTGCACTAGGACAAAGCTACTTTGAAAATATCTCTATTATTTGAAAGGTCAGAATGAGACTGAATACCTCAAAACCATTGAAAAAAAGTTACTGAAGGCTATTTTATTTTTATTTTGATTTCTTTCAAAGGAGACCATGGCTGGCAGCTCAATCCACATAAGAATTCATACAAAGTCAGGAGGCTTCTGATAAGCAAGCCTTGCAAAATACTACACTTTTTTGGCCTCAGGCAAACAAATTTTTTCTAGTGGATGAACAACAATATCATCCTACTAACATGTGTAAATTCTATTCCTTCATGCACAAACTCCATAATTATTTTTCAGGCTTTGATAAATAGCATGAATTCTATATTATGCATGGTCCTCCCCTGCAATGAATAAATTTGCTTTTTAAAGTCTGCAGCCCTAATAACATAAAGTAAACAAGAAAAAAAGAAATAAGAACTGTTTCAACATGCTGATTGTAAATAAGGTTAAAAAAAAAAAATAAAGGCAAACCCCCTAAAGTGTATTCAAAGTTTGATAATGACTTTCAAATGAGACTGCTCTAAATGTAACACCTTCAGACAGCTGTAAATTTGATCCACAACAGTAACAACCAGAGCAGTGATTCTAATAGGGGATTACTAGCCCTGTCATGTCTCGTACATTTTTTATTCATAGTTTTATGTTTTTCTTTTAGTATTCATTTAAACAGAGCTGCATATTTTTTTTTAAATAAAAGGTCAAAACTGTACTGTGGCTCGATCCATTTAAAGCAAATACAGAAATTAATATTTTTGCTTTCAAAGTGCCGCTGCAATGGAATTAATTTTCCTCAACAAAATGTGTTCACCAGTGCCAAGAAAGTTTTAAGATATTAGATCCGTTTCTATTATAGGTGTATGCAAATACCTCTACTTCACGCCCTTATCCATACACATTGACAGCAACTCAAAATGTGGTGAAGACTATGGGACAGCACAGACTAAAGATCTGCCTATATGATTCTTTCTGCAGAAATTAAGAAATCAGATTAGGAATTAAATAATACAAGGTGTATTAAGCATCCAGATACGCACAAGCTAATCTTCTCTGAGTTTGCAAGTCAAATGACATCAACAAAATTGGTTGTGGAAGAGTGCACATGAATTATCTTTATACTAGGCTTGCTTTCTCCAACTAGATACTTGCATGCATAACTATGAGTGTGTGAAAAGTACTACTGAAATCAACATTATTCAAATATTCAGGGTTTGCACAAGCTGCAGACTTGGACCAGGGCACGGAATTGTTGACTAGAAGAGAGCAAAATACTGACATTTTTCTGCTCTGTAGAAATTTGCTTACATTAGTATACTATTACAAATTATTACTTTGAAAACCAAGTCAAGGAACCTGGGCTACATGGGAAATAATTTTATCCCTGGTGCTAAACAAACTAAAAATAGGATCCTAGAGAGCTTTCAGTCAAGCAGCCCCATCAATCTCTGCTCACATCATCCAGACCAACAAAACAACACTTAAAAACACTGCCTTTTGTTATGCTTTCTGGGTTTGGTTCTCCTTTCTTGGTTTCCCATTTGTGCTTTGATTTGCTTCTTTCTCTGCATACAGTTGTGAGTGCATGAGAAACAGATAAAGGGAAGGTGAGGGAGCCTTGCATCAATTCCCACACTTCAAATAATAAAAGCTGGTTCAGAAAAAATTGCCAGTTCTGACCTGTCATCTCAGTAGTTATGTCCCCTCCGTGCAGAAGAACAAGATTCAGTTTTGAAGTCATTACATTTTCACACCGATACACCTCTATTTACGTTTTGTCGCCTTCCTCTTAGGGATGCCCTTAGGGCACACAACTACTGAAAATCTAAATGAAGACACGATTATAATGAAAATCTGTAAAATCAGTCAAGTTGACAACAATGCTTCAATGCAGAAAAGAAAAAACAAATCAGCAGTGTATAGTGCAAGAAACATTTGTGCCTCGCCAAGAAACACCAGGTTGGAAGTGCTAGACTAACTGGCAAACACTGTGTATCTTGGCTCGAATCCCTGCATTTGCTAGTGTTTTCCCCCAGCACAAGCGTTTTGCCCCAAAGACAGTGGGAATGCCAGGTTCTCTCTCCTTTCTTGCAACTCAGTCTGTTTTTCATTCAGGGATCAGTCCTTGGAGTAATCCCAGTGCAATGAAGGGCAGTCCACCAAACACCCCAAACCAGTGGGTTTCCTTCTGGAATCCAGTTGCAAAATCAAGGTCTTGTGTATCACACAGGACAAAGCTCCTTGTTCCTACAAGTCTATCCATCAAAGTATATAAAATTATTACAACAGACAGCTACTTATGTATGTGGAAACTCCATACTTTTTCTGGTATATTTTAGTCTACAAGCCAAAACCAATTCTATGAATGTCCAAAGGTATGAAGATTACATCAAATCAAGGGCACTTCACGTCTGAGTGAAAGCATGTGCTGAAGGGAGGGTGGTGAGAGTGGAATGTAGGTATTTTCACTTAGCCTTTATTAACTTCATATTTTTGATTAATGTATCTTCACTTTCCAAGCTTCCCCACGTAGAGGAGTCCTCAGAGAGCTTGAAGAGACTGACATTCTTGCTGCTGTAGCAGCTCCTGTCACTGGAGGGCACACTGTTGCTGCTTTCGCAGGCTTTCACAGGCTCATCACAAAAATTTTTGGACAGATTTTTTTATTTTCCCCTTTGAAAAAACTATTTTATCCCCTCAAATTATCTGTATGCACCAGTTTCCCTTTTACAGATCTCTGACTGCTAAACTGTACATGAAAAAAAAACAAAACCGGCAAAAATAAAAAACTGAAAAATCCCAAAGTTTTTATTTCCTGTGTAGCGGTCCAGACAGTGTAACTAATCATTAACTTTAAAGCACAGAGTTTAAAATTCTGTTTTTCTTTTAGTCTCGACTATATATCCTGGAGTTCAATTAGACCAAAAACCAAATCCCTGGCTCTTTCTGCCCTTAATGTTAGGAAAATTCATCCTCCATCCATTTAGCCTGTTATGCTTATTCAGCATTTCCTCTAGGTTCTTGAGGAAAAACCTGACCCAGGTAAAGCTCATACTTTAGAATACGTATTAAACCCCCAAAGAAAATCCTTTTGGAGTATGTTATGACTATGCACTTCTGGCAGAGCTTTCTTGGCTGTCAAGCGTCGAGATAGCATGAAACACTGAGGTATGGTGCAAATTAGAAAAGAATTAAGGCAGGGTGCGAAAGTCCTCCTAACTGTATCCTCACACAACAGAAATCATAAAGCAATGAACACTTTGTGACTGCCTGTCTCATGCAACCCTTACGCAGCTTGTAAGTTTAATTGCAGCACAGCAGCCACCTTCGTATTCCTGCCAGGTTCCTCCACGTGACGATTTCTCTCCACCAGACCCAAAGAGGGAGACCACAGAGGCAAATGCACAAGCAGATTCTTCTGAAACGCGCCCTCTGTGTGGTTTCTCCTTCCTGCCACAGCCTACGAGATGCAAATTTGAGCCACTCAGGGCCAAGAACTATGTTTCACAATTCTGACTGGCTCCTCAGTAGTTTTGAAATCATATTGTGACCTATGGCTTGGAACGGTTGGACACAACTACTGGAGAAGGTTTTTGGAAAGCAATTTCATTAGCACACAATACTGGCCCGAGTCTGCCTGAAAAGTCAATGGTAAAATTCAAAGTGATTTTAATGAGAGAAGAAGTAGGTCAGTACTGGAAAATCTCATGCACAGCCTTTATATTCTGTCACTGATTCCTTGTGATCCCCAGAGAAAGAGAAATAATTCTGAATCTCCACGAGCAAACCAGGGAAGTCTGTTTTACTGCCCTAGCTGGGGTTTTGCATCATCTGCTGAAAAGTCCTTTACAGCATGAGTGTTGAACTGTGACACTTGCAAATCAGTGGCACATGCATATTTGCTGTCGTCCCGGTCCCTCAGACTATCTCGTTACAACAAGTTGCCTTTAAAAAAAGAGCCCAACTTTAACAGAGTTTTAGATTAAGATATTTTAGACTGCCATGTATTAAGTCTCATGTAGACATACAAGCTGCTGGAGGACACATACAAGTGTCAACAATTCAGTGTCAGTCCCTGAAAGGGTCAATTCTTATTTCTCTGACCAAATCAGGTTATAACACAGCAGTACTGTTCAGACTTGGAGGTTTTCTTAGCTGTATTTACAGTCTGAGTTTGCCTTTGCCTACAATTTGTGTCAGTCGATCCTGCATACCTCTCAGCCCAGACTCTCAATGCTTCATTTCTTAATCCGGTATTATTTCCTCTGTAGTTAAGCGAAAGGATTCACAGTTGATGATTCGGACTGGTTGCTAAACAGCTGGGTCTTCTTCCAAGCCTTTTGAACGCTATGCCTTTTCATATGCTTGAGAGTTCAGCTACAGCTATGTCACACAAACTTTTCGGCTAAAGGAACAAATTAAAATACTGGGTTCCAAACCGCTTTAGATTGGCAGACACATAGCAATAGCGAGCAATAGCACAACAGACCATCTGAAATTGGATAAACATGGCTAATTATCAAGGGAATGATAATTGTGACAGTGAAATATGATGATCTACTAGGTCAAATATTTTCTTCACAGAAACATGCTTGCAAATTATATTGAAAGCTTGACTTCGACAGATTGCAGGGAACTGATCCAACACTGTGTTCAAAGATATTTTTCCCCTGAAGAAATCAGTCACTGCACTACACAAGACTAGCACAGACACAAGCTCAAACACAAAAATAATGTAATATTTATTCTGACTTATCTTCCTGTGTTAACATCATTAGCATTGATCCATATCAATCAAATCTTCCATATATTTTTTTTGCAATACAAGTTGAGACTTTAAATTATATTGTGAAAAGTTAAGTTCAAGACATGCTGATAAACCCCAAAATGTTAATATTGACTATTTTATAAGCACCATCTATAGATAATTTGTAACCGATAAAGTAATATTTTCCACTCAGTATAAAAGACCCCCTCAGTATGTATTAAAAATTGATTGCAGTTTTGCTTTCAGGGAGTCTACCATTTAAACGTTTAGGCTTAATTCAAATTTAACCAGCCACAAAAGTTCACACAATATCCTGTGTTCCTGATCTATACATTTCCATCTACAAATGAATAAATTATGTTGTTGCTCGATAAAATCACATGACATAAGAGTTTGGAAAAGAATCACAGGAACGTAGGACTAGAAGGAATCACCTGGTAATAAATGCTCTCTTTGGAAGGGTGTCTATAACATC
Organism: Cuculus canorus; assembly: GCF_017976375.1. NCBI lineage: Eukaryota > Metazoa > Chordata > Aves > Cuculiformes > Cuculidae > Cuculus > Cuculus canorus. The sequence goes on from NC_071407.1 coordinate 30,468,217, forward strand.
CGCTCCACTCATCTCAGATTGAGAAGTTCCCAGAATCTCATAATAAAATAAAAACCTTCAGAAAAAAAAAACCAAAAACAGACCCAGAAGCTGTAAAAGTCCACTGTGACACAGGATGACAGTAGGGAGAGAGCAAAGGTATTGCCATTGTCTTAGATCCCTCCATCAGCAACAGATTTGCTAGCTGAAAATACCCAGACAGGTAAATTATCTGGAGACATTTATACTTGCTTATCTGCCTCCACATTCTAGAGGAAATGTTCTGTTACGGACTACCAAAATAGACATTCTTAAAATAAAAAGTATTATACTCAAACAATATTTCTGCAGATCACCATCTAGATATGATATTAATAATAAATTCAGTACAGTTGAACCCAGATAAGTTACAGTTGCATCCAAATACATTACAGTTGCATATCATTATCTCTATCCACCCAGATGTCCTGGAAATCATTCATTAAAGTTACATTCTGTTACTATAGAGCTAGTTATGTTGTGTAAACATCCTATGATTTATTGTGTGTTTAACTGCTATAGGAGTGAACCTCGATGTCTAAAGCACATTCTACTTTCCACGCCATGGTGCAAAGGTCTTCAGATGTGACCAGGTTATTAGTTATAGGCATTCGAGGAAAGAAACCATGCTGTCAGGTCTCAGCAGGAGAGCACTGCCTATCATGGCTACAGACTATGAATAATATTATGGACAGCTCTGGAGATCATGATTACAAATTTATTAACCAAAGATGAGCACTAGGTCAATTAATCATTAACCTAATGATGAATGCTTGGTCATTACATCTACTGTAATGTGTTCTTTCTCCTACCTGTTGTACAAGATCACCAGCTACTGTAAATCAACACAACTCAGATAAATAGGTGTAGGGCCATTGATTTTATGTCAATGACGGATCTACTCTATCGGCTTCTTTGCTCTTATTTTTCAACTTTGCCTAACTTATGCTACTTACTTTGCCTGCCCCTGACATGCTGCCTAATACTTCAATACAGTGTCATTCTGGCAAGCTGATGCATACATTAAAACACAGAACAAGTAAGAATATGGAATTTGTTAAAAAAAAAAAAAAAAAAAAAAAGGTGCTGGCAGCTGCAAGATGTCAGCTGCATTTTTAGTAATAAAGCACTCTTCTAGGGAGTACATAAAACACAATTTTCAATAATTAATACAAAACTCAAGCTAAGTCAGTAATGCGAGCCAAAGGTGATAGCATGAGCATATTTTATTAGTAGAACATCATCCATTTCTTTTTTTTCTGGCATGCAACATTACTGCTTACATTCTTTTATGGCATGTGAATTTGTATTATGGTCCTAGATGCTACTCCACCCTCAATATACAAGAACTTTTCTTTCCATTGTTAAACGTCTATCTGTTCTTTTTGGCACGTCAAGCTTTCATATTGGCTATTTCCTGCACTGAATTGTCACCTCAAAAGTGCCCATTTGGAGAAATGTTTTAAACACATCAAGCAACATAAAGTGCTAAAAGTGTTCTGTCTTTCCCTACATAGGGCATGCTAAAATCCTGATGAACCACTGATTACTGGAGATTGCTCCAGGACAAAAAAGAAGAAAAAAAGACCCTTGTAAAAGATAAAGAAAACTGAGATTTCCTATTAATATCAACAGACTTTGATCTAGCAATATATCTACCAAATATTACTCCAGTATCACATTCTAAATCTTTGTCTGTAAAATGATGTGGATTGTCAGAACTTCATACATAAATTTATAAGAGACTATCTTTAATTTCATGCAAATGACAGTCCTAAATGGCCCCAGTAAAATAGTCACTGTCTTCTAATATCATAAATTTCAAACTTCTTTCAGTTTTTCATGAACTCTGAAGATGAATGACATTCTAACTGTTCTCAACACATATTTCTGCGTTACCATGCTGAAATATTAAGTTCCAACAAAAAGAGCTGAGATCAAACAAAAATTTTAGAAGTTCTGAAATAAAATTCTCTATGAAGTTGGGAAATTATATGTTTTCACGTGCTCTAAATGGCCTTCTTATATCCTATGTAAAAATGTGTGCAACATTCAGTTCAAATTCATGATTATTTTGGAGCCACATACATTGTACTCTGATTATTTTGTTAACTTGTAGGTTTCATCCAGCTATCCCATTTTCATTGTACTAACGACCCTATCTAGCCTTCCTGATGGAATGGCTAAATGTTCTCCTTTTAAGGATATCTAGTGGGATGTGTCCCTGCCCATGGCAGGGGGCTTGGAACTAGATGATCTTTAAGGTCCCTTCCAACCCAAACGATTCCATTATTTTCTCAGGAGAAAAAAAAAGGTTCTATAGAGTTTTTACAAAATGCCTGTCTCCAGAATAGAAAAACAGGAGGCCCAAGGATTTCCCAGTTCCAATCCTATAGCCATGCTGCCATCCTGCATATTTACTAACTATGTAGCGATATTAAACTGTGACTGAGCTAAATCATGTGGCCAGACTATGGTGTGAACTTACTGGAACCCAAGCATGGCCATAATTTGTAAGACTCCAAACCACCAGATGAGTCTTAACGAGTCCATTTCCACTCGATGTGTCTTGAGCATTCAAAAACCCCTGTCACCAAAGACAAGGTATGTGTTCTTGAAATGCGTCCAGAGCTATGACACACTGTAGCAGCTGGGTCACAGATATAAATAGTTCAAACCAATTAATAGTATAGAGGTTCGTTTAGTACGGCTATGGGGAGAAATTCTACATTCAACCTCCCAGCAGAGCTTCTGTGAGCTTTAAGAACGTGAATCAAACAAAACAAGGATCTCACAGGTCTTATTCTACATCATTACTGAAATTTTGCTGTAGCCTTTCAGAGGTAAGAGAATCAGAAACGGATGCACTGTTGCTGATACAGGCATTCCATTCATTCAGGCCCACTGAAAGATTACAGTCTCAAATCTATCCATAAAAATGTTACAGAAGTTGACCTTGGAAGCCACCACGTGTAATTAGTACCTGTAATATAGTATGGAATTACTACATGTGTGGTTAAGTGTCTATATGAACACGCACAGTGAATTCCTCTATGTCATGACAATAATAAAGAAATTCAGAGATGGAAGCCTGGAACTAGATGATCTGTAAAGTTCTTCATAAACCCAACCCATTCTATGATCCTATGATGCCCTGCAAGGGAACGCGGAAGCAGCAGAGTATCTGTCACTGTTCTTAAAAATTAATGATTAAATTTCAAAAGGAGGAAATAAATCATTGGCAAAAATGAATGGTACTAGGATGTCTTTCCATGCAACACAATAGAAACAGAGCAAATCGAATGCACTACTGAGAAGATGAAAATGATAAACAAACCATGACTAAGGAATCACAGGAAACAAGAACAAGGGTAGAGCCTGCTGCTCTTTCCTATTTATCCATGGAGAGATTAAAACAGGAAACATTTCTTAACCACCACTTGATGCCTTTATTTCACAATAAGGCTGTAATGGTCCTTCAGCATTAAGGACACTGCTACTCAAAAGATACTTGTGAGTGTAAACATAAGAATCACTATTTAAATAAAGTCTTTCTTTCATGTTGATGATAGGTGTAACACATGAAGGACCTGTGTCCTAGCAACTTCATAAGTCTTGCTAAATTCAGTCAATTGGAAAATCAGTCAAATTCAGACACAATTAAGATTAAATGTCATAACTGACAGGGTATGAAAAATACTAGGCCTTTCCAATTTAACCTTTTTTTAATTCTCATCTCCATATCTTTTGCAATGATTCATACAATGACATTAGCAATACACAGAAATAAATTAAAATTGACTTTCGTTAAAAGATCTGAATAGCACATTAGCTCTTCTCTAAGCGTGTCTGAGTGGAGTTCTCATTCTCCTCTGAATGGAACGCATGCAGCTGGTACAAAATATGAGCGTACCCAAGCTCCAAACTGGGCAATTCTAGTACTTATACTTTAAGTCACATCTTAAACTTCTTCATAAATCTGAAGGCTCCCTTTTTTTCCCTCACTGGACCTCAATTCAACATCATTGCCAAGTCTTTTTCATTTGCTATTGGATTCAAAGATGCCTGTCTATGCTTTAGAGGAAATCCTGTGCCTCTGAATCGTATGCTTCCATCCCTTCTAAATATAAGGTTTTCTATTTTCGTATAGAAAGCATGAGTTTCCTCCCCTTCTTCACAAGTTTCAACAATCAAAATCAGTCAGACAACTTTGGAATCAATAAAACTGTCTCTTCAAGATCCCAGAGAAAATAAAAAATTATTATTACATATTATTATAGAATCAACACATTTTCATTCCCGTTAAGTTACTAGGTTTCATTTTACTTCTCTGCTATGGCATATTTTCTAGTAGTTTTCTCCTTAGCATAAGTGTAAAACAAAGAAACTATTCTGTGACGTTTGCTCTCTTCCATTGTTACCTGTTGTCTGTCATCCTCTCTACATTTTCTCTCTTTAAAAACATTTGAATAATAACTGAAAATAATTATATAGACAACACACAGGAATTGCTGATGGTTGACGCTATTACAGCTTTACAAATTAAGATGACCTTAAACGAGTCACGTGTCCCCTGGACCTAACTTATTCTTCCTGTACAATTTTTAGACAGAAATTATCATGTTGTGCTGGTTTCCTTATACCTCATTCCTGACATAATTTCCTAAGGGGAAAGACAGTTTCCCAACAACCTCTTCCAATAGTAGCTGGGAACTCTACCTTGTACCCAGTGTGCAACTTCCAGTGTTAAAGGAATTTGCATATATTAGTCCTATCAGTGATTGCACTGTCAATCACGTACTTGACATTCTTCCTTCAGCTGGACTGAGGTATTATCTTAATTTTTCCTTATCTCTGGATTGCAATAATCCCTTGCCAATAAATTCTGTACTTAGAATCCTTCTGGGAGTGAAAACCAAAACAAGTTTTAGCAGTCCAGCTGGGTGCATATGTGATCTTCTGACTTCCAGAGCTCACCACAGCAATTCATTTTCATTAACAGCAGTTTCTGTGCAACCTTGCTGTGCAAGAAACATTCTCCCTAAAAGACTCCTATGCTATATAGCTTACCTGACCCTCTCTTCTCTGCCATCACCTACACAAACCACACATCTGCCTCTCTAGTGCTCCTTAGCCTGCTGTGAACAGCTAGAAGTGTTGCCCAGGATGGTATAGATGCTGTGTTAAGTAAAACAGCTTGCGATCACAGCCTCCTTTCATGTCCTCTCAGGAACCACCTCACTGCATGATTTCATGCCCGTGTGAAAGGTATGCAAGTTAATTCTGTGATCTCATGGCATCAGCATACCCATCCATATTCAGTGTGACTGGATCCCCACAGATTCCCTACTCTCATAGCCTCAGCGCTGTCTATTAGACTTTCCAGATTATTAATTACAACTTCTCTACTACCTTTAGCTCTCTTGTACATCATGTCAATATTATCAAGGGTTCTTTTCCTACTGGGCTCTTTACATCTCAGTGCTAAATCTTTACCAAAGGGGTCTCCATTTCTTCTCTTCTCCCCTAAACCATCAGTGATGGTAAAAGTCCTACTCCTTCCACAAAAAACTTGCCTGTACCAATTTTGCTCTCTATCTACACCCAGTTCCTCCCTCATCTGCTTTTGCCTCTGATCCACCACACTGTTCCTCTACCTTCGCATCACCAAAACTGTTCAACAAGAAACAGGAGTGTCATTAAATTAGTTTCTGCCCTGTGTCTGATATTCTCATTTGTTTAACTTATGTCAAATATATTTCTGCTAACAATGCAGAGCTCCAGAAGAGTTAACAGGATTATGACACAGCCCATGTCTAAAGTACATTATTGATTTATATCCAAATGAAGACACATTTCTGTTCAGTTACTCCCTAGGTGCTTTACACTCCAGTAAGTAAAAATACCCAAATAATTTATTACCCAAAAGCTAAATTTCAGATTGTCTCTTTCACCACCAGGACAAGTTTGCTCTGTATCATCACACTGTTAAGACAACATTTTACATATGAGTCAAGGATAGTCTTCATGAAAAATTACAACCAGTCAAGAGCCTCAGTCCCAGTGGCAATGGTTTCATTTTGGTGGAATGTTTAGTACAGCTAACGAGACTGCCTATATCCCACATTCCTGTCTCACACATTCACCTAAAAACTGATGCTCTGACTCTGACTATGCACAAGTTCTCTCGCATTCCTACTCCAACGTTTCTAATAATGCACGAGCACTACACTGTGTTTTACAGTCCCACAGCAGTGTCAGAGTACCACTCAAGGCAACTCTCACAGGCACCAACAGTCTTTTAGGTGATCCTTTTAGATAAAGTGAGGAGCAGAAAATTGACCTGGCTGAAGATTAGGATTAGTATCATTTTTAAGGTAAGGAAAGGCTCAGGTTGTAGATTGCAATCACCAAAACACACTGATTTCTCAAAAAATAGAGTGTAATGCAAAATTTTGCACTTTTATGTGATCTGTAGCTCTTGGGGATTTCAGTTAACATCTGCTGAATTTTCATAGACATACCCACCCTTGCATGGTTTTCAGGAAACATGGCAAATCCATAGAGGTGAGATCAGTTCTCAGAACCTGAGTCTCTTGCAAAACAAGTAGTGCTGCAGGTGGAATACTCTCCCAATAGTCAACTGTACAGAAAATCCACACCTTTCCTTTAATGAGTGGATTATGGGAAAGCCAGAAAAACAGGGATTTTCTCCTTTCTGTTCTACTGCCAAAAAGCAGAATGTTATCCTGCTGAACTGAAAATAGGCTCTCTTTTACCTCTCAGATATTGACATTCAAAACCTACTTGGTAAAACTGCTCAAGCACAGGGGATATTACACTATATATTCGGCTGATGTTGTGAATGAATACAAGTATGAAAACCTAACTTAATAAAACTGCTACATATCTAATTGTCTTAACAATAAATGAGTAAATATTCAGAAAATCTATGAAATCCACCCCAATGCAGAAAGCCTATGCAAATATCCAGCAATGGCAAAAGCCCTAGAGATGTGGTTTCAACACACTTTATGATCTTCCACAGTCCCTCTGCTCTTGAAGTGATTTTCACCCTGTTTGAACTTTGTGAAAAATGTGTATAAGGAAGCAAAGGACATTTGAGATGAGAAAAGCAACCATGTTATGATTAAATATGTATGGTAATGCCAGTGCTTCTCGTGGAAGTATAAAAGAAAAGCAGCTGGCTATTAAGCAACACAAGAGAAGATATCCACCTCTTTGCAGATTTCTAATAATGTAAGGACAGTTTCCAAGGAAAAAGCTAATATCGCTGTAATATTTTTTTTTCCAGTAAAATATATACGCTTTTGCAGGACAGGATTCACTTCTGAAGCTGTACCAACAAGTAAATTATTCATAAAAGAAGAGATAAAAGATAGAACATTTCAGTGTAATATATTTAGACCCCTCTAGCTCCAAAAGTGTGATCATACTCATACTAACCGGGCATACTGGGAATCAAAATGAACCTAAACGAAGTGGTACAAATTATGCACATAAAGTACATAAAGTTCATTAAAAAAAGAGGTCTCCTGTACCTACATTTCATCTTTCATGTTGAGCTACTTCAAATAGAACTAAGCAAAGATGCAATTAGTCAGTGCTCTGACATTTTGCAACTTATCAATACGTGAGTGTAAAACTTCAGTAAAATAGGATGCTTAAAGGGCTGCTAAATTTATCAATAGTCAATTAAATAATGTTAATAAAGCCATTAAAAGATCATAACAAGAGTTTACATAGGAAGTATCTATGTCTGACATTAGATGGCTCTTTAAACATTTTCTAAAGAAATACTGTAAAAAGCTACTGAAATATTTATGCAATGCTTGCATTAGTTCTATTTAACGGGCATAGCAGAAACAATACCAGCAGTTTAAAATGCCTCGCTTCTCAGCACCCCATGATTATCCTCAAGTTATGAGAGATAAATACGTTCCCCGTTTTAGAATTGTAATGCTTTTCATTACAAAGAAAAGATCTTCAAACCCTTCATTAAAGCTCTTAACTTCACCAAAATTGGATGCTTCCAACTATTTGCTGGGGAAACTATTATTAAACAGAGTACGTTGCAGCAGGAACTGGGGCTGGAACTTGCCACCAGGGCTCTTGCCTGCCCCTCAGCAGTTCAGGTAGCCCCAGAGGAAATTTGGGTCTCACCTCAAATCTTGGTTCATTGTGAACTCAGGCCTTGCAGGCAAACACTTCACGAAGAGCTTAGAAAGCAAGGAAGATTATTTCATTCAAATAGATTGTGCTGGTGCAGCAGTTCTGGAGTTAGTGGCTTCTCCTCTTATTACCGAGTAACAAAAAGCCTCCCAGGACTTGTTAAATTAGCCAATGTAATGAAGTCCAATTCTGTGTTATTTGCACAGGGACTGGAAAAGATTTCATGTTTCCATGTACATAAACAAAACCTGGCTCAGCACACCAGGGACTTAAGAGGTTTATAAAATATAAACGACATTCACATTAATCTGTTAAACAATTCATTCTCTACCCTGCTCTTTCCTACTAAGTGAATTCATTACTTATTAAAAATATGTATTTGCTGCTGGCCCTCCTGCTTCCAGCGACTCACTGCTGGACCGAACACCTTGCAGCTCACTGGTGGGGGGACGTCCAGCCGTGGGGGAAGGAGAAGGTACTGCGCTGGCAGCACAAGCACCAGCAGAAAACTGAAGATGCAAGTATACCTCTTCCTACCATTACGAGGATTTTGGTATGTAATAATGTCAGTCTTGCTGCAGGAAGAAGGACAGAAAGTCTTTGGGACTGTGCCATTGATCTGAATTAAATTATTAAAAGGTGTGGAAATGAAACAAATTAATTCACCCCCTGGAAAACACAAAATAAAGCAGTCCCTCTGATGCTGCCCAGACAATGGCGAGTATTTTTCTTCCAGGAATTGCTAAGCTAAGGGGAAATGCTTGTTTCTTGCAGAACAGCTCACGCAGACTTTGTCAAGATAAACCTGGCTTTACATTCAGGCGTCTATGACTCCTCTCAAGGAACTTTCACTTGCAATTTTGATGGATACTCCTCTAAATTTGTATTAAAATCCATATTTTTTTCTGAAAATAACAACACTTTTTAAAAAGATCAAATAAGTGCTACTATTTAAAACATCTTAAGATCATTATACCAAATCACTGCACCTTCGAGGTCAATGAAAGTCAACCGCATGCCCTATTTGAGCGTTATCCCTACAGTGTTTTAGAAAGTCATTCGTTTGCCACAAAAAAAAAGTGATGAAGACATTTAAAGATGATGCAACTCCTCTGTGAACAAAGGTTGTACTACTCTTCAACCCAAATGCAAGCAGAAGTGAAAACAATAGCTACTTGCTTTAGATTGTTTTATTTCCAAAAGCCACTGATAGCCGCTCACTTCTTTAACAAAATCAAAAAAAAAACTTCCTATCTCATTCCCTCCTCTCCTCCTTAAATATTTCTGTTTCAGAGGAGTTTACGTTGTAATCATTGCCATTTTTTATGCCACCTCAACAGTATTACCCAGCTAATAACATGACATTGTCTTACTTGTATTTGGAAGGGGGCAGGTTGCTGTTTATGCAAGGATAAGAGATATATACTATTTCCCTTTTCTTGTATACCATTCAAAATCCCTACCATTTCATAAACTAGATTTTTATTTGTCCAACTGAAACTATGTAAGCTATACAATGTGTCTGCGGAACAAGTTAAACTATTGTAGCTTCCACCAATCCAATCCAATCCAATCTCCAATTAGATCAGTTTCTAATCTAATCAAATTATGATACACCTCACTGGCACCAGGCAGTGCATAACGGGAAATATGCACATTTTCCAGCCAAAACGCAGTAGGTCTGAACACTCTTTTTTTTCATTTTGACTCCTCTGCCAAGTTACTGCACAGTCATCTTTCATCCAGTGATTGTATGAGTGTCTTTTTTAAAGCCCATATCCAGCCAGGGGACACATCTAATACAGGAAATTGTGTTGCACCGGACTTGACACGTATGGCAAAGAAACAAATGTGTACGTTGAATTTATGAGTCACCCCAATACATTTATTAAGCATTAAGTTGTGCTTTTACAACTGGTCTTCATCAAAGATATTTCATGTCTTAGCCAAAGCGTCATCTTTTCTAATGACTCATAATGAAGACTCATTCCATTTAGCTTGATTTTACTGGCTCATCAGCCTCTTGTTCTCAAGGGGCTAAGCTGTTCTTTTCAGCATGTTCAACCCACATATAAGTGGCCATTAACTATACTTTCTCATTATGTAAGAATCAGCTAATCAAGACTGACCAAGAAATAACTGATGCTGTGATTAAAGAAAGAGAGACATCTGCTTGGAATTATCCAGACTGCTGTTTCAAAACTGATAAGGCATTTAGTGACTTAGTATTAAATTATAACAAGAACAAATGATTTTGGGGGATGGTGGGGAGAATGTGGAGTTTGCTTTATTTCTATCACTTGGAAGGAGAACAGATGAAAGCACAAAGTGCCAAGCAAGGACCTAAGTTAAGGGGAAAAGCAGAACATGTCTGTAAACCACCTCTCTACAAGTCACAGAGGAAAGCAGACCAAAACTCTAGGCTACGTTTGAGATGTTACACATAACATAAAGAAAACTATTATTTCCATGGTTTTCAGAGATATAAAAGGGTAAGTTGTAAAAATATCTCTAATTTCATTTCTTAATTCCCATTCAGGCAATTTTTTTCCCCTTTTTCTAATATCCAGAACAAAAATAACACTCATATCTATCAAATCCTTTTCTCATGTAAATGGGGGACCATCCCCTGAAGTCAGAGCGGGCTGCATACATGTATTTCTGATTAAGTTTGACTAAGAGGCTTGCTTTATTTCTAAATTTCATATGCAACTTTTATGAATCCAAAAGTTTACTTATTTTGATCGGAGCACAGAAGATACACACTTCCTCTTATTCTTTTTACAGAAGAACTTACTGTAATAAGATATGATCTTTTCACACATAAGCACTAGTAAAGCACCGACACTAGAGTGCTAGTCAGCTAAAATTTGTACCATGATAGCAACTGCATTAAAACTGAATCATAACTAGGTGTAACTGAACATAACTGTTTTTTTCCTTAGGGGGAAAAGAGAATCAGATAGGAAGAGGACTGTGCTTTTGCTGGACTACACAACACTGAGAAAGTGCAAATATGTGGGTCAGATGAAGGAACAGGCAAGCTCTGCTCTCATGCTGAGAGGACTCGGAAAGCATAAATTGCCAAGAACAGCCCCATTTAGAGGGAGTATTACAGTGTACTCAGATTACCTTATTCATACAAAAAGCATACTTCTACACACAGCCAGGTACTCCATTTTTTTCATAGCTACTTCAAATGAACAAGTAGCAGGTAGTAAGATAAAAGCACAGAAATAAATTGGACCAATTTCTTGAAGGAATGTGTCTGGATTACTGAGGTCAGACATCAAAGAGGGGGGAAAAAAAGATGCCTTATTGCCAAGCTTATGTTTTCATATATGTATTTCCTCCACACTCAGATTCTTCATATAGACTCTGCTTTTTGAATCATTGCTCTTGGCCGATATTGCAATACTTAGCACTCATATGCTGCTTTTCATCTTCAAAATGTGAACAAATTAATTCTCAAGGCTCTGCTCAAAAGAAATGAAATAAATAAAAACCACGAGCCCTATATCCTGGTAGCCGGTGGTGGGGAGGTGAGCTGACTTGGCGTGGGGCTACCAGAACTGGATGCAGTGCGAGCACCCCTTGGCCACGTTATCCTGCCCCACCATTCTTTGCAAGTGGGTATTTATTTCTTCGGCAGTGCTTTCTGCCATCCTCTGCAGCCCCGAGAAACTGCTCTGTCACTTGGACAGGAACTGATATTTTCTGGAAAGAGTCTCAAATTTAGCATCCAGGAAAGTATCTGCTTCTCTGAATCCAGCCCTACACAGAAGATTCTTGTCTTTAAGTACCTTGTGCCTGGCTCTTCAGCTTCTTCTTTCTTAATTTTTTTTTTCCTTCTTATTTTTATTTCTCTTTTATTTTGCTTTTTTTTCTTAGAGAGGAAAACCTGCCCTAAGTAGATGCAGAGAAGCAGCTGTTGCAGCTAGCAGGTCTGCAGACATGCCTTCTGCCTGAGTCACATAAACCTCTCTCAAAAATTGTAAAAGAAACAACAGTGATCAGATCATGGCCAAAGAATCATCCAGCCATCATACCCTTTCTCCTGTCAATGTGGGGCATTTATTTCTTTTTCCCACTGACCCTCCTTTTCCCCTATATTTTGTGAGACAAGAAAACACAAGTATTTTTAGAGAGGGGTCTGTGCACGCTGGCCTTCTCTGCGCTTCTGCCAGAACAGAAAAGCATGAAATGATGAAGGCTGCCCTATTTTTTTCTATGGAAATTCATATACATGCAGGGGATTTGAAAAAGGGCAAGAAAGATGACCAAAAAAAAAGGAGGGGAAAAAGAAAGAAGTAAAAGGAAAAAAAAAAAGAAAAAAAGAAAAAAAGAAGGAAAAAAGAAGAGACAGATTAGACAAAAATGTATTTGGAAGCTCCTGCACGCAATTCCTGACTGAGATTCTTAAAGGAAACTAAGGTATGAAATCTTTACGAGAACAGGATTGTTAATTTCTGTTTAGCCACTCAAAAATATTCCTACATTAAGTTCTTCATTAACAGCTATTGCTTTATGGCTACAGGGATGTAAAACCATGTCCTAGGACCTCAAAACATAGATCACTTGGGGTGGAAGATGTTGGAGAGGAAAAGTCTTCTTGGATGTTCATGTACCTAAAACGCCATGACTACAGCATGGCAATACTGCCAAAGCTTAGGATTTTACATGACTGTGAAAATATTATTAGGGTTTTGGTTTGGTGGGGATTTTTTAAATTCAAGACAGAGCAGAAAAGCTTGAGGATATGAGTCTTAAATATCACAACAAAAGAGAAGGCTAAAAAGAACCTCAAATACTTGCATTTTTTGCCAGTTTGCACTGATACAGACACATTGCCAGGACACGAGACATCCTTCTCCTGCTGTTATCTCCTTTCTGATACATCCACCACCCAGCGAAAATCCTAGGAATGAACACTCAGGGAAGGGATAATTACCTGAATGGACTATGATACAATGAGGTGCCAACAGCAGCAGCAATCTGACATAGAGAGAGTCTATCATATTAAAATCTGCGTGTTTAGGGAAACAATAAAGTGTACCTCTTCCTCATAGACATGCAGTTTGTGCTCTGGCGGATCAGAGGGGACAGACTGAGTGGATCTTCACTCAGATGCTGAAGATTAATTTATGTTTTACATAACTTCGGACATTCATAGACACAAATCTCCATTATGGAACCTGAGTCCATTACTCAGCATTCCACAATAAGGAATCAATGACAATTGTGCAGAGCGTGCTTTGGGAGGAGATCCCTGCAACCACACACATGAACAACGAGAACGATTGTTAATGCTTCCAGGAACGATCCCCTGCAGACTACCAGCAAGTTCTGAAGAAGGTACATGGCCAGTTTTGGGGCAGATCAGTCAAAAGCTGGGAAGTCAGTGCCTGCTTCAGGAGACACGTGCTGTGCCCAGCCTAGGGCTTGGCAGGGATGTGAATCAGGCTCCAAGATAGGGATTATGAGCAGAAATGAATTGTTCCCTGTGAATACTTTGTTTCCACATGCAACACAAAATAACGAAGAATTCATCTGAGGAACTGTACTTCAGTGTACTCTGAATTTACTAACCCCTAAAAATAAATACATGAAACAGTGAATACAACAAGCAAATTAAAGTGCTGGCATCTTTCCCCGTAGAATTTTATGAAGGCAACACTGTTCTTCTCTCTGCAAAGCCTCCAGGAGAAGTTGAGATCCTAGGACTCAAGCGTGTGCCAGAGAAATGCCACTAGATGCAAAAAGAGACGCTGGATGTACTGTCACATATCTACCCTTATTCAAAGACGTCGGACCCCTGGGACTGAGCATCAAAGTGAAAACATGCAATAGAAAATTCATTAAAAGCAGGTTTAGCCTCAGTTTTAACTCAAAATCTCATTTACAATCCTCTCTGTTTCAGAAGCCAAAAAGCAAAACCCACAAATGTTTCTGCAAAGCAGGAGAATCCTCTCAGTTTTGGACCAGTATCTTTATATGTGTTGTGAAAAAAAGACCAAATATCCTGGGCACTTGATGATGCAAAGCAGAATTCGGTGCTTCCCCTTCGCTGTTTTTGAAACACTGCCTAAATCTTGTTAGAAACAAGTGAAACAACCAACCAATAAACAAAAGCAATGTGAAACCTGCCTAAGGAGCAGATAGCAGAACCATGTGAGGAACACCGAGGAGCTTTGCGAGCAAAGAATGGGTCCAGCTGGATGCACCCGTACTTTGTCTGCCAACCTGCAAAATGACATGGTGTTGGCTGTGAGGCCACTGCTCCTCAGGCATGTAAGCTTCTGCGCCACGTGGGCTGGCAGATGACTATCAGTAGGAGATTACAAGGTTTCCAGAAAGCCATTTTTATCTCCTGTTTCACCCCTAATTATTTATTTTGCAGTCCCAGATGATTACATTTTGCCTGTGTGTTCGTTATCATTGCGATCAAGCTGACTCCAGCCTGCCCACAGGAGGGAGGGAGTATGCATTCCTATTGTCCTCTGATAGCCAGCTCTCCTCCCTGCTCTCTCTACCCAGAGATGTCAAAATGAAATGCTGAAAACCTCACATTCTGCAATACAAAGGGAGATTAAAACACTGGTCTGAAAATATAATATTCTACTGCTGCAATGTGTCTGGGGAGCGAAATCTAAAGCAGGCACTTCTTTATTAAATTGCACCAGCAAGTATATTTCCCTCTCCATTATTGTTATATATTTAATTGGAAGGTACAGCTCTTGGGCTGCTCCACTGACAGACACTGAACAAGCAAAACCTTGTGTTAACTTGGTTCAAAGCTGTCAACCGATGCAGCACTAGCAACTACCATTCTCAGGAAAACATTTACAGCAGAGAAAACAGCACCTGCCCTACCCATCAGACTAATTTTTTTGCATGCTATGTGAACAAGGTTTGTAGTTCTGCGGTACATACAGAAATGTCAAGCTTCTCCGTATCTCAGTTCTCCCATCTGAGAAAGGGAATCATTCTCCCAGTTCATCACACATTCCAAGGCTGTAGGGCAAGGACAGAGCAGCACTGACTCTCCTGACCCCACATACTTCCCTGGACCTGGAGTGTGGGCTGTGAATAGGACACAGTCCTCTCTTCCCTCCAGGGGACTTGGCACAGTGCTATTGTCCCACTGCTTTATGGTGTATGGGAAGAGAAGAAGCTTGGCTGTGCTAGAGATTATGACATTTGACCATAAGAAGGTCTCCAGAACAGAAATTCCAATCTTTTTATCCTCTCCATTTCCAGTATATTATATCAGTGTATAAGTATCTTCTCTCACTTTTATTTTGGTATATTTATATCAGGAGAGGAAAAACAGATCCAGAAAGCAGCAGTTTCTCTCCTAATGGAGCTGAATCCTTTCACTTCAATGCACAGCATCAAAATAACGCATCCAAAGGTAACCCCAACCATACAACTTTCACTGCCATTGCTAATACCCTCCTATGCTAATATTCACTCAATTACAGGAAGAAAAATCTTTGTATCTCAATGCTCACACTAAATATACCAGCCTTATACCACAACGCTATAGTAAATACCTGTACCCTTAGAGCCACATATTTATACCATCGTTACTGTAGCTGAACCTTCACATTTCACTGTGGTGTAGATTGTTGCCATTACAGAAGAGAAAGAAATGTTACTTGCATTAAAGTAATACTTTTATTTCATTTAAAGTGAAACCCCAATTGTCACTTCACGCTGAAATGCTCCCGTACAGCTGCCAGCTCCAACATTTGCAGATAAAACAGTCATGGGTCACAGGTTTTTGGGTGACGTGCCAGCACAGAATTATAATAGAAAGTATATTCTGAGAGGTCTTGTTTCTCTGTTTGGTATTTGTTTGTTTAGATTTGTTTCCTTTATCTGTATTTCAAGCCCTTGATTGCATAAAAGCATGTAAATTCATTAACAAATTTTGTCAGCTATTTTCTTTGGCAGTAGAAATGGGTTGTTTCCCTGCAAAACTAATCCAGCTCAAATGTCACTTGCACACCAATCAGCACTTCTATTCACAAAGGTCAGATAGAAGAGAGAGCTACTACTTTTCTTTTGACCAAAAAAAGAATACTAAAACCTCATTGGAACAGGTTGCATTAGCACTACACATGAAGATTTTGCCTATTGCCTGCTTTTTTGACTGAGGGAGTAGTTACTAGAACCTCCTCTGCCCTGAAGCTAAGCTTTCAGAATGACCTCCAATACCAGACCATTAGATCCCAACAGATCCCTAGTACCATGTCTCCATGTAGAAGCGGTAAACATGCAAGAGAGATAGTCAGAAATGCTCTAAACTTCTGGAGATCTCTGGAATTTAAAGGATAAGATGGAGACTTCTACCAAGGCCAGGGCACTATTTCACCTCCTGATAAAAGGGAAGAATTTTTAGCAAGGGGATAAAACGCAGGAATCTTACATCTTGTATTCCCTCTTTTAAATTGCTTTGTTAGAGGCTGTTATAGACCTGACAAAAAGGGAGCATAAAGTTGTGGGGAAATAAATAGTGAACTCTGCCTGTCCAAAACACTGCAGATTTGTCTTCCCGTTTCCACGTTCCCCTGGACACTGCCAATGGCCCGTCAGCCACAACGGCACTGATCATACTCTCACTGCTCCCCCTGCAAAGCTGGTCAACAAATTCCCACCAGAAAGAAACTGTCCAGGACATGTCCGAAATGCTGCCAGTGTTGGTGTCCTTAGGGCAAAGCCATCCTACCTCCACACTTGCCTTCGCATGCTCTTCACCTATCTCAGCTTTTCATCTTTATCTGCCATAGGCTCAACTATATACAGGAGTTAGCACTGAAAAATCTCTCTAACATCTGTTCAAAGTTATATTTCCTTGACATTCATAATTATGACCTTTGTCAGCAAATCATTTAAGCATGAAATTAATTTTGAAAATAAGTAATTCCACTGACTTTACCTGGATTACTCATATACTAAAGTTATAAGAACACTTGAGTACTTTGCTGTGTATACAGACCTATTTCTGACAGAGTGTAAAATGTTTCCAGTTGCAGAAAAACAGCCAGTAGTCACATACCGTTCCACTCTCCAACTCAGATTTAATCTTAGAGGGCTTTTGTTTCATTTACACAATACTAAGCCTACTTTCGTCTAAGACTCACATGCTGCAATCAACTTTAAGGGAATTTAGATGTGCATAAATTACTTTCCTTTGCTTAACAGAAGTGCATCAGTATTATTGATGTAATGCACACCAGTACAGTCAGTTGCTCTGAAGGGTAGTTTATTTTGCAGCTGATCGATGATTTGCTGATTCTGGAAATCTTTCCACATGACAAGTGCTTCTAAAACATTTAAGGTACTACAAAGCTTAAGGTTCTCAAGAGTAAAATCATATTTTGCAACTAAATCATAGTAAGAAATACACTTGCAGCATAAGCTCGCGAGCAGGTTTTCTACGATTGACAAATTGAATTCATAGCAAATAATTTTTGGTCTGTAATTATAAATGTGCAACGACTGAAAATTAATCACTAAAGTATTTAATGAATATGTACAAAAGTAAACTTAACCACTGGAAACCACAGAGAAGATTTTAAACCCTAAGCTGTGAAGTTAGGTACCAGTTAACTCTTCCAGAATTAACTTACAACATCTTGCCCAATACATATGAACGTATCTCACTGAGTCTGAATATCAGAAAACACCAAATTGACATTAAATATTTCCATAGATAACAGATGGTTTAACACATCAGTCCCCACTTGAGGTTGCCTAATACATCTGAATCATGTTTTGAAATACAACTCAAGGTTTGGAAAATCTCTAAGGTTTTCAATAAATGGAATTTAATGTCAAGACTACTCATAGCAGCTGTTTCTACTAACCATGGAAAATCACATCCAGGTTTGGGGTTTTTTTTTGCATGACCCAATGCAGAAATTATGTAATTTAGGGGTCCCATCCATGTCCACCCCCATCATTCTCCAAGGAAGGACATGCTTTACATGTAACTACATTAAAATAACAACACATACATCAGAGTTTTATATGTGTTGTCACTTATTAAGAAATGATGTTTATATTTAGTCCTCTGCTGCTACCTAAAGCACGCTGATTTAATGGCTGTTCCAATGCTCAACATCAATGCTTTAAAGGTCTTTGAGCCGCATGTTTCATGCCAACATGAGGAAGATGGAAGAGATAGAGTCTGTATGCACATCTACTGGTCCTCTCTGCAGCCTTGGAGACTCAGGGACAGGAGTTGCAGCATGGAAACATTGCTCCCTTCTCCAGGTATGCGATGACCTCACACCTCTGGAACCCAGAACCTATCTTACGTCCAATCTGGCCTGCTGCCACCAGCTGTTATTCCTCATCCTCTGCTCTGCAGAAACGCATTCTCTCACTTCTCGCCTGGACATTATATTTCACTTCATGAACCTGCGGGACCCTCTGGAAGAAGAAGCAGCAGCCTTTGTAGCCCAAAGCCTCACCTCTGCTGCCACTTGCCTCTCCGTGACACTGACAACATGCCCAATGCCATCGTTACAGACAGAAAAAATGGAACCGCTGATTTCCACAGACAAGCACAAAGGCCTTGAGATTGCGTGCCCAGGGGATCATGGGCCAGGCATGCGGATTGGAGCACTGTTATTTACTGAAACAGGTAACAAATAGACCTCCACATCCACCCACCAAAGCAAATTCTGCATTGACTTGCAATACTCATACCACTGTTTCTTCTTAAAATCAAAATCAGTAATACCAGGAAAAAAAAAGGGAGAAATGATTTTGCAAAACTATGACCAACATTTTCTGTGGTTTGGGATCTATAAGCTGCCTTATGCTACAAATCCCAAACATATGCAAGGCTAATTGTAGCATTTTACAATATTATCTAGAAGCTCCTGCTAAGATGAGGAACGTCATGTTGTTAACATCATATACAATCCTTCTACAACGTAAATCTTCTGGTGGACACTCCACCATAGAGACGGGTAAATTAGAAAATAATTATTTATAAATACTATATTTCTTAAGATGCAGAGCTCAACATCTCCAGCTTTGGTTAGTGAAACAGACGCTATTAAGGGTTAATTTACTATACTTTCCTCTATTGTTTTTAAAAAAAGATGGAGATTGTATCTTACAATTTTCTATATCTGACTTTACCACAGGTACAAGAGAGTTCGGCATGTTCAGCAAGCCTGTATTAGCAGTTTTATGTTCTTTTAATCGCTGACATGGAACGTAAATAGTTTCCTCAATTGCTGCATATTTCCCATTCCTGAAGGAAGGCACACCCTTTGACGAAGATTAAGAGAATATAAAGTTAAATCCCTGTTTACTAAAGGAATTAAATCCTCCTTTAATTACTGAAACAGAGCAAACTCTGCTTGGGGATCTACATAACCTTCAAGGATAGGAAATGAACAACTAAGCAGCATTAAAAATAACACAAAGAAAGCTCAAGGTCTGGGCCTGATGTTGAATAACAAAGTGAACTGTATTTTATTACAGCTGGGTAATGTAAGGGTTCGTCCAAATAACTAGAAATAAAATATGCTTTATGTAGTTTTACTACAGAGGACTAAAGAGTTGCCTCATCATATTACATTGAAGTTGTCCATCACCAGCCCAAGGCAGCCTATACCCTTGGACACTTGCTTTCACATGCACATTCCTTCCTCTTAACGCAAAAAGCAGCGCCACTTACATCTACGGTCTCTCTATTTATAGTAAAAAAGTGTCTTTATCCCTTTTATTTCACAGCGAGGAAACCTACAGAACATACAGATCCTTCCTAATGTTTCTAAAAACCTTTCCCAAGGCTGAAAGTGATCTTTGGTTTTCCTTTGACAAGCAGCACGTATTTGTCCTTATCTGGATTCCCACAACATATTATTGAGCTGCCATTAGAGGAGGAGTGATTCAACAGTTGAGAAGGTTGACTACGACTTTCATGACTTTGATTCCAGATGTCATGGACTTCCAGAGAAATTACCTTATTTCTCTGTGGTTCTGTACCTCTTTGTAAAAACTCTGCAGGGATTCTGTCCATGGGACCACCTCTACAGAGAGGTATCCTGGTATCCTCCTCTGAAAGCTTATGGACATGAACAGGAGTTATCAAGACCACATGGAGGAAGACACAATATTTACAGCCCACAAATAAGGGCTCAAGCTCAGCTTTCGTCATGGGCTGTGTGAACAACACGAACATTCCATCGTAAGCCCCTTGAAAGCAAACCCAGAGAGCTCCCATTTACAAGTCCAGTTGGAATGAAGCCTAAATGCTTATCTCGCCTTCCTTGAGCTGACGCTGATGGCCACTGCACAGAAGCAAACATGGTCACTGGCAGCACCGGGAGGGATAAGTCCTCCAAAAAAAAAAAAAAAAAAGGGTTCTAAGGACCGTAGGATTTTCCATGTTACTGCTAATAAAAGGACTTACCACAGGAAAGGAGAATAAAACTCAAATCAACAGGAAAACACTGAGAGGCAACATATCCACTTTCAGTCCCACGTAAATACAGACGATCAAAGAGATTCTTGCTCTATAGGCAGAGCGCAAACACACACAATTCAAGCTGGAACAAACCTCTCTGGCTAGGGGCTTGTTTCATAAGGGACCAGTAGCAAACTTGAGCCCACGTTACACCTAAACCATCAATTTCAAAATTATAATCCTTCTCCGAGAACCTCCAGTACAAAGTGGACATGCAACAAGGGTACTTACTCATTCCTCTCCAGGTCGATGACTAGACGTTTACTTTCAGCCTGTATCACAAACTGCAGCAGCGCTGGGTGATTCTGAAAAACGAAAAGAAAGTTGACTGAGTCTAAACCCGGAGCCCATCATCTTGCACCCTGGTCTGACAGGATGCTGGACACACACAGAATCATAGAAGAGTTTGGGTTGGAAGGGACCTTAAAGATCATTCAGTCCAAACCCTCCTGTGATGGGTTGGGACACATCCCACTACACTAGGCTGCTGAAGTCCACATCTGGTCTGGCCTTGCAACATCTGTTGTTGCAAGATCAGGTCCTGCGTGGGAGAAGCAAACAGCTACAAAGAGAAGTGTTTGTGGTCACAGCCCTTTCGCTGCAGCTAAGCGCAAACAAACATGGAAAGGCAGCACTGCATTGCGGGATTTCACACCCAGGTCTTATAGACACCATGGTGCTCCCCTAAGCAATTGCACCACTTGCAACTCTGCACATCAGAGAGCATCTTGTCTGGGAAGATTAGCATAGCGACGCAGTACACATCAGTTCCAGAGGCTTCTGATACAGATTCCTCTTTGTACAATAGCATAACTACAACAAACACTAATACAATCTCTTATTAACGCTTAATCTTGCTGTATTATCGTTTAAAGTGAGGCACAGGCAATCAGGTTTGGGCTCTGCTTGTCCATTTTCAGTTTAAGACATCCATGTGCAAAGCTAGTATCTCCTGCATTAACAGCAGACTTGCAGTGCAGTGATCACAGTCAGCAGTGTGGCTCCCACAGAAATGCTTTCTTCCTGAAGGCTGAGCATGCTAGATATTCACACATAGAACTGCATATGTGATTTAAGACCATCACGTACATGAAACTAAGTACAGGCATTATGAACCATTTTTTTTGTTTATAAACAACTAAATAATTTATTTTTTTTTACTTTTCTTAGGGCACAGTTAAGTTTTAGCTTAAAAAGAAGAATTGGTGTTGGAGCCATTAAAATTATGGTCAACAATTCTATCAGGTACCTCTGCAAGAAAAACAGAAAAAGTATTTGTATGTATACAAGTATTTAAGAGAATTCTCTAAACAAGACATCAACAGCAGAGAACACGGAAATCCCGGTTGCACTCCAACATGGAGCAGGGATTAGGACATCTGGATTGCATTTTCAGCACCATAAGGACTGCGTGCAATCTTCATATTGCCATTCCCTTGATTATAAAACAAGTCCTTTTTAATCTCAAGCATCTGAAGGTAAATACATTATTTTTTTAGAAACTGTGAAAGAGCATGAGAAAACTCCGGCGATCCGTTTGCCCTCAGAGGCAGGAGGGTCTGGAGTCTCAAACGCTTGTTTGCCGAAAAGTACCCCAATACAGGCTCTTGAAATTGTGCTTCAAACAAGAAAGCACAGTTTACGATATGCTACTTACTCTTAACCCAAAAGACAGAACTGACATATATTTGAAGACTGTTTACACTTAACTTACATTTCATTAAACAAACTTACTGGATTGCAAGACAGTATTTCCTTGTTATGAAATTCCGACAGTAGCTCAATAAATCAGTTGTTCCTCTGTACACTCAATATGCTTTTCTGAAGATTTATGTCAGCCAATTGCAGTCCTGAAGCAGGATAATTGTAGGGTTATAGCATTTGATTGATTTATTGAGAAATGTGTCTGAATTTGTATTTGTTAGCGTGTTGGCCCTGGTGGAACCCCCAGCTGCGTGACAGAGCACCCCGCCCATGAAATGCAATGATTTTTCAGTTATTTGGAAAATTGTAAATGTTTATTAAAAAAAAAGTAAAATTATGAGGAGGGTGTTGTAGACTAAACAAAACTGTCATTTTGTTATAATAAAAAATAGCTGACAACTCCCCGGTGTCCTGAGACACTTTTAAGCACAGATTGTGACTAAGATACCATTGCTTCCTTCTGTGTCCTGTCCCACCGTTCGTGCAAATTCAAACATGTTTTCCCTCTCCCCATGCAAAATATCAACAATATTGAAATTCTGCATCCATGCGAACTTTGCAGAAACTAGATCCCACTAGAATGCTAAATAAACGCTTCAGACTATCCTTGGCATTCAGCAAACACATGGGAGTCATTTACTGGCATGAATATTTAGAAGCAGCGTTGATTACTACCTTCAATTTAGTGCATTGGTTCCAAACTCTGTAAGATACACATACTATAGAGTTTTGAGAGAGTAAAATACAATTAATTACAAAATAACACAGTAAATAATTAAGATATTGCAGTAGCACAAATGCATTCTTTTCAGCTAAAGGCTCTCTGTTAATATGTAAATAATAGCTATGTTTATTCATGAGTTCACAATGGTACTTATTTGACAGTCAATTGATGTTAGTAAGTTATAAAGTTAAAAAAGCAGCTGTGGAATAAAACAGATTGTCACAAGACAAAAACATCTCTCAGAGAATTCCTAAAGCTGAAACTTCTTCTTATTAAGCACAGTGATGTCCCCAGTTAGGATGCTGGATGGCTTTGCATGAAACCCAGGTTCGGATTTTTGCTTTACCATAGATTTTTCTTTCAAACAAATGGCTCATTTCCTTGTTTGCCATAAGGGAAGTGATGAAACTATACTTTTTCTTATTCTGACTGGCAGTCATAAGCATAAATACTGTAAAAATTACACACTGCTCAGGTGGTATGGTGACTGGAAATATATAAGCACTTAAAATTATACATACTTAATGTGAAAGAAAAATAAACATAATTCAGAAATGATGTTTTAGGTTTTGGGTGGGGTGTCCCCTTTTTCTATATGTGTACACTTGTGAAATGAACTCAGATGTTATACTTTACTTTTTTTGCAGTGGTAGTGGAGTCTCCCCTAAAGCATTTGCACCATTCTGCTACAAGACTTTAAAAGATCATTTCGAACCTCATGAAGCACCATAACACAATCAATCCCCTTACAATCCATATTTTCAAAACTGAGTCGCAAGGTGAAATGGGAATTAGCATAAATACAGATATAAGATGGCTTGTTTGCATTTTCTGTTTAGAATAATTGAAAAAACAGTTGTGAGGGCACATACTTTTCTCCTCAGAATATTTCAGAAAGAACCACTTGTTATAAGCCTTTCTTAAGAACCACATAAAGTAATTTCCATGCTGATACCACAACCTCTTCCCACATTGATTAATGGGATAATTTAAAATTATCAAACATGAAAGTAAGGTGAACCTTAGGAGAATAGCATTATTTAAAACATAGTAAATAATTTTGTGCGTTTCTACCTCCTTTTCTCTACAGACTTGTGTCTAGTGCTTTTACTCTTAAACTACAATTTGCTGCTTTCTTTTCTGCAACCTTTTTTGCAGAATATGATATTCCATTAATGCACACAAACTGTTCCCTGATATCCTAAGAGGCAGAACCAACTTCAGGATGATTGAAGCAGTACTTTGTGAAACATACCCCTCTTATTTGGAGCATTTACTTTCAAAATCTACATCAAATTGTATTAGCAGGAAAGGAAAAGTATTCCCCCAGTAATTTGCTCTGGGCTTGCTTGCTTGCTTAGGGATGTTGGTTTGAATTGGCATTAGCAAAACAATATTCTGAAGGAAATCAGTGAAACAATAAGGTAAGGCTAAGCAAGAATTCTCTCTGATAAAGGAGATAACAAAAATTAATAAAGCGCTACTTGAACAACTGGAAGCTTGTGAGACAGCAGCCTGTTTCTGAGTCAGACAGGTTCTCCTGTTTTCTTACAATGGAATGAAAATTCAATACACAAGAGTAAAACTCGTTCAACTAGTACATGTTTTTAAGTATTATTAAAGTTTATGCCCTCTATTAAACTACACTGATCTCTATATGTTTACATAGAAAGAGAAGAAAGGATGGTTTGGGGATTAAAGGCTTCCCCTGTGAACCTGGAGATGCAGTCAGGAGCCCAGCTCAACCATGGACTTGTGTTTCGGCTGGGACAATTGCGTTTCCTTGTGGGAAACAAACAGCAAAACCCTCAAGTTAAACACATCCTGTTACACTTCATCTATTTTTGTGCTTCCATTACCTTTTCTACCTCTTTCCTTCAGCTTGCCTCTGCAAAATGGATGTGGCAATAGTTTTCATCCTCCTGTCCACTTAGCATGTAAACTGATTTGAAGGCACGCTGTCTAAACAAAAAAGTGAGCAAATGGGTGTTTCTCGTGAAGGCATCAAGGCATTACAAGAACTGTGGCTCAAAAATAGCAATAACACTTTTTTTTCCCTTCAGTTCCTCATGTTTTATCACATCACCATGAATACCAAGACATATTCTCAGTAGCAGATTTTGAACTTATACTTGCAGAAACTACTTTCTTAAATGATATACGACAGCCTCAAAAAAAAACTATAGATCAGCTTTTATTCCTGAAACACTAGTAGCTGTCATTTGGACTAGGTTTGTTCACTATGGCGGGACACGAGTTCTGGAATTTGGATACAAAATAGTTGTCACTGAGTATACTTTTCTGCACAGTAATCCAGTAAAAAACTTAATCACTGGTGGATCACCTCGTCCTATGGGCTGTGAAGTTGGCATCCACTGTTATCGTACTGTGGTGGTATGAGCTTTTCCCCTTGATACTGCCTATTCAGATGGGGATAGAAAACTTTGAGTCTTATTACATGGAAGAGAGTGGAAACTGATGAAGTGGACAGTCCTAATTAATGTATTTTCCTCTCTATAAAAGATAAAGGATTTTACTGGATTAAGAAACATAAGTTAGACTAGCACATACAACTCTAAATCAAAAGTATTCTAGCCGCTAGATAATAGAAGTAAAAGGAAATATCTATAGACAGAGGAAAGAGTAAATAAACTCAAAACAGTATCATTAATACTTTCAGAAAGATAAATGCATTTTCAGTTGTACTGAGTGTCCAAATCCAGTAGTTGAGAATAGAGGTCAGCACAAAAAATAGTACAAAAAATGATGATTATGCTTCTTGGGTTTCAAACTTTAAAATTATATCCCAAACGGTAGACTGAAATAGGCAGGTTTGTTTAAGCCAACAAAATGGTTTCCTGTTTCTCCAGAACTGCTATTAACCTCACCAAATCCAACCTTACAACAACAGGGCTGACTTTGCATGTGCAGCCGAGTTGACCTACACCCACAAAGTGCCTGTCACACGCCAGGCCACAGTTTGCATGAACTGTCCTGACACTGGGACACTCCTTAGTCTAAAATGGGTCAAATTGGCAAGATGGTGAGGAAAAAAAGAATAATCATAAGGCGAACTATGGATTGCAATTAGTTGCATGCAACAAGGCTTCCGACATTAAATATGGAGCAAAACCAAAAATGCAGCAAAACCTCATAGACTGCTACATTTAATAATTACTTTCCTGGGCTTTAAGTTTGAAGTAAGAGAAAACACATCATCAGTGACAAACACAAGCTGTTCCAGCCTTGCACAGAGCTTGTCATCACTGTACCAGACCACAGCAACAAAGTACAATTTTCCCATAGGACGCATAAGGAACATAGAGATGCAAGAAGCTAGTGTCGTTTATCTTGACCAACTATGGCAAAGCCAGCCGAGCTCTGACATTTATGTGGCCATGGATGGTAGCTTAACATAGTGTTATACAACGCAGTTGGACGTAGGAGCAAATCAGTGTCTTGTTTGTGAAAACAATGAGCGGAATTAGGGAAGAGACATCTCCATGTTGTGGAGAAAACAAAATATGTTTCTGAAACTTCAGCGTACATTTAGAATGGAAATAAATACACAGCTTTGTACAATAAAATGGAGCTTATAATAAAGATGGGGACAGGGATTTTAATAGGTCCTGTTGTGATAATCAGGTAATGATTTTAAACTAAAAGAGGGCAGATTCAGACTAGATATAAGGAAGTTTTTTTACGATGAGGGTGGTGAAACACCGGCACAGGTTGCCCAGAGAGGTGGTAGATGCCCCATTCCTGGAAACATTCAAAGTCAGGATAGATGGGGCTCTGAGCAACCAGATCTAGTGGAAGATGTCCCTGCTCATTGCAGGGGTACTGGACTTGGAGACATTTAAATGTTGCTTCCAACCTAAATCATTCTATGATTCTTACTCATGCAGAAACTACCTACTCACAACTGGCCAAAGACAGCCAACAAAAAAAGTTTGTTTTTTGGTTACCTGTTTTCCACCCAGCACTAACACACATCAAAACAGAGTCAATGATGGCAAAGTAATCTATCAGGCGATATTGGGGTATTTTTTTAATCCAAAGTCTTCAAATGCAAAAAAAGCACTACCTCTAAAATTACGACCCTCCTTACTTTCTCCTCTGTGCTCCTGAAAACATAAATTCCAATGCAAAATAGTGAGGGTTATAAGTTTATGCTATCTGCTAAGCATAGCTCTGGAAATTAAGGGCTTTTGAGATATATCAGATAGTAACATTCCACAAAAATCGAGATGCTTTTTCTTATACATGAATAGCTAACATAAGGAATTAGAGACTACATAACTGAGGGAAAAGTACATTATTTCCAGTAGAGAGAAATTCTATACCATTTTCTCCTATTTATATGAAAACACCTTTTTTCCTCCCCTTATTTGTTACATATTGATGTTCTGTGTTGGTGCCTTCACAAGCTAAAAGGTATGTTTATAGGAATCAGATTTTTGGGCTGGAATTATCCCTCTACTATCTGTAACACACAAAGAGGAAAAACCTGGAAAATCTATAAGAAAGCGAGCCACCTAGGGAATCTTACAATGATGACTGGAATTCATTCCAACAAATGCAAACTTTCTATAAAGGATGTACATTTAGGATAATTACAATCATCAATGAATACTACAAATTTCATGCACCGCTTTTAAATCAATTTTTCTTCCTTTCCTTTTGGATTTACTTTAGAAGCGAACATAGGAAGGTATGTTTCTTGCAAACAGCTCCAAAACCAAACATTTAATTAATATTGTTTGGCAAGTTCCTAAGGGCAATGAATTAGGCTGTGCTTTCCCTGCTGTCAAATGACAAACATATATCCCTGTGGCTATATATAATGAGTAGCAACAAAGAGAACAGAGTGTTTTGCAGTTGCTTGGGGTTTTTTATAGCATAGCAAAGAATCACTGCCCCTTAAAAAACTGGCTGAGCCACTCTAATAATTTAGGAAACCAAAGAACTTCCAAATTTGTTCTCAAATTTATTTAAAAGTTATTCTGTGAAAACGGAATGATCTTACTCTTCTCTTTTTTGCTGACTGTACAAACAGATTCTTCCACCTGGAAGGCATAATTTCTAATGTAAGTTTCTCCCACCCCTTTTTCTTGCCTCCTTGTGTAGCAAATCAACCTGTTGCCTGTAGTCAGGCTTTTCCACCCTCTTTTCCGGCTTTCTACACTGTCAGTCAGCTATCTCTAACCTCCTGCCTACCACAAGACACAGCAGAAACTGCTGCACCTAAGGTCAAAAAAGAGGGACAGGGCAAAGGCAGCAGCTTGCTGTCCCTTCCTCACGTTCCTTACAAGAATAGAAAGCCCTACCACGAAGAACACGTGACATGCATAAAATAGGAGCAACAGGACAACCCAGGGATAGACCCAAATCCAGCAGGCTTCTCTTCATAAGCTAAAAAGATTTTCAATTAAAACGTAAAAAAAAAATAACTGTTTAGGCACACTGCCTCTATAACACTGGCAGACCCAGCTTCTGGCCATCAAGTTATTTGGCAACATCTGCTGAAGCTCCTACAAACTTCTATAGGGGGCTTTTCAAGTTAATGGTTCCTTGCTCGCTGTTGGTGTCCCAAGATCCTTATCCAGAGTTAAAAATTCAAGAAAATAACGCTGAAGAAAGAGGAAACTGAGAAGTTAATTGTGCCAGACCAAAATCAATAAAAATACACAGCTCTAGCACACAGTTTCCTGGCTTCCATGCAGGCATACAAGGATAATGACTACCTGGGGAAAGGAAAAACATGATTAAAATTTAGCTACATTCTTTTTGTGAGGTATTTCTGATTTATTTTTTTTTTAAATTAAAGAATAACCTAGCTAAAATACGTGCAAAATGTCATAACGTTATAGATCAAATGTTTCAGGAGCAAATCCAAAATAACCAGTTTGATGTTTTAAAGTAAACTGCATCTTCTGAGGCTGAGTTGTTATGAATTTATTTGGTGTCTGTAAAGAGTCAGGCACGAAAGCTGAATTCAACATTTACACCATATTTTAATTATCAGGCACGGAAATTGCATTAAAATATATTTATAAGCATTTGGCCAGCTAAACAGGGATTAACAGAAAACTCGCAACTTTTATACATTAAAAAAAGTCAAATGTGTTCTTTCTTCCTTTTTAATTAAACCTAGGCAGAGAAAATAAGGCAGACTTTAATGCAGCTATCCAATTATCTGCTGAACTATATTGGTTAAAAATAGGTCAAAATCAATACTCCCTTTTCAGGCCAAATTTTGAAACAAAAATCTTCCAAAGATTCACAAAACCAATTTTGGACAACAAATACTACTGAATTATGAAAAAGAGGACTGGTGTTGCCAACACTTTGAAAAAGCCGATTGGGAGTGAGCTCCACTATCCTCTGTTTCAGGATGTGGTTTGGGAGAAAGATGCATGCTGTAACAGAAACCAGCCAATGCGAGGTATTGAAGCCTTTCCTGTATCTTTGTAGCAGGATGGATGCAAACCAACATAAACTAACTTTCTATGTGTATTTATTACACTTCTCTGCGTGCCTGATGACCTGCAAGGAGTCTGTTCCGCATCTGGGAGTGGGTGATTCGTTATATTCACGAATCGCAAAGGAAGGAAGAAAGGAAAATGAAACAACATATGGTTTTGACTGAATAGAAATGACTGCACCAAACTGTGAACTCAATTTTGTATTAAGGAAAGGTAATAAAAATCATAAAAAAAAAATGTACATTTTTAGCCAGGTTTCTTTTATTGTGATGTATCCTAAACAGAACCTCGCTTTGGGTGCTGCCTGCCATCTCTTTGAAGGATGGTACTGACCCAACTTCATGGAGCACAGGACTTTCAACTGAGAACATCAGTACAACTGGTAGGTCCCCAGCTTGGAAACAGGTCAAGAGCAGTAATGCTTTTTCATCAGAGTTTGATGGAGGGGTGTGTTGTTTGCTATCACAACCAGTTCCCTAAAGCTGGAAAGACCATGCCCTGCCTGTTCTTTGACACACTGCGACCTTGCTGAAGAGGTCAGGCAGGAGATTGATTTCACCAATGCAGATTTTAGGGTTTTTGAAAGATCTGCAAGTATAAAAGTGCTTTCAATAGTAAAGAGAGACTTGTTAAATAGCCCAGTTAAAAGAATTGTTTTTCCTTACTGCGTTGCCCAAAAGGTTAAAACAGAAATACTCAAAGGTATCTCTTTGGGGTAGTATCTTTATGGCCTTTGGTTCAGAAAAAGCAACTAGATACCACAGAGTGCTGGAGGGCTGAGAAAGTCATGGCAGCTTCTCCTCCTCCCAGTACCCACTGCTCTGTCAGGTCTGCTCATGGCAGCCTTTTACCATCACCTCTGGGCACAGATGGGTCATTCTGCTACAGCATTGTTTAACACCTGAAAAGATCAAGCCTAACATCAGAAATATTTCCCTGACTCAAAAACGAACTATAACTTGGCACAGGAATGAAATAACCTGGTATTTGCTCAACGCAATCCCATCGTCATTGTACAGTATTTACACTGTATGTAGGAATCACCACTGTTCATTTTGCTATCAAACAGATGGGAGCAAAAAGTACCTCATTGGAATACATTATGTAGTGCTTAAACAATGCTTTGTGGAAGGCTGTGCAAAGAAAGCAAACACGTCTGTTCTGTAGTAAAGTGTTACAAAACAAAACTTAATAGAGCTGGCAGCTAGGAAGCAATTGCAGTGGGTCTGGGTAGCCTTAGTTATTAAACAGAACTCGTTGCAGACAGTCCTTTGCAATTTGGGTAATTATAACGGGAGTGAACAGCTGTTCATATTCACCAATTTAAAATGTATGTGAATTTCTTTGAGGACTACGCTATGTAGATTTAGTAGATCCCATTTGAATTTAAAACTACGCACAGCTTTAAAAGGAAAACTCCTCCTCTTTGTAAGGACGCCTGGGACTGTGACCTTCTTCCACTAAAATTTTGATTACAACATCATATGCTTCCAAGGTACTCAAAAACCTAAGGTAAATCATGGACTGTATCAAAGACTGTACGTCAACTACTTACCCACTGTCATCGTATTTTATACACCTTACTCCCTTTGTTCTGCCCCACTTTCTGTGAGTATTTCCATAGCTCTACATTTTACCACCCACATTTCAGCTGTCTTTTAACAGAGCCAGAGCTGAACTGCAAACCTGACCCTCTTTAGAAACATCTCTTCTCTCCTTCTACGCATGTAATTATTTCAGCATACAACTGTGGGGAATCCACAGACTGTTCTGTACTGCCAAGGATAAGAATTATGATGATAATTACTTCTAAGTCCCAATGATAAGAAATGACACGTCCTCTAGATCATATCTGAAAATGTTCTCTACAGTGGAAATCGTCTGGCATGCTGAAGAGGGTGCAAGCAGAGAAGATCCATGTATTTTGGATGGGGACTGTATGCACAATGCATTTGTGTATGCTGGGGAAGTGGCAGATCAAGAGTAACGCGTTTCAGGGTCAATAGCAAATGAAGTGCATTTGGAACTGTGCCCATTATAGACATTACCCGAGTCAACTGCTCGCTCATTAAGTCCCTTTAATGTCACCTGCATCCTCAGAGCCTCCTGCAACTGCAACAGTCCCTAGATGGAGGATCCTCTGTATTTATACAGAAGGGTTACAAAGCCATGGAAGACCAAAACCAAAACTCACAGCCAGCCTCCGTATTTCCATGGTTCAGCTAACTAAGACGGAAAGAAACAATGCAAAATACAGCAGTAACTGTGTCCACCATGAAACAAACTGAGATGGCAACTCATTTCACTAAACTGAAAGTCAACTCATAACACGCATCAAGAAAGCCCATAAATTACCCTATCACTGAAACAGGTTTTCAGATGTTTTTGTCTTCCATCAGTACAAATCCAGCTTGTCCTAGTAAGTTATATTAAATGCACATGTATCCCCTTCAAGCCACATTTCATGCTCTCCAAACATCTTTCTCTAAATTAGATCCTTTCATATTCCTTGAAAAGCTCAGTTCTTAATTAGGAAAGAGTTCTGATTTTCTATTTTCATTAATTCATTTGATTTCAACATTTTGAAGCCAGAGCAATTGCAACTAAATGAAGCTTACTGCAAGGCAAAAAGATACAATCCCTTTCAGACAATGAGAAATTTAAGTAATAACACAAGTAAAGATTAGACCTAAATGTCTTGGCTAAACAGAATCATTGACAATGCAACAACCTCCAGAGAAGCAATGATATATGTTTTGCTTCTCTGAATGAACTCAGAAGGTTGGCTAGATTAATGCTTAAATCACTTAATTATTTGGCTTAATTCACTTGCTATTCTTCCCTTTCGATCCCTCCCACCCCTCTCCAATCACATTGCTCCACTGCACCAGGTCTATGCCAAGATCTCTGACCTCAGACTTCATTCTCTCTAAACAGCTTTACATATTATGTGGCTCAGATTAAATCTTCTTCACTAATTTGTTATTACAATTGCAGATGTGCTTCTGGATTCAAGTTCCCTTTTTCATCACAAATGCTGGAATGCAAACCAGAAGTGAGGAGCTGGTATCTAATTTCCACTCCTTCAAACTGTAATTAGTCTCTGATGATCTTTTGAAGATGATGAATGAGTTATACAAAGACAGCTAAAATATTAATATTTCTTTAACTAATGGAGGGGGTGATTTCACCCCAGTCTTGGGCTACTCAAGGTAACTTCACAAACTTTCCAAAGCTGTACTTCCAAGACACATGAATCATTTTTATATCCAGGAATGTGCCCTAAGAGAAAGAAGGATCTGAAGACTTCCTGGTAAAGCAAATGATATTGCAAACCTGTGGGCAGTGTCTCACATTTTTCTACCTAATTAGAAAGACACTTTACTTACAGATACCCCCATTGATATATTTACATTTTTGTAGAAAATAAATGACACTAAGTAGCGTGGAAAGCTCAGAAAACTTATCTAAAAAAGCAGCCCTAGAACAAAAACATATGTTGTATTCTGAATGATACCCAGAGATTTAAAATATTAATGACCAGCATATTCCTTGCCACAAAGAAGGTAGAGACAAAACACAGATGAAAAGGTCATTACCATTAAGATATATACGGAAAAAAACTGTAAATGAAATGTTAAATCTATTAATTATAAAATATTTTTTAAAAGATATCTAACTAGATTACAGGACAACATGCATCCAGTTCCTCCTGTAGAGAATTTACTTAAGTATTTTCAATTGCTAACTAATTGCTTACAGAAAACCTGTTTTTTTCTTATTACCCATAGGTTCAATAAAAATAAAGTATAAGATTATATTTCTAGAATAAGTTCTCTCACGACATATTAGATAAATTTGTGGGTCTAAAAAATAGCCCCTATATCGACGTTATATAAATTGATATTAAAGCTCAGCAAAGATCTACTTTACACTAAATCATCTAGAAATAGCACACTCTTTCTCCATTGAAGGGCATGAGGTAAATAACTGAAGAGGAGGTAAAAACAGATAATCAATTATTTCAGTTGGCTTCAGGGTTAGTGCTGAAACTTTCAGCCCCTTAGAGAAAAAAAAAAATCAATATAGCACAGTATTTTGAGATAACAAAGAAAGAAACATCTCAAAGGCATTTGCAACATGTGATAAAAGTATAAAGAAAAGTCCGCTGTCACCTTCAGCTGCTCCACCACACATTGTAAATGAACAAAAATATTCCTGTTTCTGTGCTGAACTGACTGCACAGAGTTAGAAAACAGAAAAATGAGAAGTCTACAGAAGGCTCATAAAATGTTTCAATTACCCAGCCTCAGCCTCATGGACCAATGCAGCAAAACAGAACAGGGAAGAATATTTTTCAGTTCAGCCAGTGGATGCTGGAGTCAAATACCCATAGGGACTGTGAGAAAATAGCCTCGACAGTAGCTTTGAAATAATGCAAGAAAGCAGCAATCACTCCAGCAGTTAAAAGGCGAGAAGCAAGTAGAGTTATATGCTGCAAACTCCGATTTAATTGTTCTTTATGTAAGTAGACCTCTTTCCAAGAACTGCCTGTGCAAAACCCAGGCTACTTAGAAGATCCCATCATGAGAGAAGACTGCTGATCTGCCTTTCTGGACAGCCTGCAGTTACCTTTACGCTAACATCATTCAAGCATTAACTTACAATGTTTCTCCCGGTTCTTGTCACTCCGCTATTTGTACTAATCCTGCTTTACTTTTGCTTGCTTTCCTCAATATCAGAAGACAGCGTATTAGCACAGGTAAAGGAGAATAATAAGATTATCAGAGAGACGTCTATTGCATGTGGTTTTGCCAGAGCTAAACCAGTAAAGCATTGACAACACACTGATTTAAATGTTGGTGATAATCTCAAATTCAATGTCTCTTATTTGAAATTCAGAGATACTCCTCCCCCCGATTTAAATCCACAGGGGAATTTAAATAGAAATGTTTCCCCAGGGATAGGCTATGATACACCAAGTATTTAGGTATTTGCAATAAATGGATTGTGTGCTATATGTTGTTAAGTTTCCATCAGCTTTGGAGATTTATTGTCTTCCGAGGGAAAATTCTCACTTCTAGACACAGAAGAGCCTTCCTTTTAGATCTAAAACTACAAACCAACTACTCTTTGTAGGAAAAAAAAAAAAGGAATGATAAAGTGAAAACAGAAAAATTGAATTTTCCAGCTTAGCACTGGGAAGAGAGAAGTCAGTAACCACAAAAGAGATATGAGGAGCATTGAGTGAAAAAATCTGTTGAACACCTGAAAATTTCTAACAATAGGCCAACCACAGCATTATCTGCCCGTAACAAGCCACGCTCTGCATCCTGTCTACTTCCTTCATAGCTACTGACACAAAATTGCAGAAAAGATACTGAAAGGATAAAAGACTCACAACCAGCTCTGGACTGAACATGTTTTCATTCAGATGTTCCTTCGAAAAAAAAGCCCTTCCAAACCCATCACCATGTCTCTGTTCACTGCTAATTAAAAATAAGACAGCTCTGCAACACAGCGCATGTGATCTAGAAGGACTTTACAACCAAAACGTCCCAGAATGTGTTTTGAATTACTTCATGCTCATTGTGAACAGTTGAAATTGTCATCTCAGGATTTGGTCTACTTATGATGCACTGCAGTTAAATCCTCTTCTCCCTTCCCCCTTCATTAAAATCTTTTGAAGCTTTGATGCTTCTCAGAGTAACAGATGACACAGATACAAGTCCGTTGCTGCTACCAAACATTTTTTTTTGCGTTATACTCCTAGAAAACCACTGAAGAATGGTGAACCTCTGGTGAAGCTAGATTATTTCTGTGTAACAAGTTTTTCCTAAACTCCAGAAAGATATACCGAAGAGAATTCACCAGATTTCAAAAAGTCAGTCTCCCCATGCAAGTTTTATTTACAATGGTTTCACTGAAAAAATCACTTGGATGGAAAAGACCTTTGAGATCATCAAGTCCAACCACACATTTGATAGCATGTACTTTGGAAAGAGCCGATAAACAAGGTGCTACTACTAAAACCAGTCAACGTTTCATATGGACATCCTATTTTCCTGTCTGAACAGAATGGCTTATACATCTCTTTCTTGAACTTCCAAAATTCCTCAAAGGAAGCATTTCCTCAGGCTGTCTACTACTGCTTTCTAAAATTATCCTGCATATTCACAAAAAACCTCTATCTCGGCTGCAACCGAGCACCTGTGAGACAGATGTGCCACCATCTCCAGCTTGTAGATGAGCAACTACATCAGGGAGAAGCTAATTGATTTGTCTGTGATTACATGGGAACTTTGCAGTACAACACAGAATTTAAGAACTTCTTCCAGAGCCGTAACTACTTCCTCCCTAAACCAAACCTCTTCAGGTTATATATATACCAACCTCCCTGGCATCGTGATCCGTCTGTGTCATTTCAGTGCTCACTCTTGAATTAACAATTAATTTTAAGATAACAAAAAAGGCTCAACTTCTGCTAGGACATTTTCTCTTCTCCCAGACGAGACAGGATTACAGTTAATGCTTTAGTTGCCTATGTATTATTTAAAGTCTGGTTCTAAGTTGTGAAAACCTAATAATTAGAATATAAAAAAAAAGTTCTGCGTCAACAAAATCTTCATCCTAGGCAAAAAATGCAGGCATTTTAAAACTCAGAAAAAATCCAGATCTTATTCTTTGAAATGCAGAGATGGCAAAAGTTTGTAAAGCAGGTTTTGATAGAGGAAAAAGGATAGTCTCTGCTTTACACCAAATCATAGAAAACATGGCCTATGGGACCTCAGAGGTTCCTGCCCCATGTCAGGATCAGCTATACCTCTCTCTGTTTCTCTGGCTTTTCTAAAAATAAAGTGCACTCAGAGAGACTTCAAAGCTTCTCTTCCTCGCTATATGCATGTAAATACATCCTTTTCTCATTATCTTCATTACTGAGCTCTTACTTGCTGCCTTGTGAGGCCATTCTTCTTATTCCTGCTAGACAGGGAACATATCTAACTGCGACAGAGAAACTAATTACTCCCACTTTCTTTCCTGCAGCCTTTTACATATGGAAGATTTATCACGTCTCTGCCCAGCCTCTTCCTCTCAAGGCTGATAGCCCCAGTTCTTTGGTTCTCGCAATGGTTTCAGACCTCCAGCCATTCCCTGCACTCCTTCCTGTGTTCTCCCCTGGTGACATCTCTCTCTCATCTATTTTAATGACTGTTCTTCTCAGTAATTATTCAATGGGGATCTAGCATGAAACATGTACAGTCTCCAGGGCTGTGATTTCCTGTGAGATTCAGTGCCTCAGTGGTCTGATCCATAGCATCCCACCAACAGTCAAGAGTAGATGATAATTACTCTAGTGGTAATCCAACCACTAGATCATTAATGAACAGGTCTACACCCCACCGTTTCTCTTGAGCCATTCTACACTCTTCTTTTTTTTTTTACTATTTTCTTACCAGAAAGCACGAAGTACAACCTTTCATTGAGGTGTGCACCTAAACTACTGAATTATCACTCCTTTATAGCCCCTTTAAAGAAACCACCTTAACGCGTGTACCGTGTTGCATATTTAAATGAAATTAAACAACATGACTGTATGAAACTTTGCCTGTTAAAAATATGACTTCTGGTTTTTGTACTCCAGAGTTATTCAAGTTAGCAGAATGCAAAGAGGAGGGCTTCTGGAAAGGTTCATTAGTGTCTCTATAAATAGCAAGTGTTTGCCAGATACGGATACTACGGTGTTGTATTGCAAAGTGCCAGCAAACATATCTGGTTTAAGAGCAGAACTTTGAAGCACAGGAGCAAGTCAGAGTATTTTGGCAGGTTCAAAAATACATAGCTTTTTCGGAAATTTTCATCCAGGCTTATCAGTGTATAAATAGAGAAGGGGTCTGCGGGAGCTCCCCCTGCTGTGCTGATTCCCTGAGATGATGAGGAAGGAGCATTTTAGAGCCATATCACAAAGCTTAAACAAGAAGTCTTGCTCACCAGAAGACTGAAGAGTTTCAGAGAGGAACTCGGATGGACAACTCATCAAGGTGAACAAGAAAATAACATCTGAGGACTGAATAAATTGGTTACATTTAGACAAAGAATTAGGAAGAGCAAACACACCACATGTGTACACATCCTCTGAGGGAGCAAATGACTCTGACCCACCTTAGCTGAGGGATGCCAACTTATTCCCTCAGACAGCAGTTATTTGCTTTTATGGAAATAAGAAGATCTGTTTTAAAAAAACATAAATTTCATTATACATTTGATAAAAAAAGTATGTCAATCGCTCCTCCAAAACAGCTTAATCAAATTTTAGTTCGCAAATAAAAATTCGCAGATAAGAATACAGTGCACGTACAAACTTTACCTTAGGCTAAGTACATAGGACAAGTTATTTCCTTTCCTTATATCAAGGCTGTGACGGTAACATTGCAACGACAGACAAGATACAGCTCCCTAAAATTGAAGAAGCAAATTTGCCCATTTTGAAAGATGCAGAGGAATGATTTTGTAGGATAGGTAAAGACAGCAACAAATTGCCATATGAATTTATTTTATACTGAATAAATTTCTTACTAGCACATAGTAGACTGCCAGGTGCCAGACAGCACATCAAAACATCAGGTCATTAGAGTAATAATGTCACTATTGCCCTTGAGGAACTTTCGAACCTCTCAGTG
Organism: Cuculus canorus; assembly: GCF_017976375.1. Lineage (NCBI taxonomy): Eukaryota > Metazoa > Chordata > Aves > Cuculiformes > Cuculidae > Cuculus > Cuculus canorus. Next base: position 30,506,521 of record NC_071407.1, read on the forward strand.
CTATGACAAGAAATGTACACATATAATATAAAAATATAGAACGTAATCAGGTAAAATGGCATAGTGGCTGCTGATTTGGTTTGATTGTGATGGCTAGTATAAGAATTCACATTCAGCTTAAGTAATATACCTCGGTGAGACACAGCTTTGTATTTCACCAGCGATACATTGACTCATCTCTCACTAAGAAAGAAAGATTTTGCTGGGGAAAAAACCCCAACATTGCTGTTAACAACTCCAAGCAGAGACTGGACTCTTCATCTAAATTGTTCGGTAATGAAGGCTGTGAATAATCTTTTTATATTTCTGTGAAAAAAAAAAAATCTCCTTTTGTAATTAGAACTATAGAAAATACTGTTCAGCTCTAACACACAATAACGGGGGAGTCTCACAAGACATATTTCATATATATCATCCAAAGCGTCTGTAGCAGCTGATCCTGCTGCAATTTTTAAGCTCTTTAATGATGACACAGCTACTAGCCACACTTTCAATGACTGGTTTTATTTCTTCTACCATATGTGTAGGGCTTTTTCCACTGTCAAGTCCTAAAATTAGAACAACTCTATCTACATGTATGAAATTCATGACATTGGCAAGAATGTTACAAGGACACACCGATAAGCTCTCTGCTTCTAAATGTAATTCCTTCCTAATAACATGTCCTAGCAAAGCAGAAACGTTGACAGGAATTTCACTCAATGGTATATATCTTCCCTCTCAACTACTTCATTTTATGATTTGATTTCAACAAACAATCTTGCTGTAACCGTATTCAACCATTTTTTACTCATATATTCTTGAAATAAATTCAAATTGTGATTTAATAGCTGTATCCTGAGGGAATATTGGAAACAGAGTATCTGTATGTACGTATAGACGTAGAAGATATAGATAGCAATATAGATATCAATATACCTACTATGTCTATATAGGTATATTGATATACCAAAAAAAAAATATCAGTAATGCAGTGGGGAGGCCTCAGGAATTCCTTTTAAAGACACAGCTCAAACCTAGCTGTCATTCTCTTCATTTCAAACAGAGATTTGAAGAAACTGCTAAATACTAATTCTGTGAAGGTTAAAATTAGAGTTGATTTCAATTCTACACAGAGGTTTCTTTTTAAGTTAGTTAACGGAAGATGTATGGAAGTGTGTTTAAACTAATTATTACAATTTTAAAAATAAATATATACTTGATGATTAAATTGCATATTTGAGAGTAGTAAAAATGTAAACATGAAAGAAAAGTACATAATACACGAAAATATTATTTCTCAAAATGTTCCTTAAAATAAAGTGTTTTCACATCAATATTAATCTCCTTCAAAGAAAGGTGATCATACTAAACTTGGACTGATTTATATGGATCACCATACACTATAAAAATCTCTATTTATGTTCTTTATAGTACTTACAAGCTGCTTTTCAATTGCCTCCAAGATTGTAACAGTGAAAATCCCTGTACACTCCTCCTCTTTAATTCTTTGAGAACTAAAATCTTGAAAATATTTGTTCCCTTGTTCTGACAACACGTGTGATTTATCCACACATGCAAGACATCCCTCTTTCCTCTAGAACACCAAATTCTTCTTCCCTAAAAGTTGTACAGCAGTAATACAGATGCAAATAACATTTTTAATCTGCAAAGGCCATTACCAAATTCAAATTGATGTCCCAAGGCTTGGATTAAACTTTATTCCTATTTTAGAGACGGAAAAGGGAAAGGTAATAAAAGGGGAGCTGTTAGACTGTACACAGCAAACAATTTAGGCTTCCATCTTGGAAAAAAAAAAACCACCAAAAACCCAAACAAAACCCAAAGAACTGTTTCCATCCATATCTTAAATTTGCCCTCCGTGACTTGCTGTGTTCCCAGGCTCTTGAGGCTTGCTTTCCATAGAGTAGCAGTTTCCTTTCCTCTCTCCCTCATGTGGGGATCCTGGGAAGAAAGCACTTTGGTCTGGAGGGTTCCCACACATCACATTTTAAACCAGTCCAGCCCTATTCCCTTTTTTTTCCTTTATAATCAACATACCATGGTAGGAAGCAAACCTGGGCTAGACTTGCAATGAAAAAAGGTTAATATTTTGTAATATCATTTTGTTACAGATGAAGCTTTTTACAACCAGAAACGCTGAAGTAATAAATAGAAACTCAATAAAGTATGAAACATAATACATTATGTTTAAATACGGGAATTTAAATTGATTTTAATTTTTTATCTGCAGGGTATACTTTTGGGGTTTGTTTTTGTGTTCTTACATGCACCAATCACTTATTCACAGTAATTTACATGCCTCAATGTATCTCAAAAGCCACTTTACTAACAAACACGGCATCTCTTGGAAATAAAAGGTTAAAATTCACTATGCCCTCTCACTATAACAGAAATACCTTTGCAAGCTAATGACTGTAACAGGCTGGTCTGTTCCTGAATAAACATTCTATGGATTTCCTGAGGTGTTGTTTTGTTTTGGGTTTTTTCCCCATCTTTTTAATTGAGGGAAAAGAATTTGGAGGGCACAGCCAGCTTAGGTGCTACTCCAGTCAGAAATATGTATATGTGGTCTTTCTGTACAGTTTTTAACCTGAAAAAAAATACATTTACACAGCTTCTGGATATTCATTTTATAGAAAAAAAAAAAATCTTTAAAGCTTATCCAACTCATCTCCTTCTGCCAGCTTTCCTTGCCAACTCTTTCTTAGTAATGCCAGTAAATGCCAAAAAAAGTCTGGTTTAAACAATGTTTCTGTCTGTTGAAACCAAGAGAGAAGCAGTTTATGGTGGAGATACTCGATTTAAGGATCCCACTTTTCCTTGTGCTGCTGAAAATCCTCCCTGACCGTGTCAGCGTAGGCAGAAGGGAGTGTGCAATATTAAAATAGTAATATACTAGAAGTTTCTTTGAGGACAAAATTACATAGTTCCTCTTATTGGGTTTTCCCATAACAGATTCATTTCCAGAAACTCCCCTCTCCTTTGAAAAAGGCAGATTCAGTATCTGCCAAGGAAACGGTCCTTTTTGGGGCAGGGATACAATGGCTGTTTAGATTAACACATCGAAAAACTCTGTCTCGTTGCCACTTGCCAGGAGTTGAAGCAGACCTCCTTCAGCAGCATTTCTTCTTCAGTACAAGACGTACTTACTGTGAAAACATCTAGGGAAAGATGATGGAATGGGTGAAACTAAAGTAAATAATGTCATCTGAGAGACACCAGTGTAGGATTTCATCCAATCTTGGTGCCCAAAGGAGCCTGCCATCTCCAACACTCACACAAATGAAGTGTGCCGGAAAATAGCATCCACCAGCGTGTCAAAATTAGGCATTTCAGTGATGATCTGATCCTCCCCTAGCTAGGCAGCTGCTTGGGCTAAAGAAGTTTGCTCCTGTGTCTGTTTAAGTAGCCTCAGGTAACAAATACAGTTCTTCTGAATATTAAAACAATCTATGGGCTTCACTTTAAACGCTCAATGCAAAATGCTGCCATCGCAGAAGGTGGCAAATCAGGCAAGACAGTGATGACTACCTGGGAAGATTTTGGTGGGTTCAGCCCCTCAAAAGACCGCTTTTGTGCAGGAGCTGAAACGCTCCTCAAAGGATGAGGTCAGTGGAGAGAGAAGCAAAAAAGGAGATGAACCCTGCCAAGAAGCCACCCAGTAGCTCCTGGTGGAGAGCGATGGCCAGAAGAGGAAGAGGGAACAAGTTCATTCAGAAGAAGCAAAATAAAGTTGGTCCTAAGGCAGGAGACACAGTAAGGGCAAAGGAATGAGGGCAGGACCTGAGAGCACTTCGTTTCCTGAGAATGAGTCAAACTTCAGAGGAAACAACATTATTAGCGTCCTGGGACTTGGGGCAGAGGATGAAAAGGCAATGACAAAGTCAGTGCAGGAGATCTAAATAGACCTTAATGCATTCTGATTTGCTGAGGAGCAAAGAGATGTGACGGGACCTCTCGTAGATTCAGTGGCCCTGTCAAAGCGACTGTGTGTGTCTAACTGCTGTCTCAAGGTCAGCAAACATGGACTTCAGTGCAAGTCGTATCACTAGCAGATTTATCATTACACTTACCAGAAACATCACACCCACATCACATCCTTGCAGGACGGGGATGAGATCAAGTCCAGTAAAAAGTCTGCAGACTCTGGCAACACCCTCATCACACACACACATCGTACAAATGCATCGCACAAATTAACACCAAATGCATTTTGTCTGCAATCTCACTAAGCTTCATCACTCCACAGTGTCTACAACGTCATAAATTGCAACTGTTTTGTTAAATTAAGCTTCGAAAGCTCGATTATACTTTAAAACTGTGTCCTTGAGGAAAGACAGTGCACAAAAGGGATGCACAATTTCCTTAAGACAGAAACTGAACACAAATTTCCTGCTACAATACCAAAACGATACAGATCATTTTTACTTCATCTGCACAAGCTTTTCAGAAACAATTGGCAGATTTTTTTTGGCAGACATTTTATTTCTAGAAAAATAGCAGCATTTTGAAATTCTTATATTATCAAGATATTATTACTGAATTCTAAAAAGGCTTATTAACAAACCTAATTATTTTTCTCATCACGCTTAAACTGTGTATAATCTCTACGATTTCTCATTACAATTCTGAGAAATGAGAAATATTCCTACAGAAGTGGTAAATCTGCTGGGTTTTGAGTGAAACATATTGAAACTGAATTGTAATTGAACAACAAAGGCATCAGGTCTGTTAACAGCAGCCCTCAATGGATCGACCTGCTAAATTTATCTCTTCATCTTGAAAATATACACTGAAAACAACTCAATTTATTATGGCTTCCTGAGAAAAGGGTCTTCATCAAAGCACAAGTCAGTAGCTCTTACTTTCCACGGTCCTCCCCTGCTCAGAGGACTTTAGTTGTTCTGCTGTTACCTGCAAGCCCTCAAACGACAGCCCCTGCGTGCTGCAGGAATTGCACTGAGTTCAGTTTGGCTCAAGGCAATCATAGTAAGAATTAAGAACAAGGGAGATTCTCCTTTTGCCCGTAAAAAAATGATCACATGTTCATAGCTGGAAAGCAGAGTATTATTTTAATCCAACACTGAAATTCATACCTCACGCTCGCAAGATCTGTTGCAAGAGACATGAAATAGCCAAGTATAAGCTAAATTAATTCAATATGAAAATGCCTCAGTACAAGCACTTTACAAACCCAGCAAAATGCCACATAATTGCAAGAACTTAGTTTTCGATTTAGTACCACGTTAAAGGGTTTCTACCATTAACTGAATCTTTGAGATCAAAAGAGTTTTTTCCATTTTACTACGGAAAGTATGATCTGTTTGTTTGATTATTTCTTTTTTTTTTTTTAAAGTACCAGTCTGAAAAACTCATGTTAAAGAACATTGCTTCAGGCCCATCACCTTACAGAGGAACATATGAATGGATTCCTCAAGCTCGAATCTGAGACACTACCTCATAGCTTGTGGCCCACAGGCAGCAAACGCAACAAAGCACTTCTGCAGAGTCCCATTGTAGATGTTTGCTGGCAGTGGGAGGCCGGGTGGTACGGGGAGACAGAGCTCACCCAAGACTATTATATCACTGGCAATCTTTACTGGCCAAGTATGACAAAATTCCTCCCAACACTCAGCATGATACAAGCTCATGAAAGGGACTTTCTCCCTGTTGAGGGCTCCAAGACGCTAAGAGGAGGGGGAGGGCTGTCTGGTGGATGGTTACTATAAAACTCTACATTTTCTGTTTATTGAAATAGCAATCTCTCTCAATAATATCTGCTATTTATATTGTGCATGAACTATCCCACAAAACTTTACAAACTTAACACACTGTATCACTTAAGCTAAAAATGAAATGGACCGTTTTCTGGGATGAATCCCAATTGCTTAACACTTCCCAGTATGCCCAAAGCGTTTCAGGCAGGAAATGAATACTAGTATATCTAGTTGAAACTAGGGCACTGATTCAGAGCAGACAGAGAAAAGAATTTCCCCTACTCAATTACCAACACTAAGATTTTATTGGTGGTCCAAACTCCAGGAATTTCTGAAGCCTGTAGCAGCTATGTAAGATCCAACAAGTCTCCAGAATCAGGATACACCTACTGACATTTCTAAAAAATATCATAAATTAAATTATCGGATTGATCAATGGGTTGAACATGGTTGTGGGGCTGGCTGAGAAGCAGCAAACATGTTTTCCTCCGTGAGGATCAGCTCACGCACAAGATAAGGTGAGAGGGATGGCTTTAAGCTGCTTTTGCTCACCCAGTGAAGCAATCCAGCCCTACTAGCATAGACACAGAAATTCAGCCAAGTACCAGAGGAGGTGACATACACAGTCTCTTGTCCTAATAGCTTCCATGTGGAAATTATGCTACTTCTGAATTTAACAAATGCAGAAGAGTTATTAAATAATAGAGCATATTTCGACTAATTAACCCTGACAGCTGCCCTACAAGGCAGGGGTATAGGTATAATAAAAAGTAAAAAAAAAAAATACAACAGATTGTTTACTAGGCTATTAAATTAATGACTACTAGGTTATCAATTAAAGGCTCAAGGAACAGATCTCCCAGAGAATTTTATCAGGGATTAGTGCAGTTTCTCACATCGCTGAGGCTGTCTGTGCCAAGCTGCATTCCCAGCTGATGACACAGCCTTAGCAGCATGCACAGCTCTGCCTCTTATATTCGATACTCACAAGTCATAAAAATATGGAGAGGACTATAAATTCTGTTTTATGCCACTCTCTCTTAAGATATGTAAAACAGCTATATAAGAGAGCTATGAAAGCTGTCCTCTCAGTCTTCAAAGACTTTTTTAAGCAGCACTGTATGATTCCCCTTAATACAATTGTCTGGAAGACTAAACTTCGGTAATTATTTCAAATAAAAAAGAACAGCAGGAGGCTCTGTTGAAGGGAATATAAACAATTATCACTTGCACGAAGGCTATGCCAGCTATGAAATAAACTTGAATGGGTTTGCTCTTGAAAACACTGAGCACTAAATTAATTATCTGACATAGCAGGCCTTTCAGCTATACTCCATGCATCAAACTCTATGTTAAGAGTCATGGGAGAACACCAAGAGGTGCAGCAAAGAGGGCAAACATGATCCAGCACAGAGATCTTATTAAATTCGGGTCTTTCTAATGGGTGAAATGATAACTTCATAGCAATACTGAAGCTGGTGTGCACACCACAACTCCGGATGATAGACTGGACTATGATAGCCTATGCCTGTTCTGCCAGTTTACAAGAGAAGTATAGAAATGCAAGAGCATAAAGATAGGATCACATGGTTAAGGTTTATTCCTGCCTGGCAGATTCAAATATGTTCTTGAATCTCCAGTATTATTCCTGTGACTTTTAAACAAAGTTACTTCTTGTTCCTTCCAATGATTTTTTGTTTCAATGGCAAAAATCTCTATTTCACTAAGTGCTGAATTAGGTCCTTATAGTAAAAGCATGAAAAAAAAAAGCAAAAAGGTGAAAAGAATCAGTGTGACATCTGATACATCTGACAAACGTAGAGAATTGTAAAGATGACTAAAGACTGCCAGAGCGCAACGCTTTTACAGATAGTGGAGAATTTCACATTGAGATTTAAGTAATCAGTGTCCAGACTGACATACAGATAATCAAGATTCTGATGTTTGTTTATGAACACAATCCATAACACAATTCTTCATGAATGAGGCAAGGAGAAATGCAAAAGCCACTTCTTTGCAAGCTCAATGAGATGCAAAGCATGCTAAGCAGTAAAAAAAATATAATCTTCTTCCGTGAATCTTTTGAGCTGTGAAAAGCTTACACTTAAAAATGAGAAGAAATGTAATCTAAGTATATATTTATAGCTGGCCTTCATCTTTATCTTTGCATTTTATTGCTAGAGTTTATATTCAAAGTATAGCATAACACCAGGAAAGGGAAAGGGAAAAATACTATGCAAACCTGATTTATAACAGCCCAGCCAAAGGAATGAAATTGATTACACATTAGCTCAGAATCTGGCCTTGAAAGCTTAAACTTAGCAAAGCAGTTTTAATGTTCTCTGAATCCATCCTCCCCAAGGGGAAACTGATTTCTAATTTATTTGCATTTAAATGTCATCAGTGTTGGAATCACAGCTATTCTTCAACAGCAAACTCTCTGCAGGTCTTCCTGTCCTCCCTACCCACCATGAGCATCTTTCTTTTCCTTTGGTTGTGTCTAACTCCAACAGCAACATATCTGAATCTTCTGGTGTGTGGAAAGCCTTCCAGCTTCCACCATCGGACAAGAGGTCTAACTCTCTGCAAGGTGGGAGAAAGGTTGTTTTTCCAATATACTTTTTATATATTGAGACTTGTGATGATTCAAGTAGATAAAAAGTCTAATCCTTTGGCACGTATATTGTGCACATCTACTTTCTCATCGTTAATTATTTTTAAGAAGCCACACAGCAAAATTTGGTCATAGTCCTCTATACGTCATCCAATTTTAATATTAAAAACTAAATTCTCTGCATAATTTGAATGGAACCTTGACTATCAACTTGCAAATTCAAAGGAACCTAAGCATGTCAGGGCTTTCCAGCTTCACATATATCTCTGCAGAAACCATGCTTAGCTCCACGCTGCCTCCAATACCTGCCTGTGTTCAGCTACATTAAAATTTGTCTTTACTAATGACAATTGTAGCCTGACTGGAGCATACACCTATGTATCAAGCAGCCTAATGTTGGACTCAGATGGATACAGAGTTCAGTATTACAGAAGTATGTGCACGAGCATCAAAAGATGCAAAGCATCGCCCAGGAAGAAGAGTTGTACCCAACTTGTTTGTATGCTTTTAGAAAACTCATGAGGATTAAGTCTTTTAAAGCATTTGATCAGCCTCATGATTATTTGAGTCCTTGCAGGTGCCAGCAATGGCATTATAGATCTCGTACAGCCGAGACAAGAGGAAAAAAAACCCACACCTGAGTGACAGATGCCACAACCTGAGGACTCTGCGTTTACTCGCTTAATTGACTGTATCATATATGCACAAAATGCTTTCAATTTCCCAGAAACTTAATGCATTTTAAGATCTGGACTAAACCCCAGATACAAAGCCAAATTCATTAATGAGCATGTCACTCTGGGAGAATGAATGTCAGCTCAGGGCAATGCCAACAGTAGGTTCCCCCCCAGCACTACAACTATTTCACGTCTACCCTGGACGGTCTCTGGCAGGCAGCGTTTCCCCACACTTATGACCTTTCAAGCATAGAAATGGTGCCAAGAAACCCTTAATGCCCATATGAAATGCTTCCTGCCTAGTGCTTGTCTCTCCAAGAGAAGGCACACGCTTCAGGCTCTGGTCTAACACAACCAATATTACCTTGACCTACAGATCCTGTGACGCAGGGATCTGGCACACATTAACCAACGTGTGTCCCTAACACGGTGTGAGGATAAAAGCTGAAGCCAAACAGATGGTCTTCTAAAAAACCTTCCCTAAAGTGTTCTGTGTACTAAAACATCACTTGCCCAACTCTCATCAAGCCTGGCTTGATTTGCAAGTCTCAAGCCAAGTCTGAAGAAAAATATTCAGTTGGAAACATGCAGGGAAAGAGACTTTTTCCTTAACTTGAATAATATAAAAATGAAACTATTTTATTCAAACCTTAGAAAAATTTAAGAAAAATAGAACCCAACATTCTTGGGCTTAAATCAATCACTGGGGAAAAAAAAAAAATCACATAGAAAGCAGTGTGATGAACAAATGAAAAAGACAAGTGGAAGGAGAACTGAAGCTATAACGTATAATGACCTATCAACACATACTAAAATGCACACAAAATTTCAACAAAGACAGAAATCACATCTGCACCGAATATGGACAGCTATTGTTTGAAAGCACAGAGCAACATTGCACAACACTTCAGGGTCCTGAATTTGTTGTCACACACCCACAAATAAGGTTATCCATCAGTAGTCCTGACTAGCAACAGCTGGATACTCAAAATAGTAGCCACTAATTTTAGCAGCATGTTCAGGATTAGGAATGGAATATTATATCCAGTTAATAAAAGAATTTAACTGGGCAACATTAAAATATTCCAACTGAAAATGATCTAAGTTTTCTGAATTCAGTTTTTTATGAGGAGCGGCTGAGGGAGCTGGGATTGTTTAGCCTGGAGAAGGCTGAGGGGCAACCTTATTACTCTCTACAAATACCTGAAAGTAGGTTGGAGCAAGGTGGGTGCTGGTCTCTTTTCCCAGCTAAAAGTGGTAGGATGAGAGGAAATGGCCTCAAGTTGCACCAGGGGAGGTTTGGATCTAAGGAAAAATGTCTTTACTGAAGGAGTGGTGAAGCATAGGAAGCAGCTGCCCACAGAAGGGGTGGAGTCAGCACTCCTGGAGGTGCTGAAAAAACATGTAGATGCAGAGCTTTGGGACATAGTTTAGTAGGTATGTTGCTATTGTGTTGATGGCTGGGCTTGATGATCTTAGACGTCTTTTCCAACCTTAACAATAACTGTCTGATTCTATTAGAGATGCCAGGAGAAATGTTAACAACCACTAACTAGATGAACAGCATCATACAGCTGCAAAAACAGACGTGCATTTCTATAGTAACTTCTCTTAAGTATATGTATTTTAATTTTGAAATCTGCTTCACTATATCAAGTGTTTGCATCAGCATATGCATCTTTTTAAACAAAAAAGAAGCAACAGCATTTCTGAAGTAATACTACCACAATGAGAACCTGGTCTTGGTCTGTTACAACTTCAACTTGGAGAAGCAGGGAGAAAATTGATCTGCCCAGGAAATGATAGGCTCTGTCGAGAAACAAAACCTACATTTATAGTCAGGGAAACCCAAGTTCTTTAAATATAATTTGATTACATGACTGATTTTAAAACTGGATTTTTCCTACCTTTAATTTGAACTGTCATTCTTAGTAAGTACCTAAAAAGTACACCTTAATTGTACTAAAGTAGAACCAGGTTATAGGTAAGCAACTGTCTTGTTTTTCTTCTCGACGAACATAATTTTATTCCTGCTGTGAGCAGGTCTGTGTGCTTGTGTGATTAGTTAGTGTGACTAGCTTCAGCTTTTTTGCTTCTGCTCTGCACAGTGTACTATATAGATGGTCCTCAACGAGAAAGTCATTAGCTCAGTAATAACTCCTGACAGATTCTGAATGAGATATTCCAACAGATATTGCAGTTACTCTTGGGGTAAATAAAAGGACAATTTTATCTTCAAGATGGGAAAGACAAGTACTCTGCACTAAATGACTAGCATGGTTTCTCAGGGACTAATTGTTAAGCTGGAGTATTTACAATCAAAGGATTGGAGAATGGGGCTATCATTGCAAGGCAATTATCTATACACAAATAACGTTAATACTTTGGCATTTTTATAACCACTACATTATTTATTTCACTACATATTCTATTGCAGTGCCATTCCCTTGGTTACAAGTATTTCATACTTTTTTTTTTTTACTTCACATAAAATTAAAATAAAGCAGAGGAACAGTTTGAAGTTAGTTGAAGGACAATAGGTCCTATTTAACCAGCAAATGAAACAGTACTTAACTTTCGTGCTATTGATCAATATTTATGGGATAACCTATTTATTACTCTTCTCCTCTACCAGTTCAGTGCTGTTGTTCTTCCCACAGCCAGATCTGCACTTTAGTGTATTTAATCTATAACAGTTTCCATGGAAAAGAAGTATTCAAAGAAAAAAAAGTGCTGATGCAGCACGTGGATCTTTCTACCAAACCACAAATCTTTTCTAATGTTCATATTAAACAGAAAGCAATTCTGGGAAACAAATTAATGATATAAATCACATTATCATTAGTCACATACAGATACTCTGTTTTAACTCTTTCAGAAAGCTGCAGCGAGCAGCTAAAAGAACTCTACAAGGAGAATGCCTGTTTCTAATTAAATAGTCTAAAAATAGAGTTGCACATACATCTAGGACCAAGCCATCTGTGCTATCTCTCAACGATAAGCCATTATACACCCACACTGATATCCCTTTCATCACTGCAGATATTCAAAACTAGGACTGGCCCTTCTTTCCCATTTAGGAAAGGAGAAAGAAAAAGGAAGCAAAGTTTTAATTCAGACAAGATTTTTTTGAAAAGTCAGAGCCCTTGTTCTGAAATCTCTTTTCACACCTACTTCTGTTAAGAACAACCGTGATTAAAAATCATGTCCTACAAAAGGTGGCAGTAGTCAAGTAGGATTTCACCATGAAACACTCTCACAATGCACTAAAGGAAGGTGTTTATGGGCTGTCTGGGCTGTTTGCATTGTTTGTGTGACTTTTTTGCCTTTTTTCTCTCCTTCCTTTTTTTTTTAAAAAAAAAAAATAAATTAACTTTTTTTCTCCTCATTCTGGCAGTTAAAAGAACAATATAAAAAATAAGCCTGAACAAAACTGGACTTGAGTTTAAAAGGCTGGGTAAGAGATTCCCATGGCATCTTTGGTGAAAATAAAAACCAGCAACCTGCCTTCATACTTCAAGCAGGAGAACAAGGAGACAGAAAACAACCCCTTTCTCCTAAAAACAGCCACCCATATTATCAGCGAGTGCCTGAGGGGAAAAAAAGGAGGAAAGCTTATCAGGGCCTGTCAAGAGTGGGGAACCAATCTCTGCTCAGTCAGAGCCACTGACAGATTATCCCCTCGTTAGGCTGAGGGAAAGCAGAGTGTGTAGGCAGCCTCATCCCAGATTCCCAAAGCAATATATAGGATGGCAATGGGGCCACATCCCATGATGGGCTCCAGGTAATGCCTCAGGCTGCAGTCAAGGAAGAAACATTATTTACATCTTTCCTTAAAGACTGTATTTAATGAAACAAATGCGGGGGGTTTGTATTTGCCCCTCAGTTTTAGCTGTTTTGCTGTTGTGTGATACAATCTCAAGCAGTGGATGTTCACCTCTTTAAAAATACACTTTTGCTTTAAGCTTCTCTTTCCACCATCAGAAATAAGAATGACACTTTACAATGAAAAAGTATTAATTTCAACCAAAGACCTTTTTCAATTTTCATAAAATGAGTTTTAGACAGCAGACTCTCTACAAAAATACAAAAATAACACTTAGATATAATGGAAAAAGTGCGTTTACTTTCCTCTACAGCTTCCCAATTGTTATACATCTTACGATAAAATGGTAGGCAAAATGAAGACTAACCTTCGAATAAATGTCATCTACTGGTCTCCACTGTTCTCCATTCAAAAGGAAGGGAACTGTTATCTCATAATCTTTTGACTGGTCCTTTGGCATCTGCTGTCTGGAGGACTCCAGCTTGCTGTCCACATTCTTGCCTAGGGACAGGGAGAAGCACTTCACGTTAGTTGGAAACGGCATCTGACTACATGAACCTTGTCATTTAAGGGACCTGGCAGCATACTGCAAAAGGAACTAATTCAGGAAAATAATTAAACATTAAAACACTGTGGGGTCATACTGTCGGTGTGAAAGCCTACACCAATTTCCAAGAGAGCTGGGGTTCTGGGACAGAAGCGCTGAGGTGATTTCCACAGCTGATTAGACGGTGCATTTCTGTAGCAGCAGAAGACAAATACTGCACAGGAGTAGAGATACCAGGATACAAAGATAAAGAGTTGGGATGCAAGACTTAAATAGAATTTGGAGAGGTCTTGGAACCACAATTTAAAGCGTTACACTAGCAGTCATACAAGAGTTTGCATTTTTTTTTTCTGTTGAAGATGTTAGCAAGGGGGAATGCAGTCTTTTGGGTGCCAACATTAAGATGGTAAGCAAGCTGCAGAGATTTGTAAGAGATTTTATCAAGACTGTTTTTCCATAATTAAAGTAAGAAATTAGCCTTGATCTTTCCACTCCCCATCCCTCTTCCCAGATAGTCACACTGGATCAGATTCAAATCAGTGGTGGTAGGAGTGGGGACAGTGGCCATGGGTCTGTAACTGGAGCCCTGGATGCCCTGGGGTGAACAAACCCTGCCACTGCATGACACAGGCTCCCTAAAGGCACACAGTGATCCCAAATTGCCCTTACACCCTTCCCATTTCTGCGATGGGGTCATGATCCTCATGCTTTGCAAGTAAGAGTCACAGTCTAGATGTAGCAACCCAGTTTGGGGTTCCTGAAAGCTCCGGGTTTACCGTATACAGCAGATTTACCAGGTCTAATCCTCTGTATTTTACTATCCCCCAAATGCTTTGCGATGCACCATCTTACTCTGCTAAACGTGGAAATGTACAGTTGTAGCCCGTTTCAACAACTCTCAACTGTGAGCAACAGAAGACTGAATATTTACTTAGCAGATGCAGCATATCTATATGAACATGCACGGAGGTCATGAAGTACTGTGAATCCCATAACATCAAGGATGCACATTCTCATTTGTGGGAAAAAAAAAAAAAGTCTGGAAGAGAATATAAATTCACTCTGAACTAATGCACTATTCCTACACAGTCCATTTTCAATTCATACTACAGTGTCAAAAAGCCATTTGCATGCAACATTTAGCAAGCATTTTTCCTCTCACTAAACATACTAACAGCATTGTGCCTGTCACAGAGAGTCCTAAAAACCCGTATCATAGTATAAGAGCTGGAAACAGCACTGAGAATAAACTTAAAGAGAAGACTGGGAAGGCTTCTAGTGCCATGGGACAGTCCAGATGCTGGCAGGGTTTGCCACACTCTTGACCTACCATCACACTGAGCCCTTTGGTGCACTTGGACTGCACAAGGATCAGACCCGAGTTTTTATAGGTCTTCTAGAAACGCTTCCATCCTCCATTAAGATGCAGAACAGTCAGAGTTACCTGTTGTTCTCCTTCCCCCCATGGCCTTTGTACCAGGAGGTCCAGAGGGAAGGTGATGGAGAAACTTTTTAGCAACTCAGCCAACAGCTCGGGGCTTAACCATTTTACAAGAGTGAGAGAAGAGCTGTAGGGTCAGACCTGCCCACACAGCCCAGTGCTCAGTATTGCCATCCCAGCAACCTGCCCTGCCCTTTCTTGTCACCCAACACACTCTGAGGATCAAGAGCTATGTTTTGGGTGGAATGAACTCCATTTATTCACTGTTAAAATTAACTTAAAAACATCTATGCAGTCATTAGTGTTAAGCTAAAGTACGAGGAAGAGTATTTTCCAGCATGCTTTTAAAAATATGCTTTATCTAAAATACCCCAAAAAAAGACCGAGATAAAAAGATAAAGCATATTGTGGAGAGGAAAGTTGTTAGTTATATGGGTGTCCCTGTAGACGAAAGGTTCCCACCACACCCTCAGTGCAGCCTAAGCCCAAGTGGCAAGGGTCTAGGAGCGTCAGCCTTTGGAAGGGATGCTCTAAACCCTGCACAGATGAGATACCATCTCATCTGCCTAGGAGGATCTAGACAGAACCTCATAGCTCTTTATTCTGATTATCAGGTATGAAGCTCCCTGTGCAGAACAGAAATTTATGAAGCATAACTCAGATAAATTGTTTTGGGGTTCTTTTTTCTTGGCTCACTAGAGCAGTCTCAACTACAGAAATTGAACAAGTAAGGCCCTACTATAATTTTGTAGGATTTGCACTCTAAAAGTTTCATGAAATCTAAATCTTAAGAAACTATGTGCACACTTCACCCCTCGGATGTACTTTCTGCATTGCTTCCGCACACTCATACCATGGAACTGCAGCTAGAGATCGGGAAGCATCAAAGTCTTTCTGGTACTCTACATATGCAAGTTACCTTTCTAACTAATTCTGCAAAGGATTAACATTACAACATTACCTGAAACAGAAGAAAAAGGAGAGGAGGAGGGATCAGCATTTGTGCCCAACTGTGTAGTTCCCTCATTATATGGCATGGTCCAGAAAGTGCAACCACTATAAAAATATCAGGGGGAAAAGGGACAATACCTTCACAAACTGCGGCTCAATTTCACCATTTCTATTCTATCATGACAAAGAGATGCTGGTGCTGTGTAACACAGTAAGGTTAAAATGAGCAAATTTAATCTTACACACATGCTTATTTATCTGAACACTGAAAATGCATATTGTGCAGAAGCATTGATAGTCTGGAGACAGACATCAAGACAGGTTTTTAGGCAGCAGTTATATCTTTATTGGAAAAGATCATTTATTTGGGGGAAACAAAGCAGACAAGCTTTAGGGTTTGCAAACTCTTCTGAAGCCACAGCATTTATAAAACACAAGATCAGTTTCTGTCTAGTTGCTTTCCTTCAGCCAAATATTTTGCTGCTTATCTGAATGTTTTTATTTAAATTATTGGGTGTGATAAAAATCTCAGCTTCCTGCAAAAGGCAGAGAAAGAACTGCAGCCCAATCACGGGGCCTCATTCTGAAGAGCACTTGGGCACATGTTGAACGTCACGCAGTTGCTGAACTCCCAACTGTCCTCAGTGTGATATATGCACATTACAATTTCTTTTGTAAATCAAATAACTGTGATTTTCTGACTTAAGGTCCTTATATTTACATAAGGTGTATTTCTGAAAGACTACAAAATAAACCTGTATAACTGATAGGTAAACTCTAGATCGGTCTTTAAATATAAAAGTAGAGGGAAGATTAAAAGATAAATCCTTTAAATAGGATCCTGCACCCTGATTGCAAAGCTTCAAATGACACATTGCAGAAAAGAAGGGATGGTAGCCAACAAAGAGCAACCCCCACATATCCGTCTGAAATGGGAATGATGACAGCACCTAAAGGGCCACCAAGCCCGACGGAACAATGGGATGCAGACAGGAAAGATATGGGTAGAGGAAGACTTGAAGTCAGGAGAAAAAAAAAACAAAAAAACCCCACAAAAGCCATAAGAAGAGAGTCAGGCCAAAAAAATCATAAGCATAGAAATTGAAGGTGAAGCATGCAGGAAACTTGGGGAAAAATGGGACAAACAGATGTGCAGCCCCAGAGCAGCCCTGAGTCTGAGCAGTAGTGTGGGCTTCTGAGTAGCTATACAGGTGGGATGTCTGCTGGCACCCTCGGAGAGCCTTTGGCACACACAGCCCTTGCCTCAAAGTTGCAGACACCAAAGAATTTATTTCAGTGAAGGAGACTTTGCCCAGGCTCTTGCACATTGGCTGAACAAGACACAACCCCACTGTAGGTTTCAGGCCACCCATCTCCAAGCATGAGCACAGCCTTCCCAAAGAGCATCTGGGGAGCACCAGGAGAGGAGCACGATGGGACAGGACTGGAGATCTGTGCTAACAAAGGGTTTCCATCAACTTCATCTCATTCCCTGAGCTCCCAGTGCTGCGGTTTCTCATGCACGCAGACATGCTGGTATTTCCCCTCTGCCACTCTTCATCTCCTTTACCCATTTTCATTAGGATTTCTTTGAAGCCAGAACCATTACAGTTGTTTGCATTACATTAATAATGAGGCCTTTTCTCTACAGGGACTCTTGGTATTACAGCAATATAAATAGCGCAATAATTGAAATCAGAGAATTTAAATTTCTGTAATGTGTCATGAGAGGGGAAGAAAATCAGGCCATCTGTATTACCAGAAACTTTTATTAGACCCAGGTTTCCTATCTTTTGTGTCACGTGCACCTACTTACTCACCTACTTATTTTCCATTTCAGTGAAATTCTGTCCAGTTCTTCCCGACGCAAGTTCGTCTCCCACTTTTTCACATGAAAAACTTCACAGTCCTGTCTATCTGTTTTCTATTTTCAGCCTGCACTGAAGGTAATGCTTTTGATCCACAAGCAGCACACAAGCTGATATAGTGCCCTTCCTTCTCTTTTTTGTCCTTAATATAAAAGATACTTCGTACAAATAGGGAGATGACGAGATGTTAACCGTCAGTGACTTTTGTGCGGCTTAAATACTTCTCATCTGCCATGTACTCCTACAACGTTTCTTCTTTGCGCAATATCATACAAGGACTTGCTGGCAAAGAAGTTAAGAATAGTTTTCATCTTTTTGCTTTGTATTTCGGTTCCTCCAAGCTCTGTGCAAAACAAATTCCAAGCATGCGACGTGACATCTTTGTTTAATGGCCACTGCCTCCTGAAGAAGCCCAGACCCATGAGATTTGCGTTTACTTAAAATTAATAAGCTTTTAGTCAGGCGGTGCAATTTATCTGTCCTTATGATAAACAAAAGGGTGAATGCTCTCAGTACCTAGTGGGTCTGGAAAAAATGGGTTGAAGTGGAAATAAGAAGATAAAATTCTCCTCCCCCTCAACTGCAAGCCCCTGCTGTCCTGCTGATGCTGGTTTTGCTCCCCTCCCTCCTGGCGTGGCACAGGAGAGAACGAGTCAGACCTGGGGTGGTTCATAAATAGCATCAGTCTTTTAACATACAGATTTACAACAAAGCCGATGTATAACACTGTGTTAACTTCTCGTTGTGGATGTGCATGCTCTGGGAGTCCCATCTGCACGTCTCGTCCCACTCAAAGTAATGTGATTCTTTTCCAGCCCCAGCACCCCATCGCAGCGTAGCCAGAGACCATCAGCCCCAGCAATGCTGCAGCATGCCCAGCTCCAGCCCAGACCACAGCCCTCTCCCCACAGCCCTGTGCCCAGACACCCTTCATGTCACTCACTTCAATCACTGCTGAGTTATGAAAATAACAGAAGCTGGGGCTGAGGTAATCAAAAAAGGCTAAATTAAATTAAATTATATTACTCTTGTGTTGCCTTTCATATTGCAAACGGGCTCAGAATTTTAAGTTGCAGCCTACCTACATTTTCCTTTGAAAAAAAAACCACCAATGCACCAGAATAATTTTAAGATAGAAAAGACTAATGGAACAGAGTAATCTTTCCACAAACTGAAAACAGCTACTGGCACTGTTCGGCAATGCCTTGACAATGCTGTGGAAGACACAAAGGGTATACTTTATCCATTTCCCTCCTTGTTTTCTCCAGCTTCCTCAGTTCATTGCCAGTGGGGTCTATGATTCAGATGGATTATTTCTGGCTATGGAGAAAGGGCTGAGTATACATGGTTGCCTCCAGCACTCACTTGAGCACTGGCAGTCCGTTTTGTGGCAGGGTACTGAGGCACCTCCACAGACCCTACTGCGACTTCCCCTATAGCCCAGGACCCCCAGGCGTCCTCTGTGCCACCAGCTCCAGCGAGCTGTGCAGGAAGCCCAACAGAGCCACCGCTGCCAGCAGGGAGTCCCATCAGCTGGGAAAGAGCTTTATCCCCCCCCAACAGACACACCTATCTCGTGTCTGATTTGAGATTATACTTTTATCGCCTCCAGAATCAAAACAGAACTTTTTAATCCAAAATTACACTGAGAGAGGAGGACCAAGCATTTGCTCTTCAAGACGGGGGTGCACTTAGGAAACTGAAGATAGGAGTGAAACTGGGTAAGGAGCAGAGATTACCCACCCAGCGCATGGCGAAACAACAAGGTAAAGGAAGGTTTCTACCAAAGTTCAGTAAGAAAATGTATTAGGATTAGTCTTAGTATTTCTATCAGCAACCTTCACTCAATGTACACAAGTGTCTTCTTGAAATCCAGTGCTCCAAGTCCATCTGCACAGAGAAGGACAGGAATATTACAGAGAATCCAGCAACATGCAGGCTGGAGCAGAGGGTTGAAACCACGTAGTACAGAATGGAGGGCTGTACTCTCAGGGACGAGTAAGATGTCTGCTCTAAGCAGTAACCTTCAGAGGCAAATGCCACAAGACCCATACATGCTATATAGCATAATACTGATGCCACACAAAGCAAAGACAGTCCGGGAATTATGCATCAAAAGGGTGATGTCTGCTGAATATTAAGATACTGAAGTTAGTTACCAACACAAGAACATCTTAAATACTGTGGGCATTTCTCCTCACCTGCATTCACAAAAGATTAATTCAGCCTGGAGCTGGTAGATTGGAAAGGCTGCCAGCGTGATCGAGGAAGTGGAAAGACTGAATTACAAGAACTGTATAATGCTAGAAATAAAACGTCCACTGTCCAACTATCTGGCCAAGGAGTGGGGATACGTGCTTCCAGTCCTCTATTTCACATCATCTTCCAGCAAAAGCCAAAACATTACCCAAGATAAACATGATCTAGGCACAGATTTTCCTGAAGCCACCTTTGAGAATGGTACGCATCCTGTCTGAGACAGGAAAGACAATAAATTGTCACTTATTATTACGGCAAAAAACGCAAATTATAATTAATCTGATAATAAATACAAAAATGTAGCAAAAGCAAACCAGTACAAGGTTTCCAGTGCATAACAGTTAAAGAATGAAAGCCCAGTAATTTGCATAGGGTCAAATAATGAATAGTTTGCCTTGAAGTCAACCATTCATCTGTCTTAAATTTTACACTAACAAACAACCAGCTGAAAACACAGACACTTTCTCAAAAGAAAGGACAAAAATCAGAAATTCCACCACACCGATAAGGTACTTCCCCTTATCCCACTAACAGCACTTACACAGCTTTAAAACAGACAGTACATAACACACCAGGCTCTGTCCTCATCTGCGTGGAAGCACAAAAGTCTGGGCAAGATTTGACTGTGCATAAAATAAAAATGTTATCTCTTGTGGTAAAGTTTTTATTAGTTCAAAATCATAAATTATTTTTCAAACTAACCCTTGCACATCCAAGCAGTACATGGATTCTCTCCACAAAAACCTACTAAAATTAGTCTCTTCATGGCCTGCCTGGAAAATAATTATAAAAAAAAGGCAAGCCACCTAACTAAACACAAAGTTTTACTTGTTTTCTCCCTCCTCCCCCATTCCCAAACCCAAGATCTCAGGCTTTTAAGCACAAGTAACTTTTGGAAAGCAACTAATTCCATGGATCTTCTCAAGTTTTAATTTAGTCGTTTCCTTCACATTGCAAAATTACTACTTGTGTACGAAACTTAAAACATCAAAAGTCAGCAAAAGTCTTTGATGAGCCTGTGGACAGGCAGCAGAAAGACAACTCCATGCATTTCTGTATTTAATTTTCTGTTGTTTCTGCTTCTGATGGAAAAATATCCTCTCTCCATCTTGATAGGTCTTTCATCTTTGGACTGATCTGTGTCTGACTCTGCAGTGTGTCCACTTGATCTTTCACACTAAGCAGCTTCATAATCACAGACTGTTTGTAAGAGAAATGGGAGCTCAGACACACTGACCCCCTTTAACTAAACAGCATTAAAAACATGCTTTTTACTATTTCAGTTTTATAATTCTAAGACCTATTTCCTGTCATCACTTGTTCTTCCATGAGTTATTCCCTTCCTAAATCTAATTCTGCTGATGAAATAATCTGCGACAGGAAACAGCCCTTCTACCCTTCCCCCACAAAATCCCATAAACTCCATGGAAAAAGTCATGTGTTCAACATTTTAATATAGATGTGAGAGTGAAAGCTTAAATTTGAAGGTAACTTGCTGCTCTTCTCCACCAAGGGCTCTGCAGGCAGTGTCACTGTGTGACCAGCTGAACAAACTAATGACATATTTTAAGGCGAAAGATGAGGGGGGGGGAAATAAAAATAAAATGTTCATTGTGGAACATACCCCCTAAGCAGTTGGATCATCTTAATCTTCAAGCTTCTGTAATACAACTGTTGGAAGGCTCTAAGTCTGCGCACAATAAAGTGCTTTATTCAGGGAACCATATGACTCCATCAGTCATTCAAGCACATGTTTGGCACAGATTGAAAGTGAAAAGCATAGCTAAGTCGAATATTTCAAAACTGAACTTGTCTTTCTAACACACATGGTTTATATATTGGTGTAATATCTATATAACTTTTCAGTTCTCATATACGGTAATGTCATGGCTAAAGTACAAAATGATGTCTGCTGTACTAGGCAGCACTGCGCTTCTTGGGAGTTAACACATGCCAAAAAGCCATTTACTGGAAAATTAAAAAGGAACTATCACACTTGACAGGTCCTCAAGAAAACTGTAAAAATAGCTTTTGTTCATTCTAATTCTTGAATATCTATTTCTCAAATCAGGATGCTACACCATTCTTTACTAGAGAGCTGTGCTGTAACAAATCCAGGACAGGCAGTTCCTTCCTCGTCGTGCACCCATATCTGTCTCTTCTGTTTGCAGATGAAATATTGCTCATCATACAGAGTTACTCCCGCTGATGCAAATGCGATTAAAACAATCATGGGAGAGCACAGTGTGATTAAAGCATAAGTAATGCAAGAAGGATTTGGGCTCTCATTATACAAAATACATATTGAAATGCACTCAAGGAAAGAAGCCAGTATATCTCAATATCCTCCCTGTTCTCAAGAACAAAATGTGACAAGCGGAGTTTTGAGAATAACATTTCCCATTGACTGCAGGAGGGGGCAGGGAGACTGCAGAACATTTCCAATAGTGAAAACCAAGCTTTATCACCGTGTATAGAATTTATACATATACTATATTTGGGAAACAGCTGTCCAGACTCATTTGTCATCTTATGTTTGATTGAGGAATTACTATTCAGGACCAGTCCAAAGACAAGGTTGTCTTTTCTTTTTTTCCTGGAAGGGAACATTTTAAAATATGAGAGAAATAAAGCAGTGAAGCATTGAATCAGAGGGCATTTTGGCACATTGGGTGATGGTTATATATCAAGAGATTTCCCTTATGGAAGAGCTCAGAGCCTGGAGTTCACAGAAAAGGGCAAGCTGTAAATGCAAGCTTCAAACCCAAAGCAGCTTTGAAAAGTAAGTGACATAATGGGTTAGGAGAACTTCTGTCCTCTTGCTGCAAATCCCATCTGAAGCGTGCTTCTTTTCCAAGTCCTGATGTGCACTACATAAATTGTCCCAATCATACTTTCTCATGAGAACAAGCAGAACAGATGGAAAATATCGAGGGCTACACACTGCCTTTCCTCACAGGTATTTCCAGGATGCCATAGTGAAGGATGTCCTACCTTAACTCAGCATCAAACCAGCATCTTTCCAGCATAGTCACTAGTGAGACCTATCTGATTCTTCCTAAACTGCTCCTCCTTCCCCAAACTGCTCCTCCTTCCCCAACGGCTCTCAGTCCCAGAGATTCTCATGTTGATTACAAACTCAGCCTTGCACCCTTCGACATCAGCAAGGCAGCACCTAACAAAAACACTCAAGAAAAAGTAACCTGTGCTTTACAAGAACAGACACCACTAATCCACAGAGTTCCAATGTCAATGAAGAAAGTTGAATATATCTACTTTTCAGCTATGAGTCCACATAATTACATGAAAACCCAGGCCCAGAGTTCCTCTCCAGCTCCTCCCCTCCAAACCCTCAAGAAAAGCTACTTTCCACTGAATGGAATTCAAAACTACCCCCCAAAATACCATTTCCTCTCCATCTTTTAAAAGCACAGTACAGTCCTTTTCCGCAATGATTTACTAGCTTTCCCCAGTGAGCTGCATTGAGGGATGTTCTTTCCTGTATACAATCATCAGTGAAAGGAATTACTGAGTGGGAGTTTGAGTTGTGCTCGTCACATGCACACAGATCATATATTCAGA
This sequence comes from Cuculus canorus, assembly GCF_017976375.1. Lineage (NCBI taxonomy): Eukaryota > Metazoa > Chordata > Aves > Cuculiformes > Cuculidae > Cuculus > Cuculus canorus. The sequence continues at coordinate 30,530,006 of NC_071407.1, forward strand.
TGTTCTCTGGGAAATCACACTGAAAACAAAGCAAATCCAGCTGAAGCAAATTTCAGTATTAATTTAGGTAAACATGCATGAGAAATGATTTGTAGCTCTTTCCCAAGCCTAGCAAATGAGCTACCGGGCTGGGGAGTTAATATCCATCATGTGTTTTTGTTTGGATGGGGAATACCTGCTACTCACATTACACAACAGCAGAAAAAGAGAAATGAACCGCTGTACTAATGCAAGCTGTCACTGATGTCAATCTTCTCGTTTCTTGAAACATGAATGAACATAAAACTTAGAGTTACATAATATTCTTGAAGCCATCTCACCTGCTCAGGTTTATGTGGGCAACCTTACAACAAGTGCCACCGTAAGCACTGGATTAATCCTTAACTCCTGACTTCCACAGACTTCATTAGGAGATGAGTAACAGGTGTAATGAATATTCATGTTCGTTGTTTCCTCCAGGCAGGAAGAACACTCAGGATATATTCCCGGATCACTAGTGCATCTTTGCTCATCTAACCTACACATCCTCTGATCCTATCAAGCATATTTTAAATGAATAACACAGAACACAAACACCAGGTTGTACAAATGAGCCAGACCCATGGAGGCGAGACATTTTACCCCAACTGATGATCAGACCCACAAACAAGGAAAATACATGACACAAAATAAATAGACAAGCTTCTTTCTAATGTGTGAAGATTTCTTCTGCAACGACCCTGCACTTTCCCCTCAGCCACAAGCGTTTACTCCATGTCTCTTCAGTGGGGTGTATTTGCCTCACATAAGAGACAACAGATAAATACATAAATACTATTTCACTTGGAACGCTTACCTCACGCTTTAAAATCTGTGTCAAAATGCAAGAGCAGTTTTTAACCTGGATAGTTTTATGACCTCCGATTCAGAAAGGAACACAGATCAGAGGTGAGATGTTGTATCCTTCCCTATAGGCTGCAGAGGCCACTTTTTATTCTCAGTTATAGCTCTATGACCACAGCGTGCTCTGGCAGAAAAGGAAAGCAATATAGACTTAAATAATCTAGATAAAAGATATGAGGAAGAGGATCTTCAGCACACTATCACTGCTGTACAGATAGTGCTGCTGAATAAAAATATTGGTGATGCTCAGTTCTACACATCATCAGGCCCATATGTTCACCTTGTCTAATGCAGTATTATGACAAAACCCAGATTTTTTGTTTACATGCCTATACTGAAACAAATTCCCACAAACACTTGGATTCAGTGATGTTCGTAATTTAATATATTCTTTGACAGTTAAGCAGTCACATATATGGTTTATTGCTCTTGCTTAACCCACTGTTTTCAGAATGAGAAAATATTAAACAGAAGCATGAAAACAGCAAACCTTCAGCATTGTCAGAAGGCTTTTCACTTGATGCACAATATATACTATTAAACTAAATTTAAAGGAACCAGTCCAATTCCTCCTAATAGAGATCTCAAAATAAACTAGTTAAAGATTCTTTTGTGCCAAATTCTGCATCCAGCTTTTTATCCCTTGCTGTGTATTATCCAGCATGGTTAACAGGCCATGAAACCCTTCACTTCGTGCCTTATTAGATCATACATTTTGGACAAGAAAGAATGTGTCCATATAATCAACCATTTTGTCATGTTAACCTCGTGAATGTACAGCCCTCCACCCCCAAGCTAACCAAATATTTCATATTCTAGGTCCAAGTCATGGCAAGCAGCAACCACATTTCTACGGGGTGTAAAAAATAATGATACAAATTGAAATGATTTAACAGCGGAGTCAGCATTTCTGATTAGATGATTTGGTTCATCGAGTCACTTTCTGAAACCCCAATGCCAACATCAACACTCAATATCAACGTAGTCTCAAGCTCTTATGTGACACTAAAAAGAGAATGGTCAACATCCAGGAGCAGGGGTCTCCTAAAAAATGATGCTTTTTCTCAGTTAATATGATCCTTCCATTAGAAAGACACAAATTTAACGCAATTGAAGCACTTTGCTTTGTGTTAGTAAGAAACAATAGGACTGTCCTTTCAGACTGCACTGTTTTATCAAGAATGAACGGCTACCTAAGCTGTGGAGGCACTTGGGGTATCCTGAGCAGGACTGGATGCTGCGCGAGATGCAGGGCTGGGGAAAGCCTGCTGGTGTAGCACAGACCGGCTGTATAAACGTAACAGTATTTCAGATCTAACTGCAAACACCCTAGAAATGTCACTTACTGGTTTACAACTCTCACAGCAAAGGTTTGTCAACACAAACCTCAGCCCATCAGCCCTCAAAGATGCAGTCTCTGGAAGTCATGCTAGAACAGGAGACTTGGCAGCACCCCAAATAGAAGCTGGGCTGTAAAACCACACTGGACATGCACGTGTGGGCTGCTCTGCCACCCCGCGCTGCCCGGATCCTGCTGCCTGCCTGGCAAACAGAGCTTGCTGCTTGCCATTCGAATGCAACACCACAGCCTTGGAGCACAAACGGTACTGCCCAAAAGGATGCACACGAATACTGATAAAACAAAGCCCAGCTGGACTCCTTAGACAATTTGCACTGGCAACGTGAGATATGTTAGAAGCATAGGAACTGCTAGTGATAAATCTGTCAGGAATAAGATATGTAAGGTCTGAACAAGGCTGGTGGAGGACCAAATAAGCCTTTACATGAATTCAGCCTTTTTAGAACAGAATTTCATGATCAATAGCATCGGTGGCAGCTGACAACCTGAGTGTAAGTAACAGATAAACACAGCCCTGATCCACCGCAGCCACTCGCATGTTAGAAAAGTGCCACTGAGGCAGCCTCTGCTCTGTGAGCAGCGTGAAAAGCAGCCCACAACGCACCCCATCAGTCTTTAGTTCAAGGATGCTCTTTGCTGCTGGATGGAGACCTTTCCAAAAACGTCAAGGAAAGCAAGAGATGAGACGCCTGACAAAACACCAGTGAACAACCCAGCAGCTCCCCAGAGAGCAGAGGAGTTAATGATGTGAACATGATTTGAAGAGCGGGCATAATATCCTCAGCTGGTGTATTTTGGCATGGATCTGTGGAGCCCCATGGACAGTGACAGCTCATGCCAGGCTACCTGCAGGGGACCTGATAGGGATAATTGTCAGACAAGAAGGTGATTATACAGAGACCGTAAATATCTGCCACAAACGTTGGAACACTTTGAAAGCAGACAGTATTTGAAAGCGAGCTCTAAAACACAGTGTTTGGAGAGATGAGGTTTAAAGCGAGAGACAAGGAAAGATTTGTTCTTCTATGATTTATTTCCATTACAGCCAATGCAGTAGCAATCAGTAACAAAAATGAAATCTGACAGAAAAGTTATTTTAATTGAAGGTAAAGAACTTTGGACTGAAGTTTTCGGATTTTCATTTTTCTGCTGCTCTTCCAGCTAATCCCTAAGATCTAGAACAGATTAAAGAGTTGCCGCCAACAGACACTGATTTGGAGTTTACACACCATCACTTTCATTGTCTGCTCCGAAGATACAGAAAGGCCTTGACTATGCAGAAAGCTTATAGAAACAGAAATTTTAAGGCATTGATCTACAAGATTAGGCCTTATCCTGCTACATATCCTCTATCAGTATAGCAAAGTTACTTTTGCTTTGTTGAGGCTCGTACCTCAGTAAGTTTTCCTCTTTGTTCATGAAGTCCTTTAGCTAATAACTGTAATAACTAATAGCTAGCAGTACTGAAGACTCGAAAAGATAACCTTAAAACCATAAAAACTGGAAAGGAAACATGCTAAAAGCAAGCGGCAAGGCTACTTTTAAGTTGTCTAGCTCACAACCTGATCATTTCCGTTTAATATTAGAGTTGTTACTAGGGCAGTCCCACATTATGCATGCCTCTTATCACATTTCAAAACTGGTTTTCAAGGCATATCATAACTTAAACTTCTCTCACTAAGCATATATTTATGCATAATTACAATGTCCTGGCAGCACCTCAAATCGCTAACACCGGGCCCAGAGAGCAGGCACAGCAGTAAAACCAGCTGAGGTAGAAGATGCAAAGCTTCAAAACGCCCAGTGGAGATGTGTGCCAGCAGAGCCAAGAGGACGTTTCATCTCTGGGCAGCTTTGCTGTGTGTAGAACCACGCAGCTGTAACTTTCAGCACCTCTGCGACCAAGAAAGCAGCACAAGCTCTGGCAAAGCTAAAGCTGTTCTCTACTTCCACAAGTCAAAAAAGAGGAATTAAAGGAGAGGATGCTTATTGAGCACACTGGTGCTGATGCAAAAAAGCAAGTTATAGACATGTTATGGGAAGAAGACAAGTAGAAAAAACATAGCAACGCAAACCTAAACCCCAGCTGAGCTGCAAAGTTCAGCAAGAACCACTGCTGCTCAAGCTTAGAGATCTAAAGATGGGCACCATAAAGATGAGCAGCTGATGTGAACTTTACACAGAGCTTAATTCATCAGTGCAAACATAACCTTAAAGCTTCAGTTTGGCTTTTAGGGGATCCCAAAACACAGGTAATAGGATTTCCACCTCCACTTACCACTCTATTCTCCATCTGTATGCTAGATTTGTCACCTACAGTTTGCCACCTAATTTTATTGTAGGTACAACTACTTTGAACTATGCTCATCTCTTCATTTCTGGCATATGCGAGTGCCCAAAGCATCTTACTTTTAAACTTTCCTGGATGCATAGTCAAGGTTACGCTGTGTCCTAAGGCACCTCCAAAACACAGAGGGGTCTGGGCAGCCACAGTGTCTCCCATGCTCAATGCAAACAAATCCACTCTCAATCCATGCAAAGGGAGCAGTCACAGGGGAACAGGAGACCTATATCTCCCCATCTACTGAGAGTTTCTGCAGCCTTTGGGGATGCATGTTGGGGATAAACAGAAATGTTGGGGATAAACAGAAATGTTGGGGATAAACAGAAATGTTGACCAAGAGAAATTAAGACCCCCTTACAAAGGTAAAGCAAAGGTTCAGCCCCTGTTGATCTATTAACAGAAATTCTGGGTGCTCAATTAAATGCAACAACTCGCTCTGCCCACCCCAGGGTTTCAACACCCTGGCTAACATGGGATAAAGCTTATCTCCGTCTTCCTCTTAGCAAGTCCAGAGTCAAAGTCCCAGTGAAAGTCACTGTGCATAAATTTGGAGGCAAGGAAACATTTACAGAGTTTAAAGTTACAAGGGAATAAAAAAAAAAAAAAGAAAGCTATCCAAGACAAGAGTTTGCAGTAACACATAATGACGCGCGCGCTCCTCAGCGCTGTGACACGTATTTATACCAGAGAATCCCCCTTCCTCTCCCGTGTAAAATATGCATTGTCAGCTTAACGCAAAGGACAGGGCTGGGCCCCCCCAGCCATTCCCGAAAATGCCCCTGGTTTGCCGGACAAAGAGCAGAGCCACTTTTTCAAGACCGTTTCCCCATCCGTATCGCGGATATCGCGGCACTGCAAAGCAGCTGTAAAACTGGAGGCACCGCTCCCTCACTTTGTGCTGACTTTGAATGAACGTAGCGGGCGAGTAAACTTTTACTCCTCGAGGAGGACTCTTTTACCATCAGCATTCGGCGTGGTTTTTATTTTTTGGGTTTTTTTCACACCGTTCTTCCCAGCGGGACACAAGAGTGTCTCCGGGAATTGACCCCCCGCCCCGAGCTCAGCCCCCGCCCGGGTGGCTGCCGGCGAGGGGGCCCCGGGGGCAGAGCTGCTCCCCTCCTTCCTCCCGGGAAACCCCCCCCGGCTCGGGGATGCCGGCAGAGCTGCGGGTTCCCAAGGGTTGCCAAGACGTGTTTACCTGGAAAAGGCTGCGCAGAAGAGCGGTATTTCCGCGTCTCCGCACGCCCCGAGCCGGGGTCCCCCCGGCAGCCTCCCCGCGGGAAGGGCGGGAGGGCAGCGGCGGCTTTGGGAAAGTCATTTGTGTGCTGCTTCTCCCCTTGAAACGGAGCGTAAGGGGGGAAAAGCATTTGAGGGAAAACAGAGCTGTGCGTAGCGTTCGCTTACCTTGGGCTGTGGGTGATGCTAACAGGAGCCAGCTGAAGCTGAGCAGCAGCATGGGAATCTGCGCTGGGGGGTGCGGAGGAGGGGAGCGCCGCGGCTCTGCCTCGAGACGCTTTGACATCTCAGCCCAGACTGAGGGAGACAAACTTTCATCAGCTGCGGCTGCAGAGCAGCACCATCGTATACCGCTACAGAGAGGAGCGAGCTGGGACTCAGGATGTGAGAGATTTCCTGCATGCAGTTAACTCCAAAACCCCTCCTGCTCCTGCCTGAGCTGCTGATGAGTTGGGCTCGGCTTACTTAGGGAAAAAAAAAAAAAAGGAGTTGTTTTCTGGGTTGTTTTTTTTTCCTCTTCTTTTTTCCTTTCTTTTTTCCATCTTTTTTCCCTTCCTTTTCCCCTTCTTTTTTCTTTTCCCCTTCTTTTTTCTTTTCCCCTTCTTTTTTCCCCTTCTTTTTTTCCCTTCTTTTTTCCCCTTCTTTTTTTCCCCCTTCTTTTTTCCTTTCTTTTTCCATCTTTTTTCCCTTCTTTTTTTCCCTTCTTTTTTCCTTTCTTTTTTCCATCTTTTTTCCCTTCCTTTTCCCCTTCTTTTTTCTTTTCCCCTTCTTTTTTCTTTTCCCCTTCTTTTTTCTTTTCCCCTTCTTTTTTCACCTTCTTTTTTTCCCCTTCTTTTTTTCCCCTTCTTTTTTTTCCCTTCTTTTTTTTCCCTTCTTTTTTTTCCCTTCTTTTTTTCCCCTTCTTTTTTTTCCCTTCTTTTTTCCTTTTTTTTTATTTTTTTTTTTTTTTACATTTAAAAGAGGGTTGCGTTGCTTTTTTTTTTTTTTTTTTTTTCTCTCTTGGCAAGCAAAATGCTGTTGACCGTGGTAATAAAGGAGCAGCCTGTCAGTGCTGGTTTGTGCTCACCATGCTCCTTTACCACGGAACAAATGAGCCCCTCTGCAGGGTGCCCCCTTCCCTGTAAGCATTGCAGGGCTCTGGGGTCCCCCCCCGGCTGCCAAGGTTCCCCCATTTCTGTTGAACACACAGAGCCCTGGCTGCTTCCTCTGGAAAGTCATCTGCATACGTTAGAGCCTGGGGAATATTTATTGGTTTCATAATTATTTTGGAGTTGTTTCTGGTGCCTCCGACTTATTTTATATTGTGTGGGTTTTTTAAAGAAGAAAAAAAAACCAAAACAAAAACAAACGGAACACACCCACAGAGTTGCCAGATGCATTTTTAAAATCTTCTTCATTCAAATTACTCTTACTAACTGTCTGGGAGAATAACAAAATACAGATTATCTATTCCTTAATGTAGCACACCACCAAAATACATAGAGTGCCCACATGTTGCACAGAAAGCTGCAGAGCAGTAGAAAGAAAGATCCTAATCCTGTAAATCCTCACAGAATTTTATTGTGTAGTTTTAATTTTAATTTATTAATATTCATAAAATTATAGAATGGTTTGGATCAGAAGAGACGTTAAAGATCATCCAGTTCCAAGCTCCCTACCACAGGAAGGGATACCTTCCACTGGATCAAAGGCTCCAAGACTCATCCAACTTGACCTTCCCAAGTCTCACTGTTTGGATGTTGGTACTTACTTGAGCAGATTGACCCATGTTCCTTGTGCATGAAAAAGCTGCCAAAACTGACCTAATGTGTGTCTGTACACCAGAAAGAGCAAGAGCCATGAAATCCAACTTTAAACATTTGATTTTGGAACCACAGATTTGGGTCTGTTGCAGAGCAGAGGCTGGTAGTTATTTGCGTTTCCCCAGCTCAGAGGCTGAATTAGCAGAAACTCTGTGGATGCGAAATGGTGCGGTACCAGAGCTGGCTGTGCTTCCCAGGCCACAGCCCCGCACTGTACCAGCTTCGTGCTGTGGAGAGCATCTCTGAACCACCCCGGCTACAGACACATCCCCGGGATAACAGTGGTAATATCAGGTCATCTCAGCACAAATAAACATGGAAAAGAGCTGGAAAGGTGAAGCATAGCCATGAAGGCCTCTAATTGGCTGCTTTTCTTTACGGTTAAAAAGTACATTTTCAGGTCGTACCCCTCTGCCCCAAACTAGACCCATGGGCTCAGCTCCAGTTGCTCTGGATTTTTTGAACTCTATATACATTTACCCCTCAAGTCTTCCTTCAGGCGCACACATTTCCTTCATCATACTCCTTCCAAGGAAACCCCTGTCTTGGTGAGCAGTCAGGGATTATTGTGTATGTTGCTTTAAATAACCAAATGCTAAATTCTCCCTACTCACGCATTATGAATTACATTTTAACAGCTATAGTCAGCAAAATTTCAGCCCTTAAAATATAAACTAATGAACTCTATCAACTATTTCATTAAGGACATGGATGCTCCATGCAGCACATTGGCTAAAAATATTGAAATTCAAACAGATGTTTGTGAAAGGCCACAATAAAATCCATGTAGACGTTTTTATTCTTGGAAGGTATTTTCCCTGCTAAAAAAAATAAGTCAAAGGGAACTAAAGACTTTCAAACAGAGTTTTGTTAATCCTACATGGCTTCTCACTTAAATGATAGTATTTTTATTTTGAGTAACAGTCTTGGCTAATGGAGAGTGTGGAGCCAATTTTATCTCAGTCATTCACTAGCTCGAATGAAGTAGGTATTATCAGAGTTCCTCCTCCTCCCCCCAAACTTCACCAGAAAAGGGCACTTGCATTTTACCACACTTATTTTATGGGCTTGAAGTTGATAAATTGTTTGTTTGTCACAAAAGAGCCCCAAATATTTTATTAACGACATGCACGTAGGAATGCTACTGAATTAGTTTTCTCTGGCTCTGGAGAACAACAGTGCAATTTCACAGTAGTTTCAAAACTCTTCTGGAAGAAGAAAACCCTCAAAGAAGAGGGAAATTAAGCTGAAGTGCCCCTACTTCACTGCTATTGCGCATAAGAGAGGCCAAACCTTAACTTCTAATTTCTCATGTCAAACCACCTCCCACAATTAGTTTTACGAGGCTTGGTTTATCCACTTCAGAAGAACAAGGCTGAGCTTCCCTGCAGGAAATGAAAATTGCATCCAGGTTGCGTGGCTGCTTCAAAGGGGACCACAATCCGGATTCTCCAGGTTATTCCTGCGGGCAATGACTCTCCATCCATCCTTCCCAGCTTTGTTCTTTCGCACTGTCAGGGGAAGAGGACCTGGGGCGGAGGAAAGGGGGATGGAGGTGCCTCGCTGCCTCTGGGGTTTTGTTTACCTTTGTGTCTTTTGCTACAGCCTCTTTATGCTTTCCTCCACTCTCCATTTTTTTGTCTTCCTTATCTTCCCTGCTCTATGTGTTTAGCTTTCTTTACTTCAACCAGAAGCAGCTTTTCCTTCCAAAGCATGCACTCTGCTCCATATGAGTTGAGCGCTATCCCGCAACAGTATATCAACAGCTAAGTAGCCTTTTTGCTCTCATTTTTAATATCTCCTTGGGAAAGGGAAGCCTAACATTGCTATTTCTTCTGTGTTACTATAGTCAGAGCGGGGCATAGGCTGGTACTTTGCTTTACACTTAGCTTTAAGCCTCAGCCACTGCCTACGAACTGAAGAGCGCTGCTGTAGCATCTCTGTGCTTTGAGATGTGAAAATAATTTGATGCAAAGAGCACTCGTGAGTTTTAGCAGTTAATATTTGACTGTAGGACAATACAGGCAAGTCGGCATGGACTCTGGTTACCAAATTACTAATTCATGCAGGAGCTTTATTTCACATAGAACTGAAAAGGTCAATTCAGAAAAGAGCAATATGGAAGAGAACGGTGTGGAATAGCCCACCTGGAAACACGCATAACACATGGGTTAGTATAGACACAAGAAAGGAGGAGGATGCTCTGGGGGAAACATCAATTTCCATTAGTTTCCCCTCGGTTAAAGGAGTTTTGAAAAGGAATTAGTTACTGATGGAAGCAACATTTAAAAAAAGAGGAGTGGAAAGAACACATATTAAGTCTAAAACGTCCAGACTACGATACTGTGTGCTTTCATGACACTAGATGGAAGGCACTGTAACAAACTCTACGGCACTTGTGAGGTGGATTATGGTATGCTATAGGGCATGGAGTATAAAAGAGAAGGGGAGGGGGGGGGAAGAAATTTATTTTTGCCAGCTATCTTTGCCAGAGCAGGAATTGCAGCCCCACATCACAGCCTGACTTGAAGGAAGAGAGGACAAACCACCTCAGATAGTTCAACAATTTCAAGAGAAGAGGTTCTTGTGGGGAGCAAGCACCTCTGTAATACTGCTCTGGCATCTTCCTAGATTAGTCGTGATCTTTTGGATATCCAGGAAACCTCACTATAATCACAGCATTGAGTATTACCCAGCTATGCAAGTTCTTTTATTCCCATATGCCAAAACCATGAAGACTTGTCTGGGCTTAGCTACAGGGATCTACAGTTTTGGGGCCTCCAGGCTGAAGTTTTTGCCTCTTAGAACAAACAAAACAAAACAAAAAAGCTTTTCCCTTTGAAATCTGTGTGTCCCCCAGCCAGCTGCTGAGACTCTGTGTCTCCAGTCCTCCCTCACTTCATTAACTCTCTGCAAAATCAAGATCTAGCTGAATTGTGACTGCAGTGGCAGATTACAGTCCTCTATAATTAACAGCTGTAGATAGAGCACAATACAGCATGACCTTTAGCCACAGAGTTTTACTATAGACCTCTGTCACAACATTCAGACATAAAATAGCATGCTCCCAAGAATAGCATCCATCAGCTCTGCACGCTGAAATAAAATACTGGCTGTAAATATTGTTTACTGCACATACTCGAGAGCAGTTGCGTTCTATAGATTTTCCTAGTCTGCGAGGACAAGTTTCCAACCTCCGTATTGTGAAATGTCCTGAGCAGGAACCAAGTTAAGTCCATGAAATCCAACACAAGGTCAGCAATCTTACCTTTCTGTAATCAATGAATGTATTCCTACCTTTCCATTTCACAGCTCCCTCCTTTGGTTATGACCTTTTTCTCTTCCTGTCTTAAAGGTACTATCACATTGAATTCATCAGACATTTCTTCCCCAAAGCTTTGAATTCACCAATGAGAGCAGCAGGCGGAGGGCAAACCAGCCAGACCTCACCACAACACCATGACCTGCCTGTTTGAGTCAATGGACTCCCAGTGCCCAGATGATGCCCTGCAAGATTCAACAGAGCTCAGCTTAATTACAGGGATGGTCTTCTCCTGACTCCAAGAGTTTACCTCAGTTTCTCCCTCATTTCACACATGCAAGGGACATTTTTATGAAGTTGGGGATTTGTTGAGTGTAGGCTATTTCCTTCTGAGATGTGCCTGTGAGCTGTTTGAAGTAAACACCATCCTTTGTAGCTGTCAAGAATTGTGAACTGCGAACTGCTACAGCTCATTGATAGGACATAATTCTGGACCAATTTTATTATGATCACAGAACCCCCAAACTGAAATATTTCTAGATACCTTTTTTCCTGATAGGGGAGAAACTAAACCAACCCCTACCTTGTTTGAATGATGCAGCATTTTAACATTATATTCAAATATAAGAAAAACAGCCATCCTCAAGTTATTTGTATAGTCAATAAATGAGATGCAGTATTTTTAATCTGTCTCTGGGATAAAACATAATCAGAAGGAGCAAGCCCATTCCATTAAGCCATGTTTGGACAATCATTTTCATTTCTACACGGAAGGGAGACAGTCGGGCTGATGGCGAGTCATACGTGCTCATCGTACTCCTCTCCTTCTATCTGCTCTGTCCAGTTCACCCTGCCACTGCACTGCAACAATGTTTGGGAGAAGAGCCCTTCACCTCTAATAAAGCAGGGGAGTAAGCTCTGCTTTCATGCTGATTAAGCTCTATATACTACTTTATAGGGAAACTACAGAGAGACTGTTGCGGGCTGCTGTAACAGGGCCAAGGGTGAAAAAGCCAAGAGGAGTTCAAGCAAGAGCAAAGAAAGAAACCCACCACTCCAACCATACAGGACCGTAACAACAACAGCAACCCCCTAAATTCTTCAGCAGTTAAAACACAAAAAAACCAAACCTCACATGGTCCCTAGTTACATTCTTTTCCTGTAGCATAAGCCCTCGGTCATGCAAACACAGAGCTCTCCACAAGTACATCCACCACCAGCGGCTGAGACCCCTTTGGGGCACCCTCTCCACCTTGGGGCACCCTCCCTTTCCACAGGCACCCCTCGAGCCCGCAGCACCCTGCCCTCAACAGCCTTAGCTCCCAGCTCCGCTCCGCACTAAATTAGCCACTGACATTTTCCTCTTCCAGACTTTCTCCAGAAAAAGCCACGCCACTTAAACTTTCTTCGGTTGTAATAACACATGGCCGAATACTTATAATAGTAAATAATAAAAAATTAAAATAAACAAACAAAACAAACTTTTCTTCCGTATGCCTGCACAGCCCTAAAGCTCTACTTTTCATTCTGGTGCTGCTGTTTTCTTACTCAAACCTACTGCAGTACGGGATGAGCCCCTCTCTCCGTTGCAGTGCACAGCGGGGACAAACCAGAGTAATTTAGGCTTCTGTTCTGAACATCCTATATCTGCTCCCTGAGGACCTGAATATCTCCTTATTTTTCACACCAACTGAATAGATCCTTATTTTTCCAAGCTGGAAGAAACCTCATTTCGAGCTTTCTTATTAATATCAGTACTTATTCTGAGAAGTGACGATTCCACACCAGGATCCTTATATCAGACAAAGTTTTTGAGTGTAGGGCAGGAAGGTTTCTTGTGCTAAAATTCTTCTAAATATGACAATATCCCATTAAATATGGGGTTTTCTTTACTTCAGACAAGACATTGAGAATAAGCACTTTGATGGGTTGCTAAAAATTTCAGTGTCTCCCTGTAAACAAAAAAAAAGAAAAAAAACCCACACATTTTTACATGTCTTACAAGAAGACAGTATTCAACTGAGACCGAAAATTACAGAGTCATATATTTTTTACATTCCTGCCTAGCCCTCTGCAAACCACAAAATAATGCAACATCCATCATCATAAATGTTGAGACAGTAAATTAGGAGGACAGCATATTTTTGGGTGTTTTTAAAGCAAAGTAAATATTCCTACTGGGACATTTGAGACAAATAATTAAAAAGTACTGTGGTACATATAATGGGAGAAATAAATCAATTAGGTCTTAATGTCATATTATTTACAAAAGGAAGAGTGAAACAGAACTTTTTTTGTTATAGGCATTTTCTGACTGTTAGATGCTGTTGCAAAACTTTCATTTGCTTTGGGTCACAAACACAGCAAGTGAAACCTCTCAAAACTAAAACAAATAGAAGTAAAATGTTGGGTTTGTAACACCAACTAATAGTATTAGATAGAACAGCCAGCCCATAATTATAGATCTTTCATACAGTTTAATTTATGCCATTACATAATTACACTTAGACCATTGAGCCCTCAAAGCTAAATTTTTATATAATAACAAACACAAAAATTATCTATGTGCTCCCAGTAGCATTGCAAGTTAAGTATATATTTGGTGACACCTTACAGTAAGTGGGTATTCATTAGTAATTCCTCTGGTATTCATTGTAACAACATTAGTCATGAAGAACTTATGTGGATATAATCTTTGAGCATTGGTTTATTTCTGTACGTATCAGCAGTGTAGAATACGAGGTAATTCCATTTTCCCTACCATCCCTGCAATGCAGTTGAAGACCACACCACTGTCATTGAAGGGGTTATTAAAAATATACTGCGTTATTGTCATTGAGAGCAGTGCATCCAGCTCCCCTGGCTGGGCAGTCCTCAGGTGGCTGCACTGTGCGTCCAGCCTGTTATTTATCCATGGGGAAGAACATTGCCCTTTCCACATCATTTTTCCCCTAGATCATTGCTCACGTCCATCTCCAGCCTATTTCCCTGCCGTCTTCTGCAGTTACATGTTTTCAGAGTACAACCCAGTTATAAAATCGGATTTCTCTCCAGGATATGTTCTTTTTCTTTTAACTCCCTGGTCACAGTTATATACTGCAATTTGTTATAATGATTACTGAGGGACCTTTCTTTCAGACATCATTATCAGGTAACCTTCTGATTAGTCCAAGTTCATATTGAATCATAGAATCACCAGGTTGGAAAGGACCCACTGGATCATCGAGTCCAACCATTCCTAACACTCCCTTAAACCATGTCCCTAAGCACTTCATCAAACCGTTCCTTAAACACCTCCAGGGAAGGCGACTCAACCACCTCCCTGGGCAGCCTCTGCCAGTGCCCAATGACTCTTTCCATGAAGAATTTTTTTCTGATATCCAGCGTGAACCTCCCCTGGCAGAGCTTGAGGCCATTCCCCCTTGTCCTGTCCTCAGTCACTTGGGAGAAGAGCCCAGCTCCCTCCTCTCCACAACCTCCTTTCAGGTAGTTGTAGAGAGCAATAAGGTCTCCCCTCAGCCTCCTCTTCTCCAGGCTAAACAACCCCAGCTCTCTTAGCCGCTCCTCGTAAGACTTGTTCTCCAGCCCCCTCACCAGCTTCGTTGCTCTTCTCTGGACACACTCCAGAGCCTCAACATCCTTCTTGTGGTGAGGGGCCCAGAGCTGAACTGGACACCATTCCCATGACCACCGTTTGGTTGCAATGTTCTTTAACTTTCCCACATCACCTCAGAAGGGGATGCAAAGTGCTCATTAACTTCAGGGAACAAGAAGCTCTAAAAAAGCATAGAAATATGAACTAAAAATTGAAATTTCCTCCTTCTTCAAGCACAACTTCAAGAGCTGCAGGTGTACAATAGGTGGTGTATAAATACATGGCCTGAGCAAGAAGATGAACCTAAAATATATTCTTTGCCATTTTCTACTGGCAACTTCTCAAGCTAATTGCTGACCTGCAGTAGCTTTAGCACCATGGAGCAGGCTACATGTAATAGGTGTTTGCACAAGGATCTTCTTATAAATATGTTTTAAGTAACATGGTCTAGTGATTGTAAGATACTATAGAAGAAAAAAGTTTTTGGAGCATAAATGCTAAAAAGACACCATTATGATCAATTTCTAAAAAAAAGAAAATTTCTGCAATTAGGGTTCTTTTTCATATTCCTAGCTATGCAACGCATACTTCAAGCACTTCATTGCACTATTCCTATTTACTAAATTTATATAATTGTGTGTACCATTTGCACACACATTTGTGCAGTTTTTTCTTTTGTTTTTTAATCACTCTGCAGCTGGTAGGGAGATGACACAACTCATTATCTTATTCTGTGGGTCATCTAAAATGGATGTTAAGTAATTCTGCCTCCTACAGCTTTGATACAGAGCCAAGGAGAACTAGGAAAGGTAGGATACTTGACTTAATAAAGAAGATGCTTCTTATTTTCAACATAGCAATGTGTTTTCACATAACACGCTTCTTTCAGCAGTTTTGTCGTAGCTAAACTTATATTGCAAGAAATAAAATCACAACCTCCCAAACACCTCCAGACAGTTCAGCTGGCAAACAAGTTTCACTTCCAGAGCACAAGGCTATGCTCTTATCAGTAGGCACACTAGCACCACTCAATGAGCTACACGGGCTGAATAACGATGTTGTGCAAAGGTATTTTTGCTATCGGTAGAGGCATATTTAAATCAATGCTTAATAAGTATTAACAAGTATACTTTGAGATTCTCTACTTCCAGTGTACTTCAGTATCTTCTTTTATCATAATCCGTTTTTATGCTCGGGTGTCCCTGCATTTTAGTTGGTGTCCCTGCTTTCTAATCACTTCTTATTCAGAAAATTGCAAATTTGGGATGGTCTCAGCTGGTTGTGGGACTTTGCAGCCCCCCACTGCCTGATGCTGACCTGTGGCCACAACAGCAGGGGAGCACAGTGAGGACATCTCACAGGCATCCAGCTGGCCGTAACCCAGCTCAGCGAGAAGCAAACTGAGTAATAAACTACACAAGCTTAAGTCATGGCGCTTGATGAAATATGATCCTGTGGGACAACCCCGTGTACTGATATAGCCTGTCAGTGAACAAGCAGCCAGTCAATGCTCCTGGAAAGATAATTACTCATCAATCACTCATCAAAAGCACACAGGCAGTTTTGTCCCTGAAGACAAGGGGGCAAACATCTCCATGGACAAGGCAAGCTGGAGTATTTTTAGCCATGGAGCTCCTACTGTGATATATACATTGGGGAATGGCTTCCTCCGGAGAAAGCTGCCAGAAACTTTATCCCTGCTTTTTCTGTGTTGTTTTCCTTGTAAATCAGCTCTCTCACAGAAAACATTACACTTATGTGACCAATCCCAGATACTCAATAACAAAACTCCTAAAAAGTCTTACCCAGACAGTCTCCTCATCTATCTGAACAGCTGAGTAAACTCAGAGAAGTAAGTAATGACTTGCATACACATACACAGGAAAATATTTGGGTTTAAAATAAATCCTCAGAATACTGTAATTCTCAGTGCTTTACATTGCAATGACTTTCAACCCTTAATGAGGTATTTCTGTCAGATGAAATTAATGATACAGGCAAGCAAACAGACACCATGTCTTGCACATCCAAAAGGTGGATGTGGGCTCCGTTTTGAATATTGCAAGACTTTGGCCCTAATGAGAGACTTTCTGTTTTGGAAGGAGAACATTGAGTTAGTGTGCTGGCAAGCTATGTGGTCTCTGTGCCTTAATGCCCCCAAACGATCTCCACATCTCACCCCAACCAACATTTGTTATTAAATACTGTTCCGCAGGCATGCACACATCAGCAACAAGAAAAGAGATGACCCAGTAAGGAAAATGGGAGAACAAATGGCAATGCCTGTTATCAGAGATGTTAATCCTTGTATAGTTGTGCCTGTGGGAAAATACATCCCTCCTGAAGACACATGTTGTGGTCCAACAGCCCAAGAACCCAAACCCAAAGACTATCCAACAAGAAGGAAAATTGCAGTATTTGACAAGTGTGGGTGATGTCCAGTTTAGGCTGGGGAGTTTTTTTTGTTGAGGTAGTATCTGATGGCAAGCGTACTTTTTACTATGAGATGCTTGCAAGTCCAAAGTGAAATTACAACAATTTTTTTCCTACCTCCAGACTTCATTAATCTGCTGCCTGCTTGTGTGGGGCTAAGTCTGTAAGGTCTCTGCTTTTCTGAAGTAACATTTTCCTGTACAGTCTTATTTTCTATAACAATGACTGGATTGTAGAGCAGAAATGAATGTAAGAATTGTTTCCTGGATACGTTACCAAATAACTTCTTTTCTGAGGCTCAGAAGGAGAAATTAAGTTTGCAACAGAGATAATTTTTGGGTTTTTGAAGCAAAGGTTTCAAATCATATAAAACATTCCCAGACAGCAATTTGCATTATGCATTTTGCTCACAAGGTATACTCTCAAACTTATTTATGCAAGAGAATTTCCACCTCGAATTGCCACATATTTGTCCTGCAGATTTTGAAAATTACATTTAGAGGAAATAAAAACATTTGGAGTAACCCAAAAGCTTTTGCAAACAGTGCGCCAACTTTAAGTCTGTGAGAAGGTGCAGTTACTCACAAGCCAGGAGATGTGAGGATACAGCAAGTCAGCGTGACACCCTGTCACTGAGGATGGTCAGCAGAAACAAGAAGAAACCGGTTGAGTTGAGAAGTCTCCTGCTCTGGTCAGCATGCCAGTGGGTATGCCAAGGTGCAGAAACCAAGTTAAGCCATGTCACACCAACTCTTTGCCATTCATCTCAGCTGCTCATGTGGTTAATTTCCTCATGAGGACCTTCGTGCTGTGATTTCTAAGGAGGATCAGCTACTGGTTTTGAAATTCTCAGCCAGACAGTGAGAAGCATGTAAAATATGCATATAAATTTCCATGCATTTATATGTATACCTAAAATTGTATGGGCACAGAGGAAGGATGTATTATGGCAGATAGATTAAACCATCTCTCTGTAATTCCTAGGTATTCTGCACGACAAGTGTCAGATTTCAACGTGAAATACTCTTTCACCTCTGCTCTGCCAGAGCAGTGGGAAAAGTTTTAGGACTCTCTTCTCCTGGTGGCACTTGGCATCAGTCCCATACCAGGGGACATCGCTGACCCAGGCTATATCTCCGGTGTGCTCCTTTGCGATCCATCCAGATCTCCATGGATATCAAATACTAAATGTTGTCTCCATGTCAAAATATCTTGCTGTAGCTTTAAGGTAGACTGCAGTTAGGCTTAAATGTATACAGTAAATGTATATGGATGTGTGAAAGGAAATAATTTTCCTGATGGGCATGAACTCGATGAACCAAAGTTGCATTTCTCTGAAGTGAAGAATCTAGAGACTAAAGAACCAGTGGGGAAATACTGGGTTCCTACTGAAATCAAAGGTGATTTTGGCACTGACTTCTATAGGAAACATCTCTAGTTGTTGCAGTGAGCTCTAACTGGAAGAAAGCTTGAAAGATAATCCTTCAGATTCAGACTAGGAGACCATGCTTCTGGGTGTTTTTATGACTATAATTTATCACTCTGTGGTGGAGACCCAGAAGGCCACTAGAGAGAAAGGCCCTCCTGTTTGAGGCAGGCCACATGTTTTTCCTGGAGAGCAGCAAGAGGGATCAATGAACGCACAGGAGAGCGGATCTACCACACAGCTGAGCTACGAATCTTGGAGGGTCCTCCTTCTTGGAGTCCCTTTTACAAGTTCTACTTAGAGCTATCTATGTGCTGGGAACTGACTTCAGTTCCCAATAAGGCATTACTTGCTTGATTAAAAAGACAAAAAGTCTTTTTTTTGGGTGGGGAAGAATGCTGGCACTTTCTTTCTCACAGGCAGCACTACCTCACCTCACATGTCCTCATGAAAATGTATCGAGCTAATTGATGAGGTTTTAAAAATACCTATTCTGGAAAGCATTATATTCGTTCAATAAGTCTCTCTCTTCTCTGTGAGCAAAAATTAACATCATTAATCCTACTTTACGAACTGGGAAGCTGAAACACAAAGAGGCAAAGTAACTAACAGAGACAGACCACAAAATATAACTCTGTTCCTTGTGTCCAGCACAGGTCACGCAGCTGGAGGCTATCTCAGTGGCCAAAGCCCAGCTCACAAACATCCCTCTTCCGAAAAAACTGACCTTAAATCTCAGCCTAGATTAGAAAAATAAAGCCTAGATATCAAAGGCCAAATTCCAGCCTTATTCTAACACACTCAATTGAGCGTTCATGCAAAAGAGGTTGATGCTTGCAATCATTTTTACAGGCAATATTTTTTACCATAGGATTTGTGGCATACAAAGGCATGACTTCTCAAACGATTTCAATAATTGTGTTATATTTAACAGTACCAAATAAAAACACAGCAGTTGGATCAATATTATATTCGTATTTTATTCCATAAATAGACTCCATTGGTTTGTAGGATGGTTGTTTTTACTTCCAAAATGTACAAATAAAGATTTAAATATTTTTTGAGGAAACATTACAGATGGTTTTAGTTCCGCAGTTTTGATGCAAATATATTTCTTGGCACCACTTCTTAATATGCCATTTCTGTAAATAATTAATGCTCACAGAAGTGGAGTAAAATACATACTATGGTGTAAAACTTGCAATATAGTGTTATAATCAATTTTTTTAAATATTGCTGTGCAATAGGTAAGCTTGGTGCATAGATTCACTATATAAACAGGAATAGAACTCTTCAGAGAGCTAAAATATTGGTCTCTTTTGGTATGTTAAGTATTAATGTGAAACTGCTGCTGCTATGATTACGCGGTAGTGCTATTTCAGCTAGTTTCTAAACATAACAAATAATGATATTAATTGTTCTTTGCTTCAAGGATTTAACTCACAAGAAATCAATTAATAGAGTACTTCAATGAAATAAGTTTTCCAGGTCTTATAAACTGAGTTCTCTTGCTACAGAGACATGTGCTTTTTAAGAGATTAAAATAAATAATACCACTATAATTCAGTATTTGCATTAAAAATTCTTAAAATTATTTCCTCTGGGTAAACTGACCAAAGGGTGATGCTCTGAAACAGCTGTGTTCCCTTTTAGACTGTTTTTGATTACTTCAAAGTTGCCTTAAAATTTCAATTGAAATATGAATGATCTTCCCTTGTATAAAGAGCCAAAGATAAGAAAAATACTCCCAGGTAATTGAGATAATAGTGTATTTTATGGCTTATCTAGCAGTCTAAGGCATTTGAGATCCAATTAGGATGATGGGCAAGAGAATCCTTTGTCACTCTGTGTTTCTGTGAAGGAGCTGGTCCAGTAATTGCTAGGGAAAAAAAATGCAGAACAGTATTAAGACACTGATAAAATACACGAGGTGGCTAGAACCATAGAAATGTTCAGTGATGCTGTAGGTGAGACAGAATTAGCTTTGTCAGATCTCAAATCTGCTCAAAGAAAACCCCAAACTGAACCAATCAAACACTGAAATCTTTTCCATCTTGGACAGGGAGGGTGTAATTACATGGAGGAATAGCACTCTTAAGCAAGCTAAAACTGGTACTTGTGTCCAGCGTGGAGCAGGATTACCTTGGAATGTTTCAGATCTCCACGTGGATTCGCTGTGCTCGTGCAGCTTTCTACCACAACTAATGAATTACTCATTTGTTCTTTTTAAAAAAATAATTTTGAGTGCTTATTCCAACATACGGTTCAGCTGTCAATTCAAGTTTAAAGAAGTGCCTACACCAAAGGACAAGACTGTTAAAACCGTCCTTTGCTCTCAGGGTTTGCACATAGTTAGCACGGGCTCTCCAGGCAGGTGCTGCCTCTGCAGACTTCTTCCACAGGTAAAGGGTCACAACACCATACTGAGCATTCACAGTAAATGTTTACCTTTTTGAAGATCTCAACACGCAGTCTGTTATGCTGGATGATGATCCGTTTCTGCTTTTCTTCTTGTTTCTTTTTTACTTCAGGTAAATTGTCATAAATCCTGTAATGAATTTAGAAAGTTAGCTTCACACGTTATCCCTATGACTCACAAGTAATTTGTTTTTCATAATACCATAGTATAGTTTGGGTTGGAAAAGACCTTAAAGATCATCTAGTTCCAAGCTCCCTGTGATGGGCAGGGACATCCCACTGGCTCAGGCTGTCCAAAGCCCATCCAATCTGGCCTTGAACACCTCCAGGGATGGGGCAGCCACAGCTTCCCTGGGCAACCTGGGCCAGTGCCTCACCACTCTCATGGTGGAGAAATTCTTCCTCATGTCCAGCCTAAATCTGCCCCTCTCCAGTTCATACCCGTTCCCCCTTGTCCTATCCCCACAAGCCTTTATGAACAGCCCCTCCCCAGCTTTCCTGTAGCCCCTTCAGGTACTGGAAGGTCACTATAAAATCTCCTCCGAGCCTTCTCCTCTCCAGGGTGAACAACCCCAACTCTCTCAGCCTGTCCTCATAGGGAAGGTGCTCCAGCCCTCTGATCATCTTTGTAGCCCTCCTCTGGACCCATTCCAACAGCTTCATATCCTTATTATGTTGAGGATTCCAGAACTGGACACAGTATTCCAGATGAGGTCTCACAAGAGAGGAATAGAGGGGCAGAACCCCCCCCCTCGCCCTGTTGGCCACGCTGTTTTTGATGCAGCCCAGGACACAGTTGGCCTTCTGGGCTGTGAGCACACATTTATGGCTCGTGTCGACCTTCTCATCAACCAGCACCCCCAAGTCCTTCTCTGCAGGTCTGCTCTCAATAACATCATCTCCCATCATGTACTGAAAATGGGGATTGCCCTGACCCAGGTGCAGGACCTTACACTTGGCCTTGTTGAACCTCAGAGTTTCTCACAGCCCCACTTCTCCTGCCTATCCAGGTCCCTTTGGATGACATTCCATCCTTCCAATGTGGCACCACTCAACTTGGTGTCATCTGCAAAATTCGTGAGGGTGCACTCAGTCTCACTGTCAATATCATTGACAAAGATATTGTACAGCGCCGGTCCCAGTATGGACCCCTGAGGGACACCACTCGTCACAGATCTCCATCTGGACTTTGAGTCATTGACCACTACTCTCTGAATATGACCATCCAACCAGTTTCTTATCCACCTTACCATCCACCCATCAAATCCATCTCTCTCCAATTTAGAGAGAAGGACGTTATGGAGGACTGTGTCAAAGGCTTTACAGAAGTCTAAATAGATCACATCTATCGGTTTAACCGTGTCCACTGATGCACTTACCTCATCATAGAAAGCCATCAAGTTGGTCAGACAGGAATAGGATAGAAAACTTTCCTATTGGAAGTGTTTCCCTTCAATGCAATTTTTGTCATTAATGGGCATTGCAGCGGGATGTGTCCCTGTGCATCACAGGGGGTTGTAACTGGATGATCTTTAAGGTCCCTTCCAACCCAAACTATTCTACGATTCTATGATCTCTAAATACTTGAATTAGATTTATGGCGTGGGAATTATAAACTCTTAACAATAATGTTTTAATATAAAATCTAAATCGTTGAAAGCACTTCTGATTTTGGAGAAAAATGTAAAGAAAGAGATGGTATCAGGTTATCTCAATGCAGCAGCATAATTCTGGAGTAGCTTCTAATGAGCTTCGTGGAGTTGGTTTCAATTTGCAGCAATATAATTCAAACCAGAATTTGGCCTGAACACTTTTTTTATATTTATGTCACAAAATTAGTACCAAGCAATTACTTTCAAGTATTTTTCTAAAATATAACCCCCTCATCATTATAAGGCTGTAGACTGTTAATATCTTTTCACTGTCATTAGGAATTCTTTTTACCAAGGAGTACATAATCTATCCATTGAAAAAATAAAGTGTGTTGCCCTTAAAAAGCTGACTTCTGGTCTGATCTTTTTCCATTGGAATCAATGATGAAACTCCCAGCTCTTTTTGAAACTTCCAACTCTTTCTGAAAAGAAAGTCAGACCTCCCTTCCCAGCAGTCCTGTTCTTTGCATGCAATGCCTGTTAGTTCTGATTTTTCCTCCTACTATTTTGCTGTACCGAGTTGTTGATGCTTTTGGCTTGCACTCATCCAGGAGACTGTACTTTGGAGAAGAGAAATGGGAAGCATTTTGAACGCCCTTAAAAACACGTTGAATTCTACATGGTAACCATTCGCAGCTTTCTGTGCTGTAAACAACAGCGTGAAGTGCAATGCAGTTAAGTATCCAACACCACTTTTCTAAGATTTTTATGTGATTCCTACACTACATGCCCTAATCAGGATGAAAAAAACCCCAAAGTGACTGTACTGCTTATATTTTTGAAACTCCAGCATGGAGTACCTCTCAGGGTCATAGGTTTCACACCATGGGTACCCCACGCCATCTGAAACTGCTAGAGAAAGGATGCTGAAAGGGCAAGGCTGACCCAAACGTATCAAACTGACACAGTGCAAGAAAAATACGAGCATTGCACAAAAGTGTGGCAAACAGCATGACAGAACAACCCTCCAGTATATGAAGATGACGTGGAAATATGCTGCCTCAGGCATGAGATGACAGTGATTCACAGTAAACTCTGAACCGCAGTATTTGTACCTTTTCGATCTCATATGCATCTCCTTCTCTGGAATAAATCTTTCCTTTGGTTTGAAGAGGTTATCTAGCAAAGGGAAAATAAAGTTAATATTGGAGGAATCTGGGTTTACCGAAATTTTAAAATGGCATGTTCCACGTAGTCGTGATATGATATTTCTGATTATATTTTTGATGGCTTAAGGCTGGATTCAAATCTCCATAGGTCAATGAAAAGACATTCAACAACTTTATTTGGATCTGAATTTGTTCCTAAAGCTCTAGTATGGAAAGGGAAGAATTGATAAGACAAATAGCAACCAGCTTCACTGCAAAGCTCATATATTTTAAATGCACATAAATTTTTTCTTTGTCACCTTCAGCTGCGTACCCACTTTATTGACACCAAGAGTCAGTGCAGATTACTGTTGTATCAAGCAACCAATTTTCCCCACATGAAGGCAATTGCATTTGCACACACTGGCTGCATCCTCAGCTGAAAAGCATTGGGAACATACCCTGGTACGATCATTTCTGATTCAATTTACACCCATCCTACAGGGCTGTGAATAATTATGCCAAGCACTGGGAGGAGAAAAATTATCTTACTCTTTCCTGAGCAAATATGAAGATATCTGTGATAATTCCAATCAGCATTTCCCTGAATACAGGAAAATAATTACCAATCTTAGCAGTAGGTGAGTGTCAGGAATAGGTAATTTTAACACCTTCCTTGCAAAAACAGTTTCTGAATAGGAAGGGATGGCATTTGTACAAGGTGGGAAGCCAGTAAATATGTAATCAGAACTAATTCTTGATGAAGGAGACTGTGTCTAACCATGTTGACCAGGGAGGAGAGGACTGCTGCCTTCACAGGTAACGTTATTTAGATTTACACCAGGACAATGAAAGAAAAAGTGGAGAGATGGGAGAAACGGGAGGGTCCCTCTCCATACAGCAAGACACATCCAGAGGAGGGAAAGGAACAACGCTGTGATGCGTGAGCTGCTGCCCTGACACACATAGGTATGTGGATAGTTTTAACTTGAGCTTCTCAGTGCAGATCAATAAAAGAAACGGGTTTACGTTCTGGCCTCTGAACACAAGGATGACCAGAGCATTGCCTACACCCAGACAGGTCGAGGTGGTTTCCCTGGGGCACTGAGGAGAGGGGTTTGATGCCCTGCGTAGTCAACAGGAATCTGAACATCAAAAGTATTTGCCAGTATGTTTGCAGAACATATGTATAAGATAAAAATACATGCAAGCTTTTTAGCACTTCCATTTTCCACGGAAGTTTAGAAGACATAATACATGTCACATCGCAGCAGGCACCGCGTCGGCCTCTTTCTGCCATCTCACTGAAGAGACAAAACACAATAATCAAGGCAGAGAAGTAAATACAGAGAATAATTTGTTCCAGAACTGCCCAGAGCAGATGCTCGCCCTGAGCAGACACAGTGACCGCTGCCCAGGAAAAACCCTTTCCCCACCAAGCTTTCTTTCCCCCTGTTGAAGACAGCAAATGTTTCAGAGATATTTATGGGAGATGTTTTGGCAACAACAGCCTCGAGCAGCTTACGGGGCTACACCCAGAGGGAAAGTTGTACTCAGATTACCGTGTTTCTCAGCAAAACGCTACATGTCCTTTAAGATCACTGTTGTACCTCAATGTAAAAAAAAAAGAGAGCTTTGCAGCAATTCCTATTCTGAACTGGTACAGTTTTCAAATTACAGACTGAGAAAGCAGGTGGAGGCTGTGAAGCCTCCTCGGCCTGAGGACTAACTTTTCTCCACTCAACTGTTGTCTACACTTAATCATCCTTATTAGACCTTCAGTGCACACAAGCAACATGGTCAATTTGCTAGGAAAATATAATTTGCCTTCTATTTATTAGTGTTTTTATGTTCGTTTACATGTTCATTAACTTAAAAGGAATAAACACTTGGGTGATATTGCTGCCCAAATAACCCTGAAACTTAAGGGAGCAGATTGCCTGTGACCTAAACAGTCCTGGTGAAAGAAAAGGTCCAGGACCATTGATTTTTTGGGACCGGTGTGGATCCCTGCACATTTCAGAGCAGCCTCAGCATAGTCCCTTGCTGCTTGAGGTTGTACACCTCATTCTGACAGCTCAGGACTACAGGATGCATCCCTTCCCACAAGATATGTCCTCTAACCCAGAGAATGGTGTGGGAGTAGTCTGAAATCATATAAAGCTATCACTATCGGTTCTCTGCAGCACTAAAAGAAAAACAGGAGGCATTTCATGCTGTATAGCAAATTCAGGCATCTTTTCTGTCTGTGTGGTAATATGGTCCTCAGTACAAGATCCCTGGTGTATTAACCAGTTCCTTGCATGGGCACAGAAGAGCAGCCAAGAGCACTGGAAATAAAACCCCAATAAAACTGCTCTACCTGCACCAAGCCCTCCTGCATTAAGTCAAATCAGACTTCTCCCCAGATGCAATAGGATCAGCTGGCATTGCTGACACGTTCTGAGACTGAGTTTTGTATGATTTCCTATGCATTGAGAGTGACATCCTCTCAAATTTATGAACTTTCATTCTAGGAATTCTCAGCTGTAGGATTTCTAGAACAAACCTACTTGTTTTAGGGATCCCTTTGTTTTTTTTCCTAAGTAAAAGCTGTTAATGACACATTAACATTTCCAGACCTCTGCGTGTAGACGCCAGAACATACAAAGGATGAAAAGCCCAACTGGGGATCTGCAGGCCTGCGACCTATCTTGTAAACAATGTGACAAGCTAATCTGTATTTTTTCCATCAGACGCTAAGACAGGCTGACCTCTGTGCTTGAGTTGGTGGGAAGAAACACAGAGAGCGAGCACTGTGTGGGTGCTGGAGAGTACGGTTGTTTCTCCAGAATAATCCTCTCCTGATGGCACACAAAAGGTCTTGAAGAGCATCAGACCCATAGCTGCCTGCTATTCTGCCTGGAACTAGGTGTGTGGCTGTGTGGGTAGCTTTGAAGGGAAGGATTAAAAAAGAGACTCGGCAGAAAATCCTCCTAAAAAAAAAATAAATCTACCTTAGTTGTAAAAATACCCATTGTGAAGCAGCTTGGAGTCAAAAGGTTAACACTTATGGCTAAATATTCGCGTAGTATCTCTCGGATCACTCTCAGGTCACCTATCAGAAAAAAATCACATGCTAGCATCAAGCAGAAATAAAACTAATCCTTGATGGATTTTAATTCAAAAATTAACTGCAAGTTAAATAAAAATTTGCACAAATGAGAGAATAAAAAACATATGTGCATTTAAAGTATTTGTTAACATTCAATGCCAAGAGGAAAGCATATTTCAAAGTGGAAAAGCGGCACACATTCAGAGCTATAATAACCTGCCACACACATAATGAAAAACTGAATTAATATTCTTTCCTACCAAGTGAAGATCAAAGTAGGGCATAAGGTGGACAATTCCCTAGGTTGATAGCCTTCTAAACTGCATTTTAACAAAATTCTTATCAAATTTCATAGCCCTGCATTACTTCTGGAGAAAACAATTCTGAATGATAGAAAAGAAGGGATTTCAAAGCAGACGTTCAGCATTTCCAGTAATGCACCATAGTTAAGAAAGGATATAAACAGATAGGCGTGAAACACTTTATTGGTGTTTCGTGAAACACTTTATTGGTGTTTCATTCAAACCTTGTGAAACAACTGAGCTTCTGGTATTTACACAAACACTGTGTGCTGGTCTGACATCTCCGTAGTGGGAGGAAAAAGCCACTCCAGCAAGTTGTAATGGAAGGTAAATGGGTCATCGTTGGAACATATTAACTAAAGCTAAACTGCACCTCAGACAGGATGAGTAACTTTCCTGCTCGGGAAGTTAGTAAATGTTTAGACAGAGCACAGATAGCATGATTTTGTTGGAACCATCCTGACTTCCTATTTAACACTAAATCACTGAAACACTTTAAAAGGAAAGAGAGTGGCAAAATATATCAAAAGTTGAACTCCGCCTGTCACAATATACATACGTTTTCCGCTTATATGAATGTGAATTTTCGAAGTTTGTTAGGAGCTAAAATGTGTATTTAAGAATGTGTTGCCAGTCCCTGAAATGCAAAGCACTGATAATGCTGGATCTCCAATTAAACTCATTTTTCACTGAACTGAAAATGTTATTCACCAAATGCCCATTTGCCTAGAGAAGTCTTAAGATAAAGAAGATTCTTTTAAACACTGCTTTTTAAATCAACAGTCTCCTAAAAATAAATTATCCTTGAATCTCAGATAAATATCAAGGTAGTATTCACTTAGCATGACCATAGCACTTGACTAGGCATTCATCCACGGAATATAAATGAATGCCTACACCCAGGGGTGCTGCCCAAACTTTTGCACGTTTCGTGTCTCAATGACTTCATGCAATGAATTACTTCAGCTGCAATCAACAGATGATGTTTTAGTATTATTTATCAAAAATACAATAGTCCATTAGTTAAAGGTTTGATGTTAAGACTGCTTGGACTTACCACTCATCTCAGTGCGATACTGAAGCTCAAAAGTTGTCCTTCACCCAAACTGACCCACAGAAGGGTGGTTCATGGGCTTTCCAGCCATTCAGCTATGCCTTACACTGTGGCTGTTGAAGCTTCTGATCCTCCAGTGGAAGACATTACTAGAATTTCCAAAGAAGCTGTAAAGTTCGCAGGTTTATGAAAACATTTTAATTCTAAATTAATTTAGGGCGTGATGCAGGAGATTGTAGTCCCCTCTGCCCAAATGATATTTCAAAATTCATGGATTTCATCTAGAAAAAAAATTAATGAGCATCTCACTTGGCCTTTCTAAATCATCCATGTTTGATTAGAGTATGTAATCTTGAAAAGCATAAAATTTATTTCAAAAAATAGCGATTAATAAAGAAGCAATGACAGCTCTTGGTAAATTCATCAAAATATTAATTTAGTCTTTGGTAAAATTTGCACCAGCTTCTTAATCCTGGCTTCTTTGGTTTCAATTTCTAATAATGGGTGAAATCAGACCTTCTACTCCTGGATTAACAAGACCATCACCAAAAATTCAGTTTTCTGTTCGGCTGCTTCAAGACTGCAAAGAAATAACCCCCCAGCAAACTGACTGACCTTTGTGAGTCACTCATTATAAGGCACATTGTTTCAGCACTGTCATCATCCCCACCAAAAAAGCTCTTAGTATTTCAAGATTTTCCTATTTATTGCCACCCTCCTTGCACAGAGGTTGGCAATTCCCCTCCTTTGCAAGGATGAGGGCATGGAGGGGAAGTGCCAGTCACGTAATTCACTGCATCACCTCCTCCTCTGTCATCACAGTGAGGCTGAGCATCAGTCTCCTGAGAGACTGTGTCACCCACTGCCAGCGACCTGCAATGTGCTCCTACGTTTTGCTGACTCATAGGCACTGTTCTAATCAATGGGATGAATAATAATAGCATAAAAATAGGTCATTCCTTTTGCTAATTCAATTACCTGATGACAGCTTGGTCTTTATTCAGAGCTCTCAACCTTAACCAAGTGGCCAGGTGCCAACAGGATTGGTGGCATTACTGCTAGCTGTGAGTTTTGACGGCAAAAATGAACCTGAGAAAAGGCACAACTGAAGTCACACGCGAAAAAAAAGCAGGCTGGTGGCTGAAAACATCTCATCAGCATCTGAAGACTGCAAAGGTGGGTGTTAGTGGCTGCAGGATTCGTCAGATGCACGTTTATTGCAAATTGTTTTACTGCCATTTTCTCCTCCCTTTCGTGTCTAAATAAAGCCCTCCCTGGTGTAGAGCTTCTCAAGGAACCAACTCCTTGAAAACACAAACAAACAGCAATCCTCACCCTCCAGGCTTCTGCAGTTACAATAAAGCTTTTTGGAAAGGTTTAAATGCATAGCTGAGGAGGTATAAACTTGTTTCCAAAATATTGTTAAAGATACCGGATTTGGATACAAACCCAGAGAAACACAGCAGGCCCCACAGTAGGGGTTGAATGGTAATGTTCAACTTAGATTGCCGTTTCCAATGAAGCAACACCCTCCCAAAGGAAAAGAAAATGGAAGGTATGAAAAAACCATATGTGCCTGAGAAATTTTTTTAAACCTCTGAAAGTGCCTGTGTACACCAAGATCACAAGGCTGTTCATTATGCAGATTTAAAGGCCTATAAACAGCTGGTAGTCCTGTCACTGAAGTAATTACATTACGGTTTTTGAGATTTAAATCCAGTTATTTGAACATTGTTTCTATTCAGTTCGTCACAGTGGGATCTCTAATTTGTTCGACATAGTCAACAGCAGAGTAGTCTGTCTTGGACTAATTAGCACTCGAAATTTAGCAGTACACATTACACGGCACAAAGGCTAGCGTGAGAGTCGCAGGTTCTCTGCCTTCAAAGTGCTCTTGTAACAATAAAACCTTCTGCAGGACAAACATTTTCCTTTTTCCAAGATTACTTTCCACATTTCGTAAAGTCCCGCTCATGAATTACAATTAAAAACAGTACACAACTTGGTCTTTTTGAGGATAGAAAGGTAGATGGAAACTGCACAGATGTTGGTATTTATATGGAAATGATGTTAAATGCCAATTATTTCTTTCTCCTACAAGAATCTAAAGTTGTAACAACACCACCAAAACATTGGGAAACTGTGCAAACTAATAATTTCATATTATCAATAAAGACACTTTAGTCTGATAAAATAATCTCAGGTGGAGAAAAATACCTGAAGGTCATTGGGTTTTTTTCTGGGTGCAAATTATTTTACTGAAATAAAATCTTGAGGTCCAGAGTGAAGCCAATGTAAGAAGCTTATTTCAGAGAGCTATAACTGAAGTAAGCTTGTCAAGCGCACAGAGGGGAACATCTTAGGTTGCAATTTAACTCCCTTTTACACTTGCATAAAAATAGGCTGCTACCCAAGAGGGACGGTCCCACCTCTTCCTGCTCTGTGCCACATTCCTATGTGGGCACATGTGGAACGGGGCAGGGAATGTCCTCTGGTGGTGGAAAACTAATCAGATAAGTATTATTGCCACTTCTTGCAGCAAAAATGGTGGAGCAACTTGGTCTGCAAGTACCTTGGGGCTGAACAGAGACACTCTACTCTTCCCTAGCCACAAACATGCTAATAATTCGTCCTTAGGATCGCTGTTTTGGGAAATGAAACTCATCAGCCAACCTGCCCTTACAAAAAAGGCCATTGGAAAATGGATAGGGCTGTGTTGACAATGAGTCCTATGAACCTAAGAGTCATAAAGACGCCTACCTCCACAAATCCCAAAGATATCAGGAAAGAGAAAAAAAAAATAAAAGAGAAAGGAGAAAACTATTAGACTGAAAAAAAACAACCATAGGATCACACCTGGAAGCCTAGGGGTGCCATCAGTACAATGCCGTATACTTAAGCAAGTAATCATTTTACTCTGCTGGGTTCTTAATTTCAACCTTTGTTTCAATGTGTGTTGCTATGAAAGAACAGCCTGCCTCCTAAAACCAAGAAACCTCCAAGGGGGCTGCATTTGGCTGAGATTTTTTTAGACTAGCAAGGAGAACAGAAGAACCAGTACTAGTACAGGAAGAACCAGTACTACTACCAAATAAAACACCCACGGCTATGGGTAGGTGGCAAAGTAACTGATTTGCGTGTGCAGAAGTGTTTAGTGCCCAGTTTCTTCAACTTCTAAAAAAGGATGAAGTCTAATGTCTGTTTTGGCCTCATAAGTGACAGCAACAGACAAGGCTTCCGGATGACTACAGGAACATACGTGTCACCATAGGGAGGACGTAAGGCAGGTCTGTGCCCTCTGCTACTGCCTGCCCAGTGCATACTGACGACTTGGACCATACCCTGGAAAACAATGTCTGTGATAACACAGCACTGAGCCTCAGCCACCAGCCCTTGTCCCTTGCTTTGGTGGCACACCGACCTGCAGCTGGACCATGACCAACTCACAGCCTGCTATAGCCAGAGATAGAGGTGGCATTCAGAACTTGCTGTATTTGGGTGTACAGACACAAACATTAGGATATTTTTCCTTTTCTGGCCAATTTGTGTTCTGCTTAAATCCCACACTCTCTACCACTCGAAAAGCTGGCTTTGAAAAACATAGTCAGGGATGAACCTTGCCGTGTTTCCTCTGCCTAGGCAGCTTTGGCTGGCAGACAGCTTTCAATGTAATCTATGCAGGGGTGCGACTCACGAGCAGCCTGGAAGCTCTCTTTGGGAAGAGTATGGTCTCATTGTAAACATAAAAATGAAATGCTGGTGCCAAGGGAGGCGGTGCTGCTCTCCCTCACCATCTCCCACCCTTCATCCAGCCTCTCCTGTGCCAGCCCAGCTGATGACAGCACTGTTTGACCAGCTGGATCAGTCATTGGATCTGACAAAACCTCAAAGAGGGAATACTATTGTGTGTTTTTTGGTGGAAAAAAGAATTTAACAGCAGTTCTCACTAGATCCAACTGAAATATGTATGCATGGAGAGGCCATGTGCAGCGACAAAGCAAATGGTGACATTTCTGCTTGTACCCACAGCCTTCCTTCTAGCAGGCTATACTGTGAAGCGGCATCCTCAAATCACTGGGATTTTGATGTCTGCTTTCCATCTCGGTGAATGGAACTGTTCACATTCCCTATTTAGACTACAGCTGCATTTCTATTAAATTTTACTTTCATTTTGTAAAACATGATACAAATTCCTTCATTGCTTTAAAAGCACATTTTACAGACCAAAATGCCTTTTCCAGAGAACACATAATAATGATGACAACAAATGATAATTTCTCCTCCTTCTAGCTTTGGGGACAGGCAGAAGGATTAGGCGGTGACCCTGGTGTTACCAACAGAGACATGGGAATGCTACAGGCAGCCCTTGGTGAGCATGAGGGGGAAGCTCTTGTCTCTTCTGCAAGAGGGGTTACAACTACAAAAGTTCAGGAGCATTTGTAGGAAAAAAAGATCCCCCACCCTGGGACTCATTAATGATACTAATACTTCTGCACAATAGTATCCACCAGGAGAAGTCCCAAAATACCAATTTCCAGCACTCAGAGCTCCTACACAGCCCTCTGAACTGCAGCCTACACAGTTGTTCTTGTTCAGGGATCTTGGCTTTCCACTATTAATTACACTCATGTATAAATAACAAACCTGTGACACTTCTGTCATTATAAAAATATTAACATCTCACAAACAGAAAATTACATGTGGCTCCATGAAGGCAGACAAGTTACAGAAACTAAAGATTCTCTTCAGATAAATTTATCTTTAATGACCAACCACTAAGAGGGAAATAGTAATTGACTTGAATAATTAATGAATATATTTCAATATTATGCTTTTATTACTCATTAAACAAGCATAAAGATTAATCTCTAATTATAATTAAGGAGAAAGATGCTTAACCTTTTTTTTTTTCTATTGAAAATTATTTGCAGAGTGGTCTGTGGGACTTTTGAAGATGATCAAACAAAGGAGAGATATTTGCGGCTTCTAATATATATGACAGACTCCTGGCCCTTCCCACTGCCTTCTGGGAGGGTTTGCTGGTGCAACAGTGGGGCAGCACGGCCGTAAGAGGTCTAAAACCCAGTCAATAAACTTGGATAACTGAAGTGGTGAATGAAGTTTATCAAGTCTTCAAAATATAATTCATACTTTGTGCTTTGTTTGCTTATGCTTATTTAGCTCTTACTATAAAACTCTATTTTGTATCTGATGTAAGGTAGTTTCCATCATACTATAACAAATGACATGGATTTAGTGACAGAAATTTTTTACCGTGAGGGTGCTGAGGCACTGGAACAGGTTGCCCAGGGAAGCCCCGTTCCTGGAGGTGCTTAAGGCCCAGGTGGGATGAGGCTTTGAGCAGCCTAATCCAGTGGAAGGTGTCTCTGCCGTGGCAGGGGGGATGGAACTAGATCATCTCTTAAGTTCCTTACAACCCAAATAATTCTATGATTCTATAAATCAGTATTCTCCAGTGCAAAGCATGCCAAGAGCCCTGAGATGAGGACTGCATCCAGCTTTCCTGCACCAAATCTCACTCTCCAGGGAGCAAAATACATGTGCTTCCCAGTCTTGAGGCCATAAAAGATTTCTTTTCCCACATCATATTTACAGAGGTGCTATTGTGAGGGAGCTTCTCAAAGAAAAACGTTTTATTCACTGGATATCGAGTCTGTTTACCACTGTGGCAATAAAACAACCTGATCAACTTGAATTGAGAAATCACAGAGTTTGGATGCATTGCATGTAGCTGTTGCGCAGACAAGCTTTCGTTCGCAACCAGCCCAGCTGGTGAGGGCAAAGTCAAACGGCAAGTCCACACCTGAAACTGCTGAGAATACCAACCTGGGACTCACAAATACCACCTCTCTACCTGTCACTTCTCTCCCTAAACTGGTCTTTCTGTGAGAGGTATGAAATGCCATTCACTTCTACAACTAGTGGCAACTTGCATCATGCTGAAGAACACGCCTGCACAGGACAAGGATGAAAAGTCCCCAAGGAAGGCTCCTTCCACGGCCACAGACCACAGAAAACACCGCATCCCCACTAGCCCATCTGTCCTTCAGAGTCTTTCTGCTTTGACCATTAGGAGAGATGCTGGAGCACTGGTGGGGTGAAACAGGAGCAGAGGGTCTTATTTTTTTTTTTTCCACAAAGTTAATACAGAAATACTGCACACATGGAAAGATTTCAAAGACAGCTACAGGCCTGTTACTGGTCACTATTCAGCTTACCACTGAGCGGGTGAGGAACAGTGCATTGTTTTTTTCTGCTGGAAGTGGATGTTGAGGAAAGCTTGCGAATGAGCGCTCCTTGGTTGCTTGCAGGAACATCGCTCTGTTGGGCTTTCCTCAGCTGGACCATATGTTGAAGTTTCTTCAGCCTTTCTTGCGAACGGGAAATGAACTGAGGATTATGGATCTCTAGTGCTTCCTACATGAAACAGAGAAATCACTTCGTTTAAAGACTTAAAAGGAAGGGGGAAAAAAATACAGTGTGCATCTAACTGGGTTCAGTAAGAGATTATCGATGAAAATGATTGCTTGTCTGTATGAAAGTTAGCAAACTGCCTTCCTTTCTGTCTTTATATCCTTTTACAGTTAGCAAGCTGCCTTGGTGTGATATTTCCAGATGAGGCAAAGGAGAATATTTCTGGGAAAAACCCAACTTTAAGAGAACCTATCCAAAAGGTTTTGAATTACATATTTTTATGTTATCCAGATTCAAATTCTTTATGTTTTGCCTATTTCCTTGTCTCACCCCATTGCTGTAGCTGCTTGTCACTGACAGTTCACAAACTTTCCTGTTTATTTAGATTTTCATGTAGATCTATTAATGGATGATCCAGAAAGAAAATGCTTTCCAGTCAAAAGCTCCTTAATGTCTTAGGACAGAAGACAGGAGTGAGACGGGTCTGAAACATATGCTGGAGGAGAAGGCAGGAAAGCATATCTGCTGCTGTGGCTTGGTATCAACCTGGGGTCGTCTCTGTACCTAAGGCTGCCAACTCATGAAACTCTGAACGTCATGCACAGGTGGGAAATTCACTTTCTTGAGGTACAATTTCAAAATTGTCTTTGGGAAATTTGTGAATTCTCAAACTTTCACCATGTTCCTCTGTACAAATGGCAGGTGGGGCTTAGGATTGGCAGCCTTTAAAACCAGGCAGCCAAGCAAGTCTTACTAGTTGATGCGAGCTACAAAAACTTCACTGGAAATGAGAAAAATCAAAGCAATGCGAACTTCTGCTCTCAGCCACCTCCAAGGAAGCAATCACCATCCATGGGAAAAAGAAAAAAAGAAAAAAAGAAAAAAAAAAAGAAAAAATGAAATAAAAGGGAAAATGGGGAAAAAGAAGAAAGGAAAATAATAGTACTACTACTAATAAATTCACATATTAAGAACAACAATAAGAACAAATTGACATTTTACCCGCAGTGTCCGGGGGGCTGGTGGAATTTTCTCAGCCTGGGAGCTGTTTTCTGGCTGGATGAGCATGTCGTTTTTCTCACGAGTAACATCTGGCAGGAGAGCTGTGGATAGTGTTACCCTGCTGGCTCGCTCCCACTCATCCTCCTCCTTACACTCCTTTATTTTGTCACTTGAACCACAGAATTCGTAATCACCTTTGAGAGATTTAAAAGTTCATTAAGAGTGCACGGTTAATTTTTTATTGGGTTCTCCACCTCATTAGACATAGAGGGCAATTTCTGAAATAAGAATGCCAAGGTATTATTAATAGGCCTCATTAAACAGAATAGATCAAATCTAATCATAGGTGCTACTCACTGCCCTGTGACACCCCAAATATCTTTCACATTAAGCCAGACATCACATTGAAGCATAATTAAACCACTCGGATGCTTAGCTCCCTTTGCTGGTATTCGCTTCCCAAAAGCGAGACGCTTCACTGTTACATCACGGAAAGCAAATGATATCAGGCTGCAACTTGCAGTTTGAGTTCATTTCAATTTACTGCATGTATTGTAGGAAATAACGTATTGTTATGGATCTCAATCACATGTCATTTCTCTTTGAGCAGACGGAGGCTTTCACAAACACTGGTCGTGTTTTTTTGTTTGCTGATAAGACAGTTTTGCTTTCTGTCATTGTTATATATTCATTAGCCAGTGGAAAGACATTAAAAATAATAAACAAAGGGTTAATACACATTGTTGCATGCTATTGTGAAAGCTGTCAAATACACAAAGTTCTCCATTGAGATTCTTTCCTACACTTACATTTATGTATGCTCTACGCCTGATAATCCCTGCACAAATTAGGACCAAAAGAGGCTATGTGCTCAAAAATCAGACTTGACAAGCTTCTCAGAGAACAGAAATAATCCAAAATAAAAGAAAAAGGAACTTCAGAAGAGCTTCATACGAAGTATTTTGAGAAGTCACACTGGAGTACTACATCCTTGCCAAATAATTTGATTTCTAGAACTAAATATCTGGGAATAAAGCCCATTACTGTTTTATTTCAATTTTTGGTTACAATAAACTTAAAATATTTTCCTCTTTATGACATATTGTACATATTATCTTGTACTTAAAAAAATAGTAAAATGATCTGTGTTGGGTACATTTGCCTTATAAAAGCCTCAACTGTATTTCCTCCCTAATATTGTTCTTGTTAACAATTTGGAAAAAAAACACTTGAAACCTGTGAACGTGAAATTAAATTCCTTGATAAGCCAGATCAACAGTGGTGTTGATTATCTTTGATAGATCTCAGTGGATGATGAACTTTAGTAAAACTGAGGCACTTTCCAGGCATGGAAAGCAGAATGTAAGCTTCTCTATTCTAAATGGGTGTTACATTCAGTAGCTTTATAGTCAATAACAAAAAAATTTTGCCTACCTGCCTATAGTAAACCAGCAAGAAAAAAGGCTATTTGACCATTTTTAAGTTATTCTCTGAGTAAATTTCTCACAAACACTGA
Organism: Cuculus canorus; assembly: GCF_017976375.1. NCBI lineage: Eukaryota > Metazoa > Chordata > Aves > Cuculiformes > Cuculidae > Cuculus > Cuculus canorus. The sequence continues at coordinate 30,566,907 of NC_071407.1, forward strand.
TGCTAAAGGCAAATTAATTTATAGTATATCTCAGTTGCCTTCTGCAAAAATACCTCGTGCACAAATTCCGCTGCTTGAGCCACCTCCGTTTTGGCTATCTGAATGAGTGCTGGAGTTCAGACATCCAAACAGGTGCTGCGCTAGAACAAATTATGTTTTACAAACTGAAACCTTGTTGATAATCAATTGTTAAAACTTATGTCTTTTTTTCCATCATAGTTACTCCAATTGAAGTACCTCGTGCTGTACCTGTGCACTGCACGGTTCAGGCAACTGTGTCAAAAAAAAAGTATTGCAGATTGAGAAGAGAGGTATCAAAACAAGGCTGTAAAAATCACCTCATTTCTGGTGTTTCTTGGTTGGACTGGGAAGGCTTTACTCTACAGTTGTAGTGTTCTTTCAAAATTTACTTGAATCTACTTACAAAGTAAGCCTATCTTTCTCATTTTAGTCTTGTTTTCTATTAACCATAGCAATGTATACAGTCAGATTAGTTGATTGATCTCTCACCAGATGACTCATACTCAGCACTTAAAGCTGGACAAAAATGGACTGACTTTCCATTATTTCACATTTTTCTTAGAGACTGATCTCATCTTATTATTAAAACCATATTCCTAACAACCTCAGTAGGATTTGTACCTTACTTTTTAGGAGCTGGTTTTGTCTGTGAACATTTTCTTCTGAGAAGATGCTTGATGAAGATTTTATATTGCACACGCTACTGGAGACAGACATTTTTGGTTTCAGAATGCCTGGTACTTGGATCTCTTTGGATTTGGAGGTGCCTTTGGAGCGCTCTCTCTTTTTTGATGAAGCATCATTAGCAGCTGCAATTGCCTTTCTTGATGTTGTATCTGCAAGAGAGCCAGAGGCCACTGTGCTGCTCCAGCCCATGGTACATGGCTGCTTCTTTCTTCCCAATAGCACTTGTGTTCCTGTGAAAAACAATTAAAAAAAACCCCAAATCCTGTTACACAGGAACGTTATTCTTCTCAGTCCTCTGGTCCTTTTATTTCCTGCAGTGCTGCATTCAGTTATATTTTAAAAGTTGTAACTGATACAAATTTTATCATGACTGTCACGCAGCTGTATTGCAACAAAATGTTACTGATAGAAGTAATCACAGAGGATAATCTTCATAAAAATAAACTGCCATTCTAAATAGTATAGATACACTCTGATGAGCAGCATGGAAGGAGTCAAGATACCTCCATTGTACTATGCGTCTTTCTCTTGCCTCTTATGTACTTGAGAGGAATACTCTAGATTGGCTAAAAAACATTATAATTACAGATCTAGACATAATTACTGATGTCAAAACAGTTTGGGGATCAAGGCTCTAACCTCTCCATAGTGGGGTTAGAAGCATTCCCTACCCCACATTTCTAGTGCTTTGTTTTACTTCTGTGCAAAGCTGCAGCAGGAACCAACAGCAAAAAGGGCTGATTTGTACAAGATATGCTTTCCCTAAAAGTATTTTAATAAGAAGGGTGTTGCACAGGAGCAACAACTGCAGGATCCGGCCACGTCAAAAGCAACAGAGCTAGTCAGGTTAGCTCTGTGCTATACAAACCCTGACAGGTGATTCAAGCTGACCACCACTACTACCAGCAAAACAGACACAGAACTGTCCGTTTTCAAGGTGAATTTTAGGCACAGTTTTGGAGAGAGAAGAAATAGAACAGAAAAAAAAAATTCGGGAAATGAAATCCAAAGAATTGGGGACGACATGGAAAGGGCATCAGGATCAACAAGGTGGGAAGAAAGAAGGAGCAGAAAGGAACTGGTTTACGTCCTTATAAACCACTAAGTAGTGGTCCCCAGGAGACAGGCACACACACAAGCCAGGCAACAAGACTGTGGCTCTACTTCTTTGATAATGTGCCTAAGTTGTCTATTGGCTGTCCTAGTCACAAGACCTAAAAACTTCTGTAAATAGAAACGACCAATAGTTATTAAAAGATTGTTGAAAGAATGCAATTGAGAGATTTGGGAAGTATAATGGACTAAAAAAAAAAACCCAAACCATCTGGTTTCAGACCTAACCATAAACCAACCAGGCAGGAGTTGTCTCATTTGCTCTCGTGGACACAATACACTTAAACCACTCCTTCTTCATGACAAACACTTTTAAAAAATCAGCCACATAATTCTTTCCTCTGCCTACTCATTCTTAGCACCTGCCACTCTCCAAGTGCTTCTTTCAAATGTCTTGTTTGAGGACAGAAGGAAGATTAAAAGTGGTTTTCTTCTTTGATCCAATCCACAAGGAAGGATGAAATGCCACATCATGTTAGATACTTCCTTATCTCGTAGTCATTAAGTAAAATTAGATCCTGCAGTGCAGTATGGTAAATTTTCAGCTCACTTTCCCAGTCCTTAATCCACTCACTCAGAGATGAGAAATACTCTTTGTCACTAAATGATGGTCTCCTACACATTTTAGTGATCTGAATGGCTCGTGTTTCTTTTTAATCATCCAGTACTTCTCAGGAAATTAGAGACATTAAGGTACAGCATCTAGTGCTTTTCTCTCATCTTGTAGATGAGAAAGCTTTTAACATCTTAAGTTCCCTTGTGTAACTGTCCATACCAGGAGAAGGAGTCAACTTCGCAGGGGTTCCACTAGTGAGGGATCCCTGAAGTTCAGCATAGACAGAAAAATTATAACAGCTTTTCTCTAATTAACTTCATTGAAGTAAACCCCTTCCTAAGCAATTTCACAGCCATACTGAAAATCTGGTCAAAGCAAGAAAGTGCACACAGAGCTCCCAAATTCTAGGCTAGCATCCAAGCTCTCCTTCTTCTCTCTGGTATAATTTATTTTTCTCGTTGCTTTTCACACATGGTAAATATTTGCCTTATCTTTTATCAAAACTTAGCTCTCTTCTCAGATTAAATTAGTTTTAATGCAAATACTCCCAACAAACTGGATGGACTCAATTCCGTACATAAACTCAGTTGGAACTCACGTATACGCAGTGATCCGTTCCTTTGTTCCCTGACTGATCTTATACCTGCAGTTAGGCACTATGTTTCTACAAATGTTTTATGACACAGAGGGAAAAAAACTTGGGACAGATTAATGGGATCGTGGACAAGGAGTGTTTGCAGGAGGAGGTAGAAACAGACAGCACAGTAGGAGAAGATGAAGAAAGCAGCAGGTAGCATTAAGTAACTACAGATCTGCAGAGAGGGAAGTCTTTTCACAAAGGCAGCCAAGATACTAGAAGGATAGATGTGGGGGGATGAGAGTGGCTAAGCCACAGAAAGAAATTGAATGGAAAACAGATTATCTCCTTAAATCACCTTTTAAATTAAAATAATTTACTGGCCAAGAGAAAGCAAAGATGAGAAGAAAAGAAAGAGAAAAGGAGGAAAGAGTTTGTGCTCCTCCAAGGCAGTATCGCAGTAGGAAATAATTTGCCTTCATATCAAGAAAAGGGCTTGAACAAATGTGTGTGTTGTGAAGCCAAACAGCTTCTTCTCTAGGGTTGTTGGACTGCTTGAACCACCATTGTGTCCCCAGGAGGGGCTTTTTGCTGCTATGGGTATTGGTATCTAAAACTACAAGACAAATTGTCAGGGTGGTGAAAACAGACTGCGAGGCAGCAGAATAAAACAGTGGAGATGAGATTGAGCAAAGGAGTTAGTCTGTAACTCGTGTCTCTCCACTCTAACATCTTAGAATATGGATCTGAACAAAAGAAAGAAGAGTTGCCTGGAGTATTCACACTCCATTTACTCCTAGCTACCAATCTAGCTGCTTGTGGATATTGGCTTCCAAGTATAAGTACAGTAACATTCAAGAATTGAGAATTAAGACCCAAGAACCTTCCTATATATAGTGCAGATGGAGACAGCGCCTTCCCTTTTAGACTGCACCCTGTCCCTGCCAAAAGAAATGCCACTCACCTGTGGCTTTCTGCCCACAAGGTCTGGGGATTCCCACAAACATGTAGATAGGAGAGAAAGAAAAGAAAGGCATGAGCAGAACTAGGAATGGGGTCTAAAATAAAGAATTGAAAAGGTGGCTGCTTCTTGGCATTTCATACCTAAGAAAGAATTTTAAAGAGCAAGATTCCGTATGAAATTCAGGTATAAAAATATTACATCCTTGCTGCATGAAAATGTCTTCCTTGGGTCTTGTACTAATATTATAATGAAATCTTAATCCTTATTACATTCGCAGTATGGTGGGATTTTTTTTTTTTGTAGTTAATTAAGGCAATAAGAAAAGGCGTGCCTTGTTCTTGTCTAACATTGAATGTAATCATAATAATAATAGAGCAAATTTGGTAAATTCTTTCCTCTGACTCCCTCTTGAATTAGCCTTTCAATTCAAAATTTACACCCAGGCACAGTCAATCCCCAGGAAAACACAGCAAAGCAAACCAGACACTGGCTCCAAAGATCAACTCCCTCATCCTCAAAGCAGCTGTCAATTACCTTAACTAACGAATGCAGATGCAAATGATATTTAGGAAAAAAAAAAAGGCAAAGGTACTTAAAGGTAAGATCACAGAGTTTCACTCTCTACATTCTGGATCCGTTTTTAATATACTGTGTGGGGAATTAGGACTGTTACTCTCATTAAAACTATCTGGAATTGCATATCTAAGTCCCCACGCACCACACTTGAAATATATATGCCCCTCTGAGAACAGCTAGAGTTGCAACAGGATGACTAGCAATATATGTTTTTTCTATTATCCCAGCTGAAGAAAGACTTTAAAACTAGTGAACAAAGACACGAAAGCATAATACTTCGGGAGATACAGGAGAATAAAACTCTAAGAAACAGAATGACTGAATGACTTCATTAATAAAACTCAGTGAATACAGATCCTAATTGTAAAAGTTCAGCTGCTTATAGGAGAAAGAGTTAAGAAAATCATAACTGCATTCAAAGAAAAGTCATTACTGCCCTAAGCAAAAAAAAAAAAAATAAATAAAAAATAAAAAGAGACAACAGTTCAATTTTTAAATAATGACTTAGTGAAAACCATATGATATTGGAGGAGTTAAAGAAATTCTGTAAAACCAGGGATAGGTTTTCAAAAGCTCTTTTTTTAAAGAATCCTTGATCTCTGAGTAAAATAAGTATATTGTTTTACTGTACGGTATCTTTTTACATTCTCCTCTGTCTCCCTCTGGGGGGTTTTGCTAACAGGAAGTGACCCTGCATTACAGCAGGTTAAACTTGCCTTTCCTTGAAACACGGACAATTGAGGCAAACATACCCTTTTCCATTGTTACTTTTTTTCCCTTTCCTTTTCAGTGTACAGCAGAAGAATGCAGCTTTTCATACTCTCACATAACACTCGTCCTAGCGTTTCATTGTGGATTTTTGACGATCCATGACAAAGGACCTCTTTGAAACTGGCCAAAGCTCATTTTAACAGACACAGCACTACAAATCCTCCACGACCACCAAGCAAGCCTGACAAGAGGCGGCTGAGGAAGGAGACACACAGTGTTGATTCACTGCGTGTCATTAATAAGATCAGACATCGTCACTGTAGGTAGGCTTTATATAATAGGCCACCTGCTGGGTTTAGGGTTTTTTTTTCCCTCAAATTTAATAAAAGCCCCATGCTCTGGGCTGCTGAGCTCTCCCAGACTTCCATGATAGGAGCCGACACTGCCAATACCCCAAGCAGAGAGGAGCAGATATTAACATTCCTTTAATGTAAGAAATTTCTACCTTCTTCAAGATTTAAATCCAGGCATACGTAGGCGTATGTTGTACAGAGCCCACACATAGAATCATAGAATAACTAGATTGGAAAGGACCCACTGGATCATCGAGTCCAACCGTTCCTAAGCACTTCATCCACCCGTTTCTTAAACACCTCCAGGGAAGGTGACTCGACCCCCCCCCGGGCAGCCTGTTCCAGTGCCTGATAACTCTCCATGAAAATTTTTTTTCTGATATCCAGCCTGAACCTTCCCTGGCAGAGCTTGAGGCCATTCCCCCTTGTCCTGCCCTCAGTCACTTGGGAGAAGAGGCCAGCTCCCTCCTCTCCACAACCTCCTTTCAGGTAGCTGTAGAGAATAATAAGGTCTCCCCTCAACCTCCTCTTCTCCAGGCTCAAGCAGGCAAGCAGCAATCCATAATCCAAATCAAAACACCAGCCTCTGACGACTGACGACTGAAGACTGACGACTCAATTCCTATCATGAATCAAATATTACCACTGCTAAGCCATACGCTCTTAGATATAAGTAAACAGAGCGCATCATCTCATTAGCCTCATAACACAGAAAAACAGAAACATTGAAAGCAATGACAATATTATTAGTTATTTCAGTGTTTGTCAATAGATGGAAGATAGAATGGATAATTTATTGTTCAGACCACTGCCAAGGAAAAGACATCACTTTTAGTCGGTCAACAAGCTGCAGTCAGCGGGGTGCTACAAAATTCAGATGTTCTTACTAAAATTTCTGCTGACCGGCAATGAGACCTGTGTCCCTAACTGCCTTTTGATGTTTTTCAAATGATTTGTTTGCAACAGGCTGTGTCAGATGTAGTTCAGCATTAGCATCCATGGAAACCGCACAGATTGCAAAAATTCCTGTCAGTGAAGTAGGTCCGCCTATGCTCCCCGATCAAAATGTGGTGCTTAATGAGGTCTTGGATCTACCATTCAATAAAAATCTGGGGCTAGATCCTGAAAAACAGGGCTGGGCCACATCCTTAGCTCCATTCCCATAACTGTCAATATGCAAATTTGAGGCAACTTTGCAAGATTGAATTGAGACAATCAGCCAGACTGTTACTCCCAATAAACATGTTGTACTTACGCTAACACTTCCTCAACAGCCCTGCCTGGTGAGGATAAGGCTTAATTATCTCAGCTATATCAATAACACCTCATGTTAAAAGTCTAGATTAAAAACATATCACAAACAAAAAAAGGTTAGTTTTTTCCTAACTAGCTCTTTTTTTAAAAAAAAAACAAAAAAATGTTGGCAGCTGCGGACACATTTCTCAGAAGGAAGATGCTTTCTTGTTCCAAAAGCTAATATTTGACTGTAAAAAGTTGTACTCAATTGAAAGAGAAAGCTTATCAAGTGTACCTAAGAGTTATTAGGCTTCAAACCTAAAATCAGTTCAAAGTAGGAAGAGCCTCTTGATCTCAAGAAACAGCTTATTTACAGAAGGTTTTTGGCAAAATTACTGTAGTCCAACACTTGGCTTCAGAGCAAACAATCCCATTATGCAGCTAATCAAAAGCACCGAACAATAAGTCTCTCTGTGGTGACTGCCAATTTATTTTTCTCTTAACACTTTGCAAGTAATTAATCAACCTTCTCTGTTGGTGTTAAATAAGGGAACACCACTTATTTCAGGGAGTTAATGGGTAGCAATGTGTTACTCAGGACCGGATGCGGCGTATCAGCTCTGACCGTGCAAGGAGAGGTTTGGTGGAATAAGAACGTAATCTGCAATGACTGTACTGGCGAAAATGAAATGGTCCTGCCTGGCACCTGCAGAAGATCATCTTACACTCTGAATCATAAGAGTGTATTATTGCTAAAAAATATTTCAGCGGTCAGGAAATAATCCACCCACATGATTTGATTCAACTTCTTGCACCAGTGTGTTCCCAATATCCAGCTGGTTGAGAACAGTGTTTGTATATTTTGCTGATGTTTTCCCCCTTTGCTTCCTATGTGCTGGGACAGGATAAAAGGAAAAGTGTTCCCTTTTTGTTAAAACTTTCACAATTTGGAGGCTGGTGAAGCACTTGGTAACTATTTTCCCATCGAAGACAATGTCTCTTAGAATTTAGATGCACACCTTGAATCATCATGGGAGATGGTTTAGTGATGGACTTGGCAATCTTAGATTTGTGGTTGGACTCCATGATCTCACAGTTCTTTTCCAACTTAAATGATTCTGCAATCACTGGTTTTGTTGTCACGCCTTTCTGGCCACGCTGCACCAAAGCTGTGTCTTTAACTAAACCAACACTCCTAGGTGACTGGCCCTTAGATGGAGAAGATCTCTGTTCATACTGTTAAGAACCATGGAAATGGTTATTGAAAATACTTTGGAATTTGCTGGCTCTACTTTTGAGACATTCACTGTAACATTCACGTTATAAAAATCTAAGTTAGACATCTGTGCTTGCATTTCAAGGATGTCATGCTAGAATCTATCAGGGACTATTGTAGTGACTCAAGGAGTAATCTGATGCAGTGTAACTCTAAAAAAAATATTCAGGGTGATTCAGATCATTTAAACGGTGATTTGCAGGGTAAGAAATGTATTGAGCACTCGGTATTCTCATCATGTCAAAGACACCTAGTTGTTCAGCTCCTTCTGATAATTTACGGCAGCCAGACTGAGCCAAGTACTCATTTCACAGACTGCAGAAGAGTTGCTCCTAGTTTAAACCAAGTGTGAATAAGGGGAAAATGAGGCCCTTTACTCCAGTGGCATAATGCAGTCACTGAATCGTCATAGCTCATCACTTTCTCTTAATCATTATTTTAATGTTTCTAGTATTCAGTGCTGTACTGCTTGCCCTGACTGCTAACTAGAGACTTGTCCCCTCCAGAGGCTTTCACTTCTAATTGTCTTACATTTTCACCAGCTCTGACAGCTCAAGATAGAAATGTCCACCCTGAAACAAGATGGAAAACAATGGAAAAATCAAATCCTTAACTTCCATTTCTCCTTCCACAAAAACCACCTAACTTTAATTTGGGTCTTCAGCAGACAATATTATTATCTTTGGGAAGATAATTTTAGTTTATCAGTTTTCCTAAGTAAGTGGAGTAAGAAAGAACGACAAAGATCCCTTGCTTCTCCTCTTGCATCCAACGAGTGCCATCACCCCTTCCATTGTCATACCAGATGATGGGAAAACTGGCAGCAGACATTTGAAACAAAGAGCAAAACTCAAGAACTTAGTACTCCATAAATACAAGAGCCCTCCAGAGAAGGGAAACCATCCCCTTCCTTTTAAAGTTAATTGAAACCCCCCAAGATAAGGAAAGCCAACTTGTACTGCCCATCACACACATTAGGGTCTCTCTCAAAGGCTGTCAGCCTCTTCCAGATTCACTCATAACTGAGGACTGCCGATTCCTAACGGAGTTTTCAACATCTATAATGAAACCAAGTCATCAATTTCTTAGCATCTCATACAGTACATGGAGGTCACATTGCAGTGTGACACAAACCCAATAACACAAAACGTCTAGACTAAGGAAAATTGACAACCTCCTCCATTTTAAATACATACCAGATGAAGTGAAACATCAAAGGAGCCTGTTTTAATGGGCTTTTTGGAATGTGGTCCTTTGTTCTTAACAAGTCCGCACCAGCTGCTATGTCCATAATGTGAAGTCAGTAACGTCCCTGACCAGATTCTTTGCCGATGTAAATCAGCGTTGCTCCTCTGAAGGCAGATATTTCTATTGGTTGACATCAGCTGAAGGTTTGGCTCCTCATGTTTAGCAGGTGCAAGCTAAAGTAAAATCTTCTGTGCTTTATTTCACATTTCTCCTGTCTTCATCATCACTACTGCTGTACACATCCTCAGGCTGGAGAGTTAATTAGCATCAGCTGTAGCTGCTCAAATTTCTATACAATAACTTCCATATTCTAAGGAACAGTTTTCGTCTAATTATATCTTGTTTGTGTATATGTATATATATTTCCAGACACACATACACACAAATCTTGTACTCTGGGTTATTGCGTGGTGACTTTCTCATAAACAGAAGATGAGGAGAGAACACCAGATAGGCCACATTCATTCACTGCAACTTTTCAAGTACTGTTTAGGAACTAAAAGTAAATACTATTAATAGTCTTGGGTATTAAGACTGCCTACAACAGCCTATTGTGACTACCATGAATATATATTAGTTTAAAGGTGACCTACAAACATTTTCTTGACATACAAACATCTCAAATGCTGAGGGCTTTTCAATATGTATTTAAAACAAGAACATCCTTTTATTTTGCAGGTAGCAGCCTATAGAAATCCCACAGCACCAGCTGTTCTGATTTTACTCCAATACATGTGTTTATACACACACACCAAACAAAATAGCTCTTGAAACAAATTAATATCTGGTTATTTACCCCTTAGTAGACACACTGCTATCTTTAGCACTTGTTAATACAACTCTTGCTTAAGGACGAAACAGAAGCCTATAATCATCTAGGGCTATTCAACACCCCAAAAGCCTATATATCATCTCCATTTTCCCCGTCCACCGTCTTGGATTGCTTTAATTGAGTAAATTACGCTTTCAAGTCACCTGCTGTTCTCTTTGGGAAAAACCATAAACAATCACAAAGCCAGCTCTCTGATCTGTCTCGTTCACTGATTTAAATGTGTTCTTTCCCTTCTTGATGAATTCTACAGAAGAAGGGAATCCAGCAGCACAGCCTCTGCCACCTCCGGACACCCCCTGTGCCAGGGCTGGCTCCCAGCACCTGCGCATACAACCATCACTATCACATCATGTTCACCCTCACCCATGCATACATCATAATCCCAATTTCCCTACTTTTGAATAGTTTACATAGGACTGTGATTTGCGATATACCCTTTTGTCGTCTTCCCCACCCTCCTCACTCATCCTTCACATCTTCTGTATCTCAACATAGGGCTGTGAGTGCCAGCACAGCATCTACCATCCAAAATGGATTTACGTTTCTCTCCACTTCAGCTGTTCTTCCTTAACAACTCTGCACAGAAGTTTTGGGCATGACAACAAAAGAAAAACAAAAGTGTAGATCTTTTAGAAGTTGAGGAGTTAGCAGAAGTTATTTCTCTTTATAAAGTAGCTGTCGTTTGTGAAGGTGCTCAGGCATCAAGATATTTACAATTATTGAAGCTTAAACATAGATTTAGATGCCAATATCTATAATCTTTCATAGTAAACTGATGATATTGTTTAAGAAGTCAAAATCAATTTAAACTTGTCCCATTTTCTTCTCTTTGCCCCTTTTCAGCATAGACCCCAGTAGGTAATATATTGCAAAAGATGGATGGAAAACTAGATATTCACATGAAACATATTCTTCGTGAAAGGTAGCTGAAAAATTAAGATTAAAAATGCTCTTGTCTTCAGCAGAGACAAGACTAATCTTTTCATTTTTAACTTACCTCCTATTTATGAGATGTCAGCTACAGAAAGGAAAGGAAATTGCAGCATCCACTTAAAAGCACTGTTAGCAAGTCCTGACAGCTTGTTAAAAGCCGTGATGGAGGGCAGGGTGATGCACATCAATCACCTGTGACAAGGACCTCATGGAGCTTGTTCTGAGCTTACCCTTGGTCTTATCTCAGAGGTGGGTCATGTGGCTCTCAGTGGGCAATTTCACATTAACAGATGCACGTTCCTTAAACTTCCCAGGGGATTTAAATGGTAACCACTCATTAAAAGAAAACACAATTATGTCCTACAACTCTATTTCCTTCCACAGTTCAGGCCTGACTTCACGTGTAACATCGATTTTCCAGCACTTATGGTCCAATTTCTTGCCAGATAATGGAAGCAAAGTACCCAAAGCAATGGAGTCAATAGAAGATACAGTCCATGGTGAAATCACAAGATCATATTCCATCCTTGGGATGCTATAGCATGAAATATGGCTTTGAACACTAACTGAGTCTGAGAGATTTAGATTTCTAGGTATAATTACCATCCATGAGCACAGTCCAAGATTTATATTTCATTAATATTCCTAAAATATCCTTTGCATACATGGCACAATGATGGAAATATATATGTCTAGAGATTATCTGGACCAGTCTCCTGTTGAAAGCAGGGCCTGGGATTAAATTCTTCATGTCCACGTAAGGCCAAGTCTTGAATATTTGGATTTGAACATGAAATACTACGAGCAACACCGCTATAAGTAGAGTCATCATTACTTTAGTGAAGACACAAGAAAAGTTAGAAAAAAGACACTCTAAAGAGGCCACGACTTAACCCACCTTATAGGTAACAGCAAACCTGGCGCCGGTACCTTTAATACAAAATATATGGGCACTTATTCCACCTCAGGTCTTAATGATACAGAAAATACACTCTGTTTTGGTTTGGTTTTTTTTTCTCCCCCATGGTGACATACCAGTTGTATTTCTCCTTGCAGGAAGGTATTGCCTACAGCTGCAAGCTAGTATAAACTCAAGCTTTCTAGGTCATCAGAAATGTGACAAAGTGCTCTCCACAGTTTCTTCATCTGCAAGAGAACTTCATTAAACTGTTAACATGGTGTCAAAAGTTGTTCACTGCCCCTTCTTTGTGAGTTCTTCCTTCTTTTTAAACATTTAATTTCCCAAACATGTCATTGTATAAACACACAGCAGACCAAAGCTTAAAGTAAATAGGTTTGAGCTAGTAAACACTGGAGGAAAAAAATGTCTGAGAGTTGGAATCCGTTATGCTATAGAGAACCTTGCTGATGGGATAGTTACTTTGCTGTGCTCATAAAGCAGCATCTTGCAATACAAGTCTTGTCCTTTTGAGCTATATACGTGGAAGTGCCTTAGCAAAAAGCAGGAAGGCCCCACTATAGCTTTCTTTAGATGTTTAAAACCAGTCCAGGTGAAAAACAAATCTATAGACTGTAGCAGATTTGCACCAGAATGAAGTATTGGACCTGAGAGATCACTTCTCTCCCTTGCTTCACCCCTTCGGAACTAAGGGGAACTCACTTTTCATCTTCTCCCAGGTTAAAATCATACTGATTGCCCTTTGTTTTAATGAGCATGGATAGCTCATGTATTTATCTAGTTTTCTTATGATTTGTCACATTTAATGGCTGACAGCTACGCAAAATCTCATTACCTTGGGGATCCTGGTGAGAAAGACTTGCTTTGAAACATTATTTGGCTGTTTGTATGAATTTCACAGGCAGGAAAGTTGTAGTAAGCTGATAAACACCTTACTGTATGTTACAAAGGGCCTGATCAAGAGCACTTATGTATACATTCCACATTATTGCTTACACAAAAGGTGGAAGCAGTTCAGAACGTAACACTTCCCATGTTTATTTACACCTGTATTATTGTGTACACAAATAGTGGAAATAATTTTCTACAAATCAGTGTTTCTCAGCTGGTTACCTCACTGATTTCCTCTGCTTAGCAAAACCATGGAAACGTGAGCAGCGTCCTATTTCATTTCTAATTACTTCTAGTAAAAGTGCTTCTTTCGTGACCACCATTGTATTACCAAGCTCAGGGAAGGCTCAATATTATTCTAATCCTTGTTTCTGTGGTATGTCACAGACAGACCTTAGACGGTGTTGGACAAATCCTTGAGTACATAGTACTTTCTATGGAAACTTCAGGATGACATTGTTATTTGAAATTAGGGTGGGATGCAGCAAAATCCAAAGCTGAAATTCTTAATTTGCTGGTGTCAGCCAATGGAAGGTCCCCACCAACACTCACCCCTTCACATTTCTTCCTTGCTTTAGCACTGGCTGGCGTTTTCCCTGACCTGCTCCCCACTGTGCTTTCAACAACAGACAACCTGGATTACACTTAGAAACATTAAGAAAGATCTCCAGCTTTCTTCAGCAGCCAACCTGGAAGGTGCTTCACCCTCCAGGCTCATGCAGCTTTCATTTAAGGACCTGAATCTGGAATAATTGACATTGCTGGTTTCTCTGAGCAGAATCCTGGTTCTGTTGATAATTTTCTTTAAGTTTAAGGCATATGGCCTCTGAATAAAGCAGTGCCTTCTCACCATTTTCACGTGGATAATTGCAAGTGCCGCCGATTTCTGGCACGGGAAAGTGAGTGCAGCAGTAACAGCAAGGTGCAAAGGGACAGTGCAGCCCAGGTTTGGTACCCTGTGCAACCCATGGGACAGCATGCAACTTCTCCTCTTTCTCTTCATTTTCCATTTGTACACTGGGAAGATGAAGGTGTAAATGTATCTGAGGCAGTAGCTTATGTTCATGTACTGACCCTTAAATGAAAAAGGCCATTTAAGAACAAGATAACTGCAATTAAACATAGCCCAAGGTCACAGGATAGCTGATGGATAAGTTAGTGTTTTTTGGTAAAAACCAGACTCACTCATTTACATTCTTCTCATCCACACTCCCTTTCTGGAGATTCAATAATCTCAGCTGTGGTTATTCAAATGCACCGTAAAATAGCTTCTACAGCCCAGTGCAGCAGAAACTGCGCCACTCTGGGCATGAAGCAATCCCCACAGTACCTCTCCATTCCCTGAGAGCAATGTTGCAAAGAAAATGTCATGTCTGCAAAAGGCTTGGAGATGTTTGAAACGAATCTGTTAAAAATTTGCAAACAATTTACCTGGAGCCATTAGTTATAAAGGCCTCGGCTTATTACTGTAGCCTTCTAAATAAAAGCTGAAAACAATCATTTTTATTCACAAGGAGCACAAAATCAAGCTCAGTGCAACCATCTCCTTCTTAGTCTCATACCCTGAAATTCAGAGCTTATATAAAGAAAAGGTTAATTATTTTTAAGAGCTAAGCACTTGCATTTTGCAGAGAGAAAAAAAATTACAGTTATAACGGTTATAAACACTGGTTCAACGCAGAAAACACAGGCAGAGTTTTCTCTGTTGTCTGATGAGCAGCATGCATCACTAGCATGGCAAATATATTCATGGTAGTGCTGGAACCGAAAATGTCTTGGTTGTGCTCTGACTCACCATGCCTTTGCAGAAGCAAAGATTACTATTATCTGCACACATAAAATCATAGTGGTGGGTCTGTTCCAGCCTGAACCTCTGCTTCACCAGGCTGAGGTTTATGGAAATTACTTACCTGCCTCATTGCTTGGATTAGGAAGTTGGAGAGAAAATGTAGTGTGATAGCTGCCACAGTGCTTATCATCATCCTTCATAATTGTTACTACCTTATTGGGTCCTCTGGGTATAGCCACAAATGCTGGAACTTCAGAGACAAAGATGCTTTGCAAAGAGTATTTGCTACCCAAATAACCTTCATTTGTTGTCTCTCTGTTAATCACATTATTTTCTGTTAAGTCAGCACTCCAGGTTGATCTGAGTGGGGTCTTGTTTTCTCCTATGAGCTTTGTCTTAAACATCCCCTTTATTGGCTCTCCATTAACTATGCCATCTACTCCATCTGCTGTTAATCTGGACGAACTGCATTTTATATTGAAGGACAATGCTGATCTATGAATTTTTTGGCATTTAATTCGAGGTTGGTCAATGCATACATTAAGTGACTTATCTAAATAATAGATGGCATTTGGACACTGATGAGAAACCTGAAGGTGGACACATGAGATGAACGTAGGTGGTACTTTCTCTCTCCTGCTGCTGCTTTGTAGACCCACACCGTTCTCCTTGTTTCCAGGGCCAAAATTCTGCTTTTGTGACTCTTTGCCTAATTGCGAGGAAGCTTCAGAAATCTTTAATGGGGACACATGTTGGTTTGTGTGGACCAACGGAGGACAGCAACGGAGGGCAGCAGGGACTTTGCTCGTGTTGGGGAGCACAGCGTTGGGCTCTTGCACAGCCCCAGCTCCACATGCCGGCTTGCTGGAGCCTACAGCAACACGCCTGGCCGTAATAGTTATGGAGGCAAACCCTTTCTGCCGATTCTGACATTCTTTTCCTCCTGTGACTGGAGATTCCAATGGAGATGTGGTGTCATCTAAAGATGCTCGAATTTCTAATCTGCTGGGAAGTACCATAAATGCTTTATTAATGTTGACTGAACTGTTGTTAGTCAAAGACTGCTTCATGTGGTGAGCTCCGGACTGGGGGATCACAGGCAGCATAGGCAAAGTGGGCCAATTTTCTTTTGATTTATTCCCATTAATCGTCTGCAAAATAACTATCGGTGGAATCAATTTTATACTTTGTGATGACAGAGGTTCCTGCAAATGAAAAGATACGAATTATCAACGTACGCTATCGTAATATGTGTAACTGTTTCTCATCTACCATCTATCACATTAGACAGTTCTATTTGAGATTTCTGGGAGACTTCCATGAAAACCTCATTGCAAAAACTCCATTAAAATTAATAATGTGTACTCTATACTACTATTTTCAGTATTTAACCCATTGCTGCAGCTGGAATTTGTGGCTCCTATGTTTCTTTAAAAATGGAAAAGTCAAATCGATTGTCAGTTTCAGACTCTTAACTGCTCTTTTGTGATGGTCTGCTGGAATTTAAAATGCATTTATATATATCACGGATTACTAGTCTAAAGGTCCGTGTATGCCATCATATGCTGTAGAGGACATGTGGGTCCAGGGTCATGACTGCTTTACAAACTTAAGTTATAAACGTGAAACAACTTCTCCATGATCCCTCCCACAAAAGCGATATGATTTCCTGGAAGGGCTCCTGGTACTATTTTAATTCACTAATTCCCTCTTGCTTATCGTTACCTGGTGGCACCTGTCATGGATGTAGAACAACTAATGTCTAAGGTTGATTGACAGTGGCACAGATTTATTTTTCCAACCATGACAGCAAACATCTATCTAGATAGACCATACATTACTTCACTTGATGTGATAAAGGAGGTACTTTTACCTTAAAACAATCAACAAAGAGTAAACTGAAATTTAAAAACTCCTTCTATTATTATCCACACGACTGGTCACATAAGTCACATGCAATAAAGCATCTAGCCTAATCCCACTGCTGCCATAAATTGGCTGATTAGATTGCTCCTGCCCTGTGTTCCTACGAGTCCTGATCCTAACAGAAAAAAATTCCCCTGAATCGGCATGCAAATTCTGAGGATTAACTCCATAATGAAAGCTCAGTCAGGTTCATTCGGGGTTTTGGTGCCATTTGCTTGCTGCACTGCTCCTGCTTGTTATGAATTCATCTCAGTCATATCTGGGTGTCTATTATCTGATAATCAATGCCAACACTTGACAAGTATTTCACAAACCAGAATATTCTCCTTCCCGAGGGAAGACTCTGTGATTGACAGAGCTGTGACCTCTCCGGTGCCACAGCCGTCCTTCTCAGGGCTCCGGTGCCAGAGGTGGGACCCTGCACCAAAGCCCGTGGGAAAAACTCTTCCTGCGCTTCTGTTCCCCCATGCTTGGAAGCAACACAGAAAATGAGCTTCTTTCCAACTCTTGGGAAGGCTGATTTGGGAACTCAGGGCGAGTTAGATCAAGACATTATTAATGAGGTGAAATGCCAGGTAAATTTTATCAACTCCTTAAACCAGCTGCCTGTAGCTTTGACAGTTCAATAATTTCACAGCCCCAGGGAAAGCATTTTCTTCCTTGTTTCTTTCACGGTTTGTAACAACATTTGCCTCATATTTTCTGCTCTGCATTTACTTCTACCTACGGTTTTAAGGCCTTTGCATGCCTTGCAAACTCCTGACTTCCCTGAGATTTCTACAGGAAACCAAAGAGGAAAGTTGCTCTATATACTTTATTTTGGATACATTTCTCATGCTCCAGTAGTTAATTTGACATTTATTTCTTTTGTTAAGGGCTGCATGGATGGAGACATCCTGCAAGAATCCAAAGCCGTGTCAAAAATGCTCCTGATTATCTTCAAACTCGGGCATCAATATTTTAAATAATTTGCTTTTCCTATTTCTGTTTGAGTGGATGCATCGTTCCCTCCTCCCAACCTTTGGCAAAGAAACGGGTCTAAGGTATGACCGCTGATCCCAGGCTCTTTGGGAGCTTTCAAGGTTCACTGCGTCCTGTGAAATAAATACACACTTACACAAAGTAATTGTGGTGAACTGAAAATCTCAGACTCTACCTTGAAAGCTATCTGAGACAGGATGTACTGATATTTGAGACACCACTTGATTTCGTCTCCTGAGGTGTTTTTAACAACTTCTTCTCCCCCAACAGTGCATGCAACCTTTTCCCCCCTCACAGCACACTGATTCACAACATTTAGCCATCTTTTATTTGGCTTTTCTGCTGCCTAAGCTAAGCCTAGCTAAACAAAACCAAGTCCAAACACACTGCTCAGCAATCAGCGATTGTTTTTTAAACCTGAATGCATTCTGCTGACGGCTATCTAAATGGCATTTATTTATTTTACCTTGGTAGAGCTCGATTTTCTCTCCACAGCACTCTCCCACTGAAGGCCTGTGCATGTCCTCTGACCTTCAGTCCGCTGTTGCTTCCGTGTCACTCCTGAGGGAGAAACATAGAGAAAGTAGCATTATTTCAATGTCCTGGAGGAGATGAGTTAAAAAATGTTGGTTTAAACGGAGTGCAAGCAGAAGGGAAAGAGCTACTATAAATAATTTGATTGCCCTGGGATCTCATTATTGGAGGGGTCCTCTTTCTCCCTCTTCCCAGAAGAGGCACTTGAAACACTCCCAGGATCCTGTTGCAAAGATGTATTTGTGGACAGCCTCACAATGTGTTCAGAGCTGATCCAAAACTTGAGTGTCTCTGCTTTTGATTTCCATGGCTTCAGGCAGGAGTGTGGAGGAATCAGGGAAGAGCGAAAGGCGGACTTCAACAAATGTTACTTTTGTGTACTCCTCAGAACTGGGCACAAAAATGAGCGCGTTAATTGGATGGATGATACGAGTTTGATTTCATTTGAGCTAAGTCACCTTCACATTGAAAGAACTACAGTAATTTTAAAAAATATTCACAAATTCTATTACATCGTAACTTTTCTTGTTTAGTGACAACTATTACATCGGCACATCAGTTTCCGATTTTCTCATGTTGTTTTCTGTGAGCATTACCTTGTTTGTAGCTTCGTACACAGAGCTATTTTCCTTACAACATGGAGCCCAGACTATTGCAATGATGCATTATGTGTGCTGTCAACGATTTTGCCAGAAATTACGTTACTTTCTATTTTGTGATAAGCATCCAAAATTAATTTTCAAAAATTCCCTATTTGGACTGAAATCTCTTCACACTACTGGCAGTTGCTTTATAGCATCAAGTCACACCCCTGGTAAGACTGGTTTGTTTCGTTTTGTTTTCACTTAGGCGGCTTGACACAGAAGTTGATAATTTTTGCTTAGCAGAATTTCAGTTTAATGTCACATGATATTAATGAAGTTCCACTTTAAGAAGTGCTCATTAAAACATATCCACCACAGCAGGCTTTGTGGCTTCATCTCCTTGGGTGCAGATAAGGAGCAAAAAGGAAAAGAGGGAAAATATAAGGTCTGTCCTTGAGGAGATGTCCTTGAGTGGCACCACAGAACAGCAATCACAAAACACTACCAGAATGTTTGATGAACCTGCTTCAGTAAAGCATACTAAGGTATACCTTAATGTTTGATCTGCACAACTCTAAGATGCCAATGCCACTGGGTATACTCATGGCTGGTTTTGTCACTGAGGGAATGAGGTCCTGAGCAACAGAGAAAACAGCTGAACTCATCAGCCACAGTATGGGGGAAAAAAAAAAGAGAATCTAGAAAATAGCTGAGGCAGAGGACCCAATACACGTTTTTTGGCAAATAAATGATGCACAGCTGCAATCAGTAAAAATGCAGTGAACCTGATAAAGCACTGGAGCGTGGTACAAAGTACTGGATGCTGGTACAAAATGATGCCCTTGGAGCCTGCTCCTTACCCTCTTATGGTACACAGCAAGAAGGAGGTGCTGTGCTTTGGCTGAAGGACAAAATGCACCTGTATCCACAAGCAGTGGGACAAGGGCGACTGCAGGATGAGTCCGATGGAAAGCAATGTGTTCGTACTGTGATAGGTCACACGTCAATATCTTCCCAATGAAGATCTGCTACGTATGCTGTCTTATTTACTTTTTACAACAGTAATAATAGGGAATATATTGCAGATAAGGAAAATGAAGAAATTTTGGATTAAATTAAAGCAAAAACTCAAATCTAAAAGTTTGATAAACAAAACATATATAATTAAAGCAAAAACTTTACCTAAGTTATGAATATTTTCCTCAAACGATTTACAGTAAGTAAACCACAGCTGTCTCAGATTGAGCTGCAAAGCTGCCACAGGAGAATATCAACTTGTGAAAGTCAACCAAGGCACAAGGAAATCCAGAAGGCTGGATGGAGATAAATCAGATCCAGACAGGCATTTATGCCAGATGGCCTTTCATGAATTTCATTCAAATGTATTTTCAGTATACAAGAAAGACTGAATACTGGAGGGTCAAACAAGAACAAGTTGTCAAATCCACACAGTAGATTACATATAATATGCAAGTTATTCTTATCGAAGTAACATCCTGTAATTAGCAGTAGTAGGTAGGATCTTCCAAATTCACTAAATCCCTTAGAATAAATTAGCATTAAACAAGAAAAGATTAACTAAAAATTAACTGTTACTAGAATAGGAGAGATAGGAAAAAGTGAGTCGGGAAGAAGAAGAGGAAATGTTTATTTTATTTGTTAAATTATCCAGTGTGGAGTTTTGCATTGCGTTTTGTACCATATCCTGTGCAATGACATTCTCATATTACTATGGGAATCCTGTTGTTGGAAAACACTCAAACTTTTGGCAAGTCATTTAAACTAGTTTCTGAGATAGGTTCAATGGCATCAGTGGCAAAAGCTCTGGTATTTTTCATGACATTATTAAATCTGTTCTTGGAAGCTTCACATTCGTTAATTCATCTCAACAGAACAAAAGAAAAACCCAAACCTTTAAAAAGGGCTTGAATTTATGTTTGGAATAAAGACACTTCAGGGAGCACAAGGGTTTAGCAGAGATGTGTCACGTACAGAGTTTTCATACAAATCTCTTTGCTGACAAAACACATTGCATTGTAACTTTTGTTACACAACGAAATGCAAAGTTCAGTTTTTCCCTGGTGTGAAAGCATGAAAGAAATGGCATTTCAAGTACTTTCCATCTCTGTGGGGAGTATGAAAATCTTATTTCTATCCGAGTTGAAATCCTGAGGATTTGTCTAACCTCCCCAGACCTTCCCTTCCCACCATGACCCACATCTACAGCTTACAAACAGGAGATGCGATGAAGAACACAGGAGTAGCTGCTGGCATGTGAACTTTGCCCCATTACATCTTCACTCTTTTTATTTTTTTCCCCCAGAAATACTGTTTGTTGAACCAAATTATGTGCTCCTTGGCAAGGCATCTGGACATCCGGCTACAGACTAGGGTTTTCCTAATTACAGAGCGCAGCTGGAACCATTTCTCCCAGTCTCGAGTGCCTGGATGTCTGCCTTGGGCCAACTGGCACACAGCTCAGATAATGATTCAGAAAAGATGTACTTGTAAATCAGCTTGCTAAAACACAGATAAATTGCAAAGGTGAGGGTGCTGGTGAAAAATAGCATGCAGCAAATATTTGGCATGCACAGGACAGCCCAGTTTGTAGCCAGCTAAGGTTTGATACAAAGCTTGAGACACACGAAAACATTCCATAAATAACATTATTTTGCCAGTGCTTCAGGTCTTTGTTTGACACATACAGACTGTCCTGCTGAGGGAGGTTGTTTGATGACACCCAGAATACACTGGGCAGAGCTGGAATGACTTTAGACCACTGGCCCTGGCCTCCTCTCCTGATTTTGTCATGACAGTTGCATATTTCATTCATTTACTATTCATATGCTGACAAACTTGAAATGTGTGTCAGCGCTTCTGATCTCCTCTGCTCTGCTCCAAGCCCTGCTTACTCCTCACTGATCAGGTTTGCTACCCCCTCTGAGCCACCAACATCAGCTTAAAATTAACTCCTCTAGAGGCTCCAGGAACCTCCAGCACTTCCTTCAAAAGAGAATAAAATAGCATCACACAACATAGAAACCAGCATGGAAAGGGGAAAACACCTCCATCAAAAAAAAAGTTTTCCTGTTGATCATTAGATGACTATCAAATAGACCTTTGAGGGGAGTCGGTGTCCTTCCCAGGTCCATGGCAGCCAAGTCCCTACTGTGCCCAGGTCAGCATCACTGATTACACACAAATACTCAAATTCCCCTCCCAGGACCCTAAGGACATCAGTGGCTTGGCTGCAAAGTCAGGCATCAGAGCAATCACTCAGCTATGTCTTTGACATCCTTTGACACTTAATTTTTTTAAGCTTTTTTCCTCCTTCTATGCGTCATTCCTATTATTAATTTATCAGCAGCTATACCATATCATTAAAACAAATTTAGAGGAATTAATATATACTTTATCTCATTTAAAACATCAGATTTGTTTAAATTTTCTTGTGGCTTATTTAATTCAAATACCTGAAGGAGCCTCGAGGAAAAAATGTGTCATCATTAAAGATTCACCATGCTCCCTCTCAGTCAGGGCTGGGAGAGATCATAATTCACTTCTTCAGATCTGAAGTGAGTCATCCAGAAAAGCCATCCGGACATTACAGGTACATCTAAGATGAAAGCCAAGGCAAAATGAACACCAGAACCAAATCCCCATCTTCTGGTCTTCTTCATGTGTCATAAAGAGAGACTATAATAAAATTGCAGAGAGCGTTGTCTTCTGAAATAAAACTGAACAATGAAGCTGAAGTTCGCATGTATGGTACTAAAAGCAGAGACAGAAAAATGCTGAAAATCTCACCTCATGCTGAAATCTCTGCTGACATTAAATTGATTTATAGGGCATCTACTGGTGAGTGTTGTGTTTACTTGTTAGCGGAGAGACTGATGCATCTCCAGATAAGCCTTGGTACAGGCACAGTCTTACCATCTTTCAAGGACATTATCCTGAGCCTTCGGAAGTGGTGTTAAGTCTGAACTCGAGGTGACATGTTGCATTGACAATGGTCCAAAGACTGCCCCGCAGCGAAGACGGGGCACAGGCAGGGCAGGAAGGCAGCCCCATAGCCACATGTAGATTTTCCTCTCTTACAATTTCCAAAAAAATACACCCGATTTTTATCTCTGCAGGATTTGACATTCAGCTCCCTTCACGTAGGAAGAGACAGCAGTTTTCACTGAGATACTGAAGAAGCAGGCGATGTCACCCCGATAGCTCAAACACAGCCAGAAAAATACATCGCATTTACCTATCAAGAGAGGATGACAGAGGGAAAGTACATCAGTCCTGTAAAAGCATTTTTGCTGCACTTCTTTTAAGAAGCAGCGTGGACTTACTTACAATGGGGGTCAAACATAGCAATATAGATTTAAAAGGGGGAAAAATAGCTGCCAACTTTTTTCTTGACATGAAAAAAAGCCAAACCAATACAAACAAGTACCTTGCCACAAAATAAAGTGCTTGAACACAGTTGCACAAAGATAACAGTATTTTAAGGCAGCTTTCTTGGGAAGATTTTCAAGTCAGAGTAAGAAAACAGCCTGAAATAATTTCAGTCTGAACAGGATTCATTATGTAAACAAAATAGAAAAATGTTTTTTCAAGATGTCAGGATGGATTTTCTTCTATTACAAGTAGCATCATGAGATTTGTTAACTGAATTATCTTTCCCTGCTTGCACACCTTGAAGCTGTAGCTGGCTGCCTGCAGAGATGATTACAGGATCTGCCATGGAACGGACAAATGAGTTCTGGTCTGCTATCAAAAAGCCAGAAGTCGTAAATCTCTCATTATCCGTGCCATTAAAAGCAAGGCGCTCATCAGGGGGCTAGAAAGAGCACAGGAATTATATCTTGAAACCCTTGCATAAGCGAAAAAATATTGTGTTTTCATTATGCATTGCTATTATTCTTTATCTTCACTTAACAAAATAAAGTGGGGAATCACTCCTCAGCATATTCATCACACATACAGAGAAAAAAACAAGCAGATTCTTCACTTTCTCCTTTTCCCCCTTTTCCAATTCTTATTTTTTTTTTCCTTTTTTTTTAAAAAAAAGATAATTTTCAGTGGCATTGGTAGAAAAGTATTCCTAGGTTTCTCTAGACTGCATAAGTTTTTCACACTGACAAATCTCAATCCTGAGAAGTAGTGACTAATTCACCAAACCTGCCAAAACTCAACCGTGTGGATGTAACTCAGGCTGAAGACTCAGATGGGAGTACACAGGAAGATTTAACTGACATAGGTTTGATTTCTTCAGTCTAAATAACATGGTCTGCCACTAAAGATCCTTCCTGGACCTCTTCCAAGACCTTTGTAAAATGTGGTAGGAGGGGAATGGGGACTTCAATGACACAGTATTAGAGGAAGGATATCTGCAAGGCATGGAGAACGGGGCTGGATCATGAAGGGTATTAGCGTCTAATAGCTCAATAGTTCTCTTTCATAATTTTTCTTCATTAGTTTCATTGTAGGAATAGAAGAGATGTCATAAATGTCGCAGGTTCCTATTCACATGACAATGAGAATAAAAACAGGAGAGAAGGATCAAGCCACCAAGTTCCCCATCTCTGATGAGCCAAGCAATGGAAGTCTTGAAGCTCCACGGTCCTCCCCACTTTCATGGCTGGTGGGACTGGCTTCCACCCATCTCTTTTTACTCATAAAAGCAATGAAATATTGTCCGTATAGTTCACCAGGGCTCTGGGAGATGGATACTTTTGTATAATTTGCACACATTTTCCTAAGAGGATTTTGCAAATTAGTGAGTGATTGCCTCCGAGCAGCAAAAAAAAAAAAAAATCTAAACTAGCCTTGGAGAGAACAACTCCCCTCCTCTAGGTAATCCTGGTAAATATGATTCCTATAGGAGGTGTTCTATCCTCATACCAAGGTAAGGGGCAGCACAGCAAAGATTACACCTTTTTTCTTGTCAAAGTGCCTGTTTGGTGGCCATCTTATTCTTTTGGAAAGCTGCCGATGCCAAAAAGTTGTTTTGGATTTTTTTACACAAGTCCTCCTACCTCTGGAAGGAGCAACTGCACAAGAATCACCTGGAGGGGTTCTGTCCTGGAGGTGATGTTTGGGACCTTGCAGAAAAAGAGATATTGTAACCAAGTAGAGATAAAGGGCTGATGGACTCTGAAAGTCTGGCACTGGCGTGGTGGAGGAAGCAGGAGAAGAGAAAAACCAAGAACAAAGTGATTAATGGTGGCTTGGTAGTTCGTGCAAGAAATATGTAACACTGACTTTTTTTGGTTAGACAGATGTGAGTAAAATATTTAAATATGAACAGTAGGTGTGTCAAGTTCATACAGAAAAGTAGGCAGACAGAAGATAGAAACAAAGAAAGGAGGCGAGTCCAATCAACCTCAACATTTAAATGTTTTGAGTTCCACTTATCTCTAATTTTAAGGCATTCTGAATACTATTCCTAGTTCAGATCCTTGCACCAAGATTCATTAGTACCTACTGAAACAATATTAGACTTATTGACCACTGAGCACCTGATGTACTCTCAAAATAACGATGTAACTAATTAAACCATTTCATACAGAAAGAGCTATTTGAAAAGATCCTCTACCACTCTCAGAATCCCCTTCACAGCATGTTACTAAGGCATCCACATTTTAGTGACCACATCCATTTCTGAAAGTACAAGAATGTTTGAGATAGCCAGAAAATTCTTAACTGACTGTAAACATGACAAATACTATGCATAAGCAAACAAAGGAAAAGCAGTTCTGCAGCCAAAAATTATATTTATGAAGAGTCATTTTAGTGCTATTACATGTAATCATGTAAAGGTCATAACATGCACAGAATTTAATAGCACAAATGGGTTTTGTAAATAAAAATTCCACCAGTGTTACTCAGAGCTGGTGGCAATTACAAAATGTGCACTTTTGCCTAAAGCTGCTTATTCATAATAGGAGAGCTAGAGGTAATTGTTTGGCCTCAGCAATTCAATATTTCTTACATTTATCTGCTTTGGTAAAAGCATAACTTTAGGACAAGCAACTCTAGAGAGGACCAGAGAAAACCTGTGCGGTGTCTGTTATGCATGCATTTTATGACTCAATATATATCCTGCTGCAGGGATTTTTTTACCATGCTTTTGCTTAACAATGCTATTTGCTTTATTGATTTCTTTTTTTCCTTTTAATACTCTTGATACAGAGGTGGGTCCAGAAAATGATATGTGCTGTGGGTACAGATGCTTTTATCAAGACAAAGTAGCGATTCCAACACACTTCTCTATTAGTCCAATTTCCTTTCCAAAACAAAGAAACAGGATGTTCACAGGAGCCAGATTTGACACTGAACTGTTTGTACAACAGAGCTAAACTCAGTGGAGCACCAGTCATGCCAGATTTAATAGAGACTTTTCATGTTACTTTTTTATAACAGAAGCATTTATTTTTGTGTAATAGTTGGGATATTATTTCTTTCCAGAAAGTCTTTCACATTAACTGCTGTGATTACAGACATCAGAAACTGCTTGATAATAGAGGATGCAGTAGGCTAGAACCAAGAGAAATAGAATTAGTGTCATAGCATAAAAACACAATTGCTAAGATTTAAACATGTACGAAGAATAAAAAGTTAAGTTTCTATGTCACTAGTTTGATCAAAATAAGTATTCCTATTTTGCATAATTTAAGAATGCCACATGGCTCCCACTAATTTCAGTTGCCACTGACCTGCCTCAACTCTGAATCTAATGACTCTTCATTCAGCTGAACTTAGCAATTATTCTACTACATAAACCTTTTTGGTTGGTGAGATAATACTTACACCTGCCTTTTGAAGGGAAAAATCTCTATTCATAGAGTGTTTTTGCCATATGGCCATGGCTTGTTTGATCTTGGAATTAGCCCTTTTGATTTCCATTGTAAGAAGTTTAGAGACACAGATCACGCTTGAGATTAAAACAAAAACATAGTAATGTGAACATAAAACAGGGTTTCACCAACTTTGGTTTTATCATCAGATTCAGCAACAGATAACTGGTAATTGCTTTTTCATGGTTGGGTTTTTTTTTATTCACTCAGGCTTTCAACTCAGAAATGGGGGATGCATAAAAGCTTGGAAGTGATGATTAACTGTTAAAGCCTTCAGAACCTTAATTTTGGCATCTTTTAAATTCTGGGTGGCAAGGAACAAAATTTAGAGCTCTTAAGCTCTCTTTTGGCTGCAGATGTCACCTGAATGTGCAGGAGCAGGGCTGGGAGTTGTCAGCACCTCCTTGGCCCCACCATCTGAGCAGCTCCACCAGACCAGGCAGCAGTGGCCACTTTTCCAAGCACTAACTTGCTGCTTAGCAACAACCCAAACCTCATGGTTGTTTGTATACTCCATTTCTTGTGCAAAACCAAAAGCTCGGATCCCAAATCATTGCACTCAGCAACGTCAGAGCTGCAACAGTTGGATAAGAAAACACTTTTCCTTTCTGCAAGACTTCCTTGAGATGCAAGACCAGTCTAGAAAATATTTCAATACATGAATAGTTATTTTCACAACAGTTGTCCCCTGGGAGCTACTTCTATGAATAAAGTAATTCACAATTATGTATAATCTATACGCTTTAATGATGAGATCATGATGACTCATTTAGGGCCAAACACAAAGCGACACATTCTCTTGGACACATGCTGGATAGCATGACAAAACTATGCTTGCAGGAAAGTTGTCCCTAAAATTTAGCAGTCCTGATTTTTCTCTAAATATTATTTTCTGCAACTGAAACAATTAAAGAAAAAAACATCACCACAAAAAAAAAAAAAAGCCCCCAAACCAAAACACATCCCTTTTGCACTCTGCTCTCTACTTGGATCAAATTTTTAGCCTGATTTCCAGAAGGAGTTTGAATTATACCCTATCCTTCTGCCTGTCCATCCTGGGGTTTTTGAGCTTGTGGGCTGTTTCAAGCAACGTGGCAGAAGTGTCGATAGCCGATCTCTGGCAAACTACTGCAAAAATCAATAGCTCTGTAGAAATGAGAGCCTGTCACAGAAGGAAGTTCACCCCGTCTTCCCTGTTTGATCCACAGACACACTTAGCAGCCAGGCAGGACACTCATATTGCCACAGTGCTCACGTTGGGTGCTGCTCCTTGTCCTGGGAGCAGAGAGGAGGCACAGAGAGGCAGATGCGGGAGGAAATGGGTGAGAAGATGTGGGGAGGAGGGAGCAGCACCAGGGGGAGACTTGGGTCTCAGGGTACCAACTCATGGGCTTAGTCAGCTCTGCGGCTCATGAGACAATCTCTTTCTTGTTAGTCTATGCTTTCAATTACAAGTTTTTCTTTTCATTCTCTTAAAAAAAAAAAAAAAAAAAGGAAATCTCATGCTGAGATTATGGAAATTGAGTCTTAAACAAAAGTTAAGTGCTGGAGGCTGATCTAATGATACCATAACTGCCTGGCCCCAGTATTGCTGTACCTTAGTCATAATCATGTACCACATCTGTACTGTTTAAAGTCACATAGCAAATTATTAGCACAGTAGTCACCTTCCTAAATTCATCTATTATGATAGACACTGCATTGGATACACAGATTTTACTACAGAGAATACCTGGAATAATGCAGTGTGAAGTAATAACTGAACAGGTTAACTTGGTATAATGAGATGCTGAAGTAACTTATCTATCAAAAATTAAGTTTCTATGGATGATTACCACCACCACTTTGCTTGTCCTACAGTTGTTCTGTTCAGCGACAATCTCTGATGCAGAGCCAATGTTTAAGTCATTAAAATATTTAGCTGTACTCTTCATCCAGCACAGCTCCCCCAGCCAAATTCCTTCTTAATTTCAGTCTTCTCATTGGGTGCTCTGGGATGAGAATTGATCCCAAAGGTCTCTTTAAGTCTGCTAGCTACAGGAGACAGACTTTGCTTTCAAAAGCCTCTTTGGTCGTTATCGATACTCTCTCTAACATTAACTACTATTAAATCCTCTAGCTTGAAGCTGCAGACTGACCTATGGAACATTACAGGGCATTTTGAAGCTTAATAGGGAGTACACTAACAGCTCTCAACCCTCTTCTGGAGACACCGATGCTCAGATGGGACGTGACCAGGTAATGATCTGTCTGAAGCCAAGAGCAATGAACTTGGCTTTAGGAGTGAGGGAAATGCATCCTTGCACAGAAAGCCAGTGCCAAGGCACTTCGGCAAAAGAGAAGTTTGGATGAATTTTCTTTTAGGAAAGTTTCAGCTGGATACTTAGTTTAAACACAAAACTCTACAGCCTATCTACATAGCCACAGTCCTCACACAAACTGTATTTTGTGGTCTCCATTTTGGGCTGGGTACCAGCTGAAATCTCTCATGATGCAACACAACTCTTCTCCCATCACCATCTGTAACCCAAGCAAAAGCACCAAAGAAAAATTCTTTGGAAACAGTCAGCATTTTATGGAAAAGGCTATAATTATTAACCTGACCTCCTCACAATAGACCTGCATGTCCACTGTGCCAGTGGGTTACTCACTGCCAGTCACATTAACGGACTGGGTTAATATATATCTCTACAAAACACAATAACTAGTTCTACTTGACTTCTGTATCCTTCTGAAAATTCAGCTGCCACTCCTCTTTGCACCCCTCCCTTACACCTGGGGTAACCTCACTTAACTAATGCATTACTGTGAGTATGCTCTTTGCCACCTTCTGCTGCTGGACTTACACCTTCCTGTTTTAGCATAGTGTCCTGGCTGAATTCCTGGCCACAAAAACACTGCAGAGAGCTGTGAGTGAAATACTTTTGTTCCACCAGCCACCCTATCCCTCCTTCCAGAAATATAAATTTCATTTCTCTGAGTACCAAGTACCTTCTCTCCCCCTTTCTCACAGCACATCCTCTTTTTATCCTAATTTTCTTGACCCAACAAGCTCAGGTAGATGTCTTTACTGGATTACTTGAAGTCACTGGTTAACTTTCAGTGTTTCTTTTAAGAAGGCATTGGGGTTTGGCTGTTCTGGTTGTTGCTTTTTTTTGGTTTTTAATGGACATTTTCATATCCATTCGGAGTTACTTTGGCGATTTCTATGTCCCAGGGCAAAATGCAGAAGAGCTTTGCCTTTGCTGGGGGATGTATACATGTGCGCCGAGAGCACTCTGACAGCGGCCCTTCCATCACGCAGCAACCAGGGTCACAAGCCAGTGATGTTTTATTTTAAACCATGGTCATCTATTCTCCTGTTAGAGCTTCTCATACCCTAGACTGACAGCGTTATTTTGGAAGATCAGTTTGGTCTTTATCTTTTTGATTTAGGACCATCTTATTACTCTAAATGTATTACTGCACTGGAGTAATATTGGGATCAACACTGTGGCCAGAATGTAAATAAATGCAGGTTTATATACTTCACTCAGCATTTAAGGAAAGTTTATTAATACACAATTAGGTGATGGGTTGAAGGTTTGTTTGTTTGTGGGGTTGTGGTTTGCTTTTTTTTTAATTTAAATAAAGTACTGAAACCGGCCACAAAATGTTAGTAGTATAAGTTGGTGTTTCTGGCTGTGGTTGCTTTTAAAACATAATAGCTGAATCAATACAGTGCTATTGACTTCCCTGAAACCAGCCAAGGGAAAGTTCTACCATCTTCAGAATTTATTCTTCCAAAAACCCTGGTTTTCTACCAAAACTTCCAGTTAGTGATTATTTATTGACTGGGATGGATTATGGTCTTGAATATACTAAACCCTAATTATAACTTCACACTTGGATTCCTGGCATAAACTTCTCCTTTGGGGAGCCGGCGCCAAGGTTCGCTTCATCGGGCTGAGTCAGAGCTACTAGAGGAAGAAGTAGGGAGGAAAACCTATATGGTACGAAGTAATGCTGTAGTAAAATACAACAGTGCCTTGAATGAGGAGTTTCCAATATTTTTGTCTACAGCAAGTTATTCTAAGAGCCGCTGCTTTGTATGAAGAAATAAACATCTTTACGTTACTGACCTGTATCACATACAGCCATGAAATCAAAGAGCAATTGTAGGTTTTTTCTGCTTTTTAGATATTTATTTCTCTTCCCTGGTGCTTAAAGAGGGCCGACTGTATGCAGATTATACTCAGTTAAGTTTCTAGCATCTTTATACATTCTAGACTACTAAATACAATTTTTCCCTCTCAGAAGGTGAAAGTATTGAGTCATTTTTTTAAAGATATGATAGAGGTTATTGCTCATAAAAAGAAAAAGCCGGTGGTTCAAGGCAAGACTAAGTGAAACCGAGCTGCAGCCTCGGAAAACCACGCCTGAGTCTCTGAGACTCAGGCTCCCAGCTTCCCTGTTTCACTCTGTTCACCCTTTCCTGGCTTAAATCAGCCAGGCACTAGCAGCTTATCCAAGATCATAACATGGATTAGCAAAGGCTCATCGGATGGAATCGTGTGCCAGAGATAATTATGGTTTAAAATGCAAGAGCCTGGCAGGAAGAGATTGTCATTTGTGAAGCCAGTCCATTTAATGGAGAAATAACCCGCATATTACAGTAGGGGATAATTTGGCATTTACAGTTTCAGTGGCTCAGAGACATAAAATACAGTCTCATCAACGTGTAAGATTAGAAGTAATTAGCCCCTATATGGTAAAGTCATCAGTTAGAAACTAGACTCCATCTGGGGAATTTTTGTAATGATGCCTCAGGGAGAAGTAAGATGGGACCTTTGACTTACATGATTTGGAAGGGACTGAGACCTAATTAAATCTGCAAAGATGCGGTAACTGCAGTAAAAGGGATTTTTAAATATGAAAAATATTCCTTTTCTCTAAATAAACTAGGTATATCATACTCTGGAACAGCAAGAGAATTAATCAAAAGACAGCGAGCAAAGAGCTGCTGTGAGACTGCCAAATAGAAGATGATACAGGATTATACAGAATTGAAGAACATTTAATAAGAACTGGAGAATATTTAATAGTTCTTTTTTTTCAGGATATGGTTTTGTTTATTTGAGTTGAGAATATGTTTTTTTTTGAATGTTTCTCCAAGTGCATAAGTTATAATAAGCACCAATTGTCTTAAATAGATAAAAGCTAATTCTCTTGCAGAAATAATATACAATTTGCTTTTTCACTCATTAAAAAAGCACAAACTTGCAGTTTTTCAAAGAGGGATACACAGACTTATTATATTTTTGCCACTGAGTTCTGTAAAGCACTTAGCATCTTCCACTTTCTTAAAAAGGCTTGACACTTTGTACTAAAGAAACGAAAAATTTTAAGTTAACTTCTCAGTAATGATTGCCTCGTTTACATGATTTATCTCTTCCCAAGGAAAAAAAAAAAAAAAAATCACTGTATGATATTAACATTTTTCTACCGTATCTTGATGCTCTGCATTTTGTCAATACAGAGCTGGATCATTAAAGCCTGGAAGCTAAATGGAAAAGTATTTTAAGGCTGTGAAATGAAAGTGGAACAACAGAAATACACTGATTTCAAAGAGAAAAGAGCACCAAGATGACATACGTAAGTTTACACACCTTCTTTAAAAAGACTAATTAAAACTGGATCAAACTCATATCATCATAGGGAGGTCAATGCTGGAAGAAGTTACCAGCTAGCCATCATTTTTTTTCTACATTTGAAAGTAAGCCTTAGAAGCAATTTAATTCTTGCACATATGGCGGTGGTGGGGCTATATTTTTAATTTATTTATTTTATATAAGAACAATCTTCAGCCATTCCTGAATCAATTCAGTGTTTTAATCTGCCATAAACCGTCTGTGAAATTATACACTATTTTGGATTGCCTGTAGAACTCTGAACTCAATCTTTCTTTCAGCAAGACTTGGTGAAAGGATATTAAACCAAGGCTCCAGTTATAAATAAATTATCCCATACAACACATGCACAGTGGACTGTACAACGACTAAAAACATGTCACTAGCATGATGGCCAAAACTACTTAATTAATAAAAAGAGCCCCATACAAACCAGCTACCAACAATAAAGACGACACCACTGCATCTCACTGGGGATGATTAGAGCTATCGTAACTCAAATACTATCACTCTGCTCCATGAAGATGAACAATCCATCATAAGCATTTCAAAGTGGATTAGTGTTCTCCTTTAATTACAGTACATATATGAATGGTTTCTCCTCTGCATAGTAGGATTGACCCTATTTGGTCTGATCCATGTGTCATTTTTGCGGATATCTATCTGTGCGTAATGCAATTCCACCAGCAGCTATAGTGAAGAAGTTCACTGGGGTCTTTCTTTACCAGAAGAAAAAAATATAGCCGCTCACTCTGATTTTAGTAGAAGAGTGTGAGCGTCTTGATGGCTACTCAATCACCACGAGAAAAATCAACAACAATCTAAATGCTCAAGTATTTCAAGCCTTCAAGTGACCTTTCAAGAGGGTTGCAGTTTGAAAATACAGTGTGAGGAAAACAATGGATTTTTTAATTCATCTTCTATCCAAAGCCTTTGCTGAATGTCCTTTAGAGATTGCTAGAAATGTAAATTAAACAGCAGTAGGGATCAAAACTTAAAAAAAATGAATTAAAGAAAAGGTGGGCTGGTGTCCAGCTGGTGATCTGGGTCAAGAAACATATATAACTATTTATTTTCGATTACGTGCGTTGGGAATAGTCTTCAGCTTTCAGAAGGAAAGCAGTATCTCCTCAGATATTTAGGCAAACCGGGAAAGACAAAGGTAGACACAAGAAAAGAAAGAAAAAATCCTTACAGAAAAATTAGTCCCACCCTAACAGAGCAGTCCCTGTGCAAGAAAATGCAACAGAGAGAAAGAAAGAGGAGAGAGCTTTACTGGGAAAGCTCTGGGGACTAAGGAGGAGGCCTGCAAAGAAAGCCTGGCTCCATATACACCAGAATAGAACAGCACAGCTAATGCTTTTAAAGCCGAGAGAGTTTTCTTGGTTGTTTGGCCTTTTTTTTGTTGTTGTTTTTCTTTGTTCCAACTAAAAGCCAAAGAAAAGTTGACTATTAAAGCCTCTGCATCTTTGGACAGAGTAGTGGAGAGTCTCAGGTTAAACAAAAATAAAAGTAATTGCAAAGAACAGTCAAGACAAGAAAGACTGCATTTATACAGAGAGCATAAAAATAGCAACCAAAGCAATACTAACCATGAGAGTTATAGTAAGAATACACAGTGTAGACACACTAAGTAGTCCAGAACACCTGCTAATTTTTAAAAAATGGATATCAATATCTCAGGCATCTAAGAAATGGGATGGATTAAAATAAATCAGTGGACAGGATGAAAAAAAACCCCAGTATAAATTACGTAGAAATGACAATATCAGACTGACAAAAGAGCAGAGCCAAGAACCAAGGAAAACATGCAATATACTAGGTAAATAAATAAAACACATACAGCAACAACTCAAAATCTCCTTACATTCTATTTCCATCCTACTGCAAAAGTGTGCTAAAACCCAACATTTTCCCAGAATGGCCTAGAAAGGGGACTGTTACTACAAAATATGGCACTAAATAAGTGGGAACTTGATAGAGATCTACAAAAACTGCAAACACCTTTCAAAAGATAGGAAGGGGAACGGAGAGATGTGAAACTACTGGATAGATACATGCACTATGAAGATAATTTTCCCTGCACAAAGCATAATTAAATTGTGAGCCTAAACAACCAGAATCAGGATAAAGATGTAACTGGATCCTTGCTCTGACCCAGTGTTGCTACTAAGTTCCCATCACAGGGCCTCTATGAGAGATGCTGTCAGCATCCTTTAGAAATATTTAGGAAGATAAGATCTTAAGAAATAATGCAGAAGTAGTTTCAGAATGGGCTTTTTAAGTTGTTTCGGCTGTTTGAGGTAGGATTCTGTTTTGGTTTTGCTTTGGTTTGGTTTTTTTTTCTGTTATTCAAAGCCATAATGACAGTAAACTCCTATACATAGCTAAGTGGTATGTTGCATGTATTCATGAATATAAGGAACTGCAGGGTTTTACTGCAAGATGACATATCTAGGAGACTAACCCACCTTTCATGTAAAGACAATCTGCAAGAAAATTTTACCCTTGCCAAGGAGTAAATTGTTCAAATAACTCTTCTATTCAATTATTTTCGTATGTATAAATTACAAAAACCACAACAAAAGCAGCCCGTAACCGCTGTTCTCTTTGATGTATACTTTCAGAGGAATTCAATAAATTAACAAAACAGAAAGGTATTCCAAGGTTCCACATCAAACTTATTTGTGCCAAACCAACGTACACTGGTCTGAAGAACAAATCCCTGTTCTAAAATAAAAGCCAAGCTGTTTATCTAAAAACAAAGCAGCACGTCAAAGGCTTTTGCCCATCCCATTTTATGGGACAATACCCTAGAGAACAAGGTCATAATTTTCATAGTCTGTATCGCTGTTAGGAAGCAAGACAGATTTATTGTAAAGATTTGTCAGCAACAGCAGTGAGGTCACCCTGCCCCAAAACACAGAAAATATTTGTCTACCTGTAACCCTATTAGAGCTGCAGGCTAAATATTTCCTTACCCAACCCTTTGGCTTGAGAAAACGTACCTTTACCTTATAAAGATGTAATTCTGCATCAATATTCGGCTAATCGGGGGTTTACTGTCATTAATTTAGATAATATACATCCATCTTAGAAAAATAGCAGCTTCTTTAGTTTAACCTTTCTTTTAGCCTTCCTTTTTGACTGTCACACAACTAGTAATCCAATGCTCACAAATGACCTCCTGTGCCCCAATCACGCCATAAGAATCAATGGCAGAAAATTCATAAACCAGATTAAGTTCTACAGCATTCACTTTGATGAATTAGTGGAATTTGTTCCCTTGAGCTGCTCAGAGTTAATCTTTGATTTTTAGCTGAGTGCACTGCATTGGAAAGAATAAACTAGCAACACATTTTTGTTACATAGCTGTAGTGGAAATAGAGCTCCAGCATCCATTGCAGTAAAGTTGAATTTTAAAGATTTTTGGCTGCTTATCTCCACTATCTCACTACTTAAAGCAATATATGAGGAAGAACTGTCCATAGTGAAGTGTTTCTATATAAAGTTTGAGACTATTACATTATACAATAATGATTATACTTCCCTATCTGGTGTTGCACCACACTAGAATGAGGCACAGCTGAGGATCATTTTCCCCACAAAGCTTTAAGGATGGCAAATGATCCCAAAGTGAAAACTTAACTCCATTGCATAACATGTTTCATTCAAAGTAAAATTATTATTCACCATTTAAATTAAGGATTGCAAGGGAAATTCATTCTGAGCTTTTTCCATTTCCCTCATACACGCAATTTGGCTAACGAACCAAGAAACTAATTAGTGAAACATCTCAGTTTATAGCAGGTTGAGGTAATCTTTAGCCAGGGCACAGTTAAAACTCCTGCACTGTGAAAAAGAAGAGTTTTCATCTTCAGAAGCAGCACTGTGGAGTTAATGAGCCTCCTTAATACAAAGCATCAATGATGGCACCATTTGCCCAAAGACAAGAGACTTCACCTCTACCCAGCAGCGCTTACCAGACAGCAGCAGGGTCTGGGTAAAATCTCTACACAAACACAGCGTACCATCCTTGACACCCCAGAGTCGAACCCAATCCCACCTCTTCATGCATCAGTATGAATGCCTTGCAGTTAGTTGGGGTAAGTGTATCAAAGGAGGAGCTCGCCAGAGCTGGAAGAGGGGTACAGCCGCAGGAGTAAGGGAAGGACCTCTACAAGACATGGGTATGTTCTGAGATACTCCCTGTATGGGGCCGTTCATCTCGTGCAGCTCGGTTATGTACTCCTACCAAGGCATTTGGAGCACCCCATCCAGTATTCTAGTAGCACTACAGTGCGTGTGCCACAATTTGGGAATCCCAGATTTAGAAGAAGTTAATTTAAACACAAGAGCGCTTCCATGGATGATCCTCTGCTGATACCCTTTCTTGCAATCAGCCTGTGCAACCTCAGATTGAAAAGGATACTGGAAGTGGAGCCTGACACATCCCCATTTAACAAGCCCCAGAACTGGACACAGTTCAGAAATGGGATCTGGGCAGACTCAGATCACTACAAACATGAAGGGAAAGAAATTTGAACTACTCAAACATTATTGAGCTGCAATGAACTAATCACTTAGGCAAAAGACCAAGAGTCACGAACAGCTTAATGTAAACATCTCTTCAGCATGAAATAACAGACAAAAAGGAAAACAAGGATTAGTTTGCATAAGGAGCAGAATGCATTATGGAAACTACAGGAGCACTAAACATAATCTAGTGATATGTTTAAGCACTCTGTCTACTACTTATTCTCCTCTGTATAATTTTAAGGGGACCTACGTTTTTTAGGTATATCTGTTACTTTTAGCCTTTAGGTGCTAGGTGCTCTTATAGCAAGAACGTAGGAAAGCGTAGTAAATATGGGAAGATATGTTTCTTTAAACTCAGTGCATCAATAACCACATATTTGCTAAAAAAAAATTAATTCACATTCAACCAAGAGTTCCTCTGAGGTTTGAGCTCAATCCAACGCTATATCGTAGAAGTCAGCCACTTCCTTTTTCCTTAGAATAGTAAAGAAAAAGGAGAATGAATTTGACTTTATTTACAGCAACAGGAATATTATCAGAAGCGTGAGTCTCGGTAATTGAGTCAGAAGTGGAAGGAGAAGTCTCCCGTGACAGCCTGTAATTGTCAGAGCTCCAGCTAAACTCAGCAGACACAGATTCAAATAATATTTTGAATGCTTAGATAGTACCTGTAGCGAACCTGGCCCCCGCACCTCTAGAGATTTGCTTCTCACTGCATTTTGGTCCTTCCATTTTAATACAGCAAATATTAACCAGAAAACTGTATGGGTAATTCTCCACTTCCTGCTAAAAATAATTCATATGTAAGCGCACAAAAAATTCCATCCCCTAGCAACTGTGAGATTCCTGCTTGAAACAGTGATGGGAAAGATGGAGCTCCAGGAATGTTAGAGTCAAGCAAGGATTTTGCAGGTGTGATCACCGGCTGCACAAGTTTTTGCTGAATGCATTCAGATTTACTGTAGAAATTGGCCTGAAGTATTACTGAATTTTGGAAGCCCTGATTAAAATAAACTGTGTTCGAGATACACGTACTGCAAAGAGACTTTTGATTCCAGGGAGAGCTCTGCACAAGCTGGAAGTGTTAGGCACCAGAACAACAACAAATTAAAGAAATGAATCGTCTCCAAAAATATTATTACTGGTTTCCAGAAGCAAGCTAAAATGCAGTTGCTACCTGAGGAGCACAAAGGGGAAGAGAAACAACATTAAAAGTAATAAAGCAGAATTTGGATGTGAGGTGGCAGAGCAGCTCACTGAAGATCCAGACAGTAGATGAGCATAGATGATTAAGACTAGGTCATTACACAGGAACCTGCTGTGATCATCTATCAGCTGGAAGGCAATCCCAGCAGATAAAATAACGCCCCTTGCTCACTCTTTCCTTAGATTCTTCTCACAAACGTGAAATAGGACTTCATTTACCAGCCTGTAAAATGCAGACAGTTGCAGCCTGCTGAAATATTCCTCAGGTATCTCCCTCCTGCCTCTTTCTGACCCTTTTGTTCCCAGAGCTGGACGAGCTCCTGGAAGAAGGCACTGAAACAGTCCCTAAACTTTGCACAAGCCTATCAACCCCACATTCATGCTTCTTTCTTTAAACGCTTCTCATATGCATTTCCTAAGCAGTCCCATTTGTTCAGAGAGAGGTTCCAAGCACTCACACAATTCTAGAATCCCAGACCTGCCCCAGTCAGGCACTACGGAGGCTGTGGTGCTGCACTATTGCAAACCCTCGCACCCCATGCCAGACTTGCAGGGCGAAAGCAGTGGATGTTACGCAAGAGAGGGCCCCTCTTACCGCCCCCTGATGAGCCCTGAGCAAGAAAAGCCCCCCTGGTTTTATGGAAGAGGGCTCAGAGACTCATTTACAAGCCCTTTTATCTTCCCACCTGCAAGAGAAAAGGGACCTGCAGTGGCGTTTGGCTTGTGCTCTCACATCTTCCTCCCACGTACGATAACCAAGTTAGCCCACATTTCCCACAGGAGAGAGGTACATGAAAGCAATCGCTAATAGCTCAGCTGCTGGTGGAAGGCTCTGTGTGCTGCCAAGGGAGGTCCTGGCTCTGGGCAGCACGGCAGCCTAGAAATTGCCATCAACCACACAAAGTTGAGTCAAGAGACCAATGCAGATTGCTGGCCAACAATCTTGGTCTCCTGCCTCCACGAAGCAGGGAAAAAGATGATCAAACCTTATTTAATAATCTCACATTGCCCCTGTGAATGCAGGTATCAAGGAGATAATACAAACGTGGTTGTATTTGGGATCACTCTGTGACACACAGATGAATTTTGCTCTTAAGACGGGGCCTTAGCACTTCGGTGAGAAACAGAATATCTTTTATCCCAAACATAAAAGCACTTTTCCTTTGAGCACAGAAGTGTCTTTCTGCTATCTTACTTGTAACCCTTAGATTAATTTGCTGTTCTAAAATGTTTGTAGGTGATATCACGACAGTTTCCTTCTAAAGAGATTTATTTTACAACTAAATGGCTGGTTTGCGTTCTGAAGTCTCAGCTACAAAGCTCCGTAGGTGTTTTTCTTTTTTTTTGGGGTGGGTCTTGAGGATTAACACACTAGATCTCTGTACTATTTGCTTTTTTCAGTCATCCTGCTATGAGGCATCTCTCCAAGATTTACCTTCCTTCTTACCATATCCTTGGCAAGAAATGCATTTTAGTTAGCTAATTAAATATAGTTGTATTGTACATCAAATATCAGTAATAATATAAGTCAGTAATGTTATATCTACTGTGAGAACAAGTTGCATTATACTTTTTAAGTGTAATATATCGCTGTGATAACAAATCAAGCTGCTGCGCTTTTAAATCTTTGCTTGGCAATGTGACTAGCAAGCACCAGGGTCCAGCAAGTAGTTCTCAGGAAAGAGGATGCTGTAGTGATGAAGGCTGGGATCCTCCTCTATGCACCTTCCCAACGATGATGCAAAGCCTTAAGTGTCTCTAGAGGAGCCTGTGAAGGCAAAGCCCGGGCAGCTGCTCTGCTCCTAGGTCCAGCT
Organism: Cuculus canorus; assembly: GCF_017976375.1. NCBI lineage: Eukaryota > Metazoa > Chordata > Aves > Cuculiformes > Cuculidae > Cuculus > Cuculus canorus. The sequence continues at coordinate 30,606,695 of NC_071407.1, forward strand.
GCTACCAGCTTTTTAACCAGCCCTCAACCTAACATGCTTATCCTCCTGGCCACATTCCCAGTGCTTGTGTGAGGCTGTGCCCTCAACTTTCTGCCCCTCCTCTGGATCTCCAAAGTATTATCGACTCTCCTCTTCTGCATTCTACATCAGGTAGGGCATGCTTACACGTGCATCAGAAACTACTGTTTTTTCTCCATTTTGCAGTTTTCTTAACACGAACAATTAAACTTCTATGCTGACTGAATACTAGTATATCCCAGCATTTCAAGATCTGATCTAACCTAAAACAGCTTATGTTTTTATATATGCTTTTTTCCCTTCCCTTCTAAAGCATTCCAGTGTCTTTCACAAGCTGCGATCATAGAATGATTAAAATTAATATTCTTTGGAACAGTCAGTAGAAGGCATAGTGATAACTTGCCTTCACGACCCATTTCAGTGGTGCAAAAGAGGGAAATCTTAACTAAGCACAACAGGTAAATGTCAAGGGACAGAGGAAATCTGTGGCATGCTTAGAATGCATTAAGTGTAGCCAGTGTTTCTTCTTAAGTGCAGCAAAGTACATAAAGGTATTTTTTTTATCACAAAGTTTACATGGCTCCAAAAAGTACACCCTTTTTGGAGCATGCTAAATGTAATACTTTGTTCATCAAGTTATGATTTCTACCAGATGCATAATGCCTACATTTCTAGGTGACCCACTCATCTTCTACCACCAATGTCCATAAATAACCAAAAATGGTCATGAAAAGCAGCAAAAAATACCTATATTTTATATATATATATATATATTTTATCTATCTATCTATGTAAGTACCTATAGGCAGAGACAGGCTCCTAGAAATTGTCAATAACCCTGACCAGGTTCGCTTGAGCTCTGGAGGATGCAAGCACAACGCTCACATTCGTCTCCATTAATATTTTTAGTTAGAAACTGAAGAACAGTAAAACAAACTACGCTTTAAAAGAAAATACACATTAGTCTTTAGACTAACAGTTATTATCTCCCATCACCAGACAACAGTGAGATACAGGGTGATGGTTTAAGATTTTTTTTCAAAATTTTAAGGACTCCCTGAATTTTAAGGGCTGGAAAACACTGGGCTGTAAGATAAATGGCACTGGCCCTGACACGTGCTGCGTATCCTTAATACATCTGGACTCCAGCTGGAATTAAAGCTCATATTGCAGTAGCAATTAAAAGACAGAACTAGGTCATGAGCTGTATGCAGGCAAAGATAAAAAAAACCACCAAACCCTGAAGAAAGCAGTATTTGCCCTAAAAATTTTGGCATTGAGAAATTCAGAAATATGAGATTACAAAAAGAGGGGGCTACGACGGGAAAATAGGAGTTTAGGTGCTTCAGCAGTGTCATGCTATGCACTAACCTTTTCCCCAAGCAAAGGCTGTTAGCACTCAGCAGTTCTTTGTGTTATGACAACTTAATTTCCAGGAGAGGGCAGGGAATGGCCGAGGTGGCAGTGCTCAGCACCCACCAAGCTCTGAATACTGGCTGAGGTACTCAGCCCTGTACACGTGGGTGGGTGCTTGCGTGCGTGATAGGTTTCTTTACACCTACGTAAAACATTGTTTGCAAGAGTAATTTCTGTGGCTGGGAGAATTTTATAAAGGAAACCATAGCAACCCTCCTAAAATCTATGTCCATTCTGGTGCGCAGCTTTTTCTTTTCTCCTGTTAAGTTCTGTATCTCCATCCAACTATTTTATTCCTTATGGAGAGGACTGGGTGAGAGGTATATACCCGCGATGCACTCTATGGTATATCATACTCAGTGCGACAATGCACACTGTACTATCCACATCCAATTCTAGATGCAGAATGTGAGAATGAAATCACATTGCTCCAAAGCCTTTTTTCAAAATTGTGCTGAGAAATTTCCTGCTGTTATCTGCAGGTCAGCACGGAACCTCACTGCAGACTGCTCTTCTGGTTTTGCAATACTGCACACGATCATTAAAGAAGAGGAGCACCCACCTTCGATTTAACTGGTGTCTCACTTTCATTCACTCAGTCGTATGAGCAAAAGAAATGGTTGAACAAAATGTTAGCAAAGTGAGAGCAAGCCACATAGTTGTTGATTAAAGCTTCTTTTCAGTACAGATTAGCCTAAAGCTGATCTGTTAACAAAAAATGACATCGCCTGTTAAAGCCAAATATTACCGAAAGAAAAAAAAATGCTTTAAGTACATTTCCAAAATAGCCCTCACTAGGCACAAGAACCATGGTCCAGATTGATTTATACATTCGATCATCTGACAGCCGTGAATGTATTGGTTTCATCTATGTGGCCGAAATGCCAGACACGAGGAGAGCTGTAGCAGCAGTCCTCGATGACATGGAGAGAGCAGACTCCTGCTCAGCACCTGAAAAGCAGCCGTTGGCAGTTTCAGAAGAGACAGTAGGCAGAAGAAGGGGCCTACAGGAAGGCTGGAGAGGGGTTCTTTATCAGCAAGTACGGGGATCGGACTAGGGGTAGGGGTTTTAAGCTGAAAGAGGGGAGATTCAGATTAAGTATTCGGAAGAAATGTTTTCCTGTGATGGTGGTGAGCCACAGGAACAGATTGTCCAGAGAAATTGTGGCTGCTCCATCCCTAGAGTTGTTCAAGGCCAGGCTGAATGAGGCTTCGAGCAACCTGATCCAGTGGAAGGTGTCCCTGCCTGTGGCATGGGGGTCAGAACTGGGTGATCTTTAAGGTCTCTTCCGACCCAAAGCTTTCTGTGATTCTAAGAGTTGCAGAGTGCTCCTGCTCACATACGGCCAAGAGCTCTCCCTTGCCCTCACTTTCCCCTGGGGACTTCTGAGACAAACTACACAAGATATTTCCCCAGACCGCCCAGATGATGTGTGCTCAACCTCCCAACTTCTTTTTACAACTACGCAGCCCTAAGAGATGCTACAAATCTAGATCAACAGAACTATACAAATAAATGCAGTCAATGACATTCAAACAGATAGATTTGAAACGCGATCCCAGAGGTGCTGCACACCACCCATGAGAGCTGCAGCTACAGCTACCTTCTGCTCAGTCTCCTGATGTTAAAACACATTTTTCCCCCCCATCTGTTTATCCTGGGTTATACTACAGATATAAGGGAAATTTTATCTATGTTCTCCAGAATCAATTTTTCACCTTCCAAAAGACTGCCAAAATAACTGTCAAGAGGTAATTTTGTCACTGTTTACTGTACGTTTGTTCTGCACTGCTACATCCTCTGTCACTTACAAAGCCTGCACTGATGGTCTTCGGTCACTAGGAAAGGTTTATATCAAGGCAGTGAAGATGTATTTTTAGTCATTTGTGATACAGCCCTCAACAGGACCCTAATTATTCATGGTAATACACCATGAACAAGTCAGGATACAACACTTAGCAAGAGGTTGCATATACTTTACAGGGAGCAGAGGAAATAATATGCATGTGCAAAAGAGATAGTAGTCATCACTGTATGCCAAACAGTAGTTTACACTGAATTTTCCCAGTTGTGCGTGGTGTACTGTCAGGTGTCAGACAATGCCACAGGAGGTGGTCACAGCCATAATTCCACAGCGAGAGCAAAGCTCTCGGAAATGTGTTGCCAGGAAATGTAAAAACACCAAAAACGACAAAGTGATTGCTACAGAAAAACACCGCAGTATTATTCGGAGTAATTCATGCAGATCACTTGATTTTGACAGCATCTGAAAAGGATTTTTAAGATTCACCCACAACTGAAGCGAATATCTTGCCAGTAATAGATTAACCCTTCTATCAACTCAGAAAACTATTAAAGACTTTGTGGAAAGATAACATATTTATCTCTGTGACCACTGCTGTCACAAACCATAGAAATATCAAACAGTTTCCCACAGTTGTTCATTACTGCAATGGTTAGAGGAAGACTCCAGTGTCTAACAATATTCCTAATACAGCTTCTCTGAATGTAAGCAAATGATACTAAAAAAGTCATTAAAAAAACTGAAGTTTACTGCTCATGATGCTAGAAATTGTTTCGAAAGACACCACTGTCAACTAATGAATGAAAAGGAACACACTCTTACAGCTAATTTCACTCGCAGCACAATACAGCAATGCAGAGCATAGACAAGTCAGTTCTTGAAGGCTGTGAAATAAAAAGTTTTCAGTCAGTGTTCTTTAGTCATCTGCTGCAGTTAATTAGATCTGGAGGAGATGCTTTGTTTGTCAACTGTGGCTACATCACAAGTCTGTGGCACAAAGCCTCGATATACTTTACAGCTTATATTTCTTCTAATGTGGGTTAAAAAAAAGTGGTTGCTTTCTGCCTGTTAGTAATTACTGTCAAACATTAGGTGACAGTTCAGTAGTTGTCATTTAAGTATATTAAAGCAGACCTTCAGGCTCAGAACTTACCCCCCTCCCCGTAGCTCTGAATGATTTCACCATCTGCTGTTCAACCAGAAAAGAATCTGGGGCTCTCTCTCCTCTTGCCCCCTCTCTGCTCTTCTGCTCAAGAAATCAAATCTGCCTTGGACATCACTAGGTGTCAGCGCTGGGCCCGCATAAAACCAAAACTGTTCAGGAGCTCAGCTAATTCCTGAACTGATTATCCCCCTGGGAAAAAGAAATGCAGTTTCCCAAAGAATTATGCAACTCAAAACTTGACAATTAATTTTCCCTGCACGAATTTCACATGCCATGGGAGTCTGACTGATGTGTTACACTGTCACACAACCATAATTAATGCATGTTGCACATCACCGATGGGTATCTGAGGCAGGTTTAGGCCTGGGACCACACACATAGGGTTGAGTGCCACTGTTCTCTACTCACATCTCCCTCTCTGGAAGGATACAGACAGAAACATTACATGAAACAAGCAATATTGTATGACAGAAAAACATTCTTGAGACATGCCCTGGGGAGATATCAGCGTGGGGTTGAGCTTGACCACAAAGAGGACAGGGACTACTGCTCCTCCAGGCCTGGCTGTTCTCAGACACAGAACAGGATTTCCAGCAAAGGAACACAAGGAAAACAAGTAAAACCCTTTATTTTAAGAAGTTCATTCTCATTGCAGTTTTATCTGTGCTGTTGCTGTACTTAGTGTGTGCAGCCACACCAGCTCATCTTTTCCACTTAAAAGCCACCAGGCATCTACAAATAAGCATATAATTAAGGTAGTTACGTTGTTTAGTCTTTTATTAAGGTTAAAAATCAAACTAAGTCATAGACAATATCTTGTGGTTCCCCTCCACTGGAGACTGTTACCCGGTCACAGATGTGGCACTGCTGGCTCCAAGGTCCTACACACAACATACATGGGAAGTCCCATCAAGGACATGAGGACCATGAGACGCACCTCCTGCTCCAGGCTCTGCACCATAGCCAGTGACAACTTTGTGCTATGTTTGCTGAAGTTTGCTCTGTGGCTCTGACCTGGGGGAGCAGTAGAGTAAATAGCTGATATTCAGCCAGCACTCAACCCTCTGAGGGCCACACTCACAGATCTTGCTCGATCTTCACACTGGATTTTCTGGTCTTTCTGCTTTACCACAGCTCCCAGACAGCTGCAAAACAATAGCTAGAAAATTTCTTCTACCTGTACTTGAAGACTTGTCTTTTATTCTGTATACTACCTGGGTTCAGAACTAGAGGTTGGTATTGTTTCAGATACCTTAGCCCAGCATGACTACCATTTATACAAGCTTTGCAAAAGAAGCCCACGCTTGCACATTGATTTGGCAAAACCCATCAGCCGTAGCAATGCCCATGCCCGGGCAGAACAGCCACAATACAGAATGAGCTGAGCCAGACTTTTTTGCCTAATTTTAAAGACTTTTCAATAAATTTATATGAACAGCTATCTCTAAAACTCAGAAAACGCAGTAAAAACTAACACAACGCCTGACTTCCGCTCACTGCCAGAAAGAAACCCTTAAACAAAAATAGCTGCATGTGATCCTTTTTTTGTCCTAACTCAACAAAGGAGAAAGGATGTAGAAGAAAATACTTTCAAAACTGTGGTTATAAAGTTCAAGTTAATGTGCAACCAGTGCTTGTGGGGTTCTCTAAGGATCAGGAATTGACCCCATGGGCAGGGGCCAGAAAGGAATTTACCTGGAGAAACTTAATCCTTCTGCTGGGACCCTGCATATAGTAAGTGAAAGAAATGCTGCTGCCAAGGGCCATTCCAGTCTCTCCTCAGGCAGCAGCTGCCAGTGTGCCCTTCCAGCCTTTTGGCACTGGTCATTTTATTGCCTCCAGCACTCTAATGCTGAGGCTTCCTGGCACTTACGGACAGTAAACTGCTTCTATACGATGCCTCTGTGCAAATAGCTATTAGTAATCTAGTACACCTCATTTGTAAATACAACACTCCAAAATCTTTGCCATGTAACAAAGCTGATTAAAGACGAATCGGTTCATTCTCAATATCTCAATACAACCAACAAATACTCAACAGTTACTTAATAAAACCTTCACTTAAGCGTAAGTTTTGCATACCATCTGGAACAGTCATCCATTGCTTTTTTACTTCGTTTCTATTTTTGCCCCTTCAGGGTGCACAGAAAAGATGTTTCCACAGCATCTTACCACAACAATCGCAGTGGGTATAAGGTGATGCTTACCTCCACACTACCACTGCTGGCAGGCCAGCACAAACACAGGCTGATGGCTTGCAGAGCACCAGGAACAGTTCATGACTATTTATACTTCTCAACCCAGCTGTATCAAAAGCTTTTAAGTAATTAGTTTTCCCTCATTAAGAGATTCACTGCCTGAGGAAGGACACACAGGTGCTCCCAAGCCCCATCCTGGATTACAGGACAGCACTACGTGGGCTTGGAGTGGAAAGCTCAGAAATGCCAAACTGGGCTGATAAGGAGGGTAACACAACCACAATGTTTATTCAAATGGCAGAACTGCAGGTGTTATTTTGGCAAGATCAGAGACCATAACAGCAATAAAAATACTCACAAGACATTACCACAAAACGCATCAGAAAGATGAAGAATATTTATCAACATCACTTTTATGGAGACCAAAACATATTTTATGAGACATCAGCTGTTACAGTGATTTTTTTTACTAAAGTTTCACTCTGTCTTCAAAAAAGTCAAGTCTATATACCTCATGTACCGTAAAGTAAACTACAGAAGCAGTCAACGGGGCGAGTAGTGCTATTCCACTGCAAGCATATCTCTAATAAGATACGTGAGGCTTGTACCTTCTTACTGACACATCTAATACATTATTCCATTTTTCTCTTTTATACTTTTAGAAGCCAAATAGACATTCGCTAAAGTAATTTAGTATTATCACTAATGCATTCAAACACATCACTAAAAACTGTGTTGCTAAAATTGCATTACAGAAAAACCAGGTAAAACAGGCACTGTTATCTCCTTGAAAAAGATGGGCCTTATGCTACAGCACCTACTGATGCGAGTCTATTGAAACCAACAGGATTACTTACATGAATAAGGATTACTCCCATGATTAAGGAGTGCAGGATTACATTCATTGTTTGCATATCTCCTCTTATTTACATATCCCTATTTTCACCTCTTGTTTTTTTTTTTTTTCTTAAAGCATAGGGCATTTAATTACTGTTAGCACTAGATATCATTATGCTGTACTTTTATACCTCCAAATTTGGCTGTCTTTTCAATGTCAAATAAAATGCTTTTATGATCAAAATGAAGAAAATAAAGTAGAGGCAGCAGAATCCAGACTATGTAATTAAAAACAAACAAATAAAAAAGAGGGAAAGCTTGTTATCCACAATCAAACCTTATTCACGATTCATTTCATATTCATGCTCCTATCCACAGCCTCTGCTCTTGGGAGCTGATTATTTACATCAATTTTTTTTAACTGTGACAAGTAGCGAGTTAGCTGAGAGCTCTGAGGCAATGCTGATAGCATCACTATTGGAAAATAACAAAAATCAAACCAACCATTGAAATGAATATCGTAGGTATACTGATAATTAAAAATAAAGCAAAAAATGCTGATTTTTTCACTTTATGAAGGAGTGGTAAGTCGAGCTACATTTCATTACCCCAATCAGAAATGTATTTAGCTGAATAAAGGCCAACAGCACAAGTTACACTTACAACAGAGAATCAACATTTCTTAGGAGGATCGCACATATTCTTTCAGATTTACCAGTTTGACACTGGATTACATTACTCTCAGTTTCAGCTGCAAGAAATCAGACTTGGACTATAAGAACATTTTGTTTACAAGTGTGCTATAGGGATTTGAAAATTTAAATAATACCAGTTGATTTTAAAAGGCTTAATCCTAGCTTTACTCTCAGTTTTGTAGATACTGTATGTGTATTTTCTAGAGTTAAAAATAAAGATATGCATGCCTTGTTAGGCTTCTTTATGTCATTTTAAAAACAAAAACAATGCAGGCTATTTTTAGAAAGGCTGGTAAAACACTGCACATAATAGTTATTATAAACTGGAAAGAGCTTACAGTGAGTTCAGAAAACATCAAAAGTTGTATAAACTTACCAAAGCTACGTGTTTTCTTCCAAGAAGAGTAGTTTATGGTCAAGTACATTTGAGTTACAAAAGATTGTGTTTCCTGGGTCCATTTTGCATAAGGCTTAACCTGAAAATCCAACCGACTGTGTCGGGCACAGGGGAGGCACCGAGGTCTTTGCTCTCCAGAAGGCATTTTGGCGTTCTCCAGCGTTATGCGGTGGCTGGAGCATGGCCGGGACAACCGCCACTTGTTGCAATGGTAACAGGAAAAGCCAGGATCTGCCTGCTCAGGCTGCCAGGGAATGAATAATTCATGCCTTCCACCTCCCCACATTAGCATGCTGCTCAGGCAACTCCAATGAAGCAATTCATTTTGTCCTTTGTCTTCAGGAAAAGCTTGTTGGATTAACGAGGGTTATCTGTGATGATAAAACCTGGCCCTGCTGATTTATTTAGTCTGATTGGTCAGAATTTGTGTCCTTAAATGCAGGTTTTTCGGCCAGGATATAAATTCAGTTGTGTATACCCAACCTTAGGCAGGTGTGGGTTGTTTGGCTAGAGCAACAATATCTAGATACAGCACATGAATGGTTCAGTTTCTTGACTTAAATATTGAAGCTGGGCTCTTTGTTTCCAAGTGCTTCTTGAGGAAAGTTAAGAGGAAATCTCCAAGTATGCTGCCTGCACGTGGTTTGCACATATTTCTGTAATGACCTCTTGGATTTCTAAATAGCTAACACCTGGTTTCCAAAATGTTTGCCCTCTAAGTACAAGATATGAGGAAAAACCTGCAATGGAAACCAGAAAATTTGTAATTTTCTGTATAAAGAAACAGACTCGCATTGCAGGTTTCTCTTTAAAAGAGGGTTTTGAAGATGCTATTTTTTCAATGTGATAAATTTTATTTAAACATTTTTAATAAGTCACAATAGCACCATTATATTCCTCAGTGTTTACCATATGGAAATCTACAATAACTGAAAGTAGTAATAATAAAATAATCATAATTCTGATCGATTGATCACAAAGCTAATAATTAAAAGAATTAAAGAAGTAATAACAGTGAAGGCTTTTTAAAATCAATTACCTTTGTAGTTATATAATGCAGTATTAGGACATACAAACAGACTTTACCATTTTGTCTGATACTGCTAAGAGCAGCACTGAAATATTGTAGTAGTTTTGCTATCCATATTCTAAATAGGACTTGGGCAAGTAAGAGTGTAGCAAACATCTGCAGAAATTGTTTGAACTCACTAAGGATAAAGGTCTTAAAAATATGTGATTCAAGCAAGTTTGCTGTCAAAAAGGGTACTGAGAGAGTAAACTTGACTACAGTGTACAAAGGGCTTTACAAGGAGAAAATACCTTGGCTAGAAGTGCTTCCGAGGTACATATTTCTGATGGAGAATGTGATTACCTACTACAAAAATCTACTGAGTACACTGGTGACCTTTGCATTTTCTAGATAGCTTTCTAGAAGATATGCTTTTGCCAAACTAAAATACCAAAAATGAAAAAAAAAAAGTTATTTGACTCACAACAGGCATAAAGACTTAAAATATAGTAAACATAAGAAGAAATTCCTTAGAATCATTTTAGCAGTGTATTATGTTCATGTCGGTCATTGAAGTCTACAGTACATGTGTTCCTATTACTTGTGTATAGTGACTTTGGTAGTTTTTAAGTAAAAAAAAATAGCAATGATTTCAAGATTTAATTCAGAGAACCACTACATTGTAATGCAAATTAGACTGATGAATGTTTCATGGCAGACTTCATAACGTTTGCTGCTGAGTGTTTCTAGAACAACCCAGGTGAACTTACTTTTCCTCTCACCATTTTGTCATCATTCCATTTAAGACAAGAAAGAAAAACATCCGGGAGCACAAGGATATGAAATAATTATTATTTTGCCTGAGAACTTATAAATAAAGCTTATTTCTGCCTCTAATATTCTTATTCTAGTCTGTTTCAGACTGAGAAATACAGAATTTTATTCAGTCTTTGATGCAGATAGGGTTGAATGACTTTCAGGACTTTGATCACCAGCTTAAACCTGCAACAGGGTCAGAAGGGTTTGTGATTATCTGCTAGATTTTGGCATGAACTAGAATTTATTGTCTCCTCCAGGTTGCGGGTCCAGCAGAGTTTCGAGGTGGTAAATACAGAGATCACTGTTGAGGTGAACCTTTCCTATCATGGATTTCAAACAATGGCCAAAAATTATGTTTTCACCTGAAATAACACTATTTCTTCACCCAGACTAAATGTTGAAAATGTCCTTTATGATATGTGCAACATGAAAGAAAGGTTAGGCAGAAAGGGAGAAGATAACAGGCAGATACTGGCCAACTCAGTCCTGGGAAACATTTCCCCACAGGAGTTGCCGAGACAAAATTTACTCTTCATTCTGTATATATAATGATATCTCTGGCTGCAGCTGTGGAAAGGGATTATGCAGGTCAATAGCAGTAGAACAGCTTCAGCAACGAAGTTGGCAGATCCTGCAACTTCTCTGGAGGTCTCCAGGTAGATGGTGAACAGGAATGAGTGCAAAAACTATGGAGAAGGAAGAGTGAACAGCTGTCTATTGATGCTACGTGAGTTCTGCCTGAAAAATTTATTGACACAGTTGTAGCTCAGAATTCCTATTCAGCCAATGTCATGTATGCAAGTCAGTGACAGATTATGGTTGATTGTGCTTGAAAGCTACAGAAATGTTGAGTAGCATGAGCAGGAAGATGGAGTTCCCATCCATTGCCATCAAACTATCATCTTTTAGTGCTGTTGACAGTTTAATAGCTACTTCCGTACGTTGGAGAGCATTGTGGAGTACTGCCACTGTATTATTAACCTAGGCTGGAACTTTCCTGCAAATGAGGAGTGAAAACACTACACAAATGGAGCTTCAGAAACAGTTTGAGATTGCTCAGATTCAGTATGCTGCTCACAACATCAATCTCTCTAATTTCATTTCGGAAGGACCCAATAATACTTTAACCCCCAATTATGTTATCATACATTTTTTCAGATCAAATTGATTCAATCCCGTTTTAAACATCCAGATGGTGACTTTCAGTTCAAATTGAGAAGTTTTAATTCCTTCTGTTTCCTGTAGGCATCTGAGATGGATTGTGCATATGGGAGAGGTATGTAGTCAACCTGCGGAAATACAGTGCGTGGTGTTTCAGTTCGGGCCTGAAGGGTTACGTCCCTGTAGTAAATTTCCACTGCTTATAACAAAAAAAAGCCTTTATGCAAAGTAGAGCTCTTGTATGTAATTAGTTGAAATCATTCCCAGACTATACTAAGTTGTACCATACCTTTGAAATGGTTTGTATGGCCCAAACAGGTCACAATTCAAGGACGTGTATAATATCACACAGATATCACACAGATTAGGCATATTGAGTAGCTGGAGGGTGATCGTGTGACTCAAGAAAGGATTTAGGATTCAGGAGACTGGAGTGTGACTGTCTATTGATACCTTTAAATTAGCTATCACTGCGGTATCTGGTTTCTGTCAAGGTATTGCAGAAAATCAGTGAGATGCATCTAGGAGGTGAGTGAATCAATTGTCTGCTCTGCCCATGGGCTGACCCTTCCCTGTTGGCTGTCTTTCAGTGTGTCACCTCTGTTATTTGGCTTTTTGTTGTTGTTGTTGTTGTTCCTTGGCACCATTGGCAGGCCATGTGTTCCCTGCCGAGCGGTCTGTCTACGGCTGCCACCTACCCAGGGTGGCACCTATCCAAGGTGGTCACGCTGGAATTGGAATGAGACACCGAATGGCGGCTTTTCTGGCACGTGGCACCAGTAGGGGCAGTGCTCCAGGACAACAAAGGACAACAGCATTAACCAGCCCTGGAGAGCCATGGTAATGGGGTGGCAGACTTGCCAAAGCCAGGGTTCTGCATTCTGCTGTGACATTATCCCCCATCTGTTTTTTTGAAGTACCAGAAAAACAAAGCATTACAAAAATGTCAAGCTGTGAAAAGAAAAGTCAAAAGCCATAGAATTCAAAGTTAATGCTGATTCTTTAACTCAAGTCATTAACTCAGAAGCATGCTTGAAGTCTGGGCAGAAGCCTCAGCTGAACTCTTGCTGGTTTGTGTAAACGGCTGAGGATTTGTACATGCCAGAGGGCACGGATTCACGTATGAATATAGGAGGGGAGTTAAGAGGCTGGACATCCTGATATGGGGAAAAAGAGGGGCAATCAAGAGACAGATTTCCTGAGAAATTAGGTAGGGGAAGGGAGGTGAGAGAAGAGATAAACTCATCCTGGAGACTGGCAGAAAAAGAAAGATTAAGGACGCTGACAAATGAGAAACCCAAGAGAGAAGACATGAGTTAAAAGGTAGACAGGGAAAGAAAAAAGTTCAGGAAAAATAGAGAATAATTTTGAAACAAAAAAAAAAGCAACCAAAAACCAGAGTGAATGAGAAGAGAGCAACTTGGATAGGGATCTGGTATTGACCTGGCAAAAGATAGGGACCGGAGCAAGAACAGGAGGAGGGCAACAATCTCTCGGAGAAGAAGAAATATAATTGGGACTGTGAGAGGCTAGAGATGAAAAATCAAGAGGAGTAAGCAGCTCACATTTGGTGGAAGTGGACTGAAGAGTCAGGGCATATTACATATGTTCCTTTTTGGTAAGCAGAGTAGGACATCATTCAAGCCTCCATTACTCTCTCTGCCCAGGATACTTCACAAATTGATCCTGTAAGCTGAGTCCTATCCTTAATTTCTACTAATTATTTCAAAAATTCAAACTACACACAGAAATAGAGGCTTTAACATCACTAATGCTTCAAATAAAACACCCAAAATTAGGGAATTTATAACCTAGGAGGGAAGATTTTTGCAAACCCTGTGGTACACATATATGTTGCTCTTCTGTTCAAGGTCTTACAGCATTTCAGCTTTTTGAAAATACACACAGCTGGATACTTACATTTAATTAAATAGTTTTTTTAAGATAACGACTACAACAGCTTCAGCATAATTCACAATTAAAAGCAATCAAACCCAAAATTCAAAATTGCTCTTCTCCAAATATCTAGCATCAGTAATAACCTATATAGTTTCCAATGAAATGGGAGTCATAAAAATACATTCCAGAGTTAAGAGTTGTAATAAGTACAGATTTATGGGCAATAAGGAAGTATCTATGTGCACATTCCTGTACTTCTCATTTGTTAGGCTAAGCTGAGACAGCCCCCCCCAAATCTTTAATTAGTTTAAGCACCTAATTTAACAAAACAAGCAGTTTAAACAAATACAAACTACTATTCTCCAGCCACCACGTACATGAAACTACTATTTTTGCAAGATTAATAAAGTCACAGGTGACTTTATAACTACCTAATTAAAGTATAATTTAAACTTAAGAACAAAGAGGTTTATGTATCAGCACTGAGTCAAGGGAAAGAAAATATTATCTGTTATTAAATACCATAGTACTGGTTTTGTATAAGTCTTCTGTTTGTAATGTGTATGAAGACAATTTAGAAAGCAAGTTGCTTTGCTTACAAAGACATGTAATAAAAGTACTTGTGTAATTTTTCCCTTGAATAAACAAGAACATATTTTCTGTTCCATCATGTAATCCATGCATTAAGGAGAGTAATAAAATGATGATAAAATAATTGAAGTTAGAAAGTCAGGAAAAAATACTGATAAGTGGATTGAGAGGATAGCTTGCTGGTTCACATTTCAGACACATTACATAAAGTGGCTAAATATTTTCATGGAGTATAATTAACTTCACCCCCACTCCTCCTAGAGTAAAGCATGGCATTACAACACATTCAGCTACAGTAAAATCAGTGGGAAACAAAGAGAAACAGCATTTTCTTAGTCCAGGTCACAGCCTTTTTGCCTGCAATCCTGTGTGGGATCTCTCACAAGCCTCATTTGTCACAGGCAGATTCAGGCAGTGGTTTCCAAGAGATCAACATGGGCTCAGAATTCCCCTTAGTGGACCCAGCCACGAGGGAGCCTAAATTCCCACAGCCTTTTGTAGCCATCTCAAGAGATAAATTTTCTTTCATTTATCAATAGACAATGCGAAAAAATGGATTGATAGCAAAAGAAGAATTGGCAGTGCGGTTTTGTAAAATGACCAAGAAAATATAGATAGCAAATGTCTCCCTGATAAACATTCATACAGCAACAGTGACCTGAGCTGTGCATTATTTTGTCTTCAGTAATTCCATTGCAATTCCTGCAATGGCTTCTTCCCATCATTATCCATCAAGTTACTTCTCTAAACTCCAGTTAGATATCATTCTGGGAACGTCATTAAGAATAATAATATTATAATAATTCTTATAAGAGTAAGAATTGTTAACTTCAAATACTTTTCACATGGACTAGGCAAATTCTAGGCATTGGCAGAGTATTTTACTGCGGTTAAGAGTTACTTTCCCAACGGTCTGCTAAAATGTAGGTAATCTTGTCTATTTCAGAGGCAATAGCAAATCTGCTCTTGCCTTTATAGGTCACCAGACTATACCAAAAACCTTACTTGTCCTATCCCTTCAATGCCATCAACTTATGACTTACATAGGAGAGATATCTTTCCATTGGAGATGTCAACAATACCCATCCCTATAGGCCCTCATTCTTTACTTAACACTTATTAATAAATCATTAATCACCATCACCTCAGCTAAAAAAAAAAATACTTCAGAGCTTGCTGTATAAGAGATGAGAAGTTGCAGTTGCCTTCAGCTGCAGAAGTGGGACCTCAAGATCAGCAGCATGAGAGATTGCATGCCCAATGCTTCATCTGATGTCCACCATCGGAGACCCTGATGGCCAAACAAGATCCAGCAGAGGCGTCTGCTGGAGCAGAACAATGAATAAAGGTGGATGTTTCATATTTTATAAATATGGAATGTGCTAAAGGATGACATCATATTCACAAATATGATGAGACAAAATATGATGATCATATTCACAAATATGATGATGTCTTTTGAGAGAGACAAAAGGCTTTGTTTATGACTGTCCTTAAAACTTAGAGCAAAAAATCGATTTAGTTCTATTATTTAAAAAAAATGCCACCTAAATTCTTCGTTATTCTTCTTTGGTTTTGCAGCAGAGACTGTTATGAAGAACTGTCCGTATTGGACGGGTTGGACCGTAGCAATCAGCTGCAGCAAGCAACTCTTCTGTATAACAAACACAACCTACCACTTAATGATTCACTTCATGAGCAGCTTGTACAAAACCGAAGCATTTGATTTTTTGACTCATTTTAGTTTCTCACAAGAAATAGAAAAATAAATTGATGTGCCAAGTATCTAAACTGAGAAAGCACCAGTAATAGCCTCTATTTCCTCAAATATTTCCCTCTCAAACAGTTTTAAAATTTAAACATAAGCTATTTAATTGCTAATAAACAATTTGATATTAGTTTGGTTGAAGGAGTAAAACAAATATATTCAGTAACCAGCTGTGCTGTTCGTGGGTCTTGACTAGCACTACTACTGGACCTGAGTTGTGTCCTCATTTTATCACAGCCAACCCTAACAGTTTTAAAGAATCCTAAACACTTACATAAAAATAAAGAGAAGATGAATTTACAATCTCTTACATAGATGCAACCATTTAATGTTCTCTTTTCTCCCAGAAACAGTACTATCCAAAGTTACAAAGAGACAAATCCTACCATTAGTTCACACCGTTTGATGTTAGCTGCACTGGAGTTGGAGTTGAATTCTGTGCTTTTTACTGCATGAGATTTCTAAGGTCTTTCTTAGACAACAAATGTAAGAGTTTCGCTATTTAATTTCATGTTGCCAAGCGCCCACATTGGTCTTGATTAACCTCTGTCTTGGACTATTAGAAATATCTCTCTGACCCTGACAAATCCCAAACTACCTCACTTATAGCCATCCTTCTTCACAGATAATTTTTTCTGGCTCATTGCTTCAGCCAGATGACTCCTCTGTTCGCAGCCCTCCACTGACTGCTCATCCCTATTGCTTCAAACACAAACTATTACAGAGATGTTGATCCCTGCCTCTCCTCTGACACTAACACAACCTTGGCTGCCGGTCTGTCATTCCTCTCAGTTCTGAACTGCATTTCATGCCAGTTTTAACGGACTGAAAGAATTCCCTTCTCAAAATCTAAAAGAAAACATGATTTCCCTCTTTCAAACCCTCCTTAAAGGTCATCTCTGCTGTGACGCCTGCAAACAAAAAATACCAAACACTTTGATAATAACCAAGGAATTAACGTCCCAGGACGGTGCTTGTGGTCCTCAAGGTAACCTTGTATTTCTCTCAATGTTTTTGAGAGACCCACCCATATTTTTTCCCAGCTTTTACTTAGATAGTAAATTCTCTGGCACTGTTACCACATTTCAGTTTGGGTTAAGTGCCCGTCCCGATGAGCTGCGATGCCTGGCTGGTACTGCAGTACAGATGGGGCTGTGATTCTCAGTTTGGCAGCCGCACCAAAAGAAATAGATCATTTCAGACCGGATCAATTTAATGCTTTCCCTTTCATATTTTCATGGATCTATTCAGGGCTCACAAGAGAGGTCGGCAGAAAAAAAACATGATATATGTGAATTAGGAGCAAGCTGTTAAAATATCTATAAAATTTCTCAGTTGGTGTTTAGAAAACTGCCTTCTCCACAGGATCCCAGGACAATCCCAGTGGAGAGGGACTCAGGAGGACTCGAGTCCAAGCCCTGCTCATGACTTTACCCCAGCAGGTCTTGAATCCTCTGAGGATGGGGACGGCTCAGCCTTCCCAAGGAACACGGTCCCTCTTCTCCATTGCCCTCGATCATGGTAAATCCACAGATATAGGGGGTTTGCTCAGGAACATACAGATTCGCAGCCCAAGAGGCTGCACTGATGTCTAATAGAAATTTACATGGTAAAATAAGAACAGAAGAGAGAAAAAAAAATCCTGTTTGTCCATTACAACTTTGGAATTGCTTAGATAATGGAATGGCATTAGATCACAATTTTAGTATTACCCATATGTTCAGTTTTCTCATAATTTAAAAAAATGAATTTTTTTTTTTTTTTTCAAATAAAATTAGGAAAATATACTTGCTACCCAAAAAGCATCAGAGCAAGTCCAGGACTATGTCCTGCACTTTCATTTACTGGTCACCCTTTCCTACTGCTGTACATTTCCTTCAGGTCTATTTTAGTCAGAAGCCCTTCAAAGCCACCCTGGATGATACCTTGACCTCACTGGAGCAGATGGAAAAAAATCTCTCATCAGCTGCTACAAGGCACAAATCCTATGACACCTTTGCTTTGCCATGTAAATTGCTAAGGCTTCCCAAAGCGTATAGGGTTTGATTACTCTATTCTCTGCAGAAACTGGATCTCATATTAAAAAAAACAAAAAAAAAGCATTATAGGCACAGTAACCGGCTTGACCTGAAGCAATGATCAACAAGAAGTAATTTCATTGTATAGTGTATGGGATTTCATGTTTTCCCTTTGATGGCGGTTCCTTCTTGCTGTTCAAGTGAGTAAATTAATTAACAAATACAAACTTACACAGAGCTTTCTTCACTTCCTGATGCCTTGTTGCCCAATTTTTTTTAAGAAATTCATGACTTTCGTCAATAATTCAGAAGAGAAGAGCAAACCAGGAGATGGCAAAAGTTTTTCTAGCTGCAAGTCACATTTCTGAAAAGGTCACATTAATGGCAGGCCTCTAGTATAATAAAACTTAAACAGGTCAATGAGGTTGAAGGCTACAATTATGCACTGGAACTTGGGAAAACACAACAGTGATTAAGGATAATGCATATAATATTCCAGTCTCTAACTTGTAGCTGGCTGCATTTTAATTTATTTTTTGACAATAATAATGAAACAGAGGGATCTGTTCACTTAAGAAATTGCTGCGATTCCATCTTAAAATTTTGCTACACTTGAAGCACTCAAATTAAACATCAGGCAAGGAAGGAACTCATATTTCACGTAAGATGGTCCACAGACTAAGTCTACTCAGACCAAGTGTCTTTCGATACCGGTCTATAGGTCTGCTGGCTTATCCTCACAAGCATGTACATTTTTAATATACATTTTCCTTGGAACAGAGTTCGTGCCAGGTTGTCACATAAAATGCTGGTGGATCCTTCAAGAGTGAAATATGTACCTGAGGGCTTAAGTCTGACATGAATATATTTATATTTTTAAAATACAGGTTCTGAAAGTTTCAGGTTAATTACATATTTTAATTACATACCAACAAAATACCTCGTAAAAAGACTGTTGCAAACTTCTGAAGGGTTTGAGCCCGCTGTGTATATACACAAAGAGCTGGTAAGCTAAAAGGTGTCAGATCTGTGACACAGTGGAATATCTTCCATTGAATCATAAAGGTAAATGGATGAATGAAAAAAAAAATCCTTATTGCTCTTTAAAACTTCATATCAATTTGCTATAGGAACAGTCCACATTTTACCATTGTCTTCTCCTGTAACAGTTATTTAATTAAGTGGTTCTCCTTGATTCACCGTTTCAGTTGCTGTCGGTATTGAGCAGGTCATTCCAAAAGAAGCAATCATAAACCGCTAGATGGGTTTACTCAGCTGTGACACTTCTAAGCTGATTTAAGCAGTCTGTCAAAATCGAGTGAAATTAATTAATTCACTGGAGAACCTTCTCCAAACTCAAGCAAAAAAAGTGATGCAAACTAGTGGTAATCAGATCCACATTTTTACAGCCAAAGTGATCCTAGTTATTTTAACGATGCTGAAACACGTACTCTTTCTAATACATAGGGGCAGATCACTGAAGAACGGATACCTCTCTGCTACAAATCCAGAGAAGGGCAATCTTACTCCAATCAGACTGGAATAAATTTCCTCCTCAGCAGTGACTTTTACATTTTGGGCATTTTGCTATGCCCCACAGACTCTGTTTAACAGCCCAAACTGTTGCAGGACTGCGAAGAACATTGCAAGTACAGAATAAAAGACAATAGTAGCTGGATCATATCCACATCCAACTGTCAGGGATGCTGAAGCAGACAATTGCCTTCTGGTTCTTACTAAGGCTTTTTCAGGTTTTAAGTGCTTCGCTGATAGCTTGGTACACAATTATAGGTAGATTAGAGAAAGTGGTAATAGGGTATTTTTCTCTAATCTTCTCTCAGTTGTTAATATTAATTAAAGGACATTTTCCCCTTCATTATACAACAAACATGAACTACTTCTTAAAAAATGAGCATTTTAGATTACCAGGTACTTAGTGCTGGGGTTTTTCAGCAATTATTTCTTTCTCTTTTTTTTTTTTTTGAAGAACCATGCCAGATCCTGGGAGGTCTGTGAGAACAGGAGACAACCCCAGCAGAAACCACGGTGGGAGCACAGCACACTGCAGCTAAGTAAGGATGATCTTATTGTTGTCCTCATCACATTCAGAACTGGCTGCAACACCTATCTCCTCAAGCTGGGTTTCCCTTAATACAACTGTCAAAATCTTACACAAAAAGATAGTACAAAGTAATCAAGTCATTTCAGCCAGAAACTGGGAAGAAGGGATGGACAGAGTTATTGTTCCATCTGGATACCTGAGGAGATTTTCAGTCTCTCTGATAAAGCACAGATTCCCACAAAGAGAGGTCCTGTGGCATGTTGTCAGAGCAGATTTGGCTGTGAGATATGAGCAGCTGGCTGTTCTCTTTGCAACCTTGCAGCACCTCACCACAATCACAAATCTTCTGCTTTTTGTGTTATTTTAAACATACCCTTGATGAGAATTATGAACGTCTGCCATAAAGTGGATTGCTTTGGTAGATGGCTTCATAGGTGAGCTTGCAACCTTTTACTGCAAAGTAAACACTGATTTGACATTTATTACATACTTAGCCATGATTTGCAAGAGGTATTTTCCATCTTGCTTAGGGAAGGTCCCACAATTTGAGCTAGATTTCAGAAGACGCTTCTTTTTGGCTACTCAGACTGATAGCATACAAACTAGAAATAAGTAAATTAAAGAAAAATAGAATACACACACTATTATTAGGGGCATACCTGTAACAAAGTGTAATGATAGCCACCCCTGTGAAGTAGCAAATCAGAGAGATTATTCCAGTAGGTTGGATTAACCCCAGTTTAACTCACTAGCTGAAAAATACACCCTATCTTTTAGAAAACTAATTCACACAATAAGCTCTCTCAGCAATGCTGCAGCTAGATTAACACATGAACAAAGCAGCCTCCACGCAAAGCATCACCGTGTGTCACGCACACACTGGTGCAAAGATTTCTGAGGTTGCTTTGGGATGTTTTGTGCACTGAGGGGAAAAGTAAGAAAATATTGGAGAAAAAAAGGCAAGAATGAGGCATTACCCAGGGGCACAGACAACCTGTGGAGCTGCCCAGAGATAAAGCTAAGAAAGCATCGCTGGCGCTGAATATTGAATAGAGGGGGATTGGTGTGGTGAGCAAGAAACCGGTCTCCTGCTGCGCTGAGGGAAACAGGAGTGTGAACATGCCCTATAAACAAACAGGGACGCATCAGAGGACAACACGACCCTATCATCACTTTCTCATCCTAATGGAAACAACCTGCAGGACATCAAATATTGGCTCAGTGCTCGGAACAGAAGGGATAACACGGTTTAGACAGAGACGTACCTTTAACTCATAAAACACATTTGCTATGGTTGCTTCTCAGACAATATCTTCTCTGCTTTCCGATGACCCAGGTACAGAAGGAGAAAGGAATGTTATGACAGATTAGAAAATAGCTGGGGTCACCATATATGTGAGAAAAGAAAGGGAAAATAAATGGTAAGTGCACAAGAGGCACCAAAGGCTAAAATGGTAGGGCAGAAGTATAGTTTATGTAGTAGTACAGTGTAAAGTAGTATAATTTATATTTATAAAGCTACATCTATATTATGCATCTAACATACCCGTATATGTATAAAGTCACATATAATAAAACATATGAAGCAAAGAAAATAGTCTCGAAAAGACCTTTGCAAACAGTTTGGATTTTGGTTCCCACATGAGGAAAAAAAGAAGCAAGGAAGCACTTATGTTCAGAACAAAACTACCCGATTCTGGTCCTCAATGCAGCTCCAGGTTACTTGCCCCAACTTTTTCAGAGAAAAGCTGTTAAACCAGAAAATTTCCCTGCTTTATACATAAAACACAATGAGAATCATACGCTAATGATCAAACTGTGCTGACTTCTGGAGTGCTGGATCACACCCAGAACAGCGCAGCAGCAGATCAAAATCTGAACTTCCTCAGCATCACCTTACAGAGGTGGGATGCTATTACAGACATTGTGTCAGAGCTCTGATTAGCTTTTGTCTTGTGCTATATTTCAGGTTCCTTTTCCTGATAGCAGTATCTCAAGGATTCGGACTATTAAAGTTATGTAAGAGTGATAATTGTTTTCTCTACAAGGAGTACATGATACACTTCCTTTCCTTCTCTCTTGTCGTTTCTGTCTTTGTTGACACCTGTCCACCTATCTCTGCAGTTTTATGCCGGGTCTACCTTCAATAGCCACTGTACACCTTAATCTTTAAAGGCACTCACTTTTGTCCATTAGTTCTCTTCCATCTGCAGCATGACCTCATTTCACTGTAGGGTTGCCATAAAATCATCTACTGTTGCCGGTTTGCTGTCCAAACATCTGCTGCGTGTTCCCATCTCAGTGAATCTATATTTTGCTTTGCTTCTCTTATTCTGTCCCTCCCCTGTTTTGCATGCTGACATTTTTTTTCCTAGTTATTTTATTTTCACATATATCTTCCATTCAGTTCTTCCACCTTTACAATATCTCTGTCACAGATTCACCACTTCAAACTTCATTTTTAATGTACATAAGAACTTGACTTTTTGCCTGCTTGTGGATGTAAATAAGGTGGCAGAATGTGTTACCCAATTTGTGTGTACAGAAGCCTTTTTAATCTAATATCACTAATATGAAAGAGTCAACTGTTGCAATTCTAGTTAAATGCAAAATTAAATGAGGACAATCTGTCAGTTTTGAAGGACAATTTGAGAAATCAAATTATCCAGAATTACCTGTGCTTATGTTTTTTTGTGCCAGGGTGCTGTAAGGGTCAGATGTCTCCATGTCCAATACCGGACACCTATGAACACAGCCTTGCTCCTGGTCGGCATCTCTTCGCTCCCACAACGCAGCACGAAAATGCGCTGTACCAGTCAAAATGCAAAATTATCCCCACTTTTCAAAGAAAACAAATCCTGACAAAACATACATTAAAACCCCAACCCCTCATGTCCTGTCTCACCATGCATTTTATAGTCCATTTTTCCCTGTAGACTGGGATTTATATCCTTTATGGTCCAGGGAAAACTGAAATCGGACATGACTCTGTCTGGGTGCTGGTGCAACATCTCCCCTGGTGTATGGGGATGCTTTAAGAGGACAGCAGTTGTCTGGGCTTCTCCTTCACCAGAAGGTACTCGTAAAGGCTTCGAGAAGTAAATTTCTCATGGATAAGTGGGGAATTAACCTTGCAGCAGGTCCCAAGCCTCCTGCTTCCAGGTGTGCCACTGATGTCAGACCCAGGCGAAGGGCAGCTCAGCAGGACCTGGGAGAACATGCTCTTGCCATAAGATAGTGCTGCTGGAGCCTGCTATAAAGCCATTAGATAACTACGTGCCTCGCGTGTAATTTCAGGGCGAAGACAAGGTATATATGTTCAGCCTTGGTTTATCTGCAGGACATTCTAAATTAATGAGGCCAGGGAGCCCTTGCTTCACCTTTCTGTCAGCTGCAGAACAGAGACGCCTGGTGTTGGAACCACTTGCAGTTTTCTTCTGTATGGTGGCAGCCAGGATCTGACTCTCCTGCTGGCAGCATCTGTCCTCCTCATTTGGTCAGGACCTCAGGGGCAAATTCTGTGTCTCTCCAGTGGAACCCTTTAACTGTGGCTCTTGTGTCAATGTGGTCGCTCTCTGGATCAAAAACTCCAGCCGCCCCACCTGGCTACCGCCCATCTCTTACCTGCAACCCAAATGGAGCAAAAACAGTTGTGGTTTTTTTTGTTCTTGCACCTCTTAAACGGTAGCTGAGCTGCATAAAGTTTCCTAAGCTCTTTCCCAGACAGAACTTCTCTGTTGATTCTCCAAGTCCATTTCTGTGGAGAAGGAGGCTGTCTGCAAGGGGCAGCATTAGCCTAAGGCTAAGATGCCTTCCCCAGAGGGAAGAAAGCCTACAGCAGATTTTGTAGACTTATCAGCTTTATCTTCTTTGGAAGAGTTCTTAGGACTAGAGGATGGAGAGAAAAACTAAACGAGGAGGGAGAAGACCAGGAGATTATGTATGACTCCAAACAGCCTCGAGTGCATTATCTTGACAGTGTACCAGTGCAGAAGCCCTGAAGATAACTTCTTTCTCCCTCCACTTCTCTTCACGGTTCCCATACAGGCTCTTTCCATAGGATAATTGCCAGTATAGGCTCAAAAGCTATTGAGCAATCTTCCACATGAAGTGGGGAAGTCTTAGTATCTCACATAGCTAGAAACAAAATGATTACAATTCAAGAAAAATCCCAACCCCACCACAGAGAGCAACTCTGTGTTTTAATAAGCTCCTACCCCAGCTCTCTAATTACAACTCTCCATTAGGTACAACAACCTGCAGCTGTGCTGTGAAGCTTTTTTTCTTTTAAAAAAAAAAGTATTACTCATTGGTGAAATAATCTGGTGGATGGAAGGAGAGAGAGATTAAAAAAAAAGAAAGAACTAAAACAGGGAGAGAAAGAGAAAACACAGATGAAGAAGTTCAGATGAGCTCAGCCTTTACATGCCCGATAACGTCTGCACTCTTGGTTATTCTTGAATGTCAAAATAAAGACTCTGAGCTTAATAATTTCCCTGGAGCACGATTGTCCTGCAGAGATGGTTTGCCTTTCAATTCTTGGCTGCTGCCAAGGGAAAGGTGAGGGAAGTGAACAACTTTATTTCTAGAGTTGGTTGTTGTAACAATTTAGGCTGAACATCCCTGGCTGCTTCTCTTGGGTCAGTTCCTGGAATTAGCAGGTTTTCCTTTAGATCTACATACCAGAGCCTTTCTGCTTTTGTAACAGAGTTTTGTCCTGGCTTCAAATACCTGGTTCTAACCTGAGAAAGGATTACTCCATCTTTGATACTGCAATTAAAATGGATCAGGAGGAGGAGGTAACAATTGATCCTTTAGCCATTGTGCTGATCTGCTGAAACTGCTGACTTATGCCCACGAGCAAAAACATTGAATCACAGAGATCAATAAACAGAGCTGTAGTGGTGCAACTGCTGCAGGCTGCACTGTTAGACTTGTACTGGCAATTATGAAAAGTGGGTTGGCTTTACAACTGCTTCAATAAATGCCCCATACCCCTGATCCTTCCTATGCAAAAAAACCTTAAGTGTCCTTCAAATTACCCAAATAGTATGCTTGCGTGCTGATTTCCTAGAGCAAAAAATACCTCTGTTTTTTGGTAAATGCTTATAGCTCTCTATTAGGCTCATTTTCATTTTAAACTAACAGGTATTAAGACAGCTGTTCTTAAACCTACAAAGTTGGATGTGCTGTGTAGGGAAGGTTTATAAATGAATAAACGATTCAACGTTTTGCTTTCTGATGCTGCAGGCAGGCAATTAAATGGGATTGAACTTCACAGTTTAGTAGTTTGGAAGTCCTTAATGTAGATGATTGTAACTACAAAATACTTGATTAATTACAAAAGAGGCTAAGGGACAGATCGCTATAGATTTTGTGCCTCTAATGCACTTATAAACACCTGCAGGAGAAGATCTGACCTTTGCTTTGACCTAACTGAAACGGAACTCAAGACTAAAGGATAAAGGCATGTAGAGGAAGATTTGCATTACATTTTGGGTCTGTTGTGTGTGAGAGAGTGAATGTATCCTCAAGACTTCTTTAATCTATGTTTTTCCCAGCTGCAAAATCAGAGCATTACAGTGATATTAGCGATTGCAATGTGTGTTGACTGTAAGCCAAAACACAGAGAAAGTACCTTTTTCACTCTGAGATCAGCTTTGCAAGCCAATATTTACATGCCTTTGCAGGAGTTAATACCAAAAGTTTAGGATTAGTATTCATTGGTAAATACCAATACCAAATATTTGATTAAAACATCCCAACATCCCAAATATTTGGTAAAACCCAAGTCGACAGCCTGCAGGTCAGAATATAGATATTTAATGTTTTAAAAATCATCTTTATATTTTCATGTGTTATTTTGACATGAAAAAACAAGCAAGTTATTACTATATATATTTTTTTTATGGAAACAGGTGCTTTATTTACTCCAAATTTGCAACCCATTCCAGCTTTTTCAAAACTGAATTATTTTTTAAAATCAGATATTCACCCAATAAACTATATCAGTTCTTCCTTTGTGTAGGAATTTTATCTTTTTACTTTACAATACAACAAAAACTGAATATGAGATCAGAGTCCACCAAATCACAGAGGAGAATCTATTCATCTGATAACCTTCCCACGGTTTGTTCTTTTAATTGTTTTTTAATCTTTTTTTTTCCCCTTTTCAATTTGCTAATAACTTCCGTTCATTTACCAAAAGATATTACCATGAATATTTCGCTCCTAAAACTTTAGAGCACTGTTGGATATTGTACCCTATAAACGTGCACTACATTGAGCTCATGGAAATGGGTTTTGTTGATTTTTCCCATGACAGAAGATTATGTGGTTTAATGAAGTATTTGTAGTATGGCTACATTAAATGTCATTTGAAATATCTTTCATATTGGTATTGGCTGTGTTGAAATGGGACTATGTAGATATCCCTGTAACGGGAAATATGTATGAATATTGTATTTTCATTAGAGGCAGAATTTTCAAACTGATATAGAAATCTCTGGAAAACATTATATTTTCCTAAGTGGATTTGCCTTTTTATACAAAGGAACTAAATATAGAATAGTTGCTGTATTAGAGATGACAAAAAAAAAAGGCTTCAAAGTAATTATCAACTACCACCACATGTTGAAATACCATTTTGTTCCATGACTGTTTCAATCAATACAGTATTTATTTTCAAATAACCGTGCACTAAGGATTATTTGGACATATATCCCATAAATACACATTACCTCATTATCGACTCTTTCTATCCACTGCTGCATTATTAACATTTCATTAAAACAAGCAATCAAGCAGTAAATAGTAGGAATTTATAGCAATAAGCAATTGTAATGACTCTTAGACAGTAATTGCTCCCTTAAAATATTTTTGTAGGGATGACCAATCATTATAGGGATTATGCCCCCAGGAATTATTTTTCTTTGCAACGTTCCTTACAGGCAGGTAAATTCAACCAGTAAGCAAGTAAAGTGGGGAGAAATACAATATTTGCAATGAGCTGTATCAGGGAATGTACACAAGACAGTTAAATCGTACTTTTTATCCAATGATCCAATCACTTGCACATATATGAGAATGCTAAATTTCAGTTCCAAAACCCTACTGTTTTAATCCTATAAATCCAATTTCCTCTGTTGCTCGGTAGCCTAGAAAAGAAGCCAACCAAACCTTGAAAGAGGAATTGTTTCCTCTCTTTGCTTTTGGTAATGGAGCACTAGAGGCTGTGCTCTGCTGAACACGCAGTGCCATCTTTATGCAACTCATGCAGAGAAATTATCCTCCTCCAGTATTGTGGGATGACTGATGGCTTTCTCATAAAAGATCATCTACTCAGGGGCAATATCGAAGGCTGCAGTGGCAAGTTGCCAAAGAGCTTGAGGGCTGCACCTAATTTGCATGTAAATTTACATCCGTTTTAAAGCCATAAAGAAGTGCAGCGGTAGTACTTGAATATTTCTTGATAGGTTTAAAAGTGTGCTGTGTGATCACCAGAAATAAAAACCTGAATGTGACCATCTTTATCACTTTCCTCGAACCCTCTGATCTCAACAGCAAATGCTCAGCATCCCCCAGGACCCCCATCGCAGCAGCCTAAGCTGTAAAACCTTGCAGCCCTGAGCAGCCTCACTGATAGGACAGTAATAAAATTGTGCTGGTAGAGAGACCGCATTAGACTGCTGAGTCAGCAAAACACACTCCCATGCTTAGAAAATATATATATATTGCTAAGAATATCGTAAACACATCTATGCATTCCTTCATCGTATGCATGGGCACAGTGATGTGGTTCTGGGAGGATTAAGCCCATTTTGCATAAAATCAATATGAGTTGCAACAAGTTAGGGGAGCTGGTGAAGGGGGTTGCTAAGTGGAAAATTGCTGAGGAAGGGAAAGGAAGATTGGGAGGGCAGAGGCAGGCCCGTGTCCCAGCTGGGCTGCAAAGGGAGTGAGTAGGAAGCATCTAAAATCTTTGGATTGTAGACTTAGATTAAGGAGATGCAGAACCTTCCTGGCAGCCCCTGGTTGCCTGAGGCCAGTGTGGCCACATAAGCACAGGAGCTGCAGTTAAGGTGATCTTCTGGGTAGCACCACGTTCGCTTTATTTCAAAACCTTGTATTCATGCTCCTTCCTTCAATAGAATTCCCTGCTTTAATAGATAAGCTGAAGCCCAGTGTCTCATTAAGCCTGAGAATTCAACACTCTGCTTCAAGCTCTGTCCTCCTACACTACTTTATATCATTAAGAAATATTGCCCAAGCTGATCCGCTAAATCCTTATATTAGCCAGTACAATTAAATGTAATATGGAGGAAAAAATGGGAGCTAATGATGCTTCTCGGTGGCACGAGTTCCAGCTCCGGAGCTGAGTGATGTTGAGACAATGTAAAATGCCCGGTTACCTGACCTTCCCAGGGTAATACACTGTGAATTTTGATGAATGTCATATCTTAGAAATGCACGCAATGCAGCACAATCCTGTTTCAATAATGATTTTGTTCCCTCTTTTTAAAAATGAGGTGAATGAGAAAGGTGTTACAATGTTGGCAAACCCAGCAATGCAATGACTGCAACATCCCCATCTACTTAATCGAAAAGTGCACAAGCAACAAGTCAGAAAACCATATACTTAAAACCCCTAAATCATTCTATCTTAAATTGCTTAGGAAAATGCTCAGAGTTTCTCAAGATTAACTGTGGGATACCTTGAAGTGAGAACATAAATCTGGATGCTGTCGTTCTTTTTCTCAAAGGAGTTATTAAAGGAAGCATCCAAAATAAAAAGTCAGGCTATTGTGCTTCTAGGATTTTACTTCTGTGTCAGATGTAAAGTTTGTGACTTCTGAGTTTCCAAACAACATCTTAAACATGTCAGCCATTAGCAGTCATGTTTAATTAGATTCGCAGATAGCCCCTTAGCAGAATATGTAGTGATTAAGTTAATTTAAATGATTCATCTCCACTGCAGCCTGTTAGACTTGTACATAACAGTCATTTGCATAGCAATAAAAATCTCCATCTATCCGCACAGGACAGTTTTATAAAGATCTTCTAAACCTTAATAATGTCTGCGCTCATTTGTTTGCTTGGGAGTTTCTTTTGACTACTACTCTATGCCAAGTGCTTATTCTGATAAACCAAACAGGACATCTCACAGAAAAGCATCCACTTCTGCAAAGCCACAAATGAATCACTTATCAACAGCATTACAAGCCTGGCTGTGAAGAGCCCTTCCAGCTGAGGCTTCAGGGTGAATTTTACTTATGTGGCATTACTGAAATTGGTATGTGGCCAAGGTATTAACATTAGTGCTCCACTTTCACACATGCGTGCACACATACAAACACAGAAGAAGCACAGAAACTCTAATGAGCCCAGTTCCAATGACTGTGTCAGTCTGCATTAACCCAGGGCGTAAGCTCCAATCTTGCCTTCGTCAAAGTAAATTGCTAAACTCACTCCAACTTTACAAGGTGCAAGATTAGATCCTTACATCTGAAATAAATCAAAGAGAAAAGCTCTGCCAAGCGCAAGTATTTTCTGGGAGATCTTATTCCCTGCTGCACGGAGACGCTTGGCCAAGCCAAGTGATACTGCAGGATTGCGTAACGTGCAAACTCCCCCTGTTCCCCCCAACCCAAACAATTAATGACTAATTGAAATTACTTCTCCTGAACTGACCTAGAGCCATATGGATTAAAACAGATTTCTGAATGCTAATTACACTACATCATTTTCTCAATTATTTTTAAAATTAGATTATGTTCCGGGAGATGGGATGTTTGAAGCAACTACTAATGAGCAAATCATGCATAAAAACTTGTTTGTTATGTTGGTGATTGAACAAAATAAGGTTGCAGGCATGATGTTGTGTCCAAATAAGAGAAACCAAAGAGATTCTGAAAGTAGCACCAACTTGCAAGCAATAATTTAAATACCTTCAAAAGCTGTGTTAAAGCCAGAGAATGTTTTAGAGTACTTTAACTGATATTTCCTCCTCTGGAATAACTCTAGGAGGGCAACCACTTGTTCTACCATGAGGCTGGGAGCTGAAGAAAAGATAGGCAAGAAAAAAGGTGAGTTTGAAATTAAAGTGAAGGATGGAGATTGGAGCAGAGAGGTACCAGAGGGTGTCTGTGCACTGCAAAGTGCAGAACTGTTGGGATCATTAAACTGTGTGAGCAAAGGAAGTACTAGTAGCTCATGAATCATAGTTTTATGAAGAAATATAGAAAAAAAGCCATGTTGCATTACTGACTCCACTCTGCTTGGCTTCAAGGCATCCAGGACCACAGAGACATGTTGCTATAGCATACAGTGAATATGTCGCTATGAATGCACTGCTTAATGGTTTTTTCTTCTCTTTGATTTTCCAGTAATGGGTAATGTTATTGTCAGTTTATTGGGGTTTTCAGGGTATTTTCCCAAGAAATTATTATTACCTAAGTGACCAAGAAGCTTATAATCTGTTTTCAAAAGTTGCTGAGGAGCTTAAGGACATAAACCTGATTATCAGAGGGACTGTGGTATCGCATTTTTCTAAATGTTTGCCCCAGCTTTCTGATCTAATAAAGAATAGCAGAACAATTTAATTGCTACAAATAGTCTATAGATTGCAGGAGCTAAAACTCTTTAGATTCCCTGCTCAAATATAATAAAATCTAGTTTTAGTCCCTTTATACATCTCTGGCTGTAGAGTTCTGCTGTGATTCCAGGGCAGTTCAGGACAATCTTCCAAACAAGTTTCCTTTTCTTGTACAGATCTGTAGATCTATCTATCAATCTATCTGCCTGCCCGCCTACATACATACCTGCCCATCTATCTTCAAGTCGCCGTCATACTGCATGAAAAGATTTATAGCTAATTTGTCTTGGAGATTCTTATAATACAATTTCACAGGAAATTTCAGTGCTGTATTTTTTCGCCTCATGGTGACATTTACTGATTGGAAAATAAAACAACAAAAATCAACAGAAGTCAAGCTGTTATATGCAGTATGTAAAGAATGATGTTTCTAAAGTACTTGCTCCAAAGCTTCAGATTTAAGTATACAAATAGGAAATAATACTCATTTCTCAACAGTACAGAATGTGTAAGGCAAGATGTGTTTAGCTTTAAACATAATTTTTCTGAGTGTCATTCCCAACAGAAAAATTCTGAGCTCGTTGAATGATTTGAAATAAGCTTTCTTTCCTTTTAAAAGATATAAATAATAGTAATAATAAAAAAGACTTTTAAAAACTCTGGGTATTTTTCCTACCTGGATTGAAAAAAGTTGGTGAGTTGTGCACTATTCTTCTTCTGTTCACAGTTTTCCTTACCATATTCATGGTCTATATTGCCCACAATTAGAAAAAAATATCTTATAATTATTGAGAAAATTATTTTCTGATGTAAAAATTCTGTTATAACTTTGACATTTATGTTGAATTTATACTCTGATACCAAAAATAAGGTATATAGCAAGAAGAGAATGAAATTATAATGCACTGGGTAGAAACAATCAATGTCTTTGAGTCAATCTCCCATTTACATCTTTTGAAGTATTTTCTCTGGTAAGCCTTAAGACAAGACTTCCATAGCAACAGAAACAAAACTACCTCTGCATTAAAATGAATGTTAACAGAATGGCAAAAAGAATAACAGTGGTAGATCATTTATTTTGAAGTTATTTGAAAGAGGCACAGTTAACCCCAGTGAAAAAAAAATCCAAGCTGTGGGGTTTTTTTCAGCCCAGACGTAAATCAAAACCTGAATAGCATATTCTGTTAACTGTTCAAATACTGTTCAATATTAATACAGTTCAAAGCTTTCTCACTGTTTTCAGTGGAGTGCAATGGTGGAGAGCAATTATTGAGTTCATTTAATTTTAAACGCAAGATACAAAATTCAGTTTCCTCCTGAGGAAATCCTGACCCCACTGAAACAGCAAAAGGAAGTCAAAGAGCTTTTTGTCACTGACTTCAGTAGCCAAGATTTGACCTAGAAAATGCATTTGTTTCTTCACCTTTTCTTTTGTGCTCTGGTTACCTAGAGAACCAGGTGAGTGCCCAGGCAACCATCCAGAGAGCAGCATCACTTCACCAGACTTCATCCTTAAAGAATTAAGGGAAATTCTTTAGTTGGCATCAGTAGCACGAAGGACTGCAGTGACCCACAAAGAAAACTTATGGGCAAAACCAGAGCCCTTTGCAGTTCTGTGATTCCTTCTTCAAAGAGCTAAACCCAGCTGGCACGGGCAGAGAGCGAGCTCTGACAGGCAAGTAGACTTGGAAAGGCCAACAAGTTTATCGTTTCCTATTACCCACCTTGCCGCAGCGATAGCTCAGCTCCTCCTCACCCTCATCCCAGGCTGCCATCCCAATCCAGTGTATGTCAGAACTGCCACAGCCATCGTACCCCTTGGAGGTTGTGTTATTTTTCCCAACAGGGTTTTATCTGATCTTAATACTTCTCTGGAGGTGAAGCACCAAATCCAATCACTGACAGTAAATTATCACACTGGTGAGATTCCTTTGAGCAAAGCAGTGTGTACGCCTAGCAATGCTGGTTGCCTTTACAGTGAAGTTTGGACAAGAGCAAAGTAGTCCCAAGATATAAAGGTTTCATTCTAATAAAAGTTTTTTAGAGTCTTTTTTCTGTGTTGATATTGTCGTTATTACTAACTGATGATTTCAGTTGCCATAGTTTCAGATGAAATGAGTAGCAGGTCTTCGGGAGTCTTAAAGCAGATGTGCAAATGGGAGGAAAAAGTCTGCCTGAACTAGTGCAGCTCCTTACCCAGGTTCATGTTCAAATCGTAAGCTGGGAAGCAAGCCACGACTTGCTGCTTGAGAACATGTATGTTTTTATTTTGGGGTTTGGATGTTTATTTTTTCCTTTGCAGCCTTGTGAATTTAAACACAAATAGTGCTGAGGTGGCTGTTAGAATTAATTGCGCTTTTTACTCACCTGAACTATGGATGACTGCACAGTAAGGTAACTTAAAGAAAGCATGAGTCTTCTCTTGGTTATACCTGCCTAAATGCTTTGACGCGGAGTCATCTTTGAGTTTTATTAAAGGGATGATGCCCAGAGGTTTCAGCATTGGAAATTTCTAGGCCATCAACACGAGTGATGTCTGAGAGAGATCTGCAACAGGGGCTGCATATCACTGGCCCAGCACCTGTACGTTCTCCTACTGGATTTAGTTTTACCTGTTCTGGTGACTTTCATGGAGCTCATTCCTGAGGAGTTCTTTGAGAAATATGAGATGAAGGTGGCATAATGTTACCTTCAGTGAAATAATTTTGTACCCACTTAGAGCACTGTCTCCAGCTCTGCTTTTTTTTCTCCTTCCTTCATTCTAGCATTACCCTGCTTCATTTCTTGTTGATTTTTTTAAACTATATGATAAATAATTGTCAATGAAAAACATATGAATGCATTCTTTTCATACATGTAACCTCGTAGCTAACATAACATTGCTTTTCTTGCCTGTCTAGTAGTACCTAAATAATTCCAGTATGAAGCATTCACGACTCCTGAAACACTTAAAAAGGAAAATCATACAGAAAAGCCATTGCTACCTGTAGTTCCTTCTCTGAATGTAGCCTCTCTGCCTCCAATCTCCTCACGCTTGAGTCAGAACTTGGCAATACAAGACTGAACAGACCTGAAGGCGTGGGAGCACGAACTCTACATAAGCGCGAGCTCCCCAGTCAGCAGCAGGGTAGAGATATTTTTTCTAACGAGAAGTTGCATAACTCTCATTTGTTGTGAGTATTTTTCCATGTTCCTTGGAGGCTTAGCTAGGGCCTGGTGAGGGAGACGTCATGCTGAGAGCAGGATGGATTAGTGTCAGAGGGTAACAAGGACTGTCTGCAACAACAACATTTTTGTCCCATCAGGAAAGCCGTTGTCTGTCATTTGGACCTGTTGAAAAGTCTTCAGATCTTCAGCAGCTGGAGATGACCAGCTCAGTGAAAAGAACACAAGTCCTGGCTACATACCTTATTATACACCATCTGCCTCTGAAATGAAACTTTTCTTTAACCTAACAGCAAAGTGTGACCATGCATTGGAGCATTTGTTTCACACACGTCTCATTGACGGAGCGGAATTGGATTTGCAAAGGATTTACACTGACACACTGAATGGATGTTACTAGTCATATAACTCTCACTTATATCACTGTATTTCAGTGAGGCTAGTGTGCTTCTATAATTACTTAAGTGATTTGTAAGAAAAGATTGTCATCAAAATTCAAAATTAGTGGTTTTCATTAGAATTTAACTGTGTGGTGTGATGGTTTTAATCTAATCTGGTCAGCAGTCTTCGGATAATCCCAAAAGTCAGCAATAGTACCCCTAGTTACCAAAATTCATCTTGCATTGTTTTGCTTGTAAATGCTTTATAATGTAGAAATGTTTTGTTTATAAATCCAGATCTACCTTAAGCCTCATCATCGCCATTACATTATGCTCTTTATGTGTAAACAGACTGTACTTCAAAGAACATATATCATTATCAATAGTTAATAAGAGAAATGGAAATAAAAGCTCCACAAGCTGGTCTTGTACTTGGGAAGCAATTCACACACTTTATGGGAAAAGCTTTCGTTTCTTTAGCCGTCTTTCCAAGATGAGATGACTCTTGCAGGGACATAAAAACAACCCCCTATTTTTGCACTTATTGGATGTGTAATCTTCAAATAATGAGTATGAGGATGAAAACAAGCTAAAGAAGTATCCTGGAGCATTTTCACACTCTCTTACTAAGGACAGCAGCTTTGCTTGATTAAGGGCTACAGATCAGACTCCCAATAAGCAGTTAGCTGTGGAATTGAATGCGTGATACATTCCTTCTCCTCTCCCCTGAGCTAACTGCCACAAAATGAAGCTGGGATATTGATGACTTCAAAGGAACTGTAAAAACTAGGTAACAAGCCACGATCAACCAACATACTTAAATACTCTACGACTGAGGAAAACTGTTAGAGGGAAGCATGATTCTGAGTCCATAGTATTTTCCTACGAAGTGTTATGAAGCCGGCAGGGTTGTATACCCACAGTACATAATACAGCAGCGTGGGAGAAGTGGAATACTATTTATTCACATTTTTGTTAACACAGTTATTAGCTCAGCAGGAGATGCTGTGTTTCATTTATAATCTAGCTCACTGTTGCTGGTGGCTACAAGCAAATAATCAGAGTGAACTTCAACTCAACTGACCCCCATGAGTCACAGGACTTCGGTGGTTAACCTGAACTACAGCAGCTCCTTGAGGGCCCACTGGGAATGTGTACCCCAGGGCTGGGCACTATGCTAATGCTGGTATAAATTACATTTTTGAAGCTAAGTTTTCCAGTGTATTCAATGCATGCACTCATTGCTATTCAGTGAATACAGCAAATGAGGAAGCTGTCTGATATCTAGTTGGGACTCAAGTAGAAGTCCTTGATCAAAGGACAAATACCTTTATATTTAGTGATTCCCTAATCATTCCCTTGAAAAGGTTTAACACCAACAGGTGTCTTTGGTGATGAGATATTTATTTAGCTGTCTATATTGCTCTCTTCACATTAATGACATCTACTTTTCCTTTTACTTAATTAAGACTATCTTCAAAGAGAACCTTTTATAAACAAATTAAGTTTATCTGGCTCAGAATTTTAAAATGGAACATTGTTCGATCAATACAATTGACTGAAGAGATCTAAACACTTCTCTGGGAAACTTTTTTTTCTGCCCTGGAAACTTCTGAATGCCTCGCTTAAGCAGATGTTGAAGTGCATGACAGCCTCAAGCCTCCTACATTGTTAACTGGGTACTGTTAGAATGGGGACAAATGACACTAAAAAAAACCCTTCAAATGGAGCCATTCCCTTTAAATATAACCGTGTGAAAGGGAAGTGGCAAACCTCTCATGCTTTTAGAAAGATTAGGGATCATGGAGAAGATGATGCCACTCACAAGAAACCTGCTAATATATTTTTAGCTTTCACAAGATGTCATTTGGCTGATGAGAGAAGGAAAACAGAGAACCCTTCAGCCACCAAATCATCCACTAATCCATCCATCCATCCACCTACCCATCCATCCACTCATGTAACCACTCATTCTTCCATCTGGCCCTTTACCATCCATCCTCTAACCCATCCATCCATCCATCCATCCATCCATCCATCCATCCATCCATCCCTGCTTCCCTCCCTCCCTGAATACCAAGTCATGCACTGATTGAACTGGAAAGAACTTCGATAGCTCTGTCTTGTAAAGACAACAGGAAATTTAGATCAAGTATGTTAACACTTGAAGGTCTATGTAGATTCAGATGCAATGCATTTGATGCACACTTAATTTAGATTTCATATATAAAATGCAGCCTTGGAGTAGTGAATCTCATTTGCGATGCTTTCATACGTGTCTTTTCAGGTTTGCTTTCATTACAAATAATGTTGACATTGCAGTAAATAAATGAATTTAGAGAAATTTCAGCTATGTCCTCCAAGACAACTTTTCACATTGTTATATATCTGACAATTTTATCTGTATGTGTGAACCTCCTAAACATGGAACCTGCATTTCTACATACATACATGCATTATGTTCATGTCATGATGCTGATAACATTGCACTGTACGGACTTCTAATAAAACCACCTAATTATATTGCAGACCTACGAGCAGACAAAGCCTAAAGAGGGAGAAGAAAACAGTAGTAAAGAGAAAGCACACGAGGGATCACCAGGCACAAGGAAATTACATCTTTGTCTTACTAATTCAATACTTCCACAAAATTCATGACAGTAACTAACAATTTAATGATTGTTGTCCACCAGTTTACCAATAATTTCTCTTCTGGAAAAGAAACAGTTAGTCATGCCGGCTCCTAAGTAGGCTTAGAAAAATATTCTCATGTCTGTACGTAACCAGTCTCTTGCTTCTCAGTTATTTCAGTACAAGATGCACATTTTATAAGGGCAAAATTAGAGTTTACAGATATACTTCCTGCATTTCCAACATCTGGGTATAATGGAGGATTCTGTGTTCAGGCTGCAATGGAATCCATTCCTATTCTATGACTGTAATCATTTCAATATGATATTGATAACATACATTTTTGGATGGTTAATTTAGTTCAAATTTATATGCGCCAAGATATCAAGCCAATAATTGATCTCCAGCTTTGTTCTGCAGCATTAATTAAGTTTTAGAAAAGCTTACAGATCAATTTATTTTAGTTAATGCAAATCTGCACCTAAAACACAGCTCAGATATTTATCACTCTATTGTGATTCCCTTTTCATGCTTCAGCAACTCATGTTTATATCTGGTTTAAGTTTTTCTAATCTAAAATAAATCAGCATGAAAAAGCATTTGATTTCTCATTTAGATTCTCAATTGCCTTTTATTAGAAAAATAATACTGATTGTCTGATTTTAAATGGTAGAATTGTTAGGTTAAAAATAATGAATAAATTGTTGTCACTTCATAGTTTTTGCAACCAACCTACATTTTATTTACTTTTAAAAAAAGTAAAAGCAAATCTGGGTTCTTTTCTATGGACACAATAATATAATGTTCTTTAAATAAATCATAACACTTGCATGTTGCTTCACCTTTATCCATTTTCTTACTTATTTAGATAGTCTTTATTTCATTTTAACCTATGGAGGCCAGACTAAAATTCGGTGTTTAGGAAGATGCTGCTGCTGCTGCACTGAGATGGATTGCTTTATACCTGCTGGCTTTTCCGATGGCTGTAACCAGACCATAGGAGTGATTTACCTCAAATTGACATAGCATTTCACAGGCAGAAGAGCCTTTACAGGAACAAACTGACAGCTGCCCAACATCTCTCACTGGCAAAAGTCCCTCTCCTGTAAAGACTGTTTGCCTAAGCTACGCACAGGGCTTTGAACAGCGTAGAGCTTTGTGCAAAATCTCTGTCCTGGCTTGTGTTTCAGGCAGTCTGATTAACTTCTTTGTTCTGAAAATACTGACTTCAAAGGCACTTAAAAGTTGACGTGAAAAGCTCCTCACCCTCAGGACCTGACTTGACTTTGCTCCAGCACAGCCCTTCAGGTGTGAACAGTGAAAACACCAGCTTGGGTCAAATCAAACCAATTACAGCAACATCAGGTCTGTAATCTTTCATTAAAATGCAAAAGACTGCTGTTTTCAGCTGCAAGTAGATCCTGCACATGGATCCCTGCCTTACAGAGGGCTTTTGTTAATTTTTTGAGTTTAAAGATAGCCTTCATTCGCTTTAAGCAGTGCTCAAGTCTGGAGGTAAGCTCCACTAGCTCCAGCTCCGTTTGTGTTTGGCAAATAGCACCCATGGTGGTTTTGCCTGCATGTATGCGGAGGAAAGGGAGGCACATGCTGCTGTCTCACGGCACATAAGACGGCACATAATGTGGCACTTCTTACCCCGCAAAGCGTTTTATGGTGCTAAAGAGTCACAACTACAAAAACGTTCTTTGATTTTCCGACAGTCTCCTTTGCCAGGTCACTGTTTTCTCAATTTTGCTTCAGAGCAATTTTAAAGGCACCTAAATCTAAGCTGGTCACAACGACCTTTCAGCGCAGCATGAGAAAACTCAGAATCAACTCTTTTCTCTGTAACTCCCGTGTTTACCTAGCGCTGCACATTTCACAAGTACTCGTTTAAATACTTTGCACTATTGCTATAATAACAGATCTGAAGTATGGGGAAGAAAATAGTTGTCCATCTCAAAATTTTTCGTGTAGGCATCTTAGGTTATCCTCAATCTATATCCATTATAATTTGACATCTAGCACTATACAAGGGGGGGGGGAAATAATTTTATAAGAACATGAACTGCCTGTATTTTTCATTAGAGAATTTTATGTACATTGTGTTATGCCAATGAGGCACGAGTTGTCACACAGTTAACGGGCAGGATATTACTGATTAACCAGATGAGATACAAGCCAGTAGACCCACTTTCATCAGGATTAGAGCAAACGGTTGTAAAAATTTTCCCAAGTATTTAGATTCTGGGGTTTGCATACTGTGATATGACTGCCAAACACTTGCTGTGAAACTGTAGCCATAGCCAGTACTGCAGTCACTGAAGCAGCGCGAAGAGTTAAAGGATGCTTTCTGAAGAAACTAGTGATTTTTTTACCATGTGGGTCTTGGCTTTTTATTTTTTACTTGACCTTTTCTGAACATTTCAGTGGGGTTTTTATACAGCCCACTCATCCAAAACCCCATGTAGATTCTGCACGGTATTGATTTCGTTCATTGTAGAAAATGCTGACTGAAGAAGTAGAATAAAACTCTACTCATCTTAGCTTTTTACAACTTGCATTGGTTCACAAAGGTCAGAGGAAAATGCCATACCCCACCCTCCAAATGAGTGGTTGCTTGGGAACTGAAGAATAATTTTCAGGTTGTTGTATACATCATGAGCTACTGTGCAAACAGCTCCACTGTTCTGAAGAAAGACAAGCAAGACTAGCAAATTCAGTTTTTGGTCATTGATTTTTTTTTCCTACTCCCTGTGATAATTTTACTCTGGATGTCAGGAGTGTATCTTAAGGTTGTGTCTCTTCACTTCTATCATCTGCTTATCTATGCAGATCAATTATCAACAGGAAGTCTTAATTCAAGAACGTACTACTGCCTGCAAAGAACCATAATTAACAAGTCCTTTTTTTTTGCATTCAACTCGTGGAGTGGGTAAGAAAATAGGTACATCATACAGCACTTTGTTTAATCTTCATGAGTCAAGCTGCAATTTTTATATCCTATCTGGAATTTGGGTTGGATATTTTTTCCATAAATTAGCTTAGCCATAGTGATAGTACAGAGCCCTATTTCTATATTTGATGGGTTTTTTAGTATGCAGCTTTAAAACTGGGAATAAGACAGCTAAAAGAAAAATTTCACTCTAGCTTCCTCTGGCTATAATATCTAAGGCAGAAGACCGTCTTTGAAGCAAGAAAGTATTTCAGCACAGTGTGAAAGGCACAATGTGCCAAAGGAGACTGCGGAACGCACCCTCCACTCCTCCCAAAGCTCAGGGCAGAAGGAAGACCCCAAAGCTGCTGTCTCTCTAGCAAGCCTGGCATGAAAGCACGTTATACCAAAAGAATCAGCAGAGACACAATCCTTGCCCTTTCCTCCACCTAAATTATACTTTTCCTTCTTATTTTAGAATCCCAAATATTTTGGGGTGCTTTATGCATGGAAGACTATAAAATCTTATTCTTTTCTTTGGCTTTTAGTGACAATTTTATCCCTCTGGAACAAAGGATTAATTTATTTTTTTTCCTTATTAATAGGCCTGTTTTCACAGTGCTTGCACAACTGTGGAAAATGGGCACCACAGCATTATTTTTTTGCCTGCTTACTCAATCACTGCCATACAAAAGAAGCTATTTTAAAAATGCTTTTCAAAGTAGGTCAGGACAGAACCATACACACAAGTAGCCTGTGAGTACCTTTCCAAAAATAAGTAATATTCCCTGATTTGAGAGAGTTTCTGAAGACCTCATTGGTTACACCACTGTATTTAGAGGAATGTTAATTGGCAGGGTAAAACTAATTATGTGGTTCAGCTGCCTGCTCTGGAGCTGTAGGTGCTGACAGACGGGCAGTGGTGTAGCAGCCATCATGATGGTAAAGGTGATACAGGTTTAGATTATTTTGTTCTCTGTTTCTGATTTGCCTCCTTTGGAGCTGTTTTGGATTATCCGTGTAGAAACCCTAGCAGATGTGCAAAATCTGACCTTTAAAGGAGATTGATCTCCTCCCTTGTCTAAGAGTGTCTGTTGATGAAGCCACCAAGGGTGCTGCTGGAAGATTTCAATGAGATATTGAATAAGGTTGAGTTTGGGGAGGGGAGGTGGTGGTATTTTTTCTTTTAAACTTCAGAGTGTCATTGCGCATTTTAAGATCTCCACAGATCTTAGCCTTGGTTTTGTTCTGCTTCATTTCCCTGCCTGTAAAATAGATTAATCACATTTACTCATCTCACAGGAGCATTGTGAAAATGCATACATAAAAGGGTTGTCAGATGTTCGTATATCATTTAACAGGGAAATATTGGTACCTAAAATAAACATCTAAAGGCCTTCCTGTCCAGGGCAGAGAAATACAAAGAACATTTTTCCATGCTAGCAGCCAGCAAGTAATTTTGAGAGTGACTAATTCTTCCTTTCAGAGACAAGCACCAAACACATTCACTGACCTGCAGATTTAACTGAAGGTGTGTAGCTATCAGATGCTCTACCAAGTCAGGGGGCTTGTAGGCTGATCTTGGTCATTAATCCAGAATTTGGTATAAAAGGGAGAAAAAACAGCATGTTTATTTAATTGTTTTTTACTCTGATTCCTTTCAAGTCCGTCCTTTCCCATTAGCAACAGTCTTTAAAGCATTTCTAGCCAGGCAGACACTGGGAATTCATCCTCCTGATAATGCAGTTTTCAGGCACCGCCACAGTGTTGCCAAGTCTCGGTGCTGCAGATGTGTCCCTAACACTGTACTCCTAAAGACAAGTGACAGCACTCTGTCCTTTGCTTTCCTGTTCTTGTTTTTCCCTTGATTTTTTTTTGTGGTTTTGTTTGTTTGTTTGTTCTGTTTTACGATGAAATTCTCTTCCAAAACCTGACAGTCATACATTCATTTCCAGGTGCTGCGTGCCCCACATACTCAAACCCAGAAAATAATCAATATAGTTTCCTTTATCATATATCTGTACACATACTATTATCTTAATCCCATGATTTTTGAGTCAATAACTTTTTATTGACCTGATCACAATTTTAATGGAATTATTATTCTTATCCTGCATATTGGCCACAGCTTTACTGCAAATGCACAAAAGGCAAGGAACTTAAAACAGCACTGCAGAGCCAAGTATATCAGCTAAAATCTCCATCTACGTTTCTGCAAACTTAAAATGAGAATTTTGTGCGTCTAGCAGTTTTTTGGGGAAGCATGTTAAAAGGCATATAGCATTAGAGTATTGCAAAGGGCTTCAAGGTTCTGAAAGTCTGAGTGAGACCTAATTAGGCTGAAGCCTCCTTGATAGAGTTGCTCTTATCATGCCTGTGTGAGGACTAAGCCAGTGACACCCTGTTGGTACTGTGGCTTTTAAGGAGGTCCTTTAGTATAAAGCAGAGTTACCTACCTTGTTTGGAGGTTTCACCAAGCTCTGACTTATTCTGAACATTTCTGTCAAGTTTCCAGCAATAGCTTGACTTTTCAATACTATAGAGACTTGTGGGAAAAGCCATTTACTCTTTCGCTCTCTCCCCAGCTCCTCAATTCCTTTCCAATTCCTCCTGGCCAAAATGAAAGCAGAAATAAAGAAAAGAGGTCTATGCTTGGGGATGTTCTTTTAGAAAACTACTTCCTACCTTGTCAAGTGAAATCATTGCATTGTCAAGCAAATTACATCATCTCTTTCAGTCCTCCAGCTGTTTTATTTAGCAGGAGACTTTAGTAATTCAGTGAATTCCCACTCTCCTTGCATCCACCAGCCCATATGTACCGGGCTCATCCCACAGGGTAAGCTAAAACAAAAGGAGATCTCTTAGAAGGGTCAGTTTAATGACATAATTCTATTTTACTGTTGATATTATCACATTAACACTTCCTCCGCTACTCAAATCAGTTAAGCAAAGCAATGATCTTAGCCACAGGTGAGGACACGCACCCAACCCCCAGTCTGGCCCCCAGGCCAAGGAGCCCATTAGCAGGTTGGGCTGTCACGCCTTCACCAGCACCTCTCTGGGCAGCTCATCCAGTCAGGGTTATTAAAACCTGCAGTCAGAGGCGCAGACAAATGGACCTTTCAGCGTGAGCACAGTATCGACTGCAGTGCGCTGCACTGCCCTTCAGGACAGCAGGTGGGCTGATGTTTGAAAAGTGCTCTGACCCAATAATTAACCCAAGCAAGGAACTGTGCGTGTCACGAAATACTGCTTTTTTCCCCCCTCCTTTTGCTAAAAGGACTTCTTCTAGCTTTGACTTCAAATAAGAATAGAAATATAATCCTTCAGATTTCCTTAAGGTTTGCTTCTTTCAAAATAAAATTCTAAAAATCCTCACCTTTAGCGGTTTAGATAGATTCTTT
This sequence comes from Cuculus canorus, assembly GCF_017976375.1. Taxonomy (NCBI): domain Eukaryota; kingdom Metazoa; phylum Chordata; class Aves; order Cuculiformes; family Cuculidae; genus Cuculus; species Cuculus canorus. Next base: position 30,649,662 of record NC_071407.1, read on the forward strand.
TTTTTTGCTGCCAAAAGAGGAAAAGGTATTTTTTTGCACAAAAAGAGCATAGCCATAATTTCAATCCCATTTATCAGCAAATGTTCTGTAGCAAGACATGGCTATATTGGTTTGCAGCCCTATCAGACAAGGTATTAGCAAAAACTACTGTTTCACGGGTGCTTGTGAAAAGCTTCCAGCAGTCCTCTTTGCTAATATTTCACAAGTGGGGATTGTCAGCTCACATATGAAGTGCCAAATTGAGATACTTAGAGGGTTCTTCTCTTTCTGAAAAATAGTCTTGCTGGGTGTCTGAAACTAAGATAAGTATCCCAAAAAATTTAGCTTCAAAGAGTTCAGCTATTCAATATGAATTTCTACCATCCAGCTCAAGTGAAATAACTTCCCAGTAATTCCTGTGGCTGGTAATTTAGCACTGACTTCCTTCTGAACAATGTTAGGATTCTGCACTGACTGCGAGCTTCTATCTTGACCATTTTATACCACTATTAAAATCATTTGAAACCTTTAATTCTTTGACATTGAGAAGAAAATTTATGACAAGAGTAAAGTCTAAAGAGAGTTCATTTGTACACTACTGAGCACGCCCATCCCCAGTGAGGGAGCTTGCTTTTCTTTCAGAGAGACACAGAAAGGTCTCTGAATGCCTGTCATCTTTTAGAATAACAGCATCAATATGCACACAGGTTAATGCCTCACAAAGGGCTGGGAATCTGCATATTACATTTATCAAAAGATGTGTAAATGAGCCATATAGGAGTCTACTACAATGACTTGCATAATTTATTTCATGTACAATAAAAAGCTGATCAGATTTCATGCATGTTTACTTCTAGCAAGATAACTGCTTGAGCGGTTGAACGAGCTATGGAATACAAATATGGTTCAAAGTAATGTGTTTATCTCCCTGACATTTTAATCTTGAAAACTTTCTTATTCTCATTGTTTTGAGAAGGTGATTCTCCTTTGTAAGAATAATCTCTCCCAAACATGAGAGGACTTGCTTTGTTTGAGACAAACGATGTATCTGAATGTGTTAGATATGCAGAAGTGAAACAAAAGACCTATAGTATAAGTATATATATTTCTGATATTGTTTCTTTTCTTTCTAGAACTTTAAAGGATAGGAAAATGAATCAAAACTAAAGTGACATGTTGAAGTTTTAGAAATAGAGAAATCCTTGTTTCATAGAAAAATTATGATGTGCAGAGCCTCATGCTGCGATCCTTTGCAAGGTCCTTGACAAGTAATAGGCTGTAAAATTGGCTCTTGTATGTCCATTTCATTATCTGTGGTGGTAAATATCTACTAATGCAAACTATCTCATATTCATCATCTTAGTTGAAGTATTATCTAAGTGAATTTTATTTTTTTACAATTCAGAGTTTCACAGTGCTGTGGCATCAATCAGAGTGGCTGAAGCATCTTCTAGTATCTAAACTTTTCTGATTTCAACAGATTGACAATTCCCCCCACAATTATGAATGTACCCTTATCTTTACCTTCCACTTGCTAGTTCTTACGTCTTTGTTCTCCAGTGTCTAGCAGGCAAAACCTTTTGTTTTCTTTTTCCTTTTTCAGCTACTTTCCACAAAATTATTTCTCACCATATGGATGTCTTCAGATTCTGTACGAGAGGGTTGTACTTGGTGGTTCCTTAAGCACACATTCAGCATTGCTTGATGACTTTTCCCTGCAACAGATGCAGCAGAGTTTCCCAAATCCTTCATGCTGGAGGTAATGCTGTTGCTGTAGGGAAGCCTGGCAGAGGAACAGATCCCTCTTTGTTTTCAGTTCAGGTGCTGAAAGCTTTTTGGAGCTGCTGTTAATCTCACTCGTTTAACCTCCCCACCCAATTACTTTCAAAGCGTGAGATAAAGTTTTTGAGTCTGCTCTGTTCAAAGCCCTGGAGAGAGATTCTGACATGCAGAAGGCTCATCGCTAGGATTACACCGCTCTGCCAAGTCCTTGAGAGCATTGCCTGGCCTGCGTTTCTTCCCTTGTTTGTAGAGCTGCTCCATCGTCCCATGGTTATCAGGTGTCTCCCACCACTCAGATTTCAAAGGCATGACCTTATTTCACACTGAGTAAAATACTCTGAAATCAAACATCTAATTGCAAAGCGAGTAGCTGTACTTTTCAGGCTCAAAACTCTGGTTTTAAATAATTCTTAAATGCCTTTTAGAGAGCCTCCAGAGCTTTGGAGTTTTGCAGATCTCTGCAAAAGCTTTTTTCCTTAACGTGACTGATAAGTGAGTGTGCATATGATAGATGCAGTGTCCTTACAGTTAGAAAAGATAAGATATACACTTGAGTAAGAAATAACTTCCTACACAGAGTACGTTTTGTCAAATTATTCTATTAAAGGGCCTCACGTAACAAAGCTACAATAATCAATTCTGTATACTGTTGTGTGCTTCTAGAACAGCCGAACTCTTACGAAGTCATAGAACTGTATTAGTAGATATTTCTCATAATGCATTCCAATTTACAGTAATAAACCCTCTTTTCTTAATTTACATTGTCACATCTTTATGCTAGCGTTGTACCAAAGCACAGCAAGGCAATGGCTACAGTTTCAGCAGGTCAAGGGCACCAAGCCCAGATGGACTGAATTGGTAAAGAAGGGTCACAGCATGAATAAGGCAAATGAAGCTTTGGTTAATACTGTGTGCTGAAGAGGTTGATTAGTGAAACTTGTTCATTTAAAGCAATTGGGATTTTGCTGCCTGCTGTAGGATGTAAACTCTCTCCCATGATGCTTAAGCACTGCAGTGGCTAAATCCCAGGGACGACGGCCCAAGGTTTACAGCCATTGGGTCTACAGGGGAAAAATCAGTGCCAAATCTAGGCAGATTCACTTAAACAGGCAAAATGAAAATAAATAGACTTAAAGCAAAAAAAAAATAAAATTAAAAGGACTGGCTTTTTGTTCAGTTTTTTTGTTTGTTTTTTTTATTGCAGTGATACTAGTGAAAGTCAGGGTTTGCATATTGCTGCCTTCACTAGGTGGAACTGGGTTTCTTCAAAGTCAGCTCACACCTCTGCTGTATGGCTCACCTCATTCTCCTGCTGCAGGTCTTACCCCAGTTTTTTTCAGGAGACATGGGCATTAGAGTACAAGTAGCATTTCTTTACCTGTTGACAAATACTCGTAATTCAAATGTGTCCAGTTAATAGAGTCACATGGCTTGAAAAACATCGGTCATTCCTGTCAAATACTTTTATGCTACAATATGTATATGTCAGTAATACTTCTTTAAAAATAATGTTTGATTTTTTTTTCAGAGAGAGAGGGACTTCACGAGGATGAGCAGAATGACCCTAACTAGCAACCATAGAAACCATACAGAGATAATGCTGTCTCAGGAGACATATTTATTTCTCATCCAAATTTAGATGACCTATTAAGGTTTGTGGCTTGCTCCTCCAGCCCGCTTCAGTGGGAGACCATCCTTACTAATATATACATAAACTTAGACTGGATAATGCATTACAATTACACTGAGCATGTTTTATATACATTAAAAAAGAAAATCCTGTTGAATCAGGATGCCTGAAACACTGGCTTTTTATGTGAAAAAAACTGTGACAACAGTGTTTTATTCTGGGAGACCAATTGCCTCTGTATGAGTCATCAGAAGAGTTGAAGTCAGCGAAAACATTTGTGATAATACAATGAAGCAGCAGAACGAGTTTTTCCACAATGAATGTATTCAAAAAAAGGCCCGTATACTTAATGCACAGTACACTCTGGCTGTATTTACAATATGCTACACGATTTGATGCACGTTTATGTCTTGCTTCGAGACAGAAGTTGGCCTATTTCAGACTCTTTTCCATGCTAAAATTGAAAATGCCTAGGAAAACAAAACAAGCAGGTGAAAAATACAGCCTGATAGCAACAAGTCATATGAATGGAGAAATGCAGTAATAATATTCCATAAAATTATTAAGTTGGTGTCAAAACCCTGAGATTTCTGTGCTGGAATCCCTCATAGGGACAGAGAGAGCTGCCCAGGGCGCAGCAGAGAGAAGGTCATCTGATGTGCAATCAGTTTTTGGGATTGTAGCTTTTGTATACCTGAAGTAACCTGCTCTTTCTGTCAAAAATGTTAATTTATAAATGTAATTTCTCTAATGGCATTGTAGTTGTGCCTGTTAGGTTTTAGACATCCTGTTCCTGAGCTGCCCTTGGACTGAAGTTGGTGTACTGATTTATTTCAAAAGTGTGTCCAGAGAAAGGAAAGAGTTTTCCTGCCCCTTGAAAGGTGACCATACTCTTAATCCCTGCCTTTTATGCACTAAATTACCAGGGCTGGCTACTGTGTCTGAAACTTTCCCCTCCATGCTGACAGAAAGGCTTTCCCCGTGAGCTATGAAATGCAGCATTTTGTTCTGCTCTAATTATGTCCTGGATTTTGGGCAGTGTTTCTGGGCTATGTCCTTATGTTCCTATCGTCAGAGGAAACCTGCCAAGTGCTGAGGTTGAACAAAGAGCAGGAAAAAGACATCAAATCTATGACTTGTTTTCCTTCTTAAATAAAGAGACATATTGTTCTGTTCAAGCACAGCCGTGTGCGAGAGGGCAATGACATTGCAACAGCAGCTCCAGGGGAGGGAGAAGGTTTGTTCGTAGCAATCATCATGTATCTCTCTCTCACTGAGTCAATTAAGCTCTGAGTAGGGTACAGAGTGGGACAGGATCGCTTTTTCCTCTGCATTTCTCCCTAGGGAAACCTATGCTCTGACTGCATCAGCAGCCTGGTGCCACTCGGTCCTGTCTGGTGTGTCCATTGCATGGATCGCCAGGGATGGCAGAAGGCGATTGATTTATTTTAAAACCCCTGCACTGGACAAAAAAAATGTGTAGTCTTCCAAATCGTTCCCTAGTTTGCCCTGTGAAAGGAGACCATTTTCACAAATTCATTTTTCAGTGTATAATCAATGTATATAAGCTGCACTGACTAGGGATTAATCTAGTCTTTTTCTCTTTCCATGCAATAGAACTTGCAATATTTAATATGCATTTAAGCATTTAAATAATGTATTTTTAAAAAAGCAAAATAACTACAGGTTCTTTATGCCAGATATGTATAACTCCGAATTCTTAATCTATTTTATAATGAAATTAACTTTCACTGCTATCAAAGATCTTCCACTGCAGGTTATACAGCCTTTCTGTGCTTATCTGCAGGGGACTGCATGGATCCAATAAAGCATCAAGCAGCAGGAAAATAGATTACTATGAATTTATTCGATGATAACTTATTTTCTTTTGAAATGCTGAAAAAATGCATTTTTTTTATTTTTTTTTTTTACTTCTAGGGCATAGTCAGGTATGTGCCTTCGTATAATTTGTCACCTTCTTGGAAACAGAATCCCTGAGGCAGAAAATGCAACTAGTGGTGAGTGCTTTTTATGATGCCGAGGTCTCCTTCAACTGTATTTATTTAAATGCTGCATCAGCCAAAAGCCTCTTCAAGACTCCCCAAACCCACAGGGAAACAATCATTTCTTGTTTTTTGAAAGAAAAAGTGAACTGACACCTCCCAACACTGTGATGCTCAAGGTGAGTATTGTTACAAAAAACTAAGAGAGGCGGAGAGGAGGGATAGATAATAATTTCCATGAGAGGCCATGAACTAACTCCTCCTTGGCTTGTTGAATTCTGTTCATGACTGAAACCCTGATGCATCAGCTAAGGAAAAGTAACAGCTTCTTGTCAGATAAATAAATTGTCAGTGGTTTCAGTGTATATGACTGTCATAAAATGAGAATCACTTCCATGCTTTCCCGCTTCTGTTTGCCTTTTAAAGAGCAGAAAGCTTTTGAAACTTCTAATGCTTTGAGCATTCTGAATAGAAAAATGTGGAGATTTTATCCTCTGGGGAGGATCAGATGTAAAAAACAAAACTACTAAGCACTCTAAAACAAAGACATAAGAAGGACTTCGCTCTTTCTGCTCTCTCGTTAAACATCAAGTGAATTCAACTACAGTCATTATTGTACTTAAGAGTTTTTTCTGCCCAATCTTTTTCCCTAAAAATACTTTCTTTTTGTATCTCTTATAAGCATTTTCCTTGAAAGACTGCTTAGAATCTCTGAAAAAATCCCAATCTCCTCTTTAGAATCTTTGAAAAAGTTTATTACTCTTTCTCAAACTATTTACAGCGTATTATGAATCCCAGTATGAAAAAAATGACTCTGTGTTTTCCCTCAGCAAACAAAGGCAGTTCTGTCAGAGAGGAAAGAGTGAGCTGTGCAGATGGGGTGGCAGAGGACTACTGTTCCTTCACAGAAAGCGGGGTTGGTATCATAGTTTGTGTTGTTCTCTGGGAAAACAACAACTGCAGAAATTCAGATACAGCTGCTCTCCTTTGCTTTTGTTTGCTCTGAATTAATATTATGTCGTAGTGTTTTCAGATTTGGATTTGGGAGCCAGTGGAATGCATTGGGAGGAACAAAGTTAGGCATTCGATCTGCCTGTTTGCAAAACAATCTTGTTGAACTATGTGAGTTGTCCCACCTCACTGAATCCCAGAAGTGAAGATAGTCCTTGGTACGGTGAAAGCAATGAAGTTGCATCCAAATGAAAATTAGTTCCAAATTCGGCGTCAAAATTATTTGGTTGCTGTTAATGAATCAAAACCACTACACAAACGCACTATTTTCGGTGCTTTTAGTCAAACTTTTGGTTCACAAAGGAGGAGGAACTCCTTATTACTGTGCATGGATTTCATTTTTTAACCTGCTTAACCATTGTTGGTCTAAGTCTATTTCTGAAGTGCACACATCAACTGAAAATGCCAGGCAGCCTCAGGTTTACAAACTCTGTCTTGCTTTCTTAGAAACTCCTAGGAGACCTTATAGAGACCTTCCAGTGCCTGAAGGAGGCCTACAAGAAAGCTGCAGAGGGACTTTTCAAGGCGTGTAGTGATAGAACTAGAGGGGATAGCTAAAAATTGGAAAGGGGAAGATTTAGATTAGTCATTAGGAGGAATTTCTTCACCATGAGAGCGGTGAGACATTGGCCCAGGTTAACCAGGGAAGCTGTGGCTGCCCCATCCCTGGAGGTGTTCAAGGCCAAGATGGATGGGCCTTGGGCCTGAGCCAGTGGGATGTCCCAGCCCATGGCAGGGGGGTTGGAATTAAGTGATCTTTAAGGTCCCTTCTAACTCAAGCTATTCTATGATTCTAAGAATAAGATTTGACCCAGTGAACTGCACTACAAATGAGATATTAACCCACAGCAAGTAAGAGCAGAAGACAGAATCCAGTCTCACATGCTCCACCTCAAAAGGAAGGATAATTTATTAAAATTGTAATCCTACAATTCCATGTAGAACAATCATGGACCTGACAAAGTCTCCACAAGCAGAATGAGGCCAAAAAGGTAAAATAAGAATTGCAGCTCAAATCTGGTAATCCAATTAGAAATGCATGCACTCTTAATCCACCTCATCTCATTAAAAATATATATATATGTATCCATTTGCAAATTTCCATAAACGGAATCACTCCTGAGCTCACTTGAGCTTTCTGTCCAGGCTCTGCCTCCTCCCCTTGTTGGGTATCAGTAATTCCAGTGACCTTCTAGTTGGTGTATGATTTTAGAACGGGCTGCTGTCTTTGGTTTTAGACATTTAAGTTACATCAAGAGTGATTTAATTTAAAATTAATTCAGTATTGTGTGTAGTAACATTAATCACGATGACTTTATTTGTTATAAAACAGGATAGGGTGATTGAATTCAGTTTCATTTCATTATAATTTAAAAATGAAATGAAGCACTAACATTCAGAATCGTTTTTGTTTATGGTATTGAATGTTGTAGTATGTAGTAAAATTATATGTCATATATTTGAGGAAGAGAAGGAATCTTAATGTATATGACCGTTAGGAAATGTATGTTGCGCTTTTCAGGCAGTCTCCTTGACATTTTCAGTATATTCTAACTATCACGAGGCTTTGTTTAGTGTATGTTTTCTATATCATCATCACAGAAGCTTATACCCTTCTACATCCACCTTACAGGGAAAGATGACACAACTACTTCCAAAAAACCTCTTTCCGCTTCTCATTGGCAATATATAAATTGTCTGCTGTACCTCCATGTTGGCATATGTAACAGTCCTGCACACAGATTATGGCAAAACTGAGCCTATATGTGGGTGTTCCTGACATCAAGCGAGGGAGAACCAGCTCTCCACTGCTCTTATTGAAATCTAGATGAAATATTAAGGAGCTGGCGTCTTGTTTAAGTAGTTCTTAAAACACTACTCCTTAAACCAGGCTATCCAGATAACCTTTAAAGCAAAATCAGTTATAAGGAGCAGCTAGGATGAAAAACGCTAGAAGTAAATAATGCTGAGAAGAATAAGCTCCTCTGTGTTATACTACCTCAAGTGATTTGATTGATAAGACAAAAGCAAGTGTTAGACAAGATAATATAAATGTAGAGCTTAAACCCATTAATCAAATTAAAAAACAACATGGAAAGCAGCACAAATTCACAGACTGAAAGAATAAGACATAAAATACAGCTATAGCTGGACATCCTAGCAGGAAATTGGACAATAATAATGGGCAGTTACTGAAGACTGAATTATTGAAGAACATATAGCAGCAGATCAATGCTGATCATATAAGGCTCTTGTGATGGCAGTGCTAGGGCCTTGGCTGCTACAGAGCTTTTGCAGTTAGGGAAGATGCTGGCCCCACTTCAGGGCTTCAGCTTGTGCTAGTTTACTCTGAAATAGCATCTCCCAAGGTTATAATGTCCACGGAACAAAACTGTGATGGTTTAGCCCTGGCCCAGCCAATTTTGGCAGCTAACATTGCATTTTGAAGCCAGTATGTCCACCTGTATGGCAATCCACACACCCTGAACTATCCTGCCTGGGGACTTCTGTCCATTACTTGGCCAAATTTTCCCTTCTGAGAGATGGAAAAACAAGGGAGGTGTTATGTGGAGAGTTTTGCCCCATTAGAGAATCCAAACTTGGCCAAAACACCCCTATCTTGTTAATACACAGGGCCAATACCCAAATGGGGCACACGGACAGGATCTGGGAGTTAAAAGGTTGTGAGTAGAGAGGCTGTGGAACACCACAGGACTCTGGCTGCCATGAGCATAAAGTCATGGAGTTTCCTCTCAAGGACTTCAATGTGTGTGATGGTAAAGGTATAGCTGTTTCAGCACCCCTCCTTGTATACATGCTCCACATTGCAAAATAATTTTTTTAAGATATTTTTGTAGTCATATTCATCACGAGTAGGTGCACATGGGTAAGTGTTGCATCAACAGCACCTTTCCCTATAAGCCAGCCATGCTGCAATTCCTGTGTTTAACATCCAGAACAGCGGTTTTGCATCAGTGGAGAGGTTTCTCCATGGTCAGGGTGGAAAGTTGGTATTGTTCTAGGTCATAGATCCTCAGGTCCTCCTCCTAAGCCTGGAGGGAAGAGGGCAGTTGGTTTTAAAGCAACCCCATCTTTCAGGCATATCTATTTCTTGACTTGAATTTTCTGACGGTCAAACTCTTGCTCTCCTCTGATTTAAGCTATGTCTTAGAAATGTGTTGTGTATCTGTTTTGGGAGATTAGCCCATTTGCTATAATTCAGAACAGAAAAGTCTCCTTTTCCTGTTCTTTAAACTCAAACCAATGTTTGTAACTCAGAAAAATAATTTGGTAGGTAGTTTGTGAGTTAATTTCAGGCCCAGCATGTTAATATGAACTTGTTTTTTTTTTTCCAGTATGCTTTTATGCTTTGCCTAAAGTCCTGATTGATGAAAATTCATTGAAATTATAAATATAATAGAATTATTTTTTTCTTCTCATACATAGCTGGCATTTATGTCTCTCTGTCATAAGGTACTGTTGAGATTGAGTTTAATAAGATTTAACAAAGACTATTCCAGGGACAGAAAGAACATTTGGAAATATGTTAGACAGCCTTAAATACAATTTTATCCTATGTCAAAATAGCTGTGTTAGGAAGAAAACCCATGGGCAGCATCCTTCTTTGGACCACTCCAAGGATGCTTGCTCTGCTCTTGCTCTCAGGCAGTATCAGTCGTTCCGTGGCCCATCATAGCCATGGCCATGTATTCTCAGTGTCATTTCAAATGAAGCCTCTTTGGTCTTTCTCTTGGTTGAGAAAATCTCACCCTAAAGAAAAATAAACTAGCAGCTGACATCAGTGCTGTTAAGAATAAGAGTCTTGTTTCCCTACATGTTAAGATCTCAAACCAGAAGATAAAAATCCTACAATAAAAAATAAAATATCCTACATTTCAACATATACAAAGGATCCATACCTGGCTTACTTTTTTTCATTACTCATGAAGCATGCAAAAAGTAAAAATAAAGATAATATGTGAATATAATTGTGAAATGATAGCATACAGGCAGGTTAAGTAGACTGTCTTGAGCTCCACTGTTATTCATACAGAAATTTATACAAAAAGTTTTGGTTTAGATAACTGATCATAAAAATATAGATTTATCAATATACGGTAAGATATATCTCATGGAAGCGGGTATGGATTTAGATATTAGAATCAATAGGCAATCAAAAGCAAGATCACCATTTAAAGAGCATTAAAAAATGTCTGTATTACATTACGATGTCAGGGCAAAAAAAAGCAGATAAAGGACTAGGGAACAGGTGGAGCGTTGTTCCCATTATAAGTACAGCTTCAATATTTGCCTGAAGAGAATGAGGATACCTTGAAGCGTGAATATAAAATCCCTTGTTTGTACTGGTAAACTGCAGGATCAAAACCTAGAAATTCTTTTTCATCTGTAACAAATTACTAGTTTTATTCTAGGATATTTTCCAAAGGAGAATTTTTATATTGCTTTCAAAGCATATTGCAGCCAGTATTACACAGGGCCAAGAGTGAAGGCTTACAGTAACTAAAAATGTGCTTATTATCCCGTAAAAAACAAGATGAGATACTGCAACAGGAACAAACATGCAGCCCCGGTATGGCCATGCCTATTCTCTATAGCTTCATGCTCCAGTGTTGAGAAGCACTTTAAGTCCTCACCGAGCTGCTGCCTGCAGATTTTTCACGTATGTACTCAGCAGGGCCTGATGAGACTCATTTGATTTAAACCAGTGAAGAATGAGGTCTGACTCTCAGTCACTCCAAGGCCATTTAATATGTGCAACCTATTATTCAGTACGTCACCCAAAACATCCACTTTGTCCTATTAAGGACCCCCATAATTAACATTGAATGCTTCCTCATACATCTCTATCACCTTGAAATTTAATGGTGATTTGAATCTACTCAATATTTAAGACCTGATTCAGATGATAATAATAATAACTAAATCAGGAAAAAGACAGAGGACCAAGCTCACCTACTGATCTGCTGAAGATGAACAAAGAACATCGTACCAAAAAGAGGAAAGCACGTGTATACATCTCTATCCTATCCTATACCAGTTTCTTTAAGCATAGTGAACTTTCTCAGAAAATGTTTTTTTGATGTAGCTATGGTAATACATAACCCATCTTTCTCTATGAGCATATTCTATTCCCATACCTTCCTCTGAAAATATTTCTTGTATCAAAACAAGCACTTAAAACACTTAAATAACACTAAGTGTCCCAATAGTGACTTTGGAGTATACTCATTTTTTTTATTGGCAATGTATTTTACTGATTTCAACAGGGCCTTGCGCAGGCAGGAGTGGTATTTGATTATGAACTCCCCAAAAATAATAGGAATACTAATAATATGCTAATCACTGCAGTCTGTAGTTCTGACTATATGCCGGTTGTTGTCTGTTCTGGTTTGAGCTAAAGCAGAACCAGTTTTCTAACTTTCCAGCTAAGCCTTGTCTCGGTAACTTGACTTTCTGAAAGTCAACTGTGAGTTTTCCAGGCAGTGTTTCTTTCTAGAAATGGTAACACGGGGCACTGGTATGTAGAGAGCCCACTGCTTATAATTTTTTCCTATAGAAGCCAAGTCTCCTCAAGGTGTTGGAATACTATAAACAAAACAGGCAAAAAAGCATCACACCTGCAGGGAGGGGTGGACAGGACAGGTGACCCCAAACTGATCAACAGAATATTCCATCCCATATACTTCATAATCAGTAGAAAACTGAGGGACCAAAAGAGTCAAGCTTTTCTTTGATGACCGGCATCCAGTAAGGAACTTGTCTGTCTTTTTGCCTTTGATCCTGGACCCACGCATTCCTGAATCCAGTTTCCAAGTCCCACTCCTGTCTGCTGTTGAGCCCAGGCTGGGACCTTTTCCCCATGCTTACTCTGCAACATTAGTGGTGACAGCTTTGGCACAGCATATAGCAAAATGTCCTTCAAATGGTTGGATGCGATGATCCAGTGGGTCCTTTCCAACCTAGTGATTCTATGACATAGTCATTGGGGAGGCACGCGAAAATTTTAATATATTCATATATATTTTATTATTAATAGTATTTTCTTTATTATTAATAGTATTTCCTTTCTTCTTGTTGTTGTTGTTTCATTAAAGCTGTTTTAATCTTAGTTTCCAACCTACAAGTCTCTTTCTCTCATTTTTATTTCCCCTTTCCCTGGGTGGGGCAAGAAGGGAATTGGGTTTACAATTGCTTGCATTTGCCTGTCAGTCAGGCTGGGCCAGGGCTCAGCATCTCACCTAGGACTTGAGTTCGCTTTATTGCCTACTTCACAGGTTCCAGTTACTAAAGAAATAATAATTCTTTTTCTGGTGAAATAACCACAGAGTTTAACCTTTCTTACATGTCCAAAATGGATTTATTTACAATCCAGTTATTCAATTCCTTCTACGATTAGAGATTTCATTTCTTAGCCATGCCCATCACCTAGTAGCGGTAGATAAGGGGGTCCCTATGACAGAGCTCATAGATGTAGGAGCAGGACCGTGGTTCTTGATAGCAGTGCTAAGTAATTCTGTGGTGAAGGGATGCTGCTCATCTGCCAGCGACTCGGTGAGGGCAGCAATCAATCCACAGGAAGGCCTGCAATGTAAATCACTTCTATTTTGGAAATGTTTTTTTCATGCTCTGTACAGAATTATAAAAGCTTATTATGGAAATGAAAAATTAACACACACTTAATTACATGCTTTTTCAAATTAAGCTATACCCCATCAGGGACAGCACACAACACACGAAGTAGCATCAGCAGCTTTTTGGCATCTTTGCCCAGAATCGGCAATCACAGATGTGTGATAAATATCTTGTCCCTATCGTCACTTCTCCTTGCAAGTGCAATGAAAAAACACAGGAACTGACCAGAGGTACAAAGCAGAAACAACAGCCCTATGCTGATTTCTTGAAAAAGGGTTTAGAAAGTTGTTAAAAGATTTCCCCATAAGTGCAAAATGTTTTTTTCAAGCCTGTTAAGGACAATGTGTTTTGGTTGTAAGGATCATCTGATTACACACCTCGTTTTTCTTAGTGCGTTGGCCAATGTGTTTACTTTGCCTACAGCATTTTCTTAATAACCTGTAATAATAATTGAATTTGACCTTTATTTAGAGCCAAAAATGCACTTATCTGCAGTTCTCTTATTCTACTTCTAACATTTCTAGAACTCTCATTTTTCTGCCATGTCTCATAAAAACATTCTTTGTGCAACATGAATGCATGTTCTCATCTGTAAAGATATACTTTCGAGAAAAGAGAAGAAATTGAAATTATCTATATAAACTAACAGAGAAACTCAGTCTATCAGATAAGCTCATAAAGCCAGTCATGCATTCAAAATCTTCCTGGGACTTTTAATAATTAACTGGATTCTAAAAAGCCGTTTGTTGTTGTTTTTTAGATTAAGAGCTTGTGCTTATTACAGGCACAGTTTAGTGTGTTTGTTTGTTTAGCAGTGTTTTAGCAGAGGAGTATAATTCTAGAACATGATCTGTATTTTTTATTCTTCCTTGTGCAAAGTAAACTGTTCATGTTCATTTAATTCTTCTATATTAAATTGTTACAAAGGCAGAATTGAAGCTTAAATGCCTGGTTCTACATCGCCACGCAGTGTGTATGGTAATTTCTCTCTGTGCAGAAGGATGACAATGTGGCTATAAAAACTTTAGTTTGGACACATGACAAGCTACACTGACAGGAATAACAGAAGAAAGGGAACATAATGAAGAATAATGAAGAATGAGTTAATTCTATAAACTTAAGCCCATAGTATTTGTTAGTTAAGAAGGTGTGATCCTGCTTTATCCCACCCATCACTTGACAAAAATGTATGCAGTTATATACTATAACTCAGGGGAGCTGTTGCAGATAAAGAAAAAATCCTGCCTAGACAATGATACTAGGAGTGAAACAAACAGTATTTGGATGATATCTTTCACAGATGTTATCAGTCACACCTAAAAAGCAAACCTAAACTAGGGCTCACTAGGGCAGAGGAGAAGAGGACAACCTCCCTCAACCTGCTGGCTACACTCATCTTGAAGCACCCCAGGATACCATTGGCCTTTCTGGTGAGCCGTCATTGATTTGCAATACTTTTTCCCCAGAAGCTTCATTTTCTTCAGCTAGCACTTTCCTGCAGGTGGCCCTGTACAACAGAGAAATTTGAACCTCAGAGGTCTGGTCTTAAAAATATTTGTCTCTAAATATTTGTCCCATTGCCCAGATGATGTTTTTCTCCATTAGTGTTTAATGTTTCTTAACTCTTCACGCATTTGAATAACAGGATTTTAGGAAAACATATTTTCCAGTTTTAAGATATATTTTCCAGTTATTCAGTCAAAAGAAAAAAATGGTATGAACGGGAAAATGGTAAAGAATTAATATGAGAGAGAACTTAACAACAAAAAGCATTAAATGCATTGTCTCTATTTTTGCTTTCCTTGTGTCCAAGAGACTGCCTCCTCCCCTGGTGCACATTGGGATTATCTGAAGTTCCCCGATGAAGCATCTCCTACTGACCACAGCAGTGCATCAAGTTCCAATGATCGCTGCCTTTTTATTGTCATTTCTCCTGAGTTCTCTCCTCTAAAGACAACCAATATTATCCCCCTGCTTTAGGAGATTTCTTCAACTAATACATTTCTAGAAGTATATATTACAAAAACATAAAATGAGATTTGAAATGCAGCATCTTATTTCACTTTAAATATGAATGCTCCTTTTTGCTAAAAGATGTTGAATATCTTCAAGAAAAAAGAACGATTCAGAAAATATGTTAAGCTAAACTATTAATTACACTTTAAAAAATTATTTTAGATTGTAAACTATATTTATGATTAATGTATGCTTAATCTATGGTCCACATACATATCCCCTGAAGAAAGGCTTCTGTTCACCATAATAAGCACTATTGCTGAAGGAAAAAAGCACTAATCAGAAAAGATTTTCTATTGTAAAAGTAAATTTAGGTGAGACATTAAAAAGCTGTCGTCCATGGCAAGAAAGGGGCAATTCATCTCTCACATGGCTCAGAGTGCAGCACTCAGCAGAGGCAGAAAAATCTATCGTGCGTTGGCTGGGCATAGGATGGAGTCCAAAAATTAAGTCTCTATCCCTGGCTTTTCCCCCAAGTCACTCTTTCCTGATCAAGTGCCCTTCATCTTGAAGGAATCACACTTCTCAGTTTCCCAGCTTCCTATTTGTAGAAGAATTTAATTCGTTTAAGCCCACAGGAGTAGAAGGTAATATGCAAAATGTGGTTATTCTGAACACTTCAGCAATCCATCTGTAGGCCCTGGAAATGCCTCTCCGTTTCAGACGTAGTGATTTAGAACAAAGAGGCAGGTTTAAATTATTGCTGCCATATCAGCTAGGTCTTTATCTTAGCTTCTGTCATCAACGGCCTTTATTAGCGTGGTTGACTACCTCTGCTCCTCTCTGCTTGTCTGTCTGTGTATATACACGATGATAAGCATTGTAGGTCAAATAATTTACATTTGTAAGCACGTTCTTGTGATTTTGCAAATGGGGAGAAAATTTACAGTTCTAACACAGATAAGGAGGACGCAGATCTAAATTATATGCAAAGATCACGGTTTAAATTTTCTTTTTTACATACCTTTTATAAAATCTCCTTTGAGAGGGGTTCCTAGCCGGAAAGCAACAGGACCCTCTGCCGTTCCTCTTATGGACTGTACCTGCTGGTAATGATTGCCTCCCAGAAAGGGGCTAGAAACAATATTTCTGTCAAAATAAATATTGGAATGTATGCTAGGGCAAAATGTGTGACAGTGAAATGTGATTTGGAAGTGTCAGGCTTGATGTGAAATGATAGAACGAGTGTGCATTTTCTCAGGAGAGCATGTCATAGCCACGGTTAAGGAAATAATGGACTATATTTTGAAGAATTCTCATCCTTTCTTTTAAATCAATGTGGAAGGGAAAGTAAACCCCTTCTGGAGATTATTCCCTTCCCAGAAGCTATTTACATAAGAAAAATGCATCAGGAATCAAATTCCACGGGAACTTTTTATTCTGATGGGGATTGTTTTTCTAGTTTAGTAAGCAAGAAGAACTATATATATCATGCAGAAGTTATATAAATACTGCTCAAAATGAAGAGGGGATGCCTTCAAAAGTCCGTAATTGAATCTCACACATAATTACGTGCTCACTGAACCTCAGGCTCACGTACTGCTGCCTTGCATCTGCAAAAGAGTTCAGCCTCTCTAAGTCTCGCGTGGGAGGTCCACGGCAGTCATGCGTGGCACACTCACAAACGCCAACCTAAGAGCCTTTGTAAAGCGGCAAACAAAACCTTTGCCAGATGATCAGTCACGTTGCTCTGCTTCCGTGCCTTTTCTCTGGAGTGCCATGCCTGATTCTTACGCTAGCTGTGAAACCCATCCCAGTGGCCCCGGTCAGATTTTGTGCTACAGCACAGAGTTTATGGCTCTAATAGGTACAAAAGGAGCAAAAGCTGTTACATGGGCAATGGCAGCTAATTCCCTGGGTTCAGGGATTTCTTCTATGTAGTGTGTTTTGTCTGAAGCTCTGGATTACTCAATCCTCATGGGAAAAAAATGAGAAAAGCAAAGTTATTTGAACTACTTATTTGGGGAGAGGAGGACATAGAATCATACAATAGTTTGGCTTGGAAGGGACCTTAAAGATCATCCAGTTCCAACCCCCCTGCCATGGGCAGGGACACCTCCCACTGGCTCAGGCTGCCCAAGGCCCATCCAACCTGGCCTGGAACATCTCCAGGGATGGGGCAGACACAGCTTCCCTGGGCAACCTGGGACAGGGCCTCACCACTCTCATGGTGAAGATATTCCTCCTTATGCCCAGTCTAAATCTGCCCCCCTCCAGTTTATACCCACTCCCCCTCATCCTACAACCATACGCCTTTATGAACAGCCCCTCTCCAGCTTTTCTGTAGCCCCTTCAGGTATTGGAAGGTCACTATAAAATCTCCTCTGAGCCTCCTCTTCTCCAGGCTGAACAAGCCCAACTCTCTCAGCCTGTCCTGATAGGGAAGGTGCTCCAGCCCTCTGATCATCTTTGTAGCCCTCCTCTGGACCAGTTCCAACAGCTCCATATCCTTCGATATCGAGGTCTATTGATATTTTCCTTGATTATTAAAGACGGTTACATATTCCACACACACAACACTGCACAACAGGTCATTTACAGGCAAAAATATCATCATCAGAAGTTTCCTTTAAAATCTGGTTATCTAAAACTTCAGATTTGTAACTTTATTCCACTTTTCCAACTAATAAAACCAGAAAGAGTATTTTAAGGTTATACCATTTGACACCAGGGAAACAGACAGGATACAGAGCAAAAGTTATGATCTTTTTTTCTTTAGTGTCCCATATTGCTGAGTTTTTTACAAAAGTTTTCTTCCCTTTTTCTTCAGAAGGGGCAAAGGAACAACTGAGGAAGATTTTCATCATCATCTTATCTCCCTTCCAGCTCTTTTGCTATTTCATGTCCTCATTGTATAACATACCTACTGCAAAATTAGTCTAGGGCTTCAGGCTGCCTCTCTCTATTAGAACTGTTTGGAGACTCTGATAGAGCCTAGTGTATAAGAAACACTAAAAGGATTTTTTTTGCTGTGTCCAAAATATTGTTTTTCCGTCTGAGCATCAGGTGAAGGTGATAAGACAAAGAGAAATTGTGAAGGGATATTTAATATTTCTTTGCTCTGTATAGCCAATATTGCAAGGTTTGTTTTGGGGGACCCTTGCCATTCGGTTTAGGAAGTGCAATCTCCATCACTCTGTGAAATATTCCTGGCTACTTTGAATGAAATATATAAAAGCTATTTTAGCTTTTTTTCATTTAAAGTAGTTTTTCAAACCCTCTAACATCATCCAAAAGCAGGAATAGTCAGAGTCCTTACTCACACTTAAAAAACCCTGAAGCCTGATGACTTGAACATGCACATTAGAGATTCTCTGGCAATTTTATGGTTTATATATCTTTAATTCAGTAGAGTGTTAGTTGTCTGTTCCCCTCCTTGAAAATAGAAGGAAAAAAAAACAGAGCCACCTCAAATACCAAGGTAGGGGGAAATAAATACTTTATGAATTGGCCTCCATAGTTGTTAAGAAGTAAATTATTTCTTACATTTTAAGCTAAAAGAAAAGTTGGGTGAGGGAGCAGCATTGGTAGGGCTTTGACATTTCTTCTGGTGCTCCTTTTCTGTATTTATATCTACTATCTTTAAGCATTGATTCACTCTCACTGAATGTCTAGAGAACTCTCACACTTTTCCAGTCTTGCCATTGCCACCAATGCACCGACCGAGAAATAACAGCACCCACCCTGCCAAGATTTGCAGTATTAGTCCTCATTCCCATTTCATCAAGTGTTCCTAAAACACTTCTGGAGTAGACTAGAGAAAAGATACAACTTCCAGCATTCTTATACACCATAGATGAATGACCAATCTTTTGAACTTGTTTTTTTGGTGGAATACATTCAGCAGATGAAAGTTGTGGTGTAGAGGTCTTGCCTTTAAGCTGGAAGAGTGCAGTATCTTCTGGCCAAAGTTATGGTCCAGGTGTGGAATGTAAGATTTAGGGAGAAATTTGTGGCACAGGGATCTCTGCACTAAGAGCTCATCAGCTATTGACATTACACAATCACAGCCACTAGTGTGGCCTCTTAAGATAGATATTTCTGCATTTAGGCAAGTCCTGGGTACAATGAATTAATACACAGTAAATTTTACAGCTTTTTGGAAAAAAACCTTACTCTGTCTCACCAACCCTATATCTGTATGCAGAAGGGGAAGATAATCTGTTGTAAAGGAAAGCAAGAAGTCAGCAGAAGAACTGAATGGACAGTTATAGATAAGTTCAATAGATGCTTATGCAATACTGAGATAAGAGTAACCCTACAGTGAGAAAAATAGAGATTTTACGTTTCCTCACTTTTCTTCTGAGATCCTCTGCTTTGTTACAGTGGTTTATTGATAATGTTGGATTTTGTCAGAAGAAATTCATCATGGATTTTGCAATGGTTTTATTTGTAATAAGTTTCTTTAGTTATAGACTGAAAGATTAGACCTAATTTTTCAAATATTATGTATCGATCTGATTTAGAATCATAGAATAGTTTGGATTGGAAGGAACCTTAAAGATCATCCACTTCCAACCTCCCTGCCATGGGCAGGGACACCTTCCACTGGATCAGGGTGTCCAAAGCCTCATCCAACCTTGCCTTGAACACCTCCAGGGACGGGGCAGCCACGACTTCTCTGGGCAACCTGGGCCAGTGCCTCATCACCCTCACAGGAAAACATTTCTTCCTAATATCTAATCTAAAAGCCTCCTCTTTCAGCGTAAAACTCTTCTCCCTTGTCCTGTCCCCGCACTTCCTAATAAAGAGTCCCTCTCCAGGTTTCCTGTAGGCACTATTTAAGTACTGAAAGCTTAGCATGGTGTTTTGCTCTGAATTTGTTTTAGAAGGGGACAATAATGTATATGGAACAAATGTGCAAACTGAGAATAGCACAAACATTTTGCAGTTTCACTGATCTTGATATTTTATTGTGTATGAGCTGTACCTCTGAAGAATATAAGGGATCCAAGCTTTCTGGGTAGCCACGTTTAATGAACAAGTTCATAACTTTGAAAGGGCAAAGCAGTAAGACTGCAAACTTTTCAGAAATGCTGATTGCATTTGGCGAAGAAGATCTGAGTTAGGCATTTGAAAAAGAAAAAATGTCTCTAATCCTTTCAAGTGAGAAGGAATCTTTGCAATAAAAAAAAGGGAAAAAAGACACATTGCTCTCCATGTGATATTCGAAAACATCTGCCATCTCCTGGGGGCTCAAGGAGAAAGAGAAAAGAAGCTCATGAAACATAAAATTACCCTGGAATCCATATTAATGACTACAGCTTTCTTTCCAGTGGGCTCCACTGTACTCTTCACCCCGTGTTTTACGTTGCTGCTCAGGCTCCCCAGCACTCACAGACAGTCAAGGAGATGTTAGAAGCCCTGTGGCAATGCAGTTGTCTCTCCTTTACAGGAGCAAATCAGTAGCCAGGCCATGTCTGGAAAAATCGCAGGGTTTGCTGTAGCAGGCGAGGTTTTATTGCAGGGCTGATGCTGTGCATAAACACCGCCGTGTAACTCATGTGATGGAGATGTTCCCTGCGTAGAGGGACAAGACAGTAACATCCTTTTTGGTTTTGGATTTGGTATCAGGTCCACTCCTCAGCAACTTTCAGTTTCCCACAAAGGAAGCCCATGGATGTGCTGTCTCATTTTCCCAGTTGGGAGGCTGGTTTTTTTTTTTCCCAGTCATCTGGTACCTCTGGGGAAGCTTTTTGTTTCAGGGGGTTTAACTAAACCCAAGGGAAATTAAAAAGAATATAGTTTCTCCTCATTTAATCTTTTTTTACTAAAATATCCAGAGACATGGAGCTGTGTGTCCTAGATAGCACATTCATCACTCTGCTTTTGCTTGGATAAAGTTTGCCCTTAGGAATTCCCAGGAAATCTGTCTTAAAATTACTAAACCTACCGTCATCTGAAATTACGTAGTTTGTGAGTTCTAAACCTGTAAGAAACTTCAGCTTCTTTCTTATTTTGCTCTAATTTAATTAAAGATAAGTAGGTGCTTAGAAACTATTCAGATGAATTTTTAACCTCAATTGAAGGTCTGCTCTTTCCTTTTTGGGGCAAATGCGCTTCCACTCATGGGATGCCTGTGCTGGAGCAGTGGTGTCCTTCCTTATTGGTGCGTATGGATCTGGATCCCCTGCTGAGCTCTCACTTTACGTACAGGGTTGCTCAGGCTCACATTTGTGTTGACCAAACCTGTGCATCTCCACAGCAAATCTTTACCCTCGCACAGGGCCTGCGTACCAAAGAGGAATCTCATCACATGGGAAAAGCAGAATATAATTATTGTACTATATTCTGATAACTAAGAAATTAAAAATGCTTATTTTCCACATCTCATTAATAGCTGACAAATGCTCTGCTACTCTTTAAATGGAGGAAAAATTAAATCCTACAGCCTCGTTAAGGTGTAATCCTGGAAGTGGAAAGTCAGAATTTTGGGGGTTTTGGGGTGTGGGGTCAGGGGAAATGGACTTTTTCTGTACAAGGAAAAAGCCATAATAAAGTTGAAGAAAAGTTGTCCAAGGTCTTTTTGCTTGGTTCAGATAGCCAGCGAACTGGGGAACGGGTGGGTTTTCCATGCTTTAGCATAGCGCTCTCCACAACCTGCAAAATAGCTGAAACAAGATATTCAATTAATTGGTTTTTTGAAGATACAATGGGTTCCTGGAAAGACCCTGCCATTGAGTGATGGCAAACCCACTAGTTATTTATCAGAAAAATAAACATACCGCACGTACCTAGGGGAAGTCCAACCATGACAGGACTAGGTACGTACTCTGAAGCACTTTTCTCCCTGATCCTTCACAGTTTGCAGTTACTTCTGCTTTCCTCCCTTAACTGAAAGTGGAGTGAAAAATCAAGTAAATTTTGTTTTCTGATTCAAATAAACAATACAAAAGATTAGACTGTGTGATCACAGATTTTCTTTATGTCTACCCTGACTGCTCAGATAAGCCTGTGTGCCTGGGATGAGCAGGTGGGTGCAATCACAGTATCGTCTGATCTTGACTGTGGGAAGGCACCTTCCAGACCCGCTTTTGTGTTTTAGTTTTGGGTAAGTACTTGAGCACATTTCACAGAAGAAATGATCTCTACCTACCTTACATTTCTGTCTGTGATAAAAGACCAAAGAATATAGTTCTAACAGTTTGCATAGAAGCAAAAGATATAATCTGAGATACTTAGAATGGGTAAGAACGTATAAAAACAGTGCTGATAAAAAAAAAAGCCACAGGGAAAAAAAGTCCTATGATTTTTCTGCTTTTCAATCAACCTTCTATTTGTACCACTAATAATAATTTATATTCATAAGAAGACAGAGGGGTAATGAAGACATTACGCGTAATTCTTTCAGCAGAAGCTCTATCACTGCTGCCAGAAATATTTTCTTGCTTTGCTCAGTACCAAGCGCACAGCCCTGGATATCATTATGCACCTAGAAAGGTAAACCTGCTTTGAGACTCTTTTCCTACCCATTCCTGTCCCTTGTCAGGTCCCATAGGGTTATTACCTCTGCCTTTCCCAACCCAGTCCGACTGAGTTTCTGCTTACTTTGATGAACCAGCGAATCCAGCCCCAGGAATGAAGGCTGCAGTGACGTGTCCTGTTCAGCAGGTATCCTTTTACCTGACAGACAATTGCCCGATATTGTCATGAAATACTTTAAGATGACAAAGAACCAATTAAGCCGCTGCATATAGCCTGAGACAGCACCGTTTGTAAAAAGCCATTTAAGTGCTGGGTGGGAAATGGGAGGGAGAAAAGACAGAGAATGACAAGTGTCAGGTGTAGGAAGAGAATTTTCAGGAAATAACAAAAGTGTACTTTGCTGAAATTTGATGAATTTATGGCTTAATTATAACTGACCAGGACACGGGTGCTCATATCAAAGGTTAAAGTGAGGCAGTGCCACACTACAGGAAAAGCACAACCAACAGTCAGTTTGACTTTAAGAAAGGAAAAGTGAAAATAAGTCATACCAGAGAAGTGCTCTCTTTACGTGCCCCAAAGTCACAATTAAAATAGTAGCTTAGCCATGTCAGAGAGCATAATGCAATTAAAACTATGTTTATTATGAAATTGTGACTGAACACGTGCTTTGAGAAGCAAACTACTGATGGACCAATCCCAAAATTTCTTTTCTGGGCATTTTCATTTTTGCATACTTTGTGACTGATTTATTCAGTGTTCAAAATGTATTTTTAATTTATTCAAATGTCAGAGAAACCACAGAAAATCCATCCACTGACCTAGATTTATCTGTTCCCCAAACTGAAATTACCCTTTAACTGATAAAAGATAAAAAGCAATTTACTGTTTCTTGAACTTAGCCATGTATAATAGATGATTAATTATTTTAAAAAGCATTACGTTTAAGCACCTTGTCAATTCCCCTCCGAGGTCAGGAAGGCTGTCTTTTATGTTGGCGATAGTACACAGAACAAGATGCATAAGACTATCTTGGGCAAAATTGCCCTGAGGTTCCTTTATTTCCAGCTGGAGTAGCTTTCTTTTCCTAAAATGAAAAAATTAACAGTCATTTCCCATTCATTCACTCATGCCATTTTAGGGGGTTTAATTTTTTTTTTTAAGATTTAAAATACATTGAAATGAGTTCATGTGGATTTCTGCTGAAATATCAACAAGAACAAACACAGATCTTTAGGCTTTTCAAAAGGCTAATAAGCCAATTTATATTGAATAATAGTATTACAGAATTGGGTATCTAGCTGGACTGGAAGCACAATATAGCTCAAGGGAAGAGATAAAACTGCTGTCTAATTCTCTGGAAAGATCCAGGGTCATCAGCTGGAATAAGGACAGGCTTTAACATCTGTGCCTGGTACCCCTCAAACCATGTAACATAGGGACGATGCTGGGAAATAACTGTAGGCTTTGCAGTTTCGAGGACAATCCTATTCAATGCTTGTCCTGTAGCACTCCCACTGCAGTGACCTGGCATGCTGAAGAAAGTTTGAGTGAACGATTTCATGTAATCCAAAACGCGTGGAAACCAGAGAATTTGGTCGCTGCAGAGAGACTCAAGGGCTGTCCAAGGTGAAGGCAGCGTCTCGCTGCAGGGGGATGCTGCGGGTGGGTTTGGGGCTGTGGAACCAGGGAAGATGCCAATGAATGCTGTCATTTGGCTGAACAGATATTGGCGCTATTTTTCAGATCTACTGTCACATCAGGCAGGACACATCCTATCTAAAAAAGGTCTTGGATTACTGACCAATGACATGGATTAATTCTCTCTGGCTCCAGCAGCTGCACAATGCTCATCCACAGAGCTCGCTGTGGGATCCATTAAAACAAACTGTAAGAAACTGCAGCTCAGGATTTTTTGTTATTTTCCTTAGGAGCAGGAGTGTAGAAGAGTTATAAATCGGTATTATAGGTGGAATATCCCTTAAAATAATGAAAGGAAACCAAGTCGAGCAAGCGTGCAAAACAAGTTCTTACAACATCTGCGCATCAAGTATTTTTACAAAAAATTGCTACAGTCAATCTTTTCCAGCTGAGTGTTCAGCAGTTAAAATATATATGGTATTACAGCAACTGTTAGAGGAAACAAGAGAAACAGTGTGTTGTCATTTAATGAAAGAAAACATCAAGCTTTAAACTGAGAAACCAGTATTACGAACTGTTCAATCTCAAGACAGTAAAAATTGACCAAAGCAGGATACGGTAGAATGATAAGAGCTGAACTCACATTACCGCTCTCTTTCAACATGTTGAACAGGATAATGCAAACTAAATCATTTCTTACAACTAGTGATGATTTTATATGTCTGTGTTTTCATACTCACATGCACTTTGGTGATGTATCTTGCTAATTATTAACCTAAGCAGGACTTACTGTGTTGGGGCTTGGTGTGACAGAGTTCAGTATCATTAGAATAATGAAAAGCTGATAAGAATATCTCTGATATTCTGCCCAGCAACTTCAGCTATATATAGAGAAGAAGTGGGAACAGGATGAAAGCCTGGATGGGACCAGATAAATGAATTTCCTCAACCGTGTTCACCAGTTCCTGGAACTCCACAATTTCAGCCAGGTCTTACAGACCTTTCTGTAGCATTGTAGCCATGCTGACGAATGTTAATTGATGCATCTATAATTGTACCTAATTACTGACACTGAATTATTTAGTCTAGCAAGAGGGAGCATAAGCAGAAGTAATGGGATTAAATTAAGACAGGAAAAATTAGGTTGAATATAAGGGAAAATTCTCGGGCAATGAGATTCATTAGGATGGGTCCCAAGGGAAATGTTAGGCACTGCTTTGCTTCAGACATAGAAAATTAAGTTAAACCCATATTCAGGAAATTACCTAGTTAATTTGGTATGTCTCTCCCATTTTTAAATTATTGAACTCTTCAGTATCTCAACTGTTGGACAAGTTTTTGCAGACAGTTCAGGTGCCAGCCAGTTTTACAAACTGATGTCTCTGAAGAGACGATTACTCTCAAAGCACTTCCACGAAAGCAGTACTTGTACTTATTTAAAGTGAGTCATACTTAAACTTTACTGTAAAGCCAGCAACACTTAACCTGTAGTTAAGTAGCGCTTACATCCTCCCCAGGGTGGCAGTTAGCAGGTAGACAGTAGTTTTCCTATTCTGGGATTATAATTATCTCCTGTTCCCCCAGGCAGAAATATGTGATGGCAGAGCATGAGGAGATAGAACCCTTTTGGAAGAGGCATCCTTAATGCCTGCTCTTTCATCTCCTTTTATCGTTTGACCTATAAGAAGCTAACCATAACAAGCTAACAGAAGTAACTGCGAGCATAATAAGACATATGCAGAGTGAACTTTTATCACGACACGATTAATGATGTTTGAAAGCGCTGTGAGTGGCAGAAAAGGTGAAGGAATCTAAACCAGGGAATGAAGAAGACTTATCATGCTTACTGCATTCTGTAATGCCACCTCAAGGCAGACAAAGAAGCGTGAACTTTCACAGCCTTATTCGATATTAATCCTAAACATGTTCCTATTGGAATTGCCTTAAAACTTCAATGCAGTGACAGATCTTAGAAGACAGAAAAAATAACTTGTGGCCACCGATGCTTGCTACTTCTATTTATCTTCATCTGTTGATGTTTAACAGCTGATGAGTTGTATTATAGCCTTTCCGGCATTCAAATTGCATGTATTCAGCCTCACTAGAAATTGCTTGTGCCTTTGCAGGGTGAGCTCAGCCAGTCCTCGCTGCCAGCAGAACATGGGCTGACTTCCGATCTAGTCCCAGGCTGCGGATGGAATGATGCCCACTCCAGGAATCATCAGCGCTCCTCAGCATCATCAGCACCACGTCATCGCCTGTACACTCCACAGCACAGAGCTGACCAGGATATTTCCAGAGTCAAACCATAATTTCTAGCACAGCTCAAAGTAAAGGAAAATTGCCCATACTTTGGAATGAAGTAGCAACTAAATAGGAAAGAAAAACTTGAAAACAAACATAAAAACTTATTGATTTCATGTTCTGCCATACTGTTACAAGCATGGATAAAGATAGAGAAAATATTTAGAGTTCTTAAACACTCATATAACTATTTCTGCATAATAGATACCTATTATAATTTGTTCCTCTAAAATAACACTAAAACTTTTGCTTTATTTGTATTTTGTAATATTTACACAAAAAAAAAAAAAAAACAGAAAGAAAAACATCTTAATTCTCCACACTCTTTTAATGAGTTAGCATTTTCTTTTCCTGAGTCTCTGATTTAGGCTTCTCTGTAAGCTGAAATTCAACAAGATGAGTCAGGTTTTGAGAGATATTCTGCATACCTCTTCATTTATAAAGATCGAGACTTTTCAAAGTCCAGAAAGTGCTTACAGGCTTCAGCTGCTCAAATCCTTTCATACATTTTCTCAGAACTTTTCCTAATCAATTAAAAAGCTAATTTAAAGAGCCTTTTCTAAACTTTATTTATGATCTCTAGCATGTTTCTTTTTAACTTAGAACAGCATACTCTCTCTTAACCAGTAATATTATATACTATAATTTAATTGCAGTTACGGGGGTTGGATGCACTTCTCAGAAACCGGCTTTCACCACTCGATGGCTTTGCCTTTCATCTTTCTTGAAGATGGAGCTCTGAACTTTCAGGCAGGGATTCCCAATGGGCTGCACTAGGAAAGATGAGTGGAACATAAAAATCTTCAAAGATTGCTACTTTAAATTCTAACAGCTTGCATCTCTCCTTTTCTTGGCCATTTTCTTTAACTCCTTTCATGTAACTCTTTGTTAATGCTTTAATTTGCAGTTTGATTCTTTCCCCCCAATATGCAGCGGAAACCTGGCCTGCAACAGTGGTTTCCTGGCCCGATATTACATTCTCCCGTGGCTCATGTGGGCAAAAGCTAACAAAAACAGTAAAAAGTTAATATGTGACATACACCAACCTGTGTTGCATGCCAGTTACAGGTAGGCACGTTTCCAGACATCGCTGATGCCTTCGATCCACAGTCCCAGCACTATTTATATCATGTGCATCAGTATGATGGAATTTAGCCAAACTCAGGTTCCTGCAGCTTTTATTTCTGCTTTTTTTTTTTTTTTTTCCCAGCTGAGTCCTCTACGCACGGAGGCCGACAAAAGGTGAGGAACAAATTTTTATGGTACTAGTTTATATTGCTGAGTGAGGGCAATTTGAGGCAAGTCAAGCCATTATGAAGATTCCAACTGAATCCACATGACGTTATGGTTGTAACTACACTGAAAACTTTTTTAAAGGGCTGCTTTGTGGATCTGCGTCATAGGGATGCAATTCTTTCTCTTGAGTTGTGTGCTGGAGTTTTGGTTCTCAAGGGGACATTCCTACTGATACCAGGAAAACCAAGATTTCCTTTTTACTTCTGAGCTCTACCAAAGTCTATTTAAATAGACCAAATAAAGTCCATATGTCTTTCGATCCTCTAAAAGAAGCTATGAGATCAGGTTTGAAATGAATTACATAATTAGAAGAAGAATAACAAAGATTTTGAATCCTTATTTATTTGCACATCTGCTAAGAACAGTGCTCAAATATTGAGAGTCACAAATACCTCTGTAATTTTATTTGGTTTTGTTTGTACAATATTCCGACTAAACAGTAACAAAGATTGCAAAGTTTGATGTCATTCTATGTCATACCTGTAGAGTGTGGGAGGGAAACAAGGGACATTTGCTGCTCTGAGAATGCAAAGCCCACCAACTGCGCTGGTAATGAATGGATTTATTTTTTCCATAACTCAGAATGTCACACAATAGCATAATAATACTATGCAGTTGTTCTTAATAAATATTTGCAAATACTTCCCCTCCTCTCTCATTTTCTTTTTCTCTCCTGTCTACTAGAAACCAGTGAATATATTGGGGTCCTAAAAGAGTCTTGCAGAAAAACTGATTCAGTCTTTAAAACCCGTGGAATGAGTACAAGATGGGGTTGTGTAATACATACATACATTTTTGGTGACTTCCATAGGCAACTAGCATAGTCCCCGTGGCCCTGCTGCTTGATGACATCAGAACCGCTGGAGTTTTAACAAGCCGTGATGCTTTAATTTCAGAAATGTCATAGGCTTTTTTTTTCAGGATCAGCAGAAAAATCTGGACTATGGTAGCATAGTTCATAATCCGAGTCCTGAGATGGAACTCAAAGAATGTATTTCTCATTTTGAGTTCAAAATTGAATCAGTTGTATTA
Source organism: Cuculus canorus (assembly GCF_017976375.1). NCBI lineage: Eukaryota > Metazoa > Chordata > Aves > Cuculiformes > Cuculidae > Cuculus > Cuculus canorus. The sequence continues at coordinate 30,678,435 of NC_071407.1, forward strand.
GTGCGCAGTAATTTTGTAAGCATAAAAGATGAGCGGGGAAAGATAAAAGAACTATGTGCAAAGCTACAGTTTTCAAATAAAAGAATGTGCTTAACCACCATTTTCCATCACACCAGTAGGTCTCTGCTTTGAATGATCTGTTTAATTATCTTCTTTGTTTAAACCCTTGAGGGTGTAAATTCAAGCATATTTTAGGGAAGAGTGCTCCTAGAAAATCAAAAACTTCTGGCAGAAAGTCAATTCTACTTGTATTTTTAATATACAGAGATATGATTTTCCAAACCATAGTTATTGTGTTATGGTTCCCAACAAAACATCCATCCTGAGGGTTAATAGAGTAGGAGTGAAAAACTTTGTCTCTGACAGTGACACATGAGCATTATTTGGATTCCAGCTCCGTAGCAGACGCAGTGCAGGGCAAGCACCCTGTCAGCAATTAAGAAATAATGAATTTAACAGAATAATGGATATTGATTAGTGACATTTATTTCTGATAAAATGAGAAGAGTCAGCAAAAGTCTGAGATGTTGAAACTAATTATAGCCTAAGCAATCCACTGAAACAAAGTCAAAGCAGACATTTGAACTAACTAAGCCTGGGACAAACAGAAGTAGCAATGCTCATGGCCACCCACAGACACATAGAACTTCAGTGGAGAGGAAAATTCTGTTTAACTTAAGCCTGAGCTTTGCCACAGCAAAGGTGGCTGAGACGCTCAATCTTTGTATCTTGCTCCCTTTCCCATTTGTTGTCATTACTGATCTCGCTACGTGATGCTATTCAACACAGGTCGGGTGTGCATCATAATTCCTGTCTTTTAAGGCTTGTTTCAAAAACATCAACCTACAAATTAAATTTGGAATCTGCAGGGCAGTTTTGCTGACAAGATTTCGGGAGAATGACTTGTATCCAGGCGAGATGAAGAGGCCACTGAAATCGGAGACACTTCTACCCTGGAGGGGAAGGAAGAGTAGGAGAAGACTGGCTGATTGAAGTGGAAACCTCTGATCCTAATCAGAGGGAGAGTGAGGGCAGGGTGATCTGACCTGAACATGTGTGCCCAAGAAAAAAAGTAGCTTTAAGCATGATGAAAGAAAAAGGAGGAGGAACACCATTGTTGTGCTTCCTGTGAGCCTTGTCTGTCCTTGGGCTCTATCTTTTCACCCATGTTATATCTTAGTGTTTATCTTAAAATCTAACATTCCTGAATACACAACAGAATATTCCTTGCAATGTTTTACTGTCTTTATAAACACGTTACATTAGTTTTGCTGTTACTAGTGGGAATTGTTTTCCCTAGAACGCTGCGGTGTCTTGTTCAGCCAGCCACAGCGGCAACCGCTGCTCTCCCACTGGAAGGACAAAAATATCATTTACCAGTCCTGTCACTGACTGGATAGTACTGGTTGCATATCATATTTTTAATACTGGATTGTCCTATAACGTATTTTCTAATGTCCTCCTCATTCATGTACTTGAGGAGATTTACAGAGGATATGTGACAAGGATTTATTTATTTATTTCGATATCTATATTTTTCTGATGAGTTCCATTCAAAACTTCAAATAAAATATTCTGGTGATTGTTAGTCAATATTTTTGCTGTTCTAATTACACTTATGAAATACGTAGAATACCTTGGTTTACAAAGACAAAACATTTTCCACATTAGCAAATGGTCTTATTCTACATGTAGAAAGAATTAAAGTCTGTAAGTTTGAAAATATGTTAACCTTCCATTAAAAAAATAAAAGTATTACAGTGTCCTCTGTGCCATTTAAAGTAGAAATGTGCATTGCATGTGACTGCAATAAAACTACATGCTGAATTAAACATGCAGTGCTGCAATGTTTTAATCATCTATTTACTTTTTAATTTTAATGTGGTCCCTAGTAGAGTAGTGAAAATACGGATAAGATTTCAAATGGGAAAGCCCTTGCAGAGTGAAAGATAGTGGTGAACGGGGAGAGGAGGTATGTCTATACTTTGGGTTTTCCCTCGGTAAACAGCTGGCAGCTCACGTAATTTTTCCCTTGTAATTCCTCTAAATTGTTCTGCATTTGGACCCTCAAAGGGAAAGAAAGATCCTCCTTGCTCCTTCGTGGCACATGTGGCAGAAGGCACTGCTATCTTATTTTCAGTGAAATCTCACGGAGAACTAATTTAAGCAATTCCAGCAAAGAAAACCTCTGGGAATGTGCTCATGACAGTACAGTTTTTCAGCTGATGATAAAAGTTTTTCATTTTAAAACTGCAACAGCTATACAACATTTTGTTACAGGCTTTGAAACAAGAGATGTTGGTGCTTGCCAGTAACTGTGTGCCAGACCTTGTAATTCTTTCAAAGCCATAGGACAGAAATGTTCAAGAAACTCCTCTTTCAATCCCGAGAGGTTCCCTTTGTATGTGGGTAGTAGCAATCTTTCACTTCAAGATTAATACTTCTGATATCTTTGAAGTTACATCTAATTTTCTACAGATTCTTTACTAGGCATTTTTGGATGTACTTGCTAGTGGTGAGAGTCCTCATGGGATAAAGAGACATTATAGGAAATATTAAAAAAAAAAAAAAAAAGGATAATACTTTTAAGATGAAGTAAGTTGAATAACAAAAGAATAAGCCTGTTATCTTTGGAAAGAAACAAGATGCTTTCTCAAACATCTAATCCCTTGTACTTCCTTGAAAAAGATATCAAGGCTAAAACGAAGTATTCTGATTTTTACACAAAAAGCAAAAAATCCCCACATTTTGCTAGTAGGCACCTTGTGGCTTTTTGAGGTTAACAAAGATACAGAAACAATTTAAATGTATTACAGTTATGCATATTCATAAAGATATGCTGAACAGATAACACAGCAAATTATTTAATTGAAAAATCAGCCAGTGTGCATATTTTTTCCTGTGATTCATGGAAATGCGACAAGATCTGTTCATTAATATGATCTCATTTATTTGACATTATTCTTGCCACTTAATACACTCCTCATACAAAGAGTAAAAAATCAAAATTACCAAACAAGGAAAGAAAAAACTAAGTGTAGAAAAGGAAAGGATGTCCCTCGGAAACAGAGTATAGGTTATGTCAACTCCTAATATAAGAAAAGAAATGTAACGAAGGAGAAAAATAGCAAATCAATGCAGTGATAAAGAAAAGAGAAAATGGGGGGGAAAGAAACCCAGAACATGCAGAAAGTGTTTAGCACATGTAATACAGGTAAGAGCTTCACAGAACGCCAGTCCATCCTGGGGGTCAAATCCTCACCAGCTTTTGGCCTTGAATTTTTTTACTTTTTCGTACTTCTATATAATTTTCTTCTAGATAGGAAGCAAATGAAGATCCTCAGCGAGTGTAAAGCAGTCCAGCCCCACACAGTCTCCGAGGCTTGAAAGCGATGCTGTTTGGTACCAGCAGAAGATCTAGCCCTAATGATGAGCAATAACAGACTAACTGTAACACACTGCCTTCTTCTGATGTGACTGCACCATATGTTTCATTTTGTTGATTAAAAATGATGGTTATGGAAATTTCCATAGAGGAAGAGCCCAGCTGGTATCAGCTGGGACTAAAGAGAATTACCGTCTGTTGAGGAGTTTGTTCTATGTGGCCCTATTTTTTTGTACTTCATTTCTAGACTTTTTCAGTGGGTAAAATGGGTGGTGGCGACTGTACAGCTTTCCAATAGGAAAACAACTTTTCTGAAAAATGACTGGAAATATGATGGCATAGAAATAAAAATGCTAACAAGAAAGGAACTTACGAGATACCAAACCCACACTGAAATCTCTTCATCGTGTAATGTCCAGTCGTGTCTTAGGATTACTTGGTAGTAGAGAAGGATAATACTTCAGACTAAGAAAAGCAATGTTAATCTGCTGATAACACCATTATCATCACCGATACAGCAAGTGTCTGCTTGGAGAACTGCATCAGTGAGCAGTGTGCGGCGAGGGTGATGGAATGGAGCAAGGTCTGCTCACAGGAGAAGCTACAGAAACCAAACTCACTGTGAGCCCTTCAGGAAAGGAATGTAGTAACCGCTACAGACAATCATCCAGGTGGATTGATCCTGATCGCATACCCACACAGCCACAAGCAGCAATATGTGTGGCCAACTGGTCCAGCACCAGGCTCCTCTATCACCTTTTCTGTGGCTGAACCAGTGCAGGCCACCTGCTCTTGATGCCACTGTCAGACATATCCTTGATTAATCAACTCAACAACAATGTGTGCGCATTATTATATGAAATGTCATCCTAAAGGGTATATTAGTCCTACATAATGGAGGGACCAACCATGGTACTGCTCTCTCTTAAAAGAAAACATGATTTATAGCAAACGCACTATTATTCCGTGCCTTTAAATAAGTGGATCTTGACCCTTCCCCACTTTTGTTTCCCTAGCAAAACCAGGCAAATTTATTCTTGATTAGCATTACTCCTTTCCAAGAAAGCCCACTTCACTGCACACGATGTTCCTGAGCAATTCAGGTTTCTGCTGAACTGGATTCCACAGAGCTCTGCTCTGTCAGTGCTGCGGAGCCGTGGCATAAGTGTTCATTTCTTCTGGCCTCTTTACAGCCATTAAATACCTTGCCAGGTGACTCTCACATGACAAAGATATTTGCATGCCTATTAAGTGATATTTCTCATCAGCTATTTATTTTCTAAGTCCTGTATACTTTTGTCTAGCTAAAGCATAGTCTATGGATCAAATTAAAGATCTTCCTTTTGCCTTATTAAATCTTACATGTGAATTTACCCTTGAAATTGAAAAAAAAATGATAGAACAAAAGAGTAGGAAGAAAAATTATTATTTTCAACCTATATTCAGAACAGAAAAATATAATTCAGACATATAAGGCTGTAACAGGCCTATGCACTGCCTACATTGGTGTATACAAATTCTGCTTAAAATCGATGGCTTTTGGTCAGCATTCCATCACTGATCTTCCTTCACGGCCATCATTTCAGACACTATCTCTGCTAATTGAATTAAAAAGGAATTGTCAAGAATACTGCACAAGACTGAATAACTCCAGCATTCTCCTATATGTTGGCTATGATTCTCATAAAATCCTTGTGTGTTAGGTGTAATTTAAACTGTGAGCTCCTGATGAAGTACCATCTGCATTTATGATGCAGTATAAGTAACAGAAAGGAAATAATGCAATCTATCAAATGCTCAAGGCTGAAAACTCATTCAGTCCTAAATTATTTCAGTTATTATGACCACAGATATTTAAATGTGAGATAAATTCTTATAAAGTCAGTTGGTAATAGATACTATTAACTAAAATTGATATTAGTAATTGTAGATATTATTAACCGTGTGAACTGATAAAAAAAAAGAAAAGTGTAATTGGGAAACGGAGATTAATTTCATTAGAGAGAACATAATGATATAACATGTCTTGTTTGACTTCTTCAAATAACTAGACCTTACAGCCAAGTTGTCTGGAATGAATGTGTTCTTCACTGGTCGGAATGTGAGCCTGCATCCACATTGTACTGCTGAGTAACACCCACATCCCTTATAAAAGGGTAAATGGAACTCCCTGGATTACAGTGGAGATAGATACTCGTGTAGTAATTCCATTCTTAGTGCCATTGGAAGGGAGGGAGAAAGGGAAGGAAAGAGGAAAACAGGAAGGGAATGGATGGATAGATTAAATGCTTTCAGATTGCATGTTGAAAGATAACCAAAGCTGCAACAAAAAAGAAGTAAAGAAGAATGAAATAAAATCTCTGCACTCTGTAAAACAGAATCCACTGAAATAGTAAATGTATGTGAATTTTAAGATTTATTTTACAAATACTTATTAGTACAACTGATCAGCATATATAATTTTCCATGAATGTTTATTATGGTACAATGTTCTTTTAAAACACATATAAGCAATGTGCAACAAACAAACGGTGAGAGCTTTATGACTGCTCCCTGCAAAGTCCCATTTATCACTAAGACTGAAAAGAAATAACCTGGAGATACAGAGCTTTATCGGAATGAATAGGCAGAGGAAAAATAAAGAATTCTTTCTGTATTTTGTTATTTCCCCAAGCAGAAGAAAAAGATCAGGAAATGCTTACAGTATTTCTCTAGTCAATGACAAAATTCTCATTAAAGCAAACAGTAATGCACTGGATATACTATGGAGCTTTTTATTTCCCAGTATTTTCAGTCCATTTAAATAGAATTTTGTAAATGCATGTTCTATTTTTACCAGATTAAAAACTGATTTTAATAAGGACTGCTTGAAAACTGTTTTCATAGTCCCAATGTTAAGCCCTTTTACTTTCTTTATTTTATGATTATGACTCTGCTGTTCACGTCTTATATTCTCCCTATGAGACCACCATACATGAGATAGGATTAAAGACTGAACTTCAGGAAGCCTATCTGCTCTGTTTAAATAGACTTCTCCAGGCTGTACGTTAAGGTAACATAATGTCTCAGTGCAGTATTTAATAATCCGAAGGAGAGAGAGACCACTTTCACAGAGATGTGGAATCTAATTTTTAACAAATTAGGAAAGTGTCCACCTTTCAGGGTCATTACTCATAACTATGACAATACATTGCTCAGTGCTGGTGCCTTTTTGATCTAGAAATAAAAATGAAGAATACTAGGTCATTAGAGATCCTTATGCTATTTGATTATCGAATATTAAGGCAGTTATTTTTTAAAAGGGCTATGAACGGCAATATTCATCTATGTTAGTAAGCGCAGGCTGCCTATCTGGAGTTTACCAGCACAGGTGGCCCCAGTTGTGGACAGGTGGAGCTAGTTTACACTCATGGGAATCAGAAAAAACTTAAAGCCACTCCCCAAGCTAATGCTTTTCCATCAACTTGTGATTACTAGATTGAAATATGTTAATTGAATTGATTGAAATAGCCTGGCCAAATGCTCTCCTTTTTTATATAAAGTGGTCTCAGGTAAGGAGCTTTTCTTTGCCAGGTTATAGTTGGGGAAAGGTCTTCCTGCAGGGGAAAAGTTTCTTTTATTTCATTAAAAAGTTGCTACTGGTTTCTAAATTTTGACCGGTTTGATTGTATGTGCTGACAAACATCATCTGAATGGTAGGTGTGGACTCAAGGCCATGTGAAGCCCTCAAATGCAAATCCATACAGTACAGAAGAGGTGAAGGACAGAGCTGGAGTATGCAGGTAGGACAAAGAATATATGGGGGCGGAAAAAACAAAGTAGCATATATGGCTGTCTTGTAAGTTTATTTTGAAGTAAACCAGAGCTGAGGAGGGTAACAAAACTGTCTAATTCTGGGCAATTGCATGCACTTCCATTGGTGGGTAGAGTAGCTCCCTGTTGGGCACAGTTGTTTAAGCCAATTTAATGCACTAAAAAAGATGAGTTGATTTATAGTACATGACCTGTTGTGCACATACTTTAAAATTAGATTAATTATCCTCCCCTCACTGGTTGCTGAGGGAGAATAGATGAAAACATACACCAAATATTTACCATTTGAACTATTTTAGGTAGAAAAGAGAGATCCTAGCCAAGCTGTTATGACAGAAATGGTCCTAGTCTTTCTTCTTGTACCAGAATTGCTGCCATAAATGCTGGTAAACTCCCCTTAAGATCATATTTAGTCTTCGTAACTTAATGTGGGGTCTAGAATCCACACACCATCCCATGTCAGATGCTGTATTTTTTTAATCCATTAAAACTGATGGAGCACTTACATAATGATGATGCCATTGAGAGCTGTCCTGCAGAGAAGGACTTGGGGGTGCTGGTCTGTGAGAAGCTTGACATGAGCCGGCAATGTGTGCTCACAGCCCAGGTGGCCAACCGTGTCCTGGGCTGCATCAAAAGCAGCGTGGCCAGCAGGGCGAGGGAGGGGATTCTGCCCCTCTGCTCCTCTCTTGTGAGACATCATCGGAATACTGTGTCCAGTTCTGGAATCATCAATGTAAGAATGATATGAAGCTGTTGGAATGGGTCCAGAGGAGGGCTACAAAGATGATCAGAGGGCTGGAGCACCTTCCCTACGAGCTGAGAGAGTTGGGGTTGTTCAGCCTGAAGAAGGCTCAGAGGAGACCTTATAGCGACCTTCCAGTACCTGAAGGGGCTACAAGAAAGCTGGAGAGGGGCTATTCATAAAGGCTTGTGGGGATAGGACGAGGGGGGAACAGATACAAACTGGAGAGGGGCAGATTTAGACTGGACATAAGGAGGAATTTCTTCACCATAAGAGTGGTGAGGCCCTGGCTCAGGTTACCCAGGGAAGCTGTGGCTGCCCCATCCCTGGAGGTGTTCAGGGCCAGGCTGGATGGGCCTTGGGCAGCCTGAGCCAGTGGGATGTCCCTGCCCATAGCAGGGGGTTGGAATTAGATGGCCTTTAAGGTCCGTTCGAACCCAAACTGTTCTATGAGTCTATAAATTTTCACAGCTTTTTCTACTGCTCAATAGACCACCGTGATGCTATAGCCTGAACAATAAGATAGAGCTCTTGATTCATTTTCATCTATTTATATATTCCGGAGAGACGACCTGTTTTTTTAATATCCTGTCTGCTCATCAAAATTGCACTGTATTTGCAGAGCCAAATTCATAAGATCATAGAATAGAAATTCACCACCTCTGCACCTGTGTAATCGTTTACACCACAGCAAAACAGTATAAAGGGAAAACTGAGACTGCAACCCCAAACTGCAATACTTCACACTCTCTTTGCGGGGACATAACTAAACACAGAAGGTGAAATTGTGAAATAGTCCAATTATTGTTTCCACCCTAGCCTGTTGCTTCCTTGATATGTAGTCCAACCTTGGATTTTATTCAGGTTTGCTCTTCACTGTGAAGGCAATTACTAAGTTGATGCATAGCGACTTAGATTTATTTAGCATCTAGTCTTACAGCTCTTATAGCAAAGAACTTTTTTCTCCATCGTGTTTCCTAGCATCAAGTCAGCAGGGATATACATGGTCAGAAAGCTCTGTGGTCTGTAAGCCACTGCTGCCCTGTCATCAGAAAATAGGGTATTTTAATTAGCACTTTGATGGGTGAGCCATGGGGAAACAGCTTCAGAAGGTCGCAACCTTGCACAGGAGGAGATTTGAGTCATTGAAGTCTGTCTGCAACACTGTAAATCAGACAAATAATTCCGAATTGGTAAGGTTAAACAGATGCAAAATAGGTGTATCTGTGATCAGAGCCAAGTTTTAGTTCTCTGCTGCCCATCAACACCTTCAGCTAGAGAAGGCAGCAATGATTGCAGGAATTAAAGAAATAATTGTGTAACTTCTTGAATCCTCATTTCTGCCAGGTACCCAACCCAGTAAGTAAATTAGATTTTCTGTAGCATATCACCAGAAACCTCCCTCCACACAGTGTAGTGAAACCCTAATAAAATCCTGTGTGGGACCAGGATTTCACTCTTATGTTTATCATTACTCCTTAGTACATTCTTCAGCCAATTACTTGTCCTCATAATTGCATTTTTACGTAATCCATTTTGATTCATTTGTCAAACACAATTTTGAGACACACCGTGTCAAATGCTTTAGTAAATTCTGGACACCTTAATGCATTTCCTCCCCTTCTTCCACTAATTTAGAATTTAATTTAAAAAGTAATCATTTTTGCTTGGCATGATTTGTTCTTTACATACCCATGCAAGCAATATTATTTTTTAAATTAAATACAACTGTGAACCTTGCATAACCTCGAATGTTTTCTCTGAGGAAGCATGATGTTGCAGTCAACAGTATTCATCTCAAAAGTAAAAATACTTTACCTCCTAAAAGGCCTCTAAAATTTCTATTTTTGTGCTTTCCTGGTGCATTGGGATCACAGAGCTCATTTTTATAGCCAAAGGGCAAACCTTTGCACATTGTTTTTACATTGGGTTTTTTTAAATTTCAGGTTTGTACTTGGTATGGCCCAGATCTATATAGAATGATATTAGATGCTTTTATCATGACAGAATTTAAGTTAAATAGGACATGTTGGTTGCATAAATCTCTCTCCAGCAGAAAATCTTTTAACTTTATATGTGTATGTTCATCTCATACACTTTCCAATTACTGTTAAGTATAGTTATAAGTGTTAGTCCCTGACGAGCTGTCTGGTCTATGGTCTGTGTATACCTTATATAGTTGCCCAGTCAAGGAGAAGGATTGGCACTGTTAAGAGTTGATTTATCCCATCCTTACGTGTCCAAGATAAATGGGATGAAAGGGTTCAGCAGATATCTTTGTGCTCCACCAGCCACAAGGTATCCTAGATGACTACCTTCAACTAGGCTCCTACTCCTTACAAGTAGAGAAGTTCTACCCAAAATTCTTACCTAATAAAAATATTAAATCAATACCCTGAATTGCTGTTTGAAAGCTGACAAATGTGAAGTAATTAGTACATCAATGCCTTTTGTCTGTCTGATAGCATATACTGAAAATGGAGATATAAAGGTGAATTTTGCTCACCTTGTTGTATCTCTGTAATTCATTAATTTTTTCCAGGACCAAATTTTAACACTTTTTTTGGTCCTAAAGTTTAAACATTTTGGTTTAAATAGTTCTATCAAAATAACTTGCAGTAAGTGCTAACAGCAATGCCAAAAATCCAAGGAATGAGAAAATACATATTATTTGTTAGAAATGCTGTATCTTTATAATGCAGAAGAACAGAGTCAATATAATGTATCAACGGAGGGCCTAGTAAATAATTTCGTACATACCAGTTCATATTTACTTATAATTATAATTCACAGGAGCACATTCCTGCAATCAAGAGACAGGGATGCACAGCATGAAAAAACATTTAGCACAGAGCAGACTGCATGAATAATTGCCTGTCAGAGTGGCTTATTAAAGGGAAACTACAATTTTACAAGACAATCCTTGTATCTGCTTGTCTAATCTAAAGACAGATAGCTATATAAATACAAGGACATCAAGAAAAAATACTTCTTTACAGAGAGATCAAGAAAAAAATATTTCTTACTCTGAAGTTCAATTAAAAGATCAGTTTTTAAAGCATTAAAAGAATCACAATGTGACAATTTTGGTGCACAAAAGAGACACCTTTCTAAATTGGAAAGTTAATCCTTTGCATTTTAAGGCAGTGGCAGTATTCACAGGCAGGGAGATGAAAGGGATGGTGGTGTGGCTATGGAAACCATAGTCTCTTATGTAAGCAAAAGTACCCAGTGGTATAATCTGTGGCATGTCCTTGAAAACGTAAGAGCAGATGTACCCCGTGGACAAGTGCAATGCAAGAAGCCGCCTGGAGCAGGCTGCTTCCTTCCAGGTAGAACTGCCAGCGGGCACTTACTGGGACAACTAGAGCCTTGCAAAACAATTATGCTTTAAAACAGAAATGCTTTACCAGTTTTAGCAACCTTCAGCAAGCACCTCATGCCCCAATTCCCCCCCTGTTGTTTCACACTCCCGAGCATCGATGTGTGTGTGCAGGCAGTAGGTGTTTGACGCCGCTTGAGGAGGGACTGACTCCCGACACCCAGTGTCTCGGTGGAGATGGGAAGCTCCGTTTCCTGGAAGGACTAATTTCGCTTTATTCATCTAATTAAGTGGTTTCACTTCCTCCTCTCTGACTGATAGAGAGATTCTTAGGGAAATAGAATCAAATTTAAACAAAATAGTAATAATGAAGGTAGAGTGTAAGGACAATTGCCTTTAAAAGACTCACAAACCAAACAAAGTGTCTCAAATAAACCCCATGGCCTTTGGCGGTAATCATAGAATCACCAGGTTGGAAAGGACCCACTGGATCATCGAGTCCAACCATTCCTAACACTCCCTTAAACCATGTCCCTAAGCACTTCATCCACCCGTTCCTCAAACACCTCCAAGGAAGGTGACTCGACCCCCTCCCTGGGCAGCCTCTGCCAGTGCCCAATGACTCTTTCCATGAAGAATTTTTTTCTGATATCCAGCCTGACCCTCCCCTGGCACAGCTTGAGGCCATTCCCCCTTGTCCTTTCCTCTGTCCCTTGGGAGAAGAGCCCAGCTCCCTCCTCTCCACAACCTCCTTTCAGGTAGTTGTAGAGAGCAACAATGCAGCTTTGTATATCTATTTCAGCTTTTTGAAGTGTCTTCACATTCTTTTTATGCCTTTGAAGTGATTCAGAGGTCCACACCCTGAGAACGAACCAAAAATATTTCATTATTAAAATGCATTCAAAAATAAATGAAAACATAACAGTAAAGGCCTTGGGAACAGCCTCTGCACTCCAATAACATGGTCAGGCTTGGTTTAATGTTGCAGTTGAGAGATCTAAAGTCTAAAACCTGTTGACTAGAGCTGATACAAAGCTAAGGCCCACCAAAATCAAAGTGAGTTCTTCCATTTATTTCAAAGAGCTTGGACCAATGCCGGGGTCAATAGAACAAAGGTAGCAGCTCTAAAAATGCTGCACAAAAACTTGTTACCCTTTCTTCCACCAACCACTGCTGGGACTTTAATCCTGGATGCTGACACTGTCACAGCAGCGGTGGATTTGATAATGGCCATGATCTGCTCTTTTTCCACTGTGAAAGACACCGAATCATTTTATATATAGTATACTGTATATATAACTAGTCATAAAAATCATCAGATGGAAATATCTCTGTCATTGAAAGAAAGCTTTGCTCCTTTCCAAGTAATACACTTGATAATGTTTCACTTGAAAAAACTAATAACTTTTTAAATAACCCAAGAGACCTCACAGCTAAGGGTTCTTTCTGAGAACGTTCATACTCCAGGAATATATGGCTCGATATAGAAAAACTATCAGTTCTGATTATTCTAATACTGACATAGTTTCCAGAAAAGGTTGTAAATAAGTTATTGGGTGTTTCTGTTCCAGGAAATACATTAAAAACAATAAAAAAATAAAATTAACTTGACCAGTGAGAAAACTGTCTAGACAAAGCTTCCATTATATGATTTAACAATCCCCTGCAAATGCTGCTTAAAGATAAAACTGGATTCCTGTCCTTTTATTGCAGTTCATGGAAATATATGTGTATTATAGATACACGTACATATTCATACACAGATAGACGGCAAACATTCAAAATTGCCTGGAAAATGGTTCATTTTATCAATGTTTCTCTATATATCAAATGAGTAACTCATCGATTTTCAGGCAGAGGCTTCTGATGAGGAGGGAAATTTCCTTATTTGCAGACAAGGATGCCTGTATTTCCATTTCAAGCACTGTCAACGCACGTCTGAACAGTTACTATGGGTGATACAAACAACTTATGATGATAGAGTGAGGAACATTGCTCACAACTTTCTATTTCCAAACAACTCCTCGTAAATAGTTTGCAAGTTGAAACTTCAGAATAGCCAGAGCAAGCCCAGGAATACAGAAATCAGTTTTATTGTATTCAACTCATCTCAGTGCAGCAGCCTCATAAAAATAAAAAAGGTGACATTTTTCCAGCATGACAGGAGAGAATTTTGAGATGTTTTTCTAAGTCGGACAAAAGGAAGGCACTGAGAATTAAATCAGCTCTTCTTTTCCCAGGTGCAGTGATGCACTGTTTAATGTTTGGTAGCAAGTGCAGTATAATTGCAAAACAACGGGGAAAACCAAACCTGTCTCCCACCTAAAGCACACACAGAAAGTGGGCAGAATCTATATTCACTTTTTCAGGGTCCTGGATCTTTCAGAAGAAAAATACAGCTCATTTCAAGAGACAATATTTATGCCTAAGTAAATTTCACAATTGTCCTGGTGATCCTGGTCACAAACTATTTTCTCTTTGTCGCCTAATATTTACTGTTAGTAGCCAAAAGGAGAGTATGCCAGGTTTACTGAAAAAAAATTGTGTGGTAATAGAGACAAGAAAAAATGGGAGTTAAAATACTGTGAGCTAGTAACCACGTAGGGTTTATTTGGACAGAGGAGCTTAAAAAAGCTTCATTTTTAAACTTTCTGACTGCGAAAACGGGGTGGGAAAAAAATCCTTGGGAAGAAGTGCTAGCATTTATAGAAGATCAAAAGTAAGTGGTTGAGTTCTTGGCTTGCAGTGTGTTCCCACCTCCTTTTGGAGAAACTCTTTTGAGCTACTTTAATCAATTGTGAGATACAAGGTTCAATGGAAACATTTGGGTTGGAAACATGGAAATGTTTTCCATGGGAAGCAGATCCATGGAACTGGATCTGTCACGGCAGCACAGCTGGAAAGTTTGGTGTTACCATCCCATCATCTGCTCTGAGACTGGTGGAACTGAGGACTCTATCCAAAGCCCAGGAAAGCAGCAAAAGCTGTTATTCTATTGTACAGCTGAGAAAGCCTTTTAAAAGGCTCTTTAGAAGACCAGTCCTGCCACCTTCACAGCATAGCAGGAAAGCCCATCAGTCTGTTTGGGAAGAAATATGTTTAGGAACCTGTTTTGGAGGCATGCCAGCAGATAGGCAGCCAGAGAGATAAGAGGTACCACTTGCCCCTGGACCATGACTATCAGTGCTGCGCAATTCCCTGTGTGCGTGGCAGTAGCTTTGGTGGTAGGGTTTGCTGACTGCTTTAGATCGAGCTGTTGTCAAAAGCAATGTCAGCTTCCTACACTACATGCAGTCTCCTGGGCATCCTCCCATCCCTTTCTAACTTGTTCTTGTAAGGGCTCAAATGGCTATACAATTTAGATTAGAAGTTGATAGGATGCTTTCTATTCTTTTCTTTAAATAATAACACTTTTTTTTTTTTACGCGGGCAGGCCATTTCAGCGAATCCTGCCTTGTTCTTTGTTCCCACAAAATAATTGTCATTGTTGCTTCAAATACCTCTTATTTCAGTAACTAGTTTCTCAAACCCTGTAACAGCTTCTAGTATGTCATGTTCTTTCATTGTCATTTCTTGCTGTCATCTCGTTGTTCATCAAAAGGTGAGAGGGAACATTGTCTGCAGACTGAGGAAATCATAAAATCTAACCCTGCCCTAGCTAATGTGTCACTTTTGGCCTCAGGAAAATCACGTAATCAAGAGGTGACAGAAGTGGTCTGATATTCTGAGTTTCTCAATTTTTGAATGCCTGTCACATTATAAAAACCTGGCCCTAGCCCGGCTGCCTCGCAGTTGTCAATGGAGATAAGGACACCTTTCTGTCTCACAAGTGAGAGTTAATATTTGTTCAGTGCTTTCAAAATGTTAAGTGCTACATAAGTGCTAAGCGTTATTAACGGGAACAATATATGTTTTCATCTTGAGCCTGTACTCTTCTATCTGATCATTATCTAGCTTATAATAAGTAACAATTTTACCAGATACAGTCCCAGAAAACTCTTGCTCTTCTTGGAAAATGCTCTTGATTTTTATTATGAGACTTGAACATAAGGTGTCAGATTTAAAACCGCAGATCTGTTGGAGTTTATAAGTTAAACTAACTGGTCTTTGGGAATGATTCTTCCCTAACTTGTTATATTCAGCATTCACCAGTACCTTTGAGTTTGCAAAAGAGTATGTAAATGGGGCTCATAATCTCATTTTGAGTGTAAATTTCAAACACGAAACATGCACTAGTAAACATTAAACAGAACAAGAAAAAAACCCACATAAAAAGTTATCCTTTTATTCAAAGTTATTGTGAAGAGGAACAGGTTGTCACTAAACAACAGCAAACACCGCTAGCTTGTATCTTGGAGTAATTTGTGCTACTCTTTCCCTTAACTGCTTTGGGTTTAACTGTAAAATTTGCAACAATATTCCTGAGCACTTACTCATGGCTATGAGTCTGTTGCTATTAAGTAATGGTTCAAGTCCAGCTCACATAAGGACCTGATGAAAATTAAGTTTTGTGTGTTCAGTTTTTCTTGCAACATAACACGTTGGTGAGTGAGTATATCTTGCTCGTGCTGATAAGTATTTCAGTTGGAAATAAAAAAACTCTACCTAGATTGGGTGAAATTTTGGGCTGCAGTGAAGTTGGAGAAACCTGACACTGCTTAGTTACCTCTGAAGTAGTTCAGCTGCATCAATCCTGCAGGAATAAACAAACACCCTCCCTCAGAAGGCTGACAACAGGCCAAATACACTACTTCAACTTCTCTTGCTCCAAAGAGACAAGAAGCATTGGGAATTAAAAAGTGTCATGCCCTTACAAGACCCTATAGAGAAAGTCCTCACCAGCAAGGCAACCTTTGCATCCAAAGTTAACCAGTTATTTGCCAACATCCAAGATACATGCCGTCCATCAAATAAACACTCTTTAAGACGATGCATTTGACAGAACAAGATGTACTGTTTATGTAAATGGTACTTTGCATAGCGTACAGGATTAGAGGCTGACCCATCATAAAATCTCACTGCACTTTTTCGTTGAAGATTTTAAAATCTTACACTCCAGTATGATCAGAACACAGATTTCCCCCTGGTGTAGAAATGAAGTCATTTAAGTTTATGGAAGCACTGTAAAACAGATTTAATTTTTTTTTTTTTTAATCTAGAACCCAAGATGGATATTAAGTATGCTGTATCTTTGACAATTATATCCTTCCTAAGATGCTTCATTTTGGAAATCCTTGTGTATTTACAAAGAGAACTAGGAGATGTTAATACATTTGCATTTAGACATCAAACCTGCCGATGCTGTCTTGTTCATGATATCACTTTCATTACAATACAGTAATATTATCTGTAAATAAAAAAATCAAATGCAAGAAGAAAGTAAATACTAAGAGTCAGCAGAACAGGAGAAGCCCTCTCTCTAACCCGTATGAAAGACACTAAGCCAGTGTGATGAATGCACTTCATGTCACAGTAGGTGTATGGCACTATATAAATCCAAATGTTGCCTTCGAATACTTCTGCTGGCAACTGAAGTCCTGCAACCAGCATGGTGGTTATCACAAATGTCATTCCAACAGAGGAAAAGCTTAAAATGTACCTATATGTAGTAAAAAATCTTATATAAAAGGAAGATTGAAGATTACTGAGCATATTCCAAAACCATGGCCAAAGCCTGGCACAGCACAAAACTTCCCTCAGGCTATTGTCAAAACTTCAGCCTGGGTTTATAAATGCCATGCCTTGGCTGATATTCCAATAGGAATGTCAAAGGAAATTCAGTTTTGGCTTCTACATTTTCCCTGAAGATTTTCCACATTTGTCTGCAAGAGATGCCCAAGATAATCATACATGTGTCAGGTGTATGTAAGACCAAGGCTTAAGTAATTTTTGTAACACAAACTCATACTTAATTTTATTTCCATTCTGATTAAAAGTAAACAATACAGTATTTTTTAGAGATGTCTTTCCATCAGGCATAAAAATCTATCACTTTGTGCATATCCAAACATGAAATGTAGGTACCCATTCATCACAGAAATTTTCTAGAGCATAGAGGTCATGCACCCCAAATTGTATAGCAAAAATAGATGATGACTATCTGGAATGGCAGCAATAACATTTCCAACAGAGAATTTTTAATAGAAATAAAAAAGCAAAAGTTATTTATTATATGATTTTGTAAGTCTTCCATGTCACCTCCTGGGAGGAATATTTCCAAGAGGAATTTGCGTTGCATGTGTAGAATCACTACTTACGTGTTTTGACTGAAAATATTGAATTTGCCTACAAGGTCTGAGAATAAAAAAAAAAATTACAAAACCCATGATATTTAACTGAGATTGAACAAGCATTCCTCTTGTGTAGTCATACACAATAAGTATGAAATATAACTTGATTGCATCTGTACATTTATAAAGTATCTCTTATTTATTGCAAATATATTTCATGCAGGGTAACAGTTCTGTTTCCATTTGTCCTCTTAAAAAGATATTCTTAATCTCTGTGATGAGAATTTCAAATATCATTCATGGCCAAATACTGCATTTAGATTTCTTAGAGTTAATGTTATGAAAAGGAATGTTTCTTTGCTCCAAGACGAATATCTCCAATTCAATTTGATGCGTTACAAAATAAGGTGAGAATCCAAAGATTTGACATAATGATGTGATAAAACCTTCAGATTTTATGGAAAGAAGCATTTTTCAGTTTCCTTCTTCATAAATGAAAACCATGCATGCACAGTGTGAAGAAACGTATTATGCCTAAGTATGCAAAATATGTCAGCTTGAACATTTTGCAGTTCATTTTTCAGGAGGATACTTTATATCACGTTTGCCAGTGAAAAATAAGAATCTTATTGTCTCAATAATATAGTCCTATTCTACTAGCATTTTTTTCCTAGCGGTAAATAAAGAGAACTGGGATATTTGCGTATTGTGAATTAGGAGTGGTTTTAACTGGCTATTGAAATATTAATGGCATTAGCTGTATTTGTAACAAGTTTTCATTAAAATCAAAATGTAGAAATTAATAACCTCATACCTTGCCGATACCTTCATTAGTATCACTGGGGCTTTATGTTGGTCATAGAATTTCTCATGCTGTTTCTTTTACAGATCGTGATCAGACAACGCGCCAAACGTTTTTCCGTAGATGTCAAAATGAATTTTGCTATTGCAATACAGAACATGGATTTAAGATGTAGAAGCTGTAAGTAATTCTTTAGCTTTCATTTTATTGAATCTGGTACTTCCTGGCTTAGGAGCGTACCTAACCTTGGGTATATAGAATTCCCATTTAGTGCAGGTATACGTGTGAACTGACACCAAGGAGTGCCAATCTATACAAGGATTTAATATAACTTAGTTACACCTGAAGAAAGGTTGTAAGCCATACATTTCTCATGAAGGGAAATGTGCTCATTTATTCTCTCTCAAAACAGAAACAAATACCACAACTGAAGCTTCAGATTTGAATCTGGAGGCCTAGAAAGGACAGACTTTAGCAACAACTCACTTTAGTAGCTAATTACAGCTATCTGCAGGTTTAAATTAACTTGTAAGTGCTGCTGTGTATCCCCTACTTGCACCTTATATCTGCAAATTTACCACTATGTTCACAGAAATGATTCCTGGTTTCAATAATCTAAATGAAAAGTCAATCAGGTTCCCCGATTTACAGATTAATACAGTAACAGTCTTAAAAATCTCTAAAACATCTAATGCCTGAGCAGCATCGGTAGTTTTGCAGTCCGTATTTAGCAGCACCACAAAAATAATGCATCAGTTGTATAGAACTGGAAAATACTCATCATTAGAAATACACACTGTTGCTGCACTGCTCTTCCTTTTTGTTTCTCTTTTTCCCTTGCATGAAAAAACAAAGATGACTATAGGAACAGAGCAAGTACGTCCATTAGCTCAGTTAATTCACTCTGATTTATCTTATAAAGATAAACCTCTTAAATCAAAGAGCTTGCTTGTAAGTTGTCTTTGGTAAGACTCTGATAATTTACCCATTAATGCAGGATAAAGATGATGAGCCATGAAGTTGCCTTTGAAAACCTTTTGATCTTCTCCCTCCTGGGCATAATGCATGAAGGTGCACTAGTTTGCTCTGTCACAATGGTCTTTTGCATTCTGCAGGACAGGAGTGATGAAATTCAGATTGGTTCAAATATGTAGGAGGTGATCTTGGAAACAAATGTCGAGGATGGTAAAATGGAAGGGACATGGAAAGTGAAATTGACTTCTTTGGATGTTTGAAATGAACACTTGGTCTCAGAACCTGACAATGAAGAACTCTGTTGCAGAAACTCACCCCGCTCCCCCCCCCCCCCCCCCCCCCCCCCCCCGATTCCTAGTGATATAAAAAAATGAGAAGAGAAAAGAGAGATTTAACCAGGAGCTTGAAAGAGGACCCGCTTCCATTCTTATAATTAAGGTATGTGGCTTCTTTGGTGGAGGGCTAATCCTAACAAATGACAGCCAACCAGACATTTCACCTCCATGTCTCTTAGATGATAACCTTCTGCTTTCTCTTGACTTTCACACAGGATACTTTGGGCTTGCTAATGATGTTTTTTCTTAAAATTTTCTTTAGTGATGGTTCTGGGTACCTCCAAGAGTTACAGGGATTGGGATCAGGAAGGCCATTTTTCTTACTTGCTCCTTCGCAATCACATATTCCGCACTCTCATTAGCCAGGAGAGGTGAAGTTTGGACTGGGTTCTTCATTTAGGTTTAGAAATCAGAAGGTTTCTAATCTTCATGGCCAAAGGAGGATTTACTTGGGACTGGTGGGCTCAACGACACCACTCAAACACAGGGAGCCTGCTACTCTCGGACGTTAGCAGAAACTCTGTGAAGGAAATGGGCAGAGGTCCTTGAGGGCCAGGTGGCAGGAGCTGCAAACCAACCAAGAGTGATAGGATGGTTTGAGTTGGAAGGGACCTTAAGGGTCATCAAGTTCCAATCTCCTGCCATGGGCAGGGACAACTTCCACTGGATCAGGTTGCTCAAAGCCTCATCCAACCTGGCGTTGAACACCTTGAGGGATGGGGCAGCCACAGCTTCTCTGGGCAACCTGGGACAGGGCCTCACCACCCTTTAATGTTAAAACTGTCCCTCTTGCCCTATCCCTGCACTCCTTGATAAAGAGCTCTTCCCAGCTTTCTTGTAGCCCTCTTTCAGGACTGGAAGCTGCTCTAAGGTCTCACTGACAGCTTCTCTTCTCCAGGGTGAACAACCCCAACTCTCTCAGCCTGCCCTGGTATGGGAGGTGCTCCAGCCCTTGGATCACCTTTGTGGCCTCCTCTGGAGTTACTCAAACAGATCCTTCTTGTGCTGAGGACTCCAGAACTGAACGCGCGGCTCCAGGTGAGGTTTCACGAGAACAGAGTAGAGGGCAGAGCAGAAACCAGAGATTTCTCAGGAGAAAGCATCCTGAACACAACCGGGATCTTTCTGCCTGGCACTGGGGTGCTGTTGGTTTTCCATAGAGCTGGTTTTGCGTTTTGTTGGAAAGAGTAGTCCAGGGATGCCTGGAGTATAACCCAGCAGTAAGGGGGATTGCCCAGAAGGTACCACCCCATTGCGCTTCACTGCGTGGAAACCAGGCAGGACCCGTCCCGGTTTTCCAGTTGGGTGCGAGGACGAGGGGCTGCATCCCCATCAGAGCCCCGGGGTCGGGCGGAGCGGGGAGGGTACCAGCCCCCCGCATCCATCCCGGGCTGCATCCCCATCAGTGCCCTGGCGTCGGCGGAGGGGCGAGGGTACCGGTTGTCCTCGCCCGTCCCGGGCTGCAGCCCCGCTTCCCCCTGCCTCTCCTCCAGCCTCTCCCGGGGTGCAGTCCCATCAGAGCCCCGGGGTCGGCGGAGGGGAGAGTTACCGGCTGTTTTCGCCCCTCTCGGGCTGCAGCCCCCATCACAGCCCAAAGGGTCGACGGAGGGGCGAGGTACCAGTCCCCACCTGTCCCGGTTTTCCAGCTGGGTGCGAGGACGACGGGCTGCACCCCACAACAGAGCCCCGGGGTCGCCGGAACGGCGAGGTACCGGCTCGCACCTCCCCATCTCAGGGCGCAGCCCCCTCGGGGCCAGGCGGAGCGGGGAGGCACCGCCTCCCACCCCCCCATCCCCATCCCGCGGCTGCATCCCCATGGGAGCCCCGGGGTCGGTAGAGGGGAGACGGACCAGCTCCCACCTCCCCACCCCGGGGCTGCATCTCCACCGCACCGCCGGGGTCGGGGTGGAAGGGCGAGGCTATCCCCCCCCCGCGCCCATCCCGGGCTGCACCCCGCACGGGAGCCGCGGGGCCGGGCGGAGCGGGGGCGGCTGCAGCTTCCTCCTCCCCACCCAGCGCTGCATCCCCATCAGCGCCCCGGGGTCGGCGCAGGGCCGAGACCCCGCTGCCCTCGCCCGGCCCGGGCTGCAGCCCCGCTTCCCCCCTGCCTCCTCGAGCCTCTCCCGGGCTGCAGCCCCCGAGGTCGGGCGGAGCGCGGAGGTCCCGCATCCCCACCGCCTCCCGGGGTCGGTGCGGGGCGAGGCTCCGGCTCTCCCCTCCCCGTCCCCCCGGCAGCGCTCGCCCGTCCCGGGCCGCCGCGGCCCCTCCCGCTGGCTCCGCCCGCACCACATGACTCCGCTGTCGGGAGAAACTTTTTTTTCCCGTCCCGCGGTTGGAAAATGGCGGCGTAGGAGCGAGGTTTTGGCATCCCCGCCCGCGGCTTTATCCCTCTTCCCTTTCCCCCTTCCCCTTTCCCCTCTTTCCCAGCGCCATGACCCGCTGGGTTCCCACCAAAAGGGAGGAAAAATACGGCGTAGGTGAGGACCCTCCCGGCCTCGGGAATACCGGCGGCTCCGGTTCGGGATGTGCTCGGGGAGGGGGGAAGTTTGCAACTTATTTAGGAAACACGGCGCAACCTGCGCTGGAGTCACGGGCGCTGGAACAAAAAGTTGCCTCTTTCCTTTTTCTCCTCTGTTTCTTTCCTCCCGAACAGTGTTGGGTGTGAATAGAAGCGAGTTTAACGTTGGTTTTTTTTTTCCTTTTCCCCCTCCCTGATGGCAGCTAAACAGGATGCGTTTCCAGTTGGTTGGTGGGAGCCGTGCGGGGGAGCCCCCCCCCTGACACCTCGCATCCCTCCCGAGGAAGGCTTTAAGGCGACCCAGGGTTAAAAAAAAAAAAGCTCTTGGTTGTGCAGAGAGTGTGATTTTCATACAGATGAGGGATTTCCCTGCGCGCTGCTGCCCGGGGATCCATTTCGTACTCTGTCTCTTCCGTCCCTCGAACAGAGGGGGATTGTTCTCTGCTGGTGGTTAAAACATCTCTGCTGGAATTGAACGGGACCGAAATCCAGCGGGTTTGGGCTGTGCTGAGCTGAGAGGGCCCATCGTGGTTTGGAAGATGTTTCGTTTTGATTGAGAGTGTTTTTTAGGGGTTACGGAGACTTTCTTGGTATGAGTGAAAGCGTTTGTTTTGGGGAAGGGAATAATAAATCTGACTGTTCAATCTGTAAATAAGAAATCCAACATCCGCCACAGTTCTTGGACTCTGTTGGTTGTGAAGAACAACTTTTGGTATTTACCCGCAGCTAAGCCTTGTATAAACAATGTGAGCAGGAAGAAGGGAGTTCCTGGGTCTAACTAGAGCCCAGGTGATTTTTGGGAATGGATTTTAAATTCTGTGTGTACATCCCTAGAAAGCGAGAGCATGACTTTTAAACTACTGGCAAATCCTAGCTGGCCGGTTACAGTGTGTGAGACCTGTGAGTAACATCAGTGCTGAGGATGCAGGATAAATATAAAGAAGGAGAAGTGCTACAGATGGCAGTCGCTCATTAAGTTTTCCAGATACCTGCTCGGTGGCATGGGATGAGTAGGGTGTTTCTGAAAGCCTGGAATGACTAAATTGTCATGTAGTGTGTGCTGGTGTTACAAACCATCAACGCTCGACAGCAGGGTCTTTTTTTTTGTAGGAACTCATGCTGCTGCTCTGGGAAAGGCGGTTGCCCAGACGTGGCTGTCCAGGTATCAATGTCTTGGAAGCGTTTGAAAGGGTGAGAGAATAAGAAATGTGAAATAAATGGAGTGTATTAAAATATACTTTAAGTATCTTTGGATATCCAGTGTGGGAAATTGTATGTGTAGGAAGAGAATCAAATGTAATTTACGAAAACCTAAACTGTTTCAGTTTCCAGAAGCAGGTGTTTATGTGCTCAGTTGGTGCTTTTTGTCCGCTATTCTGGAGAGAAGTTTGTCATGGTTTTATAGTGGGTTTGCTTTTCTATGGTGGCTTCTTTCTTGTTTTACTGCAAGTTAGCTGAGAAGAATGATCCTCAGCGAAGTTCGGGGTATTTCTCTGCTGACCAGCAGGAGTGCAAGAGTTGAAAGTAGACGCAGTGTTGCAAGGAGATAAAATCAGATTTAGAGCTAATTGAAGGTTGCGATTCACTGGCCCGTGCTATTCTGTTAGATGCTGTTTCAGGAGGGATAGCTTCTTTTTTGTGTCCCTGTGTTTCCCTCCTGAGGAAGATGAATATCCAGTTTGGTTGCACGTTTTGCACGCCTTTGTATTGTTAAAAAAGGGACCTTAAATATGCTGTGAGACTTCTGGTGTTTTATTTTTTTGCTGCTTCTGAAACTTTCAGGTTGTGGAGAATGGATGTAGTAGTTTCATAGCCCCAAACAGAATTGGAGAAGGTGCTGTTAAGGTGAACACGCCAATAAAAGATTGTTTTTCTTCCTGTCTATTTACTGTGATCAGTCCTGGAGACTGACAGTAGAACGGTATTGGGTGACAACAGAAAAGGAATATTTGCCTCTTCACAAATAATTGAACTGTTAATTGATGGGTGTTAATTGGATTGTTAATTGAACCACTGTCTTAATGATGCATGTGTGTGTGACTCAGTGTATACCCTTTGCTAAAGCAGAATTAGTACTGAAGTATTGTGGGCTATATTATGTTGCAGTAGTGGGAGCTCAGAAATGTGCGTGTGTTTACATACGTGTATATATACATATATGTGTATATATAAAACATACAAGTGTTTATATAATATATACTTTTCTCCTCCTCTTGAGTAGTGTGTTGCTGTGCACAACTAAGCTTTCTTAATATCTCAGGTCCCAAAGACCTATTGGTTGTGACGCAGTAGGAATAATTTATTGCAACATACCTATACTGAAACTGTCATAGGATACAAGGAGTGCTGAGAAATGCTCCTCCTGCTCAGCGCGCTCCACTTCTCACGGTGGGATTTGCAGGTGACGTTGGATATCCAGCACATGTGCAAACTAAACTTAACTGCCCTGAAATGAGGAGTGCCGTCGCGCAGTGCATAGGCATTATCTCAGCAGGCAGTTGTGAGTGTGACTCAGCTCCGCTTCCTGAGAGAATTCAGGGCTCGACATGCGGGGAGGTTGGATGAGGAATGGGTGTGGATATAATAGGATGATACAGTTATTAAATGAACATACGAGGAACCACAGTAAAACGATCAGCTTAGTTGAAGTACCTTTGCTCCACTCCTGGTGCTGTATGTCCTTCTCCTTTGTCTTGGTGCCCAGCTCTGTATTTCACCTCTTGTCCTGAGGCACTGGGAAGGCCCATGGTGGTGTTGAGATGGCTATGACGGTGTACAGCTTCTGCAGTTGGAACATGAGAGGCTTTCAGAGAGCCCCAGAAGCTGCTTATGTCTGCTGCGTACCCTTGGTGTCCCAGGCGGCTGCAGAGCGTGGCTGCTCAGTCTCGCGTTTCCTGCTCTTAGTGTGATGTGAAAATTGTAATTTTGGTGTTTCTCCCTTATGCTGGTGGAGCAGGGAAGCACTGAGCTGCTTTAGCAAGTCTGTGAACCTGACTAGCGCTTCTGAGAGACTATCACAAAGAGGCTCTAGCAGCTTCCAAATCCTCTTGGCTTCTGTTGTTTGACCCTTTTCCTTTGGATTTTAAACTGCAGTAAGAGATAGAACTGGTATTGCGCTGGTTGCTACAAACATTGTATTTTTGTACAGTGCCTTTGTGTTCAAAAGTATGTGCAGATATGGAGTAGTTAGACAGCTACTGTGATAGTTTAATCCCTTTTTTTAAAGAAAAAAACCTGTGGAAAGAAAACAGTGCCATGCGTGTCCGTGCATGGTCAGATGTGGAAAGACAACTTCCGGGCTACAGGGATTGTGCTCTTAAGGAAGAAATTTTTTTACACTGAGGGTGGCGAAGCACTGGCACAAGTTGCACAGAGAAGTGGTAGATGTCCCGTCCCTGAAAGCATTCACGGTCAAGCTGGACGGGGCACTGAGCAACCTGATCTAGTGGAAGATGTTCCTGCTTTATAGCAGATGAAGTTGGACTAGGTGACCTGTAAAGGTCCCTTCCAAGCCAAGCTATTCTATGTTTTGCTCTGAGATCCTGCTGATTTTCAGGATGTTAACTCTACTTTCCTCTACTACTCCTAAGGAGTTGCTGGAGAGCATGGATAGTTGTGCCCTTGCTGTGATCAGTAAGCCAGTGTGGGCTCTGCCTTGGAGGCAAGTTGCCCCTGGCTTTGGACAGCTTCATGAATTCAAAGCTTTGAATAAGAAAGGACTGGATATCTGTACGGGAAGCTGCACTGAGTGTTAGTACTTCAGGAGAGTGCGTGATGCCTGGGTGGGTGCTTTTTAATGCCATGTATTAGGTCAAAGATAACGTGTATGTCAAGGACACTAGCATTTAAAAATAGTCTGTACTTCTGCGATTGTAGGTGTACATTTGCTGCACTGCTGTGGCACGTTGAGATGCGCTCAAGCTTTCCCTGAAGTGGAGAGGATGCTACAAGTACTCGAGGTGGTGTCTGTAGTTCTTGTTATTAGCCAGTATCGTGCAAGATGCTCAGATACTCTGAACTGTGTAGAAGGTGTGTCTAGGTGTGCGTTAGTTTGAAAAACTAATAACAAACAAATGATAAAAAACAGTCCACAAACTAAACCAATTTAACTGTGAGCCACACCACCTGGGAGTTCCTGTATTTCTGCTTATATTGTGTCATGACAGGGCAAATCATAACTAGCCTGATTTTAGATGCTTTGAAGCAGGATGGACTTGGGCCACATCTCAGGGTTTGGGTATTTCAGTGGCTGTCTGAGACTGAGATGGCGTTTCAAGAAGTCTGTATAGAAGTATCTTCAAACCAGGTACATACATATGTATTTATTTTTTTTATTGCTAGGGGAGGGCTATAACAAGTTGGTGGACTAAGTGGTGATACAGAGGTCATGATATATAAGTTTTGCAACTGAATTGTTCTCTTGTTATGGCTCTTTGAAGGAAGGAGATAGGAATCTAGTAAGAACAGTGTTGTTGGAGGCACGGGAACCGCTATGGCCAAGCACTGCTGCTTTGCTTCTGCTGCTTGAGAGAGGACTGCAGTGGTTTAGGACAGATTTAAGGCTTTTGTAGGATCCCGGATTTGCAGTTCATAGCCGCAGTGAGTGGTGGTGGCACGTGGAGACTCTTGTTTACTAAGTAGAGAGTTATTCATCTTGTGCTTGCATCTTTGAACCTTAAAGTAAGGAAGAAGAGGTTTTTAGGAAAATGTTATGTCTCAGTGATGCATCTTAGGAATTTTAGTGATGCTGATTTGGGAGTGAAGTTTGGCGCTGACAGGACCATTACCTTTGTACTGTTACTGACAGCAGGACTGTGCTCTAACACTTCCCAAAGCTGTAGATGCAGTAGAAATGCCTGTGCAATATTTGCTGATGTATTTATCAATGTATTACTCTTTGGAGAAAGCACAAGCAAATTCACTCTCCTAGAGACAATGTACTCTTCTGTATGCCCAGATAAGAGTTTTACTTCGCAGTCTTACAATGCCCTGTAATTCCCTGCTTGCTGATGGGATGCATTTCTGTGTGCCCATCCCGGGCATGTGGTGGAACACAGGTAAGGGACTGGTAGATGAAGTCTGCTTATTCCTGAATGAATGACCTTAATTTGACTATAGGCATGTGCTTGATTGCCCTCAGTTTACTCAGCAGTCACTGCTGCTCCCTGTCAATAAACACTTGTTGCAAGCAACAGATTGGACAGGGATAAAGATGTTGGTTAAATGGAAGAAATATGTGCTCCTCTTATTTGGTTTCCTCCAGGTCAGTAATAGCATTGCAGACCGGAATTGTTCCGAGAAATGACTCCTGTAGGGATTTACTAGAAATAGTTTTTTTTTGGTTTTTTTTTTTTCATGGAGTATGTATTGACTTCCTTTGGGCAGCTGGCTGCCTCCGGGTGTAGTACAGAGCCTCTCTTTAACTCCACAGAGAAGGTTTT
The DNA here is from genome assembly GCF_017976375.1 of Cuculus canorus. NCBI lineage: Eukaryota > Metazoa > Chordata > Aves > Cuculiformes > Cuculidae > Cuculus > Cuculus canorus. The sequence goes on from NC_071407.1 coordinate 30,706,001, forward strand.
CAGTCAGTTTCGAAATTTTTCAGCTGTTAATTGACACGCTTCTTCCTAGAAAATAAAAGGGAAGGGGGAATTTTTATGAGATCAGGATTTATGCTTCATGTCACACACAAGTATGGAAGTGAGTGTAGGATGAGGTCCTGATGTAAGTTTTTTGGTTTGGTGTTAATTCAGAGGGAGAAACGGTTTTTAGTTTCCATGTGAATTTCAAGTAGTATCTTGTTGGGTTTTGTAGTTTTCCTCTTTGTCTCTTGCTTGCCATAAATGCTTGATTTAGGTGCGCTGATCTGATCTTAGTTTTAGACTGTTTACTGTGCTTGGTACAGCTCTCTTTGTAGAAATGCGTTTGCCTTTCTGCATAGAGGAGGCTTTCGGGGAAGGGGAAACTGGGTGCAACTTAAAGTCAAACCAATGTCTCCAGAAAGCCTTTCTGTCAGCTTCCAGCTACAAGAATTAGCATTACAAAAACTTTTCTTTGAAATATTTGTGTTTCTGGAGTTTGTCCAGTGTTAGCTGTAGAACATATGTAGGATATGCTTTGTCTAATCCTTCCATAGTTCTTCAGGACTGAAATCCAATCCATCTTCTTAAATACCTGTAGATGTGTCCGACTGTAGATAAATAGCTGAAGCTGACTTTTATTAATGAATCGAAGCTCACCTGAGGAGCTAGTGCTAATCCAGTTTCAGAGTATTCACTCTATTAAAGATGTCAGTCTTACCTCTCCTCTTCTGCCTACTGCAAGTCTGAAGCTTCCACAGAACATTCGGTGGTGGCTGATGATCATCTTGATAAAATACATGGGATACTCCTCTTTATGGGTCTTCCTTGACAGGGAGATAAACACTGGCTCTTTTTTTTTTGTTTATAGACTTAAAAACATTTTAAATTCTTTTTTTCTGGCCTGTGGTACATCCCAAGGCTATTCTGACAGTAGTTGTTTTTGGAAAAAATGCTTTAATGAATTCCTTAATGAGTTACTGGAATACTGTCCTCCTTTATCTTGGCGAGGGGGAGGGGGGAAATCACGCCCTGTCTAAATCTAGACAATCTTCATAAGGAGATAATTCTTGTAATTCTGAGACTTTATCTGCGTTTTCAGGCAGTAGTTGTGTAAACATTTATATATTTATAGTATTATTTATCTTCCCATGTTTATGTAATTTGTGTGCTAAATCTGATTTCTGATGTGAAGATGTAACACAAGAAGCAGTAGTTGCTGAATTTCAGTTTCATCAGCAAGATAAGAAATATCTCTGGAAATATTTTTCTGCTCCATATAGCTTTATAACTAAACTTAAATAATTACATTGAGAACTATTATGTGTAATCATGTATCCATATACATAACCAAACAAACAGATAGATGAATAACTGAAGTAACTGCTGGCTGTGATATTTGAATTTTTTAAAATAATATTTCTTAACACTGCTGCTTAATTTATAGTACTGTTGATATTATTTTTGCGTAAGCCTTTTTATAACATGTTTTAGAGGTTTGTGGTGGCTGATTTTACTGCAGGGTATTGGAGTTGGAAAATGTCTCTGTGACCCAGTAGAAAATATAAACAGTGAGTGATGTAGGGTTTGCTGTGCAATTTATATGAACAGGCATGGAGTTAAAAGTGTGCTTGACTGGTGTATATAGGCACTTGGTTTCTTATGGCACTCTGTTCTGTACGTCTCTGCAGTTGTAGTACTGTCACTGTAATGATTTTACTGCACGTATTAATGAATATTGAGATGGAAAACCTCAGTATTAAAACCTAGCCGAGCTAGGTGCAGAGGTGTTGCGAGCGTGTTGTAGTAAAGCAGGAAATCCTGATGAGTCCCATTACGGAGGGCATCGTTGGTGGCAGCATGGTGGAGAATTGTCTCTCTTATGGAGGTACCTTGCCATTAGGTGGGATGAATTTCTCACTGATTGCCAGCAGAGCTCCTGAGCAGCTTTGAAAGTGTCCATCTGACTGTGCAAGTGGGTGCTAGGGATTTGTGAGAGCTTGTTTGTGGAGTACTGGAGAACCTCTTCAAACACCTAAATACCTATTGGAAGTCCAGCATTAGGTGTTTGTTTGTTCTGCTTGCCTTTTCTTCCAAACAAAGCACGGAAATGCTGACATCATCGACTTGAAGTTGAATGCAATAAAATAACACATGTTTAGGGAATGTGGCTGAATAGCCCATGGGTCCCAGGAGGAGGTGACGGGTGCTGCACAAGGAGCTGGTGATGCTGGAATACTCAATTGTAAAGCGCAAAGACCTTCAGCTGTGCTGTGTTAGTAGAGGAGAGCTTTCCTAATTCCCATACATGCAATAAAAACTAAAAGAATTCAGAAGAACTAGGATGGCAAGTCGTGTGCTGATGGTGCCTGCGGTCCCTGTGTAAGGCTAGAGGGAGGTCATTGGATGGGGGCAGGGATACAGGATCATGGAAAGCTCTGCTGTTACCTATTTCCAACGGAATGCCTGCCCGCCTGCCTCCCAGCTGATGCTTTAGCCTTTAATGTCCTCCTAATCGTGCCAGCTGGTCGGCAGGAGAAAGTGTTGATGGTAGGGAATGGTTCAGTGAATGTAGCTGGGTGCTGTTACTGCGGAGTTGCTTCTGCTTCAGCGTGGTGTGTATATAGCATTATCTGTAGCAACGGCTGTGTACCAGAAATGGAATGAAAACAACTGGCAATGTAAGAAATATTCCTGTAGTGGACCCTGAAACAGGAAATATCTCGACACTGAGCCAGATGGAAGTAGCTGATGATAGTTGAGTTTCCAAGTCCTGACACAGATGGTGAACCATTTAAAGGGATGCTTGCTTTCAAAAAGATCTGCTGCGTGTATAACTCTAGTGAACAAATTGTGACCTTGAAATGGCTGCAGATTATCAAGGCTGTGACTTGGAATGCCCTATGTAGGATAAATACTGTCCTCTAAAGGAGAGATTTCACTGCAGTTTTGATGACTAAGTAGAGACGTGGTTAAGTGTGTCACTTGGGTCAGGAAAGTTATAGATAAGGGTCTGCAGGAACCTTTAAACTTTCTCTTAAGTAAATAGAAAGTTATTCTCCCAAAATATGAGCATATGACTGGAAACTAACATCATAATCGCAAGTGGGGTTTTTACTTTTATTATTATTATTATTCAAGTAATGGAAAGAGCTAAAAGAGAGTTTGTTTATCAGCTGTCATTTGACATGCATGAACCTCCTGTTGGTCTGTGGATCTGGGGACCAGCTGCAGGTGTGACCAAGCCTGTGCTTATTCACTACCTAACTGCTACGGAAACTCGTAGAATGACAGGCTGTGAGTCTCTCCATCCTTTCTTCTGCCTTGCAGCACAGCCTGAGTTTGAAAAACTTGTCCTCTTGGTTTCTATGTTTTTTCCCACTTCTTTGGGGTCACACAGGAGCATGCTACCAATTATGCTGTTCTGTGTTGGGCTATCTATGGCTCATTTGTGACTCAAATATGTAGAATATAATGTATTCGGTCTGTTTAATGAGAGGTAATGGTGATGTTGCCTGCTATCTGGCCTCTGGACTTGGCTGCCAAATGGCCTGGTGGCTTTGGGCTTCATGGATGGCAATGTATTGATTTGCATCTGTTGAGCAAAATGTGATTGTGATATAAAATTGTATATGATTATACATGAAAGCTTTCTCAGTACCTGGTTATTTTCCTTTTTAATTTTTTTTTTACTTTGTCTTGTGTTGCTTTATTTTTAATGATTTCCAAACTTTGTTCTTTATTTCTCATAGTTGTCCTTATATATCAATGCCCACCAGTTTTCTGCAGGCACTGCCCATCGTCTTGTGGTCCGTGCTGGAATTCCTTCCTTCCTACTCACCTAGCTGTTCGTGTTTCACACCCCACATTGATGGGAAATAGCTTTTATACTTGGAGACTTATATTGGCAAATGGAAAATAAATGAGCCCAGCTGTCCTCTGTCCTTCCAGCAAAGAACTGTAAACTGTCTTCAATCTTTCCAAGTTTGTGGAAGAGCAGAGAACGTGTGCAGTAGATACAGACCCTCATCCACCTTCTGCTGTCTTGTGAATTTTCCTTGCTATAACTACTAGGTGTTGGTTGTGTCTCCCTCCATCAATACACAGCCTTTACGATGATTCTTTGACCAAGAATCCTTAGTCAAGGAGTAGACTTGAGATAGTTTTTTGCCTTCCCATCTGAGGTCGATGTGTTCTGTGTTTCTTGTGGTTTTGGGTTTGGTTTTTTTTAATGCTTCTGAGCACCGATCTCAGTGAAGTTTGCGATGTAAAAGGTTAAGTGGTGTAGCTGAAATGGTGATTTTAACAGATAGTTTCAATACGCTGGCTTAAAAAAAAAGTGGTTTGTGTTTTTTTTTTTTTACGTTTAGTTTTGGAGGTATTTGTGCTTCTGTTTCAAATCAGAGTTACTCTGTGGAAGGTAAGTCATTGGTATGGCAGGATCTAACCGCCTCCATCCTCAACAGCCCATCAGCAGTGCCTCTCAGCTCCTTACAGTCTGTCTTCCACAGCTACGTGATCTTGGTCAAGTCTGTTCTGCACTTAATTTTGTCTTTTGTGGTGCCGCTCACTAGCAGTCGGGCATAAAGAAAACAACTTTTTTCTTATGGACTTCCAGGCAGTACGTGGAATAGCAGCCTAGAATTCCTGTGAGACTGGGACTTGCTCACAAACACTGCGGCTGGCATTGTCTACTTTTTAAAATTAGTGACATATGACAAAGCACTGGAAGGGACTGAAGCACTGGATAAAGATCCCTTTCCCAAAGGTTTCAGTTATTGAGCTCTTCTGATGAGAAAACTGTTGTTCTTGCTCACAAGTTAAGTGGCTGGATATGAGAACAGATATTTTTGTGGCACAGAGGTATTTTTTAGACAGTAGTTTCCATAGTGTGTGAGTCAAATGGGACAAAACAGCAGCCTTCGACTTTTAATGGAGAGCCAAATATTCTTTTGGTATTTCTTATATTACATTTTTGTTTATTTTTATTTGTTGGTTCTGTTTTTTTGGGTGTTTCCTTGTAACTAAGAGTCTAAAAGGATTTAAAAAGTGTTAGATATTTATCTGGGTAGTACTCATCTGCAGTTAACATTGGATTGCATCTCTTCAATGCTAAGCATCACTGTCCTGTGAAGCTACAGGATTGATAAGGTGCTGATGGATGAGGGAATTTTTTTAGTGCTGGCTAATACAGAACTGTTTGCTGTAAGGTCTCGGTGTGTCCCCAAAAATGCTGATTATGAGAGTTGGACTTTGGGCTCTGTTTAATCAGATCTGATCTCTCCTGCTGAATCATGCTACGGGGATGTTGATGCAGGTGATGCATGTGCAAGTCTTAATGCAATTATAATAAATCCTTCATTAAACTGGTTCCATCTTGTAACTGAACCTGCAACATCGATGGGTAGTTACTTACTTAGTCAGTGTATGCTGCCCACATAATAGGGAGAGTGTCCCATTAGCAAGGTTTTCTTTGGGAAAAAAACCTCTTTGAGAGCAATTGAGTCTTTGTCTTTCTTTGAGCTCTGTGGGGTGGGAATTCTTATCCCCAAAAATAAAGCAGTGGACTGGATATATCCAGATAAGCACATTTTAGTAAAGGCTTAAGAGAATTACTCAGTTATGGTACTGTGTACATTTTTAGAAGTTTTGTGTAGGTTCAGCTTGTGTTTGATTTTTGAGTTGAATGTATTCTTGAAATGATTCGTTAACACATTTTTATTGATAACTTTTGCTGCAAAAGAGGCCTCTTTATTTACTGGACTGTGATAACTGAGTGAACTGGTTCAGATTTGTGCCTTAAATACAGAAAATACAGTTTGGGCTTTATGAAACAAATGCCAGTTTCTGCAATTAGAATGCATGGAGGTGAACATGTTCTTGGCTGAATGCTGGAAGAAACTTTAATAGTCTTGGGGCCGGAATATCTGAAATATTGGCATAAGTGTGTAAGTTTTTACAGTCCAGACATGGTATCATCTGTAACACAGCATGCTGATCTGGGAGCTGGTCTTACATCAAGATGCAAACTTTAAGATTAGGAGTTTATGTATTATGTTCGTCTTGATGCTTCTATAAGATTAAATAAGGAGTGTGGAGAATATAAAATGGTTTTGTGAAGGGGAAGTAGCATAATTGGATGTCAGCTCAAGTGTTGATAAGGTGAGTTAGGATAGTGATGGCGTTGAGAAATGACTGGGTAAACTTAAAAAGTAGGATATTGGTGAACATTAGTGAAGCCTTGGGCTCTGCCATGGTGTTGCCCTACTTACTGCATCTGCATATCACAAGCATTTTGTTACCTTTACATGCAGCTTGCTTGCATGGATCTTGCTCTTGGGATACTAATGAACCAAGAAACGTTTTTGAAGTTTGAACTGTTTTGCTCCAGAATACCGAGCCCTCCTTATCGAGAAGAATATTTAGACTCTTACAGGATAATGGCATAAATACTGTCCCTTTCCTCACCCTTTTTGAACACTCCTTTATCCTTGGCATGCAGGCTGTGGACACGAGTCCCACCGCGGAAAGGTCCAGGTATCTCATAGGAAGTTTTCGCCCAACTTAGCTGTTGTGTGTGTTCATTTTATATTAAGAAAGAGTTGTTTTTTTTTGAATTGAGCATACAATATAATAGCTATCATTCGTTTGTTTTTGTTTAAAGGTAGAGGTAGAGGTCCTGGAAGTGCTGAACTAGTGGAATAGTTGAGAAATAACTGCAGGTTATTAGACTACTTAAGTATTTTTGCAGTGAGGGGGAAAGATGTTCTAAGGTGTAAGGTTGTAGAGGACAGATGTGCTGTCCAGTTTAACACAAGCTTGTACTACCAGTTGGAGCTTGCCAAGTGCAAACATTTGAGCAGATTTTGTACCTTCTGTGTTGCTTTAGAAATCGTTCCATGGAAATGGTTCTCTTTAAGCTCTTGTTTCCAGTGGGGCAGTGCTAGAAATGGCACTGATCTCCTCTAGCCAGGAGCTGGCCCTTGCCATATCTGTTGGCTGGTCCTATCCTGAGCTGCCCAACTGCGTGTGCCGCGTACTTATGCTTCACCTCGTTTCAGCAAATAGGTGGAGTGATGCTGGGAAGATAACGCATGAAAAAGAATAGTTAATTTTTTTTTTATAGTGATAGGTTAGCAAGTTGGGTTAGTGGCAGCAGTAACTAGTAACTGAATGCCCTACTAGTATTAATGCACATGACCATAAGTGGTGTTTTTGAAATACAGTCTCTTTAGGTGGTTTTGCTTAGCAAGTAAGGCGTTATGGCCTTGAACTGTTATGCATTAATGAGTGTTATTGAGGCTTAGGAGTGTGAGGGTATCAGTTGCCTTTTTTTTTTTGATGGATTTCAGTTTGCCGAGGAGTTTTCTAGCAATTGGGAACTGAATTGATCAGCAACACAGGACGCAGGGGCTGTTGGCAGAAATTTCTCAGCTGGGAATTTCCCACGTTGGTTTGTGATAGATTATTGGGCTAGATTAACTTCAGTTAGACTACAAAAGGCTTCAGAACAATCAAATTAACTTGTGATAAAGTGTTGTGACTATATATTTAGGATCCAGTTGTGCAGAAAGCTGTGGAGTTCAACATCAACTGCAGAGCTTTCAAGCGTTCCTCCAGTTCATTGTTTTCCACTTCCCCAAAGTTTGTATATGTGATTTATTGGAGAGAGTAAAATGTGATGCTGGGTTTTTAAAGACTAGGAATACCAAATTGGTTACATTTCCTTCTCCCTATTTCTTCAAGAATGAGCACAGAAATTATTATGAGCTTAAAGGATACCCCTTAAATGGGATTGTACAGAATACAATCTAACAGCGCGGTAAGGAAACCCTGCTTCTAGTGGAAGGGGTTGATGGTGACAGACCAACTGCAGCCTGGAGCGAGCAGGACAGTGACTCTTTGTTTACGCCTGTGGCCGAGCCAACTCTGTTGCTCTTCTGAAAGCGGCACGAGGCATATGATTTCTTACGGGCTTAGAGAAAAACAATTTTTCCCCGTTTCTGCAAAATGCTGCTCTTATCTTTTAATGCACTCAGCACTGTTTGACTTGCTTCCATGGTTACATTTTTCCATTAATTCCAATATAAGTTACAACTTGAGGAAAAATATTGTATATTTCTAATTTCTGCAACAGCCTGGCTGTTGTGGAGGAGAGGAAGTATTGGTGGATCAAACTGTGGCTCTTAGCAGGTGTTTTTTCTCTCTATCTCTTGTTTGTAAGAAAGCTGAACAAGTTCCTTGGGGGTTATTTGACTCTGGATCTGTGTGCTTTCTCTGTAGTTCTTGTTGTTGGAGAGCGCTTGAAGGACTGAGAGACAAATGAGGTGATGGCAGGTGAAAATGAGTTGGGTTCAGTTTGATGTGTAAGAAGCCTGAAACACCATCCTGTCTCTTCCCCATTCCACAACTTTTCCTGGGAAAGCTAGAGAGGAATTTTGATTTTTTTTTTGCTTGTAGAAAAAAAGGAAGAAGAATAATAGGAAAAGAAAATTTCCCATCACCCCATTTTCCTCTTGCTTGAGGCTTTTCGCTCTGCATCATCAGCTCTATATTGCAGTGAACAGTGTCTTGCAGGGGGCATTTTTTGCTAACTATTTCAGCGGTAGTATGATAGCAGTTTTATTGTGTTGAACTTGATTTTTCTAGTCTTTCAAATGACTATTAAAATATAGCTGTGTCATTAAGCTCCCTGCTATAGAAATGCTTAGTAAAAGACACTCTTCCCAGGATGATGTTCGGTGCAATAGAGACCTGCAGCAACAGCAAGGGAAGAGATTGAATCATAGAATCACCAGGTTGGAAAGGACCCACTGGATCATCGAGTCCAACCATTCCTAACACTCCCTTAAACCATGTCCCTAAGCACTTCATCAACCCGTTCCTTAAACACCTCCAGGGAAGGTGACTCGACCACCTTCCTGGGCAGCCTCTGCCAGTGCCCGATGACTCTTTCTGTGAATAATTTTTTTCTGATATCCAGCCTGACCCTCCCCTGGTGGAGCTTGAGGCCATTCCCCCTTGTCCTGTCCTCTGTCACTTGGGAGAAGAGCCCAGCTCCCTCCTCTCCACAACCTCCTTTCAGGTAGTTGTAGAGAGTGATAAGGTCTCCCCTCAGCCTCCTCTTCTCCAGGCTAAACAACCCCAGCTCTCTCAGCCGCTCCTCATAAGGCTTGTTCTCCAGCCCCTCACCAGCTTCATTGCTCTTCTCTGGACACGCTCCAGAGCCTCAACATCCTTCTTGTGGTGAGGGGCCCAGAACTGAACACAGTACTCAAGGTGCGGTCTCACCAGTGCTGAGTACAGAGGGAGAATAACCCCCCTGGTCCTGCTGGTCACACCGTTTCTGACACAAGCCAAGATGCCATTGGCCTTCTTGGCCACCTGGGCACACTGCTGGCTCATGTTCAGTTGCCTGTCAACCATTACCCCCAAAGAAGCAGGGGACTGATCTGTCAAGCATCTTCAGGTGGAGCTGAGTGCAGTGTGGACTGTTTGTTAAAATCCTCATGCAGGTATAACTGGGCTTGCTGGCTTTTGCATAGCAGCAGCCAAACGCTGAGAAACGTTTTTTCATAAAGGTTCTGCTTCATCTACGACCGGTCTTCTGCCCAACGTGTGTAGGAGGTGCTGCTCCCAGCCACTCAGGAGACGATATGTTCTACTTGAACTCCAAGTTTGCAACTTCTGATTGAGCACTGGTGCCAGTGCAGACTTAGACGGTAATTTGTGCTGGTTTAGCCTGGAGCACTGGATTGGGAAGGATTTAAGGGTTTGCCCGCATTGTGTACATGACTAACACGGTACCTTTGATAAGCTGGCTTTAAGATTGAGCTTGTTGTGTTTGAGGATGTTTGCTCCTGTGTTCGGCAGGACGGGTCTGAACTGCTCTGCTCTGTTCGGGACCTTCCCCTAAGGCTGTGGTTGGTGTTGTTTGAAGCTGGTGCTGTTGCCCTCCCAGTGCTTGTCCCTGTGCTGGTTTCTTCCCTGCCTTCCTGTTGCTGGTTTCTTCTGATTGCTCAGGCTTCTTTAATAGTGCTATTGCAGAAAAAGTGCTGAGGTTTTGAGCACGCTGAACTCCTTGCAGCTGTTGGCTGAGGGTGGGCGCCAGCACTGGTGCAAGGGAAGGGGTGGGGATGTGTGCGACTGGAAGCACATCAGCCAGGAATGGGTGTGGAGCCGCAGTGCTGCCAGCTTTGGTCACTTATCATCTCTTGGGGAACCTCCGTCTAATGGTGCAGCCTGACAGTGACTCATGACCAGTTCATACACATTTGACCCTCTGCCAGCATTGACCGTAAACTGAACTAGTTCCTTCTCCTCTCCAATGTTTAACTCTTCTTCTTCCTTCTCATGCCCAGCAGATACCTTAATGCATTTTACACATAGCGATATTGAAGGTTTACGAAAGACTTCAGGTACAGACTATTTTAAATTTCAGTTAATTAAAAGTGTGGTGAGCACACTGCATGCTCAGGTGCTGCCTTTACCTCTTTTGAGGGTGTTTCCTGTAGACCTGTCAAAGCAAGAGACGAGTTATCGCTTCTATGTGTCCCCCAGTGAAATGCAGGAAATTCAGGGGAACATCAAAACTCACTCACTTTGTGATTCTGCATTTCCAGAAGACAGATGCCCTGGCATCTGCCTCTAGATAATGTTTTCTGTTTGTCTAAATCAGCATCTAGCTTTTTCTACAAAAGCCAGTGTTAAGAGCTTGGGGTGGTGTGATTACTTCCTGCGTACAACTTGTTTCAGTTAATGGACTTTTTAATTTTAAAAATCAATTTGAGTGTTCCTGATTGTGATTCTTGTTAGTTATGCATTATGGAATATTGTTAATGCTGCTATAGTCAATAATATTTTTTTCTTTGTTTTTCCTTTAAGACTAGTTTCAGCTTTATACCCTCCGTACTTAGCAGTGAAGTACTCTGAATACAGATTGAGTAGCAAGGAGGAGGGAGAAAGCTGTTAAAAGAGTGAGTTGGCATCTTGCTTCATTAGCTCCCTAAAAATAAAGTATCTGGCTTAAAAGGGGAGAGAAGGAAAAGCAAGAACCTGAACTTAGTTCTTGGGAATCTTGGGTAGGTCCAGAGCTCTTATTTATTTATTTTTTCTAATTAGAGCAGAAATAACAGGTGTGCATCTTGTTCTGTCCTACTTGAGCTTTGCTGTCCAGATTCAGCAGCAGGATGGTTATGCTTCGGGAAGACAACATGACCGAAGGTTGGGGATTGCTCTGGATTTACAAAGTGTGCTCAGGTTATTAATTCATTTTGGGTAGTGATAACACAGCAGATGTGTTACAAAACATATTGCTCCCTTGTGTTGCCTTCTGTTGTGGAACCTGACGTGTCTAGTTATGTTTATAGAAGCTTGGGTGGCCCTTTGCTCTTTCTGAGCTGTGCTCAATGAACAGTTGGTGCTGCACCTGTGCTTAGATTCTTCTCTAAATGCAGGATTTATTCCTGTGTATATTGACTAGTTTCCTGTTGAGTGTTTCATGTCCTCCCTTTGGAAGTGGGAAGGCAGCTGTCATTGCAGGGATTTTGGTTTGAGGGGTGCCAGAGTCCAGGTTCAGGATTCTCTCCCCCTCGACAGATGTCCTGTGTAGTTCATGGAGGAGAGGCAGTGCTCCTGGGCTTGTGTGGGAATACAGGTTCTGGATGAACAGAGATGTGTTTCAGGAGTTTGCTGCTCAGGTGGAGAGGGAGGAAAGAATTGGTCTCCCCTTTGTAAGAGGAAATGAGAATAAATCCTTACTTTCTGCTTAGGTTTTCTGGATATAGTCTAGTCCTACTGAATAAGTCACGTTTGTGGGTTTAATCTGTAAAGTGTAGTGCGTTACTGGGGAGGGGGAACCATGAGCTGTGTTTTCTTAGTTAGCTTGGTGCTAACTGTTCAACTCTTAAGGTCTTCTTCAGGCTTCTCCTCTCATTAGGAAATTCATCTTTTGTGAATGTTTGGATGATGGAATGATTAGACCATTGAGAAGGAACCGTGAAGCGAGCTTGGTGAAACCAGGAGTCACAAAACACTAGGTGATTTGAGTAAATCGGGAAGGCCTACCTTTGGTTAATACACTCATGAACTAATAATCTTTAACAAATCTTTGGTGCAACTTGTGCATGTCTTTTTTTAATCTTCCTTCTCTATTGCCTCAGTTGTAAAAATTGGAAACTTGTCTAAGTAACAGAGGACTAAGGAGTCTCCCTAATACTGAAAGGAGCCACTTTCCTTTTAGAGAACGAGGAGGGAAACCTTTAGGTTTCTTTTATTTTTTAATAGTAGAGATCTTGCAAGACACTTAGCTTTCACCTCTGTGGTTTCAGTATGCTTTTATGGAAAAAGCACAATTATGATTTTAGGATTTTTTGTAAAAGTGTAAAATAAAGCTGATAATGTGTTAAATGTAGTTTGCCATTTTTTTTAGGAGTGTGGAACAATTAATGTGGCCTTTAATGCAAAGTAATTCCAGGGAATGTTACTCTAACACTTTCATGGCATCTCTTATGATAGCTCAGCTTTCATACAGACAGAGAAAAGCTTTTTTCCATATATATTGATATTACCTTTGTTTGCTTTTTCCTTTTATTCACTTCTGTCATCTCTCTTGAATTCTTCTAGTATTGCACTCCTCATTTTTCTAATGCATACAGATTAATGAGTGCAGTTCAGTAGAGGTGTTTGTTTTGTATTCTTTAGCAGTAAATGGTTTTTAGTGCAATTACTGTAATGCCCTATTCATTGTTCCTTTCTCTGTCAACTCCTAGAGTTGAAAAAAATTGTTCTTTCTGTGCCCACACTAATCCTTTGCTTTTGGCACTTCATACTTTTGTGTAGATGTGCTTTGTGGTTGCAGTGGGAGGAGGAGGGGAGCAGGGAAAGCCTTTACCCAGAGAGTTGATTGGCTGAAAGCGCAGCTGATGAGGAAAAATATCTTTGGTGCTGCTGAAGCCTCTGTCCTGTGGGAATGAGGGGTGGCTACAGAATGATTTGGTCGCTGTGACTTTGTGTTTTCTCTTTTGTCATCGTAGTTTTGCTCATTGCATCTCGGAGCTGAAACACAAAGTTCATCGATATATTTGCTGGATGCTCTTCAGCCTTCATGTTGCCTAATTAAAAGACATACTAGATCCATACACAGCTGGCTTTGTTCAGTGCAGGTCTCAAAAGCCACAACTGTTCTTTATGCATCAGCAGTGCATTACCTAAAATTACTGTGTGCTTTCCCTGTCGTGAGAAGTTTAAGTCTCCCTCTATTTTTATAAGCAGGTTAGATGTAAGACTGCATCCAAAATGTTCAGCAGCCGGTGCGTATGTACCTATAACACGATTATCAAGGAAATATGGTCCATAGGTGTGATACTGAAAATATAATAGGCCCCCACAGCTCTAGATTAAATCAGTCATAGTTAATGATACTTAGAACTGGCGAATAAAGCTGTGTTTCTTTGTCCATAACTTTGAGGAAATCCTGCGGTCATTTTTTTCTGCAAGCTAACTTTGTAAGTATAATTAGAAAACATTGGTCAGATGTGGGTATCTCTTAGGTGCCCAGCTGGTGCCAGAGGTATAGAGGAGCAACTACCCCCTTCATCTTTTCAAGGGTCTTCTGCAGGGAGGGGCAGTCCTCTTCTCCTGGAAGCAAATCCCCTTTACATGTGACTCTCTTGCTCATTTAAAGCTGATTGCGATGTACTGGGCTGTATGTGCTGGATACTTTATCTATAGTGCAGACCAAGCTGAGGGAGGTGGCACTGGATTGCAGGAGCCAGAGTGATGAAGTCCTGTATTGCTTCTGTGGAAGGGCAGCATGTTTGCAGCTCAGAAAGCAGCATCTTTCCTGAGCTCCAGTGATTATGGTAGCTCTTTTGCATGGTCTCTTAAATTACCACTACTACAGATTTATCCCTTAAGGAGAAAACACGTTGTAAATAGCATTTTTCTAAATGGTAAGGGATGAGAGTATTCAGTTGCAATAGAGAAGCTCTGCTGTGCCTTGTCAGTTGGTGTTTATTAGAGAGGAGAATAAGATGAATCCTGATCGTGGATGAAGAGCATAGAGGTGCTATGAGGTTAACTTGGACTAGCTAGGTCTTTAGCCATAAACCTTTTGATGATTGAGTAACTATATTCCTTATCTTGCTTGTGCATTGTAGCAAGGGTTTCTGTGAGTTACAAGGCTGTGTAGCTCCTTTGCTGAAACAGTGAACCTTGATTCTCAGTGCAAGTGTGATGGAGACGCCTGATGTTAGTGATGTAAATATTCCTAATGCTTCATCTAGCTTAGAGCTCTCCCGAGCTGAAAATTTGTCACACCGAGAACTGGATTTTCCAAGTGAGGCTAAACTTACTTCAATTAAAGGAAATTAAAAATTGGAACTTCTGGCTTTTAAATATTTTAAGTGGTGATTCAGAATGCAGTTGATCAGACAAAATGTAAGCATAGTAGTTTCATGTTTTATTCCTCCGAATTTTGTTTTTTTTTTCCTTTAATTTAAGCCCTGCTTCTCTAATCAAACATTTTATCTGTCATAATATTTGTGATGGCACTGTACACAAAGTACCCTGACAGTGAGTTATCTGCTAGCTTATTTCTTTTGTAGATGTGTTTTTCACACATATATATTTTTAAAGATAAATATTCTTTTCATGGTCAGTGCTGCTCACTCAGTTCAGGTCAGTGGGAGCTGTAATTGCCACTTGATGGCTGTTTGTCATCTTCCGTTGAAAGAATTGGCTGTTACAGTGAAGCTCCCGTTACATGACCCTCCTTCTTATGACAGACACCAGTTAGCACTCTTGGCTATAAATTTTGATGTCTTTTATTCATAGCTGCCTTTGATCCTTAGTGTTATTCCATTTAAATATTTGGGAAATGCTTAAGTATGGGACTGTTTTTAGTCTGTCATAATGCAAACTTTTCCTGACTGGAATGTCAGGTATGAGCCAGTGAGATTGTTCGTGAGGGTCTCAAAGGGGGAAAACTCAAGTGGAATTAATTTTTGGATGTGTTGAGCATTCATGGGTCCTCTAGCCTGCAGTGACAGCTGTGAGCATTGAAGAGCTCTAAATAAAGACCTGGGCAATGGAGTTAGGTGTTGAACTCCAACCATGCAAGTTTGGAGGAGTTAATGTTAGTATTTTTCTTCCCTGGTATATGCAAAAAAGCAACTAAAAACCTTTCTGATGAGTGTCTGAGCAGACTGTCCAGTGTGCTCTGTGTTCGCCATCATTAACATCCTCCTGCTCAGAGCAGTTGAAAATGTTAATTTTTGCTAATGAGCTTTGCGCAGAACCCTCTTCTCCTGCAAAATAGCAATTATGGCTTAGAAATATTCTGCGCCAAATACCTGGGAGGGAAGGTTTATCTCTCTTTAATAATGAAAAAGTTAAGAAAAACATTAAAACAGGAACAGCTAGCTTGTCTTGTTTTGATGTCAATAAAACTATATTACTTTCTAAAGCCTTCATTGAAATACTGTTGATATTGGTCTCTGTGATGCACTTGACCTTTATTTTTTTACCCTGAAGTGTCCTCTCCTCTGTTTATAAGTTTGCGCTGTATATTATGTTTCCACTTCCAGATTGCTATTTCATGTTCTGTATCATCTTGCACTCTTATTTATTTACTACTTAACTTTAAAGCCTGTAGTCTGTCAAGCAAGAGGAGTACTGCCCAGAAAAGGACCAAGGCAACCCATTATGTATTTGTTGTTGTTAGCATAGTAAGCTGGAATTCAGTACGTTCTGGGGAGAATAATTAGTAACTCCTGGACGTTGCAACTGAAGTTGTAGCCACAGTTGGAGGCAGTGATGGGCACTGTGCCCCATGGTCATGGTGGAATTTGACCTTCTCATGTGCTCGCTTGTATTGTTCCTGCTTGCGCACTTGAGGCTAAACCGATTATCAGATTTGAGGTCAAGAAAGTATTTTTCTCTAGTTACTAGTTCTTACAGATGTAATTTTCGTTGTTGGTCTGTGTAATATAGGCTGTAGCCTTCTTCTTGGGAGCACTTGGGAATAGGAGAGAATTGGACAGGTAAGCAAGAGTGCTACCTGGGTCTGATGTTGCCTTCTTATAACTGTGGCTTTTTGTGTGTTTTAAGTTTGATTCATTTTTTTGGAAGTTCTTTGAGACCTGTGATGAGTGCAGTATGTGTCCTTAAAGTCCTGTGAACTCTTCTAGTCTGAATATCTGTGAAAGTTTCCCTGCAAGGAAGAGTCACACATAACTTGCCCTGGTCTTTCTACTCTGATTAGAGTATCTGTGAGTCCCACTGGAGAATTTCTGAGCACACCAACCCTGTCCTGGGAAAGTAAGTTAGAAAGAAAAGCAAGTGTTGATCTGAGGGATGGTAGCAAGTTTTGAGGTAACTATCATATTCAAAAAATGCTTCCACTCCTGAAAGAGTTGTGACAAATAGTAAGAAATGATGATTCTCGACTACTTTTCAAAAGCTGTCCTTTGACACTGCGTTTTGGAAGATGTCACTGTGATGAGGAGGTCTGTGCTCAAAGGAGCACAGCCCTTTATGTACGGGAAATGCGAGGATGAGAAGTACGTGCCTCACAGTGAAGAAGAAAGACTACTTTTGCTGTTTCAGTAGTTATTAAGAATAGCATATAAAGCGCCTTGATCTTGGTATCCTCACTGGGGGGAGTAACTGCAGTTGTAGAACTGTGCAGAAACTGCTGTGGGTCTACTTTGACTATAGTTCATTGTCTTGTGAAATACTGGAGCTGTTGCCTTTGGGCAGGGGGACCCTACTTGGTATTGGAAGACTTTATTTTTTTTCTTACAGAGAGTTTGCTCTGTATGAAATGTAAAATCTAGCTATAGGAGTCATAACTGTTTTGGTTTTCAGATTAATATTTTTTCCTAAGCAGATGTAGTTTTCAGCGTTATTTGTCAGATAAATTTCTGAGCATTGCTGTTCTCAGTGCTCAAAGTTTCCAAACTTTCTTTGGGGAAGGTAGGGTGAAGTGGTCTTTGAATTACTTTTTTTTAATTTTTAGTTTATTTCCTGAGGATGACAGCTCTCAAAAATTCTGCTTTAGTTCTTTAAAAACCCACCCTGTCATTTCTGTTTATTGGTTATGATATCATTTCACCAGTGAGCGTGGTAAGCATCTTTTCCATCTGAATTATCTCTGTTACTATATACCTTGCTACTGCTTTTTCACAGCAAACCAATTTTTAGTCTCTCAAGTCATTCTCTGGACAGGAGTGAAGTCTCCCAAGTGCAGGCAGCCTGAAGGCCACTGAAACGGCCTTCAGCAGTTGCTTCCAGCATTAAGTTTTTGCAGTTGACTTCATCACGGTCTGAAGGTGTTCATCCAGTGCTCCTTCAAGAAAGATAAGTGTGGGTGGTGGCTGACTGCTGGTCTGAGGGGTAGTGATGAGCAGACTCTCCTCCAAGGGCTGAGCCTGAGCTGGAACTCATGACCTACAATGAAGTCACTTTTGGGTTATACACAACTGCGAGATTTGCTATTTACGTGCATCTAGACAAATCTGAGAGAATTCTCTCAGTCCAGAATCCTTTCTGCCCTGCTTCAGTCTCTCCCATGAATACAGTGGGTTGATACCGTTACCTCTGGCACTCAGGAATTCTGAAATCATGTTGGTTTTAAATATAGTATGCGTCCAGTAAATTAGTGAAGTGTCTGAGAAAGCATTCTTTATTATTAGTGGTAGTAATTCGAGTTTTCTAAAGACAGGTTGTAGATGTTCTGAATGTTGAAATGTCAGTGGAGGGTTGCAGTTCTTTACAGAACTGCATAAAATTGACAAAGCGCTGGAAGGCAGACAAACACAATAAAAACATGAGTTGTGTTATGAAGAAGCAAAACATTAGAAATGGAGTGTCTTTGGAAAGTGGATGGTGTAGCTTTTTGAGATTTGTTACAAGGGGAAATATTAATGAGTTGTTGGACTTGGCCGAATTTTTACAAATTGTTTGATTTTTTTTTTTTCCTAGAATCCCTTACAAAGAGGTTGAGAACGGCAACAATGAGTAATAAAAGCAATTACATGGAGAAACAAAAATCTTGACAGTTACATTGCCTTGCATGTGCTAATTGCCGTGTTTCCTTTGTCCAGCTCTCTACAATTACGATGCGAGGGGACCAGATGAACTTTCCTTACAAATAGGCGACACTGTGCACATATTGGAAACGTATGAAGGTAAGCTGGGAAAAGTTGCATTCCAGAACATTGTTTATGCAGTTGCATTACTTTGCTGTTTGTGACCTTATCATCTTGTGTTATCAGGTGATGAATTACTTTCTTGCTAAAGGACAGAACACATTATTTCTAATGAACGCAGAATTAACCAATGTTACATGTGAGTGAAGGTGTGTGGTCAATACCTGGTGAATAACCATTTCCTTTTCTATGGAAGATGGATGTTCACACAGCTTTATTTGTATGGATTAATTGTAGCATCTACTCTGTGTTAGGAAAATGATAGATGCTTTTAGGATACCCTCAGGTAATGCAAAATATCTTACTGCTAAAAGAAGTTTAATCTGAATTTGAGTCGCTTGGGTCCTAAATTATTTATGTTTCTCTTATAAGATGGGTACGCGTTACAGTGCCATGGACTGGTTTTGGGCTTTTCAGATGCTTTGCTTGTTTTGATATGAAGCTGTAGAAACTTTACACGTACCAAAATCCTTTCTTCTTGATCCATGAGAAAGGGAATTTGAATGCTGAGTTTGATAATCAACAGAATGTGAAAACTGTCATAACACTTAAGTTCTTGCTTGATCCAGTACTGAGCCAGGCAAAACACAGGTCTCTCCTTATATCCTGATGGTATGCTGCAATTTGGAAAGTATAAGTACCATGTAACTAAACTGTTTAAAATATTGTAACGCTTTTTGGTTTGTGGAAATGGGATTTGCTTTAATGTATTGATTTAATTTGTTTCTTTCTCTAGACTTTGATCTCTTGGTACATGTGTGATAGATTTGTTTTAGATATTGGCTTAATAGGGTTTTTTATTGTTATGATTTACTGAAACACAATGCTATTTTAACAAAAGTAACAAGCTCTACTCATTGCTGTGCAAAAAGATTTTTCTCATTATTCCTAGGTTGACATTTTCTTACAGAGTTCAGTTTTCCTCTGTAATGCCAAGTTTGACTCTAAGCAAAGCAATCTTTCCGTTATCTGACGTTACATGCTTTTTATATATATAAAAAAGACTACAAATGCACAAATTTTAAATGCAAAGTGAATTATTTAAATAGTGTGCAACTTTGTACTTTTGTATAAAAATAGGTTTCTTTAATGAATGTGGGAGAAATTGAATCCTGAATAGGGTATGTGAAACTGTATCAAATGATGACTGCTGCCAACTAAGTGGGACAGTGGAGATGACTCACTTTGCCCCCTAGACTTGGGGGATAGAAAGACCTTCACACTCTCATCGTTGTTCAGTTTCAAACACATGTGATGAATTCATGTTAAAAGAAATGCAAATAAATTAATCTTCTTCCAAACGTTTTATACAGTGATTACTCATTATGCACCTGCTGGGATGGGAAATTAGATGGCGTAATTCTTATCTCTCTTGCTCACAGAACGACCTTTATTAAGTAATTATTTCAGCTTTTTGATCTCCAAGTTCCTCTATACAAAATTTGTGTAGGTTGTGCCCCAGGAGGTTTTTGTACCATATGTGCTAAACCATCCAGGTGTGTCCCTGGGAACTTCCCTGCCATCTGCCCTGTCCCTGTCAGGGCTGTGTTAAGCTGTGGTGAGATGGACCAATCTGAAGAAAGCGCCCTGATAATATGAGCATGGGACAGAAGAGTCGTTTGTAGAGTCAATAATGCCTCTTTGCTGAGCCTCTATGATTCTGCTTCTCAAAAGTCCTTCCCTTTTCCAATTGTTTAAGATTGTGGAGGGGAAAAGATTGGCTTCTTTCATTGAGATCTGGTATTATGCATTCTACTCTCGGCATCCTACTGTAGAATTGTTATTATGTTGAAGTTGTTTTCTGCAATAATTTTTAAGTTGGAGGTAGTTCTGATTACTTTTATGTGTCCATGGGCTTTGATGTGGTAGCCTATAGTTATTTGTGTGGGTTTTTTTATGTTCTCTGCATTGGCTTTGTTGTCAAGAAAAGCCTATGGTAGATCCTTGCTGCATTGGTTTTCTCTCTGCAGATGGAAAAGGGTGCCAAGTTGAGAGGGCTCCATCTCATATGTGTAGCCTGGAAGACCTGTTTTAAGTCTTCTTTAAGACAGGCAGATTCCCATAGAGTATCATGTTGCTACCGTGTACCAGAATGGATTGCTAAGATGGACTTTGTGTTTAAAATGTGATTTTTTTTTTAGTGATATGTACAGCTTATTTTGGAATTTGATTTTACTTGTTAAGGAAAATAAGGAGGTACGGTGAATGTATTGATGTAAAACTTAGATATTATTGCCAGTGGATTGTGATAGAGTATTGTGTTAAGAGTATAGTCAGAACTGGTGTTGGGAAAGTAAATCAACAGGTCAGACTTAGAATAGGTATTTGATTTAATAACTAGTGATTAAAAGGCTTTGAGTATAGGCATTAAATATAAGTTAGTGGAACTGCTTGAGATTTTCTTTAAACTTCTAAAGAATAAATAGAAATGTCTCAAGAAAGAAGATAAGCGATTTTTATGGTCAGTGCAAGCATCATGATGCATCGTTTCTGAGGGAGAACTGAAATGAGACAGCGGAGATATGTTATCAAGGTGGACTTTAAAGAAGAATAATGAACAATAGAGAGCTGAGAGCCCATGGGAAAACGTCCTGGAAAAACACCAAGAACTTTTCGAAGAAAGAATACACCTTCTCGAAGTAAAAATACACAGAGAACTTTTCCAAGAAAGTTATATCTATTTTACAATTTGTATAAATATCTGATGATTTTTGTGTGGGCTTTTGCCATTCACTGAGGTGATGGCCCAACTCTGAGTTGTTGATAAAGCAAGCCTAGAGTTACCCACAGTCTGGTGAAAATCCTTTAACGTACTACTAAGGCTTTTCAATTTCTTAAATTTTTCCTCAAAACTTTTTTTTCCGAAATGCAGGAAGAGGTTTGCACAAATAATTCAGTATGCAGATCCTGTAAAATTGCAGGGCTTGTTTAACAGCCTGTATTTTTGTAGGAGTTATGAGATTGCAAATGAATTTGTTTCACTGTTAAAAGTTTCTGTTCTTCCAGGAACCAAAGCAAAGATGAAGCTTTTTTCTAGAGTAATTGATGTTGAAAGTCAAGTTGATATTTTTCTTTCAGGTAGAATTGCAGACAATTTTATTCTTCAGTTAGAAAGCTTCCTTTTACATCTTCTAATATGAGCCTTCCAGGAAAAGCCAAACAGCAAAACCATACGACTTTGTAAATATTCTTCATCCTGCAGGAGAGAAGGGTTGCATTTCATAGCAGATTTCACAAAACAAGTATTTTCCACATTCTGAATTAGTACTTGCCAGATCTTAGAATCATAGAATAGTTTGGGTTGGAAGGGACTTTAAAGATCATCCAATTCCAACCCCCCTGCCTTGGGCAGGGACATCCCACTGGCTCAGGCTGCCCAAGGCCCATCCAACCTGGCCCTGAACACCTCCATGGATGGGGCAGCCACAGCTTCCCTGGGCAACGGCCTCACCACTCTCATAAAGAAGAAATTCCTCCTTATGTCTCGTCTAAATCTGCCCCTCTCCAGTTTGTACCTGTTCCCCCTCATCCTATCCTCACAAGCCTTTACAAATAGCCCCTCCTCAGCTTTCCTGTAGCCCCTTCAGGTACTGGAAGGTCGCTATAAGGTCTCCTTGGAGCCTTTTCTTCTCCAGGCTGAACAACCCCAACTCTCTCAGCCTGTCCTCATAGGGAAGATGCTCCAGCCCTCTGATCATCCTTGTAGCCTCCTCTGGACCCATTCCAACAGCTCCATATCCTTACGCTGAAGATTCCAGAACTGGACACAGTATTCCAGATGAGGTCTCACAAGAGAGGAATAGAGGGGCAGAATCACTTCCCTCGTCCTGCTGGCCACGCTGCTTTTGATTGCAGCCCAGGATGTCCTTGGCCTTCTGGGCTGCTTTATTGTCTTAATTCTGTTTCTCTACATTATTTGGTGGAAGGGGCAAATGAAATGTATGATCAAAAAATGTGGCTTATTAAGATGAATAACTATTAAAAATAGCAGTAAATAAGCCTGAAAACCAAGCTTGCATGTTTGAACACTAGTTCATTTCTAGTGCTACTGTGGGAAGGGAGTTTGGGTTCCCAGAGAAGTATTTGAGAATAAGTTATTCCTGATAATATGGGAACATTTAGTTGTTGGTTGGTTGTTTTTTCCCCTTTCTTTTTTATTGCAGCAAATACCTTATCAGAGTGACTCTGTGCTGAATAGACGCAATATTCAAGAGAAACAACAGTAATTTTTTGCAGCTTTAATGGAGGTGCAAATGTTTCATTGGTCCCTTTTGTTAGGTGGACATTTATGTAGATGCGTATTTCCAGCCATTATATTCCATAACATGATAATACTAAAGTAATAAAATAATAATATAATATAGTATAGTACAATATAGTAACAAATATTAATAATAAATAAAAATAATAAAAATAATAATAAATAATAATAATGAAGATGGGGCTATAAACCATGTAACCCACCAACAAGCCACTTAAAAGTCCTGATCACTCTACAAAAATATTTCTGCCATCAGCTGTTTTTTCCTCTCACTGGCATTTTGTCTGAGACTGAATTGGCCATGGAAAGAGCAGAGAGGCTCTGGGGCTCTGTGTTGAGTGCTCCAGGGAAGTGTTTGACGTCAGGTATTTGCCCTGTCTGCCCTCAGGCTTTGGATTTTTAATTTATTTTTGTTTCTATGATCTCCAAACTGCTGAGGTTACAAAATCAAGAACTAAAATTAGGCAGGGCCTTGACGTCCATTGATAGGCAAGTTAGGATACTTGGATAATGTCATTATCAAGCACGTGTGCTTACACATTGCCCTGCCCCTTGTTTTTTTAGTGTGGACGGTTAGGTAGAAGCCTTTGACACAGTTTCTCACAGCATTCTGCTTCAGAAACTGTCAGCCTCTGGCCTGGATGGGTGCACACTCTCCTGGGTTGAAAACTGGTTGGACGGCCGGGCCCAGAGAGTGGTGGTCAATGGAGTTAACTCCAGCTGGAGGCCAGTCACAAGTGGGGTTCCTCAGGGCTCAGTACTGGGTCCAGCCCTGTCCAATGTCTTTATCAATGCCCTGGATGAAGGCATTGAGTGCACCCTCAGCAACTTTGCAGATGACACTAAGCTGGGTGGAAGCGTGGATCTGCTGGAGGGTAGGGAGGCTCTGCAGAGGGATCTGAACAGGCTGGACCGCAGGGCTTGAGGCCAGTGGCATGAGGTTCAACAAGGCCAAAGGCCGGGTCCTGCACTTGGGGCACAACAACCCTGTGCAGTGCTACAGACTGGGGGAAGAGTGGCTGGAGAGCTGCACGGAGGAGAAGGACCTGGGGGTAATGGTTGACAGCCGACTGAACATGAGCCAGCAGTGTGCCCAGGTGGCCAAGAAGGCCAATGGCATCTTGGCTTGGATCAGAAACGGTGTGACCAGCAGGTCCAGGGAGGTTATTCTCCCTCTGTACTCAGCACTGGTGAGAGCACACCTTGAGTACTGTGTTCAGTTCTGGGCCCCTCACCACAAGAAGGATGTTGAGGCTCTGGAGCGTATCCAGAGAAGAGCAACAAAGCTGGTGAGGGGGCTGGAGAACAAGGCTTATGAGGAGTGGCAGAGGGACCTGAGGTTGTTTAGCCCTGAGAAGAGGAGGCTGAGGGGAGACCTTATTGCTCTCTACAACTGCCTGAAAGGAGGTTGTGGAGAGGAGGGAGCTGGGCTCTTCTCCCAAGTGACAGGGGACAGGACAAGGGGGAATGGCCTGAAGCTCTGCCAGGGGAGGGTCAGGCTGGATATCAGAAAAAAATTCTTCATGGAAAGAGTCATCGGGCACTGGAACAGGCTGCCCTGGAGGTGTTTAAGGAACGGGTTGATGAAGTGCTTAGGGAGATGGTTTAAGGGAGCGTTAGGAATGGTTGGACTCTATGATCCAGTGGGTCCTTTCCAACCTGGTGATTCTATGATATTGCTCACTTAAAGCAGAGGCTATGCAAACACACAGCAAACTGTATTTATTGTGTGTTGAAGAAAAATCATGATTTTGTAACCTTAATTTCTTTATTTCCTGGTCGGAAGGGAGTTGGTTGTTTTTTATAGTGCCTGCCTGTATGTGAAGGGAACCTGTCCTCGTCTTCTGGATGCAGAACAAAGAAACTGAATAGGCCCTATGTTTTGTGTACTTGATTAGAGGTGACTTCATGTCTTTAAATGACATTGCCCTTACACGTGTGTGTTCATGGCATGCCTCTAGATGAATCGGTGTGTGTTAAGTCTCTTTGATAGTTGGGCTCCCCACTGTGTAGCTACAGGCAGGATACCCAGAAAGAACTTCGTTTAGGTGGTGGCTTGCGGTGATAAGCCTGGTTGGACTTGCCTGGCTACATTTCCACCTCTGCAGCGTGCAGGAGTGCAACCAGTTCTCATGGGCGGATTTTGGCTGCTTTTTACCCGCAGTTCTTTTGTAGCTCTTCCTGCTTACTGCAAAGCTTCGGAAAGCAGAGGGTCAGTGGTGAGGAGCTTTTTTTGCTCTGTGGGTTTTTAATCTGCAGGTGCAGCAGCACAGATGACGGGGTGGGAGAAGCAAAGTGACAGAGAGAATACAGTCGTACGTTGTATAGTTTGTACACTGTCTTGGGTGCTTACCAGTTTAGACTGCAGATCTTCAAAATGTTGGTTTATTCAAGTAAAACTGAGGAAATTTAGTTCTAATAAATTTGAAATCTGAGCGTGTCTGTGCACGGATTTCAGCCAATGGAGTAAGCATTAGCAAAAATGCTTTGCTTTCTTGGCACCTGAGCCAGAAATTGTCCACGGTCATTCTAGTGACAGTTTTTGTTGATACTGCGCTGAAAGCAATGGGAATGCGAGATGTGAGGCCATTGCAGCCTGTGTGGTGAAGTGAACTGTGATTTTTGTAGGCACCAGATTAAAGATAGCTCTAACCATCCCCAAGTGATCGTGGAACACAGATTTCTGATGCAATGTGAAGGTGATGAATCATTCTACCTTTTGCTACTGGAGAGCAGACTGAAAAATCCTGTGTGCTTGAGACTTCAATTTGTATTTCTAGTCCCAGAGTGTAGGTAATGGATTTATCAGCATGTGTTATTTTCCTTGAACTTACTTCCTGCCCTAGTTGTTATCAGGAGTGGGACTGTAGTTTTATTCCCACATCTGCTTTGTGATCCTCCCCTCTCCTCACCCATGTTGGTCTCTGCAGATCGATGCTTTGTTGTACAAGTGTCTTCTTTGCAGGGCTGGTGGGGATGGTATTTGGACCCAGGCTCAGATTTCCAAAAGCTGGGGAGGGTTCCTTGGAATGCTGAGCAGGAGGGAGGGAGCGAGCCATGGCTCAGACAAGCTGAACTACAAAATAGCCCCAGTGCAAGCATACAGACGAGTTAGCGCTGAACTGGAGGCAGTATGCACAGATCATCTCATCTGCTTTCTCTGGCACAGCATCTTCCATGAAGAAAAGTGACTGTAGTTTGTGCGGGTTTGTTTTTGCTTTGATTGTCCAGTCACACTGAAGTGGGATGGCTGGAGAAACACTAAAAGCTGTAATGGTGATTGCTTGCAGATGTGTGGTGAACTGGGGGCAGGATAAATGAGAGTTTCCCAGGCACGGCCACCTGCGGGAGTATGGCACAGGCTGGATAATCACGTGGCATCAGGGCTGCTGCAGGGTGGGTGTTTGCTACCTCGTGCTGAATTAGGGCTGTAGGGCTCCTTGCTCTTATATTTTTATGCGTGAATCACAACTCCCAAAGTACTTTTGTTTTCTGCTGAGATAACAAATGGCTGATCCACCTTTTGAAACTTGCATTTGTGAAACTTAAATAGGCTTTAAAATCAAGCTAGTCGAGCAGTATGTTTTTGTAAAGTTAGTGGTCTTAAGTTGGTTTTGTTTGTGTTGGTAAATTAGTAATTAAAATTAAATGAAGGGCAGTTAAACACATCATGTAAAATGCCATCTCTGTCATGTAGTCTTCTCCATCAGTTTGATCATCATCACTCTGATTTTTATAGCTTCCAAGACAACTTGTTTTAGCCAGGATATTTATCCTGTCGAGAATTTAAATTCAGGTGAGGTGTGCGTGTTGGCGGGGGTGAAACGTTATCAGAAACCACATTAAGGTGCTGTTGAGCTGAGAAAGAACAGGTGGTAGTTGACATTAATGAACTTTTTCATGCTTTTTCCTTTTTTCCCCTCCTAGGTTGGTACAGAGGTTATACACTACGGAAGAAATCCAAGAAGGTAGGTGTTGCTAGAGCGGAATGCTCATTTTTCTCTTGGACAGAGATGCATTATGACATTGGGTGTGTGTTGTAATGGAAATCTCCAGCATATATTGTGATACTGCATGGGAGCAATTCACCATGTGTCCCCTGATCTCTGGTATCTTGCTCATGTGTAGTCTCAATCTCTGTTGAAGGTGAAATTTTCAAGTTAACTGAAACTTGTTGTAGCAAGGCCTAAAAGCTTAGTTGCCTAACTTTTGTTATGCGACTTAAGAATATATATATATATGTATATATATATGTGTATGTATGTACAGTCACTGTAGGTGGCTTGATCAGCTTGTTTTCTGCAGTGACTGGTATACCAGAGCCTTTGCCTCTGTAAAAAGTTCAGAACTTTATATTCTACTTGATCTGTTTAGAGGTTGACGCTTTGCTTCACTGTCTGTTAAGTAATGTATTGCTCATAAAATGCAATTGCATCTTGGAAAGTGATACGGAGATCTACATTGTGATTTTTCAGTCGTTCTCTGTGAGAGAGGGAGTAATCTTCTGCGGTGTAATTTTGCCTAGTTGCTAGGCTTTCAGTGTGTATAAAGGGCTGCTGTTTATAGCTGCCTTTCTGAAATAAAAAGAAAGGAAACAGCGCAAATACTGGTTGTAAAATTGTGTTTTATTTTTTGATCATTTTACTTTATAGTAGTAATTAACCAGAATTAAATGACTTCTCGTTTTGCTTCTTTTTCCGCTTAAAGGAAAACACTTAATGTAATGTTTGCCTACAGAGGTACATTTTGAGTTGTTTCTGCATGTCTAAAAGTACGGAGCTGAGTTGTGTGGTTCATCCCACCCATTTCCTAACCAGGCCTGTTCTATGGTTTTTCTATTCTATTTTGATGTTTCTTTTTTTGGGAAAAGAAACCCTATTTCTTGAACATGCCTTGTAGAGGCTAAGAAGCAATTATGCATTGTTCTTGCCTTAAATTAATTCCCTGTGTTGCTACATTTGTTTGACTGCCACTAAATGCAGAGATTTTTTTTTTTTAATTGGGACAAAAAGATACCCCCCTCTTTCCAATCCAGTTTTTGTAGCTTTCCAAGAATGTCTTTTTTTGAGTTTCCATAGTATAAGAACACTAAAATACAACCTCAAAGGGTGAGGTGGAGGAATTTACTTTCTCAGCTTGACTTGAATTAATTTTCAATATGAGTTTACACTGTTTTGTAAATGTTATTGTATCTCTGGAATCTAGAGATTAGTTTAGAAAGTTTCTGGAGAAAAGTACTACTGGTCTTTTGCAGTACTGTTGGTTGAAGAGGTTTTTTGGCTTGTAGCTCTAATAAGTTGGCGGTAGAAGACACGGTGTCACGTATAGTCTGTGTTCTGTGCGTGCACACGGCTGTTTGTTTCCACAGCCTGGTACACTGCCCATACACACGCAGTGTTTGTTTTAACTGGAAAACTGGAAACACTGGAAAAAACTTTGGGAACAGAAGGAACATCTTATAGCTGGGTAGGAAAGCTTGGTTAGATGTGAGGAAAAGCAAGCAGCGGACCTGGATTACAGGCAGAATGTTGTTTTGGTCTAGAACTATGTAAAATCATGCGTCTTTCAAACTTTGAGAAGGAGATCTTTCTTAATTTACATCTGTGTATAAGGAGAAACACTCCTTTGCAGGGCCACTTATGACAACGTGTCTGTGCTGTTTTCTTCAGTGTTGTGAAGATAAATAGATATAAAAACACTTGGTCTGTATTTATTAGGGTTACAGTAAGACCTTGAAAGCATATGTGACACAAATGTAAAAGTATATTCAAAAAACCCAAACCAGCGCAACACAACTATTCTGATGTCCATGAGGCTGTGAATGGCTCTGCAGACTCAGAGATGTGTCTTGATATGTTTTTAGGTAATGGATAGAACATATTTTGTGCAACTGGTTATTTAAAACAGTTTTTTCTCTCCCTCTCTCTCAAAGGGCATATTTCCTGCCTCCTATATACATCTTAAAGAAGCAACAGTTGAAGGCAAAGGGTAAGTTTGATTGGAAAATAATGAAAATCCTTTTTCCTATTAGTATTGTTATAATTTTGGTGCATTATTAGATCACTTAAGCTTGATTTCAGTTAGCTGAGGAACTGATGGTGAAAATGCATGTTTCTTTTAAAAAATATTTTAAATTGATATTTCACCTCAAGTTCAAAGGTGCTGTCATAAGCAGTGCTGCTGGCTACTGCTGTCAGCTGCATCATATAGTTGAGTGATAGCATAATGTTCTCTGTGTTAATGTCAAAGTTTCAGAAAAATTAATAACTTTTTTCTTTTTAACTTTTATTACTCTTTCTACTAATAATTACCTGGATTAACTTCTTCTACTCCCTGCCCTCTGCTTTACTTCCAATTTTCGTTTTCCCAACTTCTTTATCTTCCAGCCTTTCGGTCTTAAGGCTTCTGCTTGGTGTATCAAAACAGGCTTTTGATATGAGATGCTTTTCTTTTATGCTGATGAAATTTGAGTAATTTCTTTATTCCCTCTTCAGTAAATCTTGTAGACTGGACTGTAGGCTGTCAAATTACTCATTTTGTGATTCTCCTGCTCCCTTCCCTCATGGATGTGACATTAAATACTTTGGCCTGTTTTTTTGTTATTTAACAGCTGTTAAAGTTGAGATCTTTATATATCAAATAAGCTTTGCTGGACATGTGAAACTTCCTAACATTGATACAAAAGTTTAGTTTCAAAACAGGAATAAAACCCCAAACAAATGCCGTGGGGAAAAGAAAGTGGAGTGAAATTAATAAATAATTAGCCAGCTACAAAATGGAGTGAAACAGGTTTAAACTATTTTATTCCTTTGTGTCCGATTTATTTTTATACACTGTTAAATATGTAAATGAGGAAACTAATCATGAGATTGCTGCATAATGACATCTTTCTTGCTGATTACAAAACTGCCTTTAAGTACCCTGCTTCTGAAATATTGAAAGATGTAGCTGTTGTTCCTTACTTTCATGGCTCATAAGTTTCTGTATGACTTGTTTTAAAATTAATAATAATGAATTGCATATTTAATTTTTCTTTTCAAGGCCAATATTTTGAAAAATAATTATGTGTTAGTATCATGGTGTTTATGGGTTAAGTATATCTGGCTTTTGTCTTGGTTGCTTCTTGTAAAATCAGTATCCCAATAATAAAAGGCATGGTGAGGTATGTGTTGGTATCCTTATCGTGTGAATATAGAAAGAAGGAGGGTGGTGAAGGGGGAACGCGTGAGCTCAGTAGCATAATCTCATTCAGTATGTGTGAAGTACTCTTTACATCATGTGGCTGTACTGGTGTACACTGCTTGTCAAAAAAGTCCTGAGTTAAAAGGATCCCACAAGGATCATCGAGTCCAACTCTAGTACTTGCATAGGACAGCCCCAACATTCACACTATGTGTCTGAGGGTGTTGTCCAAATGTTTCTTGAATATTGTCAGGCTTGGAGCTGTTACTGCTTCCCTGGAGAGCTGCTCCAGTGCTCCATCACCCTCTGGGTGAAAGGCCTTTACCTAATGTCCAACCTAACTCTCTACTGGCATATCTTCCTGCTGTTCCTTTGAGTCCTATAATTGGTTGCCAGAGAGAAAGATCAGCTCCTCCACCTCCCCTCGTGAGGGAGCAGTAGACAGCAATGAAAACTCCCCTCAGTTTTCTCTTCTCCAGGCTGAACAGACCTGTGTCTGATAATACATTATTTTTAAGTTACAAATTCTTAATAGGTGATGCTGTTTTCAATCCTCTCATCATTGAATTGTCTTTGGAAATGAACAGTTCGTTCTTAGAAATGATTCTGCCATCCTACTCAAAACCGCTGCCTAATTCAAACTTCTGTTCTCTTTCTCCAAAGACAACATGAAACAGTGATACCCAATGAGCTCCCCTTGATTCAGGAAGTTACCACGACACTGCGGGAATGGTCTATAATATGGCGGCAATTATATGTTGTAAGTATCAACTTAGGAAAGCATTCACAATAGTATATGGTTTATGGAAAGAGAGATACTGTGAAAGGTACAATGAGAAGTATGAAGGAACTGTAAATGAAATTCCCCTTCTATTACTGCTTCGAAAGGCTACTTTTAGTGCTGAAAAGCTATTTACCATCTTCTGTGTTAAAGCACAAAGCTTAGTAGTGTTTCTTTTGAGTGTGTTCTCAAGTAACTGTGTGTTTCTTGAGCAAAATTAGTTTTTTGAGAGTTACCTTGATCTAGCAATAATCTGTTGAGCAATTATGACCCATTTTTAATGGGATACTGTAATATAAATCTAATATATATTTGTATTAATGAAATGATGATTTTTCAGGGCAATTCTTCAGGCTGGCAGGCTATGTTATGAAAATATTGAGTATTTGAGGTCAAATATGTGTGTGCAAACTTAAACATTTGAAAAATCATCAGTATAGGCCTTCTACTTCTCAGTATTTCTGTTCACGATTTATCCGAACTGTAAGTTACATGCCTGATTCTTTTCATATGCTTAAGTTCCAAGCATGTGAGAATATATCCTTAGAAATTTAGAGTAATAAGGATGTGCATTGATAGTCTCTCAGATTGGATATTAGAAATACAAAATAGCCATGAAACTACACAAAGGAAAGTGCTTGTAAGTAAGGTCTAAATGGTCTTCAAATGTACACATAAAAGTGCATTCAGATGTAAAGCAGCAGCATGCTATAGTATGTGAGGTACCCCAGCTCAGACTTCTCATCCTTTCTTTGTGCAAGGTCGCTGTAATAAGATAACGGGAACATCAAAGTCTTATATTTAAAGTAGGGTTTTATGCAGAGTCTCTGTTTCTTATAAATATCTTGAAATCATAAAAGTGCAAGCTGTGTAATGAAGACACTTACTGGAAATAAAGATGTTTGTGTTGACTAATGTGGTTTATAATCACACCCATTAAAATTAAAAAAAGATGTATGCTGGAAGTGATGTAGTGTTGCAGTAGATGAGACGAAGGGCAATATCTTATAGGAAGAGAAACAGGTTCTCTATTAAAGAAAGAACTTTAACATGAGGTAATACTAGAGAAGTTGCATTGAAGAGCAAAGAAAAAGTAGACAGGCGGAAGCATATTATGAGGAGCAGGTTTGAGAGAGGACACTGAGAACAGCTTTGCCCTTGGTTCCACTGCTGTGTTGCTGAGGACGGCGAAGATTACAGTTTGACCCTGTTGTCTTTTTTTGGGGGATTATACTGAGTATGAAATCTGATATTGCTTACTGTCAGAGAAATACCACTTGCAGAACCACAGAAAACTTGGTTGGGCTGCCTGTAGAGTAAGAAAGGAGGAATAGCGAGAGCTCGAATAGAAGTTTTCTTACCAAGACTTGTGTGTGCTTTTTGTAGCAGTAACTTCTAGGAAGTTACAAGATTCTCCTGGTGTCGGAGTAATTTATTCTAGCTGTTAACTTTAAACATGTCATTGTCATTCATTTACTTCTGTTAAGACATATGAACAGCTAAATGTTACTGCAGTGCTTTACTGGTTACCTTTAATTGAAGAACAGGAAAGGTGTGATGCTACCATTGGCCTCAATTTGGTAGCAGAAAGGGTTCCAGTCCTTTTACAGCTTTACTCTGGGGAGATAGATCCCTTAATGAGATTGTTTATAGTTTGTACCTCAAGGTAGTCTGTTAGATTAATTGCATGTGGTCAACTGCCAAAAAGAGCACGGTGTGCTGGAATTACCTTTTCAAGGGAGATTTGATTTAATGGTTTCAAACTGGTCAATCTGCAGACTAGAGAGATTTCCATGTTGCTTACATCTCACATATCAGAAGTCCTTAAATGACCACATTTATGCCTTTATCCAGTTTGTAATTTGTGTTTGAATATTGAAAAGATGTTCAGTTTTGATTTATAGATAGCAGAGGATGTGGCATGTTCTTCATCTCACTAGTTCATGAGTGCCTGCAGCATGAAAAATCATGAAACTCTTTCCCATTTGGATTTGTCTGCATTTAGCTTCCAGCCATGTGTGCCTGTTGTGTCTTTCTCTGGTACATTAAAGAGCTTTTAATAACGGGTATTTTCTCTCTGTGAAGGTTCTTGCTCTATAATCAAGTCAGCTTTTTGATAATCTGAACAGACTGAAGTCTTTAAGTTTCACAGTCAGATACTTTCCTCCTACCCCGAGTCCTTGAGTCATTCTATTCTTTTCCTGCACCTTCTGCATTTCTTTGTTGTCTTTTTCATATAGTAGGGAATTTTATTTTAATTATTTAATTATTACAATTGTTTTCAGTCAAATAAGGCTTGGGTGTAGTCTGAATGAAAGAGAACTACTCATAGCCTGAATAATTCATTGATGTAGAGTGTTTAGAAAGATTTATTCTTTTTAAGAGTGTGTTGAACTGATGGCTTAGATTTAGAAACTTATTAAGACAGTAAGAGAGGCTGCTTCTGGGTAAGATCAAAGCATTCAGGGCCTCTGTGTCGTCTTTGTCTTGACGTTATCTTTAACAATAAAAATAGAAAGGCTGTTGTTCTGCAGCTTCAGTTTTGCATAGTGTTGTTTGTACTAAAGTCGTTGTGTATAGGCACTGTCCACAGCTTAAACCAACATGTCAAATTCTGTACTGTGGCTAAAGATTTGATCTTCTGTCTCTGAATGCAGGTGTATATGGGCACACATATAGAAAGCATTCCGGAAAGGAAGTTTCTTCCATTTTTAAGTCTAGAACTTTATCTTCCTGTGTCCTAGCTTAGCTGAATGTTGCCACGGGAAGTTTGTGTGTGCTGCTGTGTGCTGTTTTAATATCCATAGTTCCAGCCTTTATAGACAATTAAGGGTATTAAACTTCCTGTAAGGCTTAGTGCTTTCCTGGTGTTTCACTTCCCTTCAGATGTTACCTGTGGGTTTGTAAGATACTGATGCGCTCGGCTTCGCACGCTGAGCAATTTTAAAGTGTTATTCTGAAGTTTTAACTAGGGCTGGGGGAAAGGATTCTGTAATGCACTGCAGATGGAGTATTGCAGAACTCGAGCCTCTTACTGTTAAAATGCACTATTTTTAGTCACGTTCTACTCAGTATAGAAGGTCATTGAAGAAAGTTACTCTGTGAACCAAGAAAAGGATATCATTCCCTTGAAAGCCTGTTCTGAATACAGTATGACCCAAGGTTTAATCTAGCATAAACACAAGCATCTACACTTATTTAGATACCTGAAGCAGAATGTAAGTCTCTTTGTATTCTGTGTTCTGTGCCATAGAAAGTTTGGCTCCCGTTTTAGTTATTTGTAATCTCTTACCCTTTAGAAATTATAGGGTTGCAATTTATTGTATGTATTTGAAAAGATGCTTGGTAGACATCAAAACTAACTCCTACCTCTCTTTTTTTCTCCAAACAGCAAGATAACAGAGAAATGTTTCGCAGTGTACGGCACATGATTTATGATCTTATAGAGTGGAGATCTCAAATACTGTCTGGGACCCTACCCCAAGATGAGCTCAAAGAGCTGAAAAAGAAAGTGACTGCCAAAATTGATTATGGCAACAGGTTTGTGAACAGTGTTTTCCAAGTATTCGTTTAAAATAAAATCAACTTGTTTAATATGCGTCAGCTGTCAGTGACTTCTTGCAGGGTTCTTTGATTCCTGTATTTATGGAGGTGTAATAATATGATGTAAAAAGTCCTGTTATAGCAAGATGATGTAGTTGATATGAGTTGATATGTCATCTTTAAAGTATAGTGCAAATTGTAGTATGTAAAGTGGATTCTGTGTTTAACTCTCACTTCCTTGATGCTGTTATCAGTTTGATACTGCTATGAAGTTATAATTTTTAAGGTATTGAAAATTGCAAGTGTTTCCTCCATTCAAAATGTAATTTAAACTCTTGCTTGCTTCTGCAGCGTAAACAGTTGTTGCCTCCTTCTTATACCACCGGCTGCATGTGCCCTGAAGTCACTTAGCTATAATGTGATGTTGAAGGATTTGGCTCCAAAGCTTATTTAGCTCTTTGTTCCTCTACTTATACAGTATCCAGCTTGTACCAGAAGATTAACAGACAGATTTAATAAAAGAAAGAATCTGTTTAATAGAAGAGAATGGAGATTGTCAAGGAAATATTACCAATAGCAAAACAAAAAGACAGCAGTGTGGGTTGTATGTGTTAGAAATGTTAGTCATTCAGGTATATTAACTCTCCAAACAGTGGTCTGGATTTAAGGAAAATTTTATTTAAATACTGGTTTTCAGTTACAAGTTGTCTGTACAGTTATGACTTTGCATTTTGATTGAAAATGAGAAACCATATCTTACTCTTTATTCAGGAAATTATTAGAAGCAGTGCTTTGAGTACTGAGAGGCAGTGTTGTAGTATGGCACACCTGGGGACTGAAAAAGTTTTCAGAAAGCCAGTCTTTAAATCCCTTGTGATGTAAATAATTCATCAGATATCAGCTATTTGTGTTTTATTCCTGAAGAACTGCCAAATTTGCGGTATTTCTGTTCATGCACTTTTATCAGAAAAAGCTGTGATTTAAAAAAAATAAAATCAGTAACTGCATTCAGTCAGTAATTAGCATTTATAATTCAAGATATGGACTGTTGTACCTCGATAGACAATTAGCCAGATGCTGTTGATATTATTTGTTTGGCTACTGTTTTTTACCATCTGGCTAAGGAGTTGGTTAAGATACTCTGAATAACCTCCAGATGCTCAGTGTTCAAATACAATGGAACATCTTGTGCTGTGCTTTATATTCATAATGTTCTGATGGACTAATTAAGTGATCAGAACATTCTCTGTGGAGTACAGGAAGGAAGAGAATTTGAACTTCTGAGAAATACTCACAACTGAAAGATACCATATGTTTCCAATGTAGTCCTACATTCACTTTTGTCTAAAATAGGCATGAATGATGATTCCAGTATCCAGACAGAATGTATTAGTTTTGTGTATTATAAATGTTTTCTGATCTAATCTTATCCTAACTTTTCCTGTTTTGTGAAACAGTGATATGTAAATAAGACTTTTTTTCCTATAAATAAAGGCAACAGTTTACTGCATGTTGTCAAAATAACCAAGGAAGTAAAAATGGTCTTATGAATTCGTATTTTTATTGTTTTCCTGAAATTGGGTCAGGTAATTTTGTTGTGAAAATACGTTTTTTTGGTTCAGTTGCAAAAATCTGTAACTGGGACACTTAGAGGGGAAAAAAACCCACTGTCTTTTCCAAGCATCATTTGCAAGTTGAAGGATAAAACGAAGACATTAAACCAAAGGAGTGTTTGCTTCTATTTATTTGGCAGTCTGTGCAAACGCTCTTCTCCTCTTAGTGTGTAGTAGGTTGCTGAACGATTAGTCCTTCTCTGAATTCTGAGTTACCTCTTCCTCTGGCCTATGCAGGTGTCTCCTATGGAAGGGCTCTGCATTTGTTCATTCAGGGCTGACAGTTACAAGTGGTAGGTGGGTGTATCTCCTGCTGTGGCTGCTGGCCAGGAAACAGTACTTGGGGAAGCAAGATGATTTTGGCTGCTTTTCTGTTTGTTTTCAACAGTAAAACCAATTTCTCACCAGAAAACTGATCTGGGAGCTTGATGGTCCAGGGATGCTTAAAAGTTTCATAATGACCAGGTAGAGCTTAGGTGTTTCTTATTAAGTTGTTTCCTGCACTTTGCAATTTGTTTGATTGATGCTCATCCACTTTTGAATTAATTCAGTGCAATTAATTGGAGGGAGTTTCTGTGTTGACCCTGCTGAAGGCTTTGTTTCAAGTCTCTACTTGTTGTCCAAGATGGGTGAGGAGTGATCCTCCAAACACATGAAACAAGTCCAATATAAATCTTTCCCCTTCTAATTTAAAGCCACTCCCCCCCCACTACAAACCCTTGTAAAATTCCCACCCCAGCTTTCTTCTAGGCCTGCTTCAGGTACTGGAATGCTGCTATAAGGTCTCCTTGGAGCCTTCTCTCCTCCAAGCTGAACAACCCCGACTAACTTTCTGTGTCCTTGTAGCAGAGGTGCTCCAGCCCTCTGATCATCTCCGTGATCCTCCTCTGGACCCATTCCAACAGTTCCGTGTCCTTCTTATCTTGAGTGTTCCAGAACTGGACACAATACTCCAGATGAGGTCTCACAGGAGCTGTGTGGAGCGCAGAAGCACCTGCCATGACCTGCTGGCCACGCTTCTTTCATGCAGCCCAGGACATGGTCGGCCTTCCGGGCTGTGAGTGCGCATTGCTGGCTTATGTTGACCTTCTCTTCAATCAGCACCCCCAAGTCTTTCTTGGCAGGGCTGCTCTCAATCACATCTTCCCTCATCCTGTATTGAAACTGCAGATTACCCTGACCCAGGAGTAGTAGGACCTCACACTTGGCCTTGTTGAACCTCATGAACCTCTGTTCACTTACAGACACTGCAGGTTTGATTTCAGCTCGTTGATCACACGTTTCAAAACTAAAGTTACCTTAGCTCAATAACAAGAGGTGATTACAGAGTTTGAAGAAGAAAATCGGGATGATGTGTTTGGGAATGGAAGTGTGAGGAGGTCAGTCCTGGGGAAGATAGGTAGAGAAATACAGATCAACCTAGACCAGATTTTTTTCTCCTTGGTTCTGTTGCCAGCACTGTACTAATGTGGAAAAATCTGAAAGGTCTTTCTTAATACTGGATTTGATTATGGCAGAAACCTTTCTTTCTGCAGAAGGTAATCGTAGATATTAACATGCTGGTGACAGAAATCTGGCTTCTGCTTTAAATAAAGGGAAACAACTTATGCCTTCTTGTATCTTGTAGGTTTTTGCTAAAACACGAAACGTGCTTTGGAGGAGAATGTGAAGTGGGACAAAACAAACTGACCAATTCACATGTGGTATAACCACTGTAGTGTTTGTTGAACCTGATGGGATTGGAAGAGGAAAAAAGTGTCTAGCAAATTTAGTTGTTTAAGAAATTGCTTCCCCAGCTGTTCTGCTATTTCGTTTACATTGGCTTTTTCTG
The DNA here is from genome assembly GCF_017976375.1 of Cuculus canorus. NCBI lineage: Eukaryota > Metazoa > Chordata > Aves > Cuculiformes > Cuculidae > Cuculus > Cuculus canorus. The sequence goes on from NC_071407.1 coordinate 30,743,421, forward strand.
TGCTGTGGGAAAAAGTGACTTCCAGCGAGGGATGGTTATCTCTGGAGTGGGTGACATATTAAATTGTTTTATCATGTATCAGTTTTTTCTTTCCTCTCATATGTCAAATGTACCTGACTTCAGCGTTTCAAACATTTGCCCAGTCTTTTAAAATCAGTTATTTGAGCACTGTTAATTCATAAGAATTTTTTTTGTTTGCTTAGAATTCTTGATTTAGATCTGGTCGTTAGAGATGAAGATGGCAATATTTTGGACCCAGAGCAGACCAGCACTATCAGCCTTTTCAGAGCACATGAAATAGCTTCCAAGCAGGTTGAAGAGAGGCTACAGGAGGAAAAAGTAAGACATATGGTGAATTGTAGATTTTCCTTTTGAAACACAAGACTATAAAGTAAATAGGTGACTGTTACTTTTAGCATGGGCAGTGAAAAACCTAATATGTTTATGAAGAGTTTTCAAGCTTAAACATTTTGTAAGAACTTGTATGTCTTAGGCTGTTGAGTTGCCTTTTTCATCCTTTAAAGAGCGTAGAAGTTATGGTTAAGACCTATATTAATAAGTTGACTACATTTGTCGGTTAGTATCAGAGAAGTGTATGTACGTGTGTACATTCAATTGTCATGAGAGTTTGTTTTTGACAATCAAGTCGAATAACGCTCTTGTTATGTTTGTGTTATTTCTACGTGCCAGTACTGAAAATTTGTAGTTAAAATACACGGGGCAAATTCAGAGACGTTCTCAGACTTGAACCTTCTTTGTGATTCACATCCCTTTAAAAGGAAGAACATTTCTGTTGTAAGGAGTCCTATCTGTCAGCAGCAGTTAGCGGAGCATGGTATTCCAGAAGAGTTGCATTGATACAACTAGATGAGTTACTGTGCCCTGCTGGACTGTAATGGGCCATAAACACACTTGCAGCCCATACCAAAAAAATATACCAGGTTAAATGGTATTTAAACTGATAATTTTTTTTTGCATCCAAAGATTTTTTTTTTGTCCCTGTCTTAGCCAGTTTCTTTTCTAGCTCATGTGTGTTCCTCCCTTTAGCCTAGATAAAGTACTTGTGGAAAGTTTATAGGAGCTGAAGTCCAAGGGGTGGGTAACCTGTAGAATTGCACTGTTTTCCCTCCTGTCTTTCTTGGCACCCTTTACCTGTTAAAAAAAATCAGATAAAGTGAAGAAGCAGCATCCTTTTTTTTTTTTTTTTTTTGGTCAGGTGTATCTGAGGGTCTATTTTTTTTCCTCCATTTGTTTAGCTCTTTTTTAATAAGTGAAGACCTTATCATCATCATTCCCCACCCACCCCCTGCCTTTTTTCCTTTTTTGTCTTTCTCCTCACTGTGTGGCATTTCAAGGCAGATCCAGAAAACACAGTAAATCCTAATATAAACAAAGATCACAGGAGTAGACACTCGAGAAAATCCCTGTTCTTCTATCTGAAGGGTTGTTAGGAAAGTTTTATAGCAGTTGAGTATTTATTAGGCTATGTTAAACTTAAGTTTCTTCTGTTCTTGAATTGCAGTCTCAGAAACAGAATATTGATATCAACAGACAAGCCAAGTTTGCTGCCACTCCTTCATTTGCTTTATTTGTAAATTTAAAAAATGTAGTCTGTAAAATAGGAGAAGATGCTGAAGTCCTGATGTCTCTGTATGATCCACTGGAATCAAAATTTATCAGGTTAGTGTACTGCTGAGCATACTCCCTAATCTGCGCTACTCAGTTCTAGGAGTGAGGTGGTTTCACAGATGGGAGGGCAGATGAAAGTCACGTTTCTTTGAAAGGTGTAGGACAGGGTCATCTGGGAAGCAGCACTGCAGCAGCGTTTCATCATCATGTTCAGCACAGCATCAGGCAAGACCCTTCACCTTGGGTGTATTTCAGGGTCATATTCTTCCTCATCGTACTGTGTGTGGTTCCCTAGGTGCAGAGCTTACATGAGACATGAACTCGCTTGAAAGTCTGTGTGCCTTCCTGTACCAGCAGCCTTGGCACTCCGATGAGTTCAGTTTCTATATCCCCAGCATTCTTCAAGAAGTTTTTACCTTTTGTTGCGGAGGAGTTGTTTTATTTTAATAAGAGAGATACACCAAGGGAAATGCCAGCTCTCCCCTAAGATAGTGTTCATTTGTCTAGGATAAGTAGATTGGGTTTAAAGTAGTCTTTTGTAAATTCTGAAGTTAATTTTATCTGCTTATGTTAAAGGAAGCAAATTGAACAAAAAATCCTCAAAATATTGTTCTTTCAGTGAAAACTACTTGGTGCGATGGTCAAGCTGTGGACTCCCTAAAGATATAGACAGATTGCATAACCTTCGAGCAGTATTCACCGTAAGTGTGTGTTTACCTCAACTGACAGAATTTAAAGCACTTGTGCCATAGCTTATAAATAACTGAGGAAAGTAATGATGTGTATTTGAAAGTATGGAGTTACTTATGCAGATAATGGTTCTGGGGAAGGCTCACATGAGGTGTTTCTCAGAAATGACTGCTAAATATTCTCAACACCTGGGTGAAACCAAAGTTGCTTTTTCAAGTTTGGACTTGCTAGAAATTATTTGGCCTTGTAAGCAATTAATTTACACAGAAATCAAGAGGAGATATTTAACTGCTGTTAGGAAGACTTCTTTACTCTGGCAACAGTTTGCCCTGCCGCTAGAGGCTAGCATGACGAAGGCAGATTCTGAGCAGCAAACCTTCTGCCTACTAAAACAAGACGTGAAATACTGTTATTATAAAGTAATCTGAAGAAACTATTGTTTCTAGGATCTGGGCAGCAAAGATCTGAAAAGAGAGAAAATCAGTTTCGTCTGTCAGATTGTGCGAGTGGGCAGAATGGAGCTGAGGGACAACAACACTAGAAAACTAACTTCTGGGCTGCGGCGACCCTTTGGAGTAGCAGGTAATCTGTGTGCTGTATCTCTCTATGTCGCATCATATTTTTGCATAGAAAATTGGTGGTGTGAAACTTCTGTGGGATCGTGTAAACTCAAAATTGGTCCAAATTTAATCAGACCGATTGCTGCGTTGTAGAATATACTGTAGCTTCTAGGAGTTGTTAGCTAGAGGTGCCAAAGTTTGTTGGCAACATGATGTTATTCTATAGGAAGATTCTGAAATTGAGCAGTTTATACCTCTATCCCACTTCTGCCTCACCATTGTTTCAGTCCCTCATGGTACTCCCTCAGCACCACTCTTCCCATATTGATCACTTAATTCAGTACACTTCTTTTTTGTTTTCAGTAATGGATGTTACAGACATAATTAATGGAAAAGTTGATGATGAGGACAAACAGCACTTCATACCCTTTCAACCGTAAGTAGGGAATAGTTTAAAGAATATGGGGAAATGATATTTTGCCTTGAGTAGTACCTAACTAATATTTCTTCTTGATAATTTCCTGTCAGTTGTAATAGTGATAGCCCCTAAAACTTTTGGTTTTAAGTCTTGGGTTTAAAGCATGCATTCACAGTTTTGCAGTCTTCTTTTCTTTTTGTTAAAAGATGTCAGGGTAATAACATTCAAGAGTTGAAATGCTTAAAATAAGTATGTTGCTGGTTAAACTTTGCCTGAGGCTGAATAAGACCAGCAGCATTATCAGCATCCACTTCAAGGGACTTCTGTGAAATTAATAAACAATAACATTTATCTTTTCCCTAGTAGCAGCTATGATTTCATAGTAGGGGCTGTAATAATTCGAATGCAAACAAAAGTTGGGAATTTGAAGGATGGCTTGATATACCTCCTGTAATATCTTCTTGTAATTCAGCTTTGTGATACGAGGCTTTTACCAGAAACCTTAGGTATTCTGATTAGATGGTGAGGGAAGAGGATGTGTGTGTCTAATGCACGTAACTTTTACAGCTGGTTCACATAATCAAAGAGATCAGTCTGCTCTGTGGTTCTGGACTTACTTCTAGCCATCTAAAACTGCAGACCTTTTCACAGTGACCCTGAGGTTGCTGGCATGGAGTTTGGCAGATGTTATTTTACAGTACTTGAAACTAGGTAATAGCAAATACGGAGTTTGTGTCCTTCATGGTGCAGACATGTATGTATTTAACATAATGTCGAAGATCAGGGTTGACTTCAAACCACAAAATCATGTTACGAAATATTGTAATACCCTGATTTTTTTGTGTGTATGTAGATGTGCATTTAGAAGTAAAAGCTGATTAACAAAAAAGGGGATATGTGGCAAACAGTGTTCCATCCACAGTTCATAGGGGTTTTTTAATTCCATCAAATGTGACCAAGTAGAAGGAGGATAAGTTAAATGTGCATAAAATATGAATGCTTAGTTCTCCCATTGTGCAAAACGTTGGATAACCATCTGTTCAGAAAAGGCAAAACATGTTAGCTAAATTCCTTGATTACTATACTCATGGACATTTGAAGGGGTTTTAATATTATTATTTTAATAATATTAAAAAACCCGCCTTCAAATACTGTAATCTCAAATTAACTTTATGTTGGAAAATAGGGTTAATTGAGGAAGCCCATGTGATTTGAAGGTGTAGGGCTGCTGAGTGGATTGCAAGGGCTGCAGGTGCTGCAGGGAGCCAAGCAGGTGTGTGCCTCCTGTCTCAGACGGTTTTGCTTGCATGCAGCCGTGTTGCTGGAATGGTATAGAGGCTGTTACTGTGAAAGTCAGAAGTACAATACAAGTTTCAAGGAAAACGGGGTTTTGGGGAAGAAGGCGTTCGTGATGTGTTTATTGTGTGGTAAACAATAGCAAGCTTATTTTTTAGTGAGTGCTGAAGTGTGCAATGAAAATGAATCTTTATGTATCAAAGTGGATGCTAATGGAACATCTAGTTTTCTGCTCCATTAACACTGATTTATTTTTTCTGTATATATAAATCAGCTTTTGGAAAAGATGTACAATGTGATTTTTTTTCATTACTAAATTAAAACATCTTTTCTGAAAATATATATTCCAAAGAATATAATGTGAAAACATGTGATGAATACTGATGTCATTATTTCCAACCTAGACTTAGACTGTATATATGAGCCACATTTTTCTACTTACTCCATGCTTTGCTTCTGTTGTACCACATACAATTCTGTTTTCATCTCTTTGTTTGTATTCATTCACTAGCCACCACCACACTGCCTGTCAAAAGCACATGGCAAGATTACTGAAATGACACCTAATGCTGCTGTTTATTTATAGTTTCCATCTTTTCATTTATTCATCAAGTTTAACAGAATGTTGGGGTTATCTGCTTTCCTTCTCCTATTTTCTGTGGGATTTTGCTAGCTTTTCCTTCAGGCAGTATGCACTGCTGCTTAACCTGTAGAGTGACAGAAGTGACTCTGGAGGTGTTGCGGGGCCAGTCTGCTATATATATATATATATATCTATCTATATATTACAGAGAACTGCCTGTATAGGTTTCCACTGCTTAACAAGGGATTCTCAGGTGGGAGACATCCTTCCTGTCCTCACAAAGTGTTACTGGGGCCTGTGCATGCGAGTCCCTGAAGGGAGACGTAACAACGGAAGTGTGCTGTACTTCTCTGTGGTAGATCAGCATTCTTCTGACTAATGATCTTCCTCTGTCTTTCTTGTTACCTTTTCTGTCCGTTGTCTTGCGTTGACTAATATATACTCTGTCACAACTATGATATGATCTTGTGTGTTCCCTTGTTACTGTGACTTCTGGTTTTCTGTGACCCTTTGTTTCCTGGTGTTGGTCGTCATGTGCATCCTCCAGGCTAGCGTTGGATGACGCCATTCGACACAAGCAGCTGAACATATCATCCCGTTTTTCACCCAGGGTGGCAGGGGAGAATGATTTCCTTCAGACTGTTATAAACAAAGTGATTGCTGCTAAAGAAGTTAACCACAAGGGTCAGGGTATGTACTGTTCTTTATATACACCGGTGTACCTAAAGCTGCTCACCACTTGATTTGCAATGTGTGATTATTTTAATGTTGGAATCAAGGGTGCATAATATTACCTTCACTTGCTTGCTGCTGTTTGGTAACAGAAGATGCGTTTGCATGGGTTTTATCCCCCTTCTTCCCCATCCTTCAGGGCTGATTTTGCTGTTCCCCCAATACCCCACACTTCCCCCTCCACTGTTAACTCTAGAGGTTGTCTGTCTTTTCTCTGCATTGTCCGTCATTTGGACATCTTTGTATTTCTGTACTGGAAATGATGACTCAGGGAGTCAGCTCTCATGCCCTTGAGGGCTTTGGCCTCCTCATGTTGAAGGAAGGGATATTCTCTTCCTTCCCTTCCTTCGTCTTGTTTTCCTACTTCGCAGCTGCGCTTGCAGCAATTGGCTCCCTCTGAAGAAGACAAGGGCATTGCTCCCGCCAGCACTGAACCCCTCTGAGCTTGGAGGTGCTAAGGATGGAGCTGGATTAAAGCAACCCTGCTGATACCTTGTCTTATGGGCTGCTCATCCTGCTGTTCATAATTCTGTATGCTCTGCTGATGTGAAACTGAGCTAGATTCCACAGTCTGGCTTGGGTGGGATTTTTGTCCACGTATACAACACTTTGTGATCATAATGTGTCTGCTGGTTAAAAAATGAACAATGTAATGTCTAAATTATTACTGTGATGGCTTCAGTATTATTTTGGGAGTCTGGATTAACTGAGTGTTACGCAGGGCACTGTGGAGTTTCCCCCAACATGTGGGTGTGAATATCTGTATCGCTTGTAGGGAAGTATCTGTATCGCTTGTCTATCACAATGGACCCAAGGATAACTTAGATCTGCTTTCCCCCTTAATTTCACCAGTGACCAATGCATATTGGAAGAGAGGAAACATTTTATCATCTTTGATTCATTTCAGGTTCTTTCCCTAAGAAAGGTGCTCAAGCCATCAGAAAAGGATTAAGGGTTGTTGCTGACCCAGTCAGTGTAGGTACAGTCACTATTTCATGGCACAGCAGCTGTTAGAACCACCTCTGGCAGCAAGTCAGTACACAGCTTTTTTATAAGAGATTTTAATAGAAAAGACAGCTGGCTGCCAAATAAATACAAAATGAATGTATAGTTCATTGTGTGCGTAACAGGATAACCCACAATTCATTTTATAGAGGAATATTTTTGGGATATTGTTCATATTTTAATTTTAGGATTTTCCTTTGCAAATTGCTGCTGTAATTATTTCATGCTTAAAACTGCCTGCCAGTCCCTTTACCAAGTGTAAGACTTTTTGGGGGTTTTTTTCTTTATTTTTTTCCCACTTTGGTATCTTTCTTTTTCCTGTAACAAATGTGCCTAATGTTAGTTGGCAAGCAGTTGCTTTTTAGTGGCTGCTTCTGCTACTGAAAAGAAAAATGTCAACTCTGTAAAGCTGATGCTGTAGATTTCTTTGTGCTCAGTGCAGTAAAAACAGCTTATGGGGGTGGTGATGAATCAATTCAGGATACGTATCTGATGTTGGTGTTGGCTTTGTTGGTGTCTTAATATTGGTTGATTTTTATACTTATGTTTTTACATGCAAACTAACGTTGCCACCTCTCTTTCTTCCTGTGGGAGATAAACATTTCATTAGAGGGAACTTGTGAGAGTTCAAGGGATAGATACGAGCTTGAGGCAGTTCTGCTAATGGCTTAATGACTGTACTTCCACGAATCCCTTTGGAAGAGCTCAATGATAAGAGAAGTCTAGTCTGAGTAGAGGAGGGATTCTTCTAGGGTAACTTCAGCTTTGTACCAAGGGCACAGTAGGCTCACTTGCATTTTTGCAGTCTAGACTACAGTAGGTCCAGCTGAAACCTAAGTGTTTCCTTCTTCCTTTATGTTGTATCATCTTGCCAGCCTTGTTCTGAATGGAGATCTGTTATGTTGACGTTTTTAGACTGCAAGTAAAATTTTTTGCTTTAGTAAGCTCGAGTGTGGGAAGCAACGCGCATCTGTTTTTAAACACCTGCCTCCTACCTACCAAGACCCCTTCTAGAGGGTATTGCTGCAAAGTGCACAATACAAAGGCCTGAATACTTATATTGCACAGATATCCAGTTTCCCAGTTTTTTATTAGCCAGCCAGCTTTCAGGTGGAGGTGTTATACAGCTTTCCAGAAAGTTGAGTATAATCAGACACATCCTTGTGTGCTGTACTCGTGGTTCTGCTTGAAGCACTGGGATTTTTTTGAGTGTATTAAAATACTTTGGAAACTGTATTTCCTTGTAAATGAAGAACAGTTACCTTAATATATGTGCTTACATTTTAGAATGTCTAAAAAGAAGTCTTTAGTAACTAGAACCTTCCTCTCCCCCTCCCCCAGTTTAATAATTTTGCTTTTTATGCATTAGGTTTGTGGGTGACTTTGAAACTACTTCCAGGAGATATTCATCAGATTAGGAAAGAATTTCCACACTTAGTGGATAGGTCAACAGCTGTCGCTCGAAAAATGGGGTTTCCTGAAATTATTATGCCTGGTAAGCCATTGCATGAATTAATGCTGCTTTGTTGTATTTTAACCTTCTTTAAATATCTGTGCGTATGGAAGCTTTGGGGAGGAAAAAAAAAAAAAATAATTTTAGGTGTGGTATACATTAGAAATACAGGATCGTCTAAGGATTTTGTCTCATCTAAAATAAATGTAAAACACTTTGTTAATACTTGCCACATGTGCCACTTCAATAAATAAAACCAACAACCCCTGCAAAAAGACTGATATCATACCGACAGTGGAAGTTTTCCTCTTTTTCCAGTGAAGAAAAATGTATACTAAGTACGTGCTTCATATCATCTCCCTAGCAAGGGCATATGTAAACCTTACATTTTCTTTGATGGACACAATCCAAAAAGATTTTTCAGAGGGATAGCCTTGATTTAGAGGTATACAAATCTGGGGATTGTACTAGGTTTGGATAATGTATTTGAAAGAAAGCCTTATTGTCTTTTTCTAGTACGTATATTCCATGGATGTTCAGTTCTGATGTTTACAGAACCCCTCCCTCTGCGCAGCATGATGCTTCCCGGAATAAATACTGCCGTAAGAAGCAGTCTACAGAAAAAAACCTCACACTGTCCTTTTCAGATTGATGGGCTCTAGAGGACCCATTAGATATTTTCAAACCCCATCCCAGTTCCAGCTCTTCCTGTAGTTGCTGACTGTGTGTTTCTCAGATGGTTGACTGTATATCTGGTATAGTGCAAGTGCTGCAGCACTTCTGCTTGTTGTGATCATGTGCTGGTGTGTAAACCTTGTGAAATTATTGGAAGTCCCCTGTTTCCTCAATTAATTTTAAAAATTTCAGTTGAATTGGGGTATAGTTGAGGAGCATTTAAAGACATAAATCTGAAAACAAACCTCCCCTGCAACCTCCAAACCAGCAAAACCATGAGATTGCTTCCCGATGTAACAAGTTAAACAGACATCTGTGGGCTGTTAAATATTTTTAAATTCCAAAATATCTGTGTATGGGATAAATTAGTGACTGTGATGAATCTTATCCTTTCAAATTAATAATGAAAGAAGGTGTATGTAAAAGAAAAGTGGAACTGAGGTGTTTTTTGAGTGGTATGGTATGTACTCTTAATGATGATGTAGTATTCTTTCAGTCCAGAAATAATGTGTGATTTTTTTTTTGTTATTCGGCCTGCTGTACTGTGAGTTGATAGTTCAGACTTTAGAAGTATTAGCATGATTTTAGTTAAAGAGCTGGTTTAGTGCTACAGTTTTAGCTAAGGAGCTGTTTTCACTGCTAGCTTGATCATTCTAGATACTATGGCTTTTAAAGGTTTTGCCTTGTGTGTTTATGACTGCTGTTACTAAAATGTGTTGCTCCTTGTTTCTGTGCATCATTGGTTTCATAAATCAATAGGTATACTATGAAATTTTTGGATAACTTTGTGCTTTGCTTTTTCTTTTAGGTGATGTTCGTAATGACATCTATGTAACATTGGTTCAGGGAGATTTTGACAAAGGCAATAAAACAACAGCCAAGAATGTAGAAGTTACAATATCTGTTTATGATGAAGATGGCAAAAGATTAGAGGTAATAAAGTATTTAACACCTGGTTTGGTTTTTTTTTTATTTGATACGTCTCTGTTTAAGCCTTTTTGACATCTTTCTCTACATTTTTCGACTTAAGTCTATTTTTATTTATAACAAAATTTTGTTCTTTACTGTAATGGAATACATCTTATATCAGTACATGCACTTTGATACTAATTTTGTGAGGACCGCTAAGCATGAACCATTCTGTCCCATTTTGACCTATTTCACTATTCTTTTTTTATACTGAAATGAAAAAAGTGGAGTTTAAGATAGACATAAACATTTCCTCTTTTGTTTGTGTTTTCAAGAGTGTTATTTTTCCTGGTGCTGGTGATGAAGCCATCTCGGAGTACAAGTCAGTAATATATTACCAAGTAAAGCAACCTCGCTGGTTTGAGACTGTAAAGGTATAGAAACTGTTACAGTAACTTCCTCTGTGTGGATTAATATGCAATTAATTTAGGTTTCAGTGGAAAGCCTTGAGAAACAAAAGCAGGGAAATTCAATGCTTGTGATTGTGTTTAGCAGGACAAAAGGATTAGCTCAACTAAGGAAGACTTTCAGACACTGTTGGAAAATAGATTTGACTTCTATTGCATAAATCATTTTACATCATCCTTTTGGTCAAGACAGCTTTTAGAGGTGCACAGTGACACTGTTTGGGAATGGTTTACTCTGTTTCCATGAAGCTGACCTAGAGCGGCAGGACCTTAAAGTTGAAGTGTAATTGCTATAGTATTGAACTCATCAGTGTTTTGGGATCTGGATGACTGTGCTTCAGACTTGCTGAATTGCTTGGGTAATAAGATTTTAGCTTAAATATCAAGTTTTAATATTACAGAAGAGGCTGGTGTTAGTGTTATAAAATCTATTCTGCCTAGCTGTAGTCAGTGGATGCAGTATATGTGTGCCAAGAAGAGACTTCGAGCTACTCTCCACACTGTTAAGTTCAAAGGTGTTCTTGTTGCATCTGTAGACAGGAAGCGGCTGCAGGGAAGGTTAGAAACCTAGACACGTTGATGGGGAGCAGTGTACAGCACAGGCCTCAAGTGCAGCAAAATAGGTTGGCTCTAGCAATAATATTTAGGGAGAAGGGCATTGGTTACACCTCTGTGTGTTGGTTACATGTGGATCAGAGATAACAGTGTGTCTAGGGCAGGTGTTGCATAGGTAATGGACATGTTAAGAATTTTTACTTGCTACAGTTGATAATCAAGTTCTCTACGAATCAAATTCAAGACAGGCTTGTTGCTGGGCTGGAGAGAGTGATAGGCAAGGCTTTGATAGCGCAGCCCAACATCTGAAGTTGGAGGTCTTGTTGGGTAGCTTAACAGGCTTGCTTTATTCCTTCTCTCTTTCTTGGTGCAACAATTGGCCATTTTCCTGGGGAACCTGTGACCTTTCAAAGTCTTCTATGGCAAAATGAAGCTGCTGCTTAACATTAATCTTTCCGAAAGCATGAAGCATATTGTTGAAAGATACCTAGATGAGATTTGGTAGTGGTCAGTGATGTCTGGTGATACTGCACTGACTGTTTTCTTTCTCCATCCTCTTTCCCAATATTTGAAGGTCGCAATCCCCATTGAAGATGTGAACCGCAGTCATTTAAGGTTCACGTTCCGTCATAGATCATCACAGGACTGTAAGTAATTCAGCCTTTTCATTATGGTTCTTGTCAGTGTCTGGTGCCAAAATCTGCTGAAACAGGCATAACATTCCTAATCTGTAATTGACTTTTGTAATCACTTTTAGTGTGGGGCCAAGTTTTTTTTCCTGCTTATTTTAGGTTAGCATCTGAGCTTCGTTTTCCCTTTACATCTTCCTCACTCTTACCTATTGGCAATTTTGCAGGTTTTTTGCTGTATAATAAACGTGTAGACAAAAGCATTATTTGGGTCATGTGCACTGGATGGATTTTAAGGCATGTATTATGCTTCATGGATACTTACCTGTGTAGTATATAGTGTCCTAGCCCTTAGTGATTATTTAATTGAAGTTGTACATTTTATAAATAGATTATCAATAAAAGACTTAGTTTGAGGAATGAAAACAATGTGCTGAAAATCAGTGTCAAAGTTATGACTGTGCGCTACAAATTACTGGAGTCAGAAGTACTTTTACGATGACTCAAGAATTTAGGCTGGTCATGGTTTAAATAGAGGTGGTGCCTTAGGGCTACAGGGCTTTCTTACAGGTTCATTGGGCTGTCTTAGGTTGATTATGCTTTCCTTCTGGTTTTATTTCTTGCCTTTGCGATTTCTACTTGCCCTATTGCTTTGTTTTTTCTTAACTTTTGATAACAAATCTTGAACAATGAGAGGAAACAATGCATTTTCTAGTTTGTGCTCGCTAGAGAGTGCGTCATTTTTCAGAAGCTCAGGCACTTCATCTGTAGTTATGCATCTTGTTTCTGTTTTGGTTCTTATGTTCCTCCTCCAAATGATAGAGCCCCAGTGAGACCCATGATGTTGATCCTCAAATCATTACTCTAGGTGCCAAGCACTGCCATTCTTTTAACTCCTAAAAACCTGAGCATTTTAAGTGCATCAAGTTTCTGTTTTATTTTTGAAAAATTGCCTTAATCCAGCTTCCTAAAATAACAAACAGGATATAGAAATATTAAGTGTCTAGTTACTGTCGGTGTGGTCAGATCCTTAATGCATTTATTTTGTGGTTTTTGGTTCTATCTTCTGTTTAGAAGACTTAACTTACTGTATGCTTTCTTCATCTGTGAATCTTCACTATGGTCATTCATTTACAGGTTATCTATGGTTTTGAGATTTAGATGGACTGCTTGTATAATTATCAAATACTTAATTATGCGTTGATTTTTTTTTTTTTTTTCCACAGCCAAAGATAAATCTGAGAAAATATTTGCCTTGGCATTTGTGAAGCTCATGAGATATGATGGAACAACTCTGAGAGATGGAGAACATGACCTTATAGTTTACAAGGTAGAATTTTGAGATACTTTAGTTCTTTCCACAGTAATTAGCTCAGGTGACTGACTTAAGGAATTTCTGCTAGAGAGTTGCACAGAAAAAAGTATTACAGACTACTCTGTTAGATCAAGTAGCTAAGTAGTAAGTACAGTGCAGTTTGCATATTTGGCCGATTGATTGTTAAGCCTTGAACATGCTTTGCTGGGGCATGATTTAATTTTGAAGGCACTCGTTATTGAGTTTTATGTGGGTTTTTATGGCTGGGAAAAGTTACTTTTGTAGCCCTTAGAATGTCATGTCTTGGCTCCAATATGTAGACGGGATAGTGCTAAATTACTGTAGTTGAAGACCCATTGGAGAGCTCCAAGTCTGGAACAAACCTAAGAAAATCCAGTGTAAATAATAAAATTTTGTTATTAAGGCTTTTTACTGGATATTTTCAAATGGTTTCATTTTGTATTTAAAACACCTCTGCAGGCAGAAGCAAAGAAGCTGGAGGATGCCTCAACGTATTTAAGTCTGCCATCCACTAAAATAGAATTGGAGGAAAAGGGACACTCTGCAACAGGGAAGAGCATGCAGAACCTTGGAAGCTGCACCATCAGCAAAGACTCTTTCCAGATTTCTACTCTAGTTTGTTCAACAAAACTTACCCAGAATGGTAAGTTCATCGAACTGCTGGAGCTTCTGCTCTGCGCATTTGGAGCGGGATTGTATGTACTGACTTTCCTGCCTCTTCCACCCCCCTTCCTCTGTGAATAAGTGGTGGGTTGTTTCCCAGGCAGTTTTCAATTAAATTATTTGGATGCAGCAAAAGCATCTACTGAGTAGGTTTACTGTCCAGCCTTTTCTCTGCGCATGGGCTTTGTTTTGCTTTAGAGCAGTACATGTCTCTAAAAAGACAGAAGAATACCGAGTTAAATGGAAACAGGAATATTGATTGCCATATAGTTGAGACTTTTATACTGAAGTATACTGAAAACAGTCTCTGTGGCATTTTATTTCTTTGAGAGTATGAATAATAGCACTAAGGAAGAGAATGAGTTTGCTTTCGAGTAGGCAGTAGTATGGCTCTGCTCCCAAATACACTGTTTTATTTTATTTCCAAGGTGCAATATATGCCTGAGAAAGCTCTGATGTTTTCTTGTGTTGGGCAGACGGGTTGTTAGCGTGAGAGTGTGTTCCATAGAGGTCACTCGTGTTCGCATATCTTCACATGAACACAGAGTACCAGAAATGGAGTTGGCATATTTTGTTCCTTTTAAGACTTGCCTTATATGCATTTTTCATGTGTTTGTCAGCTGGCTGACTGCATCCAAAGGCCATGGAAAGTAGAGTTGATGGCAGCCAACAAAGCAAGAATTTCACATTTCCAGACTGTGCCCTCTCTGCGATTTTTCTGTTTCGTTGCCATGGAGCGGTCTCTTGTTCTTTTCTCTGCACCAGGAGTAGACTCGAGAGTGTGGGTGGGTCATTGAGATGTGAGTGAGTCATGCCAGGGAAGAGGGATCATTCCTTCTTGACTCATGAGAAGGGAGGGCTTGGTTCGAGTAGATCTGTCGGGAGTTGAGGTTGTGGATGATGAGAGCTTGGGTCAGGGGGTGGGTGGGAATAATGGCTGGACTGTCACTTAGTGAGTTGTCCAACTGTCCAGGGGGAAACTTGCTACTCTGGTACAACTTAGTAGTCAACTCTATTTGATCGCAGTATTTTTCTGTGGCGTCTCTTCCTAGATATTTCATATTCAGAGCACATCAGATTCACTGCAGTCTGGCAGTCTTACAGCCTAAGAGGGTGTTTAGCAAAAAATTCAGAAATTATTTTGGAATGTCATAGCTCCACAGTAACACAGTGATTTGGGGGTTTTGTGGAACACAGAAACCAGCATGTGGAATTGAGCTGCTTTTTATTTGTGGTAGGATTAGTATTTTTCAGTCTTTCCTGTGCTTGCTAGTAGCTAGAAGTATTTCAGAGTGAACAATATATTGACATTGCTTTCAGAGAAGTATTATTAAAATTTAATTTACATATAATTTGTTTTGAACTTTTGATCTTTGTTTAATGTTACTGTTAATTATGTTGTCTGTGAAACTTTTTCTCAGAGTTGCCAGAGACTTTTCTTTTTCTGCAAAGTATTTTGATGTTATTAAATAAGATCACCGTGTACCCTTAAGCAATTTAGAAAAGAAACAAAAAATTTCATCATGGAATTCCTCCCTCAAGTATCATTTTTCATCTAAAAATTGGCAGTGCTGTTCAGATTATAGTTTCTGAATATGACTTTAACTGCTATAAAATTGTTGGGTTAATATTCTTCCGTTAACTTTATTAAAACGTAGGAAGTAGGAATCCATGATTATTTTAATTTACCAAAATGTTGAGCCAAAACCTCATTTTCTCCATTTGGTCATCTATACTAATTCTTTCATCCTCCAAAAGTATCTTAGAATTGGCTTTAAGACTTATTAATGTAGTTTCAGAATTATTGAAAATAAATCACATGGCTCTTTCTGTATTGTATTTGATGTAGAAGACTGTCTTTTTGTATGTAAGCACTTCGAACACTCACTTGACTGAAGTTCTCTATGAACTGTAAGTTATAAGTGTTTCTTTTCTGTTAGTAATTGATGTCTGAAAAGTCTCCAAACCAACAAATGTGGTCCCTGGTAGGACTTGAGCTTTTTTCTTTCAGAGAAATTGATAATATGAACTATCTACTTAGTTAATAGAGCAGCTGTTAGTGGTTTAGAATAGTAGAATCATAGACTCATTAAGATTGGATAAGATGTCCAAATCATCCAGTCCAGCACGACACCGTCATGTCTACTAAACCATGTCCTAAAGTGCTACTTCTGCACGCTTTTTGAACACCAAGGTTTGTAACTCCACCACTTCCCTGAGTGGACTGTTCCAATGCTTGGCCACTCTTTTGATAACAATTTTTTTTCCTGATATCCAGTCTAAACCTCCCCTGGCACAACTTGAGGCCATTTCCTCTCATCCTAGAAGAGACTAGCACCTACCTTACTACGACCTCCTTTGAGGTAGCAGAGTAGCCATAGCCAAAGAGGAGGGACCATCTGTAAACAAGCTAAAAAAATCCCAGCCTCCTGAGGAATCAGTGAGAAGATCAGCTCTCAGAGGCATCAGAAGTTGCTGTTTGTCATCACTTTACCTCTTGCCCAGCTTCTACTCCTTTGCCATTTGAGGCAGAATTAAATGTTCATATTCCCTTAAGCACAGGATTATGGCAGGGCGTGCCTTTATTCTACTCTCAAAACTTTCTGTAACAAATAGGTCCTTTGTGGGTTGAAGAAACACTTCCATGAAAACGTGATGTGCAAACGCACTTGATGAAATAAGACCTTCTGTATTCAGATGCTGGAATTTAAGAATTGATGTGAATCCTCATCCAACTATAGACATATACGTGTTGAAGCCACAGCTGATGGTGCTGCTGGCACTTGATGCATTAACAGGCAGTGTGGCACTGTGTCCCCACCTTCTGTAGGGAATGGTTGACTCTGATACCTCACACTTAGTTTGCTACTGTTTGTGGACCACTGAATGTGTCAGCAGACACCACAAATTTGGTTTAGGTTTTGGTTGGTTTTCTTTGGTTTTGCCTGGGTATTTTTAAGGCCAGAAGTGAGTAATTTGATCCCATATGTTATAGGATATCTACTTGCAGTTGATAACATCTCAGTAGATCTTTCTGGGGTGGGAAATGTTGGGTCTTCTGTTCTTAGGGTACATAGATAGCAAGATCTGTCTTGAACACCAGTTCTGGAATCCTCAACATAAGAAGGATATGGAGCTGTTGGAATGGGTTCAGAGGAGGCTATACGGGTGATCAGAGGGCTGGAGCACCTTCCCAAGAGCACAGGCTGAGAGAGTTGGGGTTGTTCAGCCTGGAGAAGAGGAGGCTTAGAGGAGACCTTATAGCGACCTTCCAGTACCTGAAGGGGCTACAAGAAAGCTCAGGAGGGGCTATTCATAAAGGCTTGTGGTTATAGGATGAGGGGGAGTGGGTATAAACTGGAGAGGGGCAGATTTAGGCTGGACATTAAGGGGGATTTATTCACCATGAGAGTGATAAGGCTCTGTCCCAGGTTGTCCAGGGAAGCTGTGGCTGCCCCATCCCTGGAGGTGTTCAAGGCCAGGTTGGATGGGCCTTGGGCAGCCTGAGCCAGTGGGAGGTGTCCCTGCCCATGGCAGGAGGGGTGTGGAACTTGGATCATCTTTAAGGTCCCTTCCAACCCTAACTATACTATGATACTATGAATCTCTTCCTGATGTCATGTCCAAGTCAGGGCTCTGCTGATTTTGCTTTCCTTCGCCTGAGTAGCCTGTGACAAACTGTGGTCTTATTTTCTCCCACAGAGCGAGGCATTTGTGAGGTTTGAATCTTCTTTTTCTTTTAGCTGGAAGCTGGAGGTACCAGGAGGTACATAAGGAGGGGAAAAATGGCATCAAAAGTGACATCCCCTCTATGTGAAGACTGCCTGTGGATAGTAAATCCTACTGGTGCTTTTTAGAGGACTGTGAAGACAGGTGTCCTTTTACTATCAGGGTAGTGGAAATAGAACTGAAATTGCATTAATGAGCTTGCTGGAAAATTTTTCAGCTGGAGAGCTGTCTAATGTTCTGCCTGTGTATTTGCTGTTGTGGAGCATCTGTGGTGTCTGTAACGTTTATTCAAAGTTATTTCTATGTTTTCTTTTCTGCCTGAAGGACTCAAACCTCTAGATAATAGTGACTGTTACTGATTGGAGTGAAGGCTTTGAGAAACTGAGGGGACCAGGCTTTCAGCAAAGAGTTGAGAGGAATATTACACAGTCATTCAGCACAATTGATAATCTTTTTTTAAAAAAGAATACATGATGTGGTGAATTTTTACAGTGGCATAAAAATGAAGATGTAAATAAAGAATTAAAATAAGTCGTAAAGAGTGGAAAATGAAATGCTTAAAGCCAAGAGGGAAGACTACTTCAAAGAACACACAAATGTATTTAGAGAGGAAATATTGTCTAATGTCAGTTCAGTGACTGGACTTTGAGAAATGTTTGGGTATCTCCGTTGGGAAACCTTTGCATAGATACAGGTCAAGGAAAGTATAGAACCAGGAAGTTGGACCATTTGCTTACAACTGCTAAATACAATGTAATAGAAAGTCTTGTGTAGTAAATATAATCATAAATTACATTTACTCAAATAACATAAAGTTGCTCCTGGCTACTTGGTGGGTCACCTATTTGCTGAAACCCTTTGCAATTGAAAATCCTTGTTCTGTCTTCCTCTGATATCTTCTGGTCACATAAATTTCAATTGACCTAGGCTGACTTCGGTGTTTACTGTAGGCTGAAATACTGGTTTATGTTCTTACCCTCTTTTGCTTACTGTATTATTTTATAGCTAAACCTATTAAAAAGAGTTGGATTAACTGACCGACTGGGGTTAATGCTTTCAGTAACAGAGTGAATGCATGTTTTTAATGTACACTGGAGCTTATTTTTCTGATGGTTGGACTGCATGGATGTTTTCTGTTTGCGTATGTATATTCATTTATCATTTGCTGTCTCATCGTGCTGAAAGATCGTGTGACTTTGTTTTCTTGGGGCAATACACAGTGCCATTCAGAAACAGTGTGGGATGGCTTTTGTTTGGATCATTTCTTTTGTCAAGCTGATGCCTTTTTAGAGTTCAAACTGATACCAAGTTCAGTGCAGGAAAACTGATAAAAACGAGTTCATGAAACACTCTGGATAACTCCTGGAGGCATCTGTAGTTTTCTTCTAGAAGCCATTTTTCTGTTAATGTTGAGCTTCTAAGCCTTGATTTCAGCCTATATCCTTCTTATAGGATATATTTAAAGAAAAAAAATATGGAGGGGATGGATTGTTTTGGATTGTTCAGAGCTTTAATGTGATAAAGCACTGTTTACTCATACTCCCAAAATGAGGATAAGAAGTCTTGTTTTGAGTGCTGCGCAGAGGAGGAATGTATCCCAAGGAGAACTGCAGCCCATTCCACTAGGAGTAATTTTATTTGTTACTTGGGCTGAAAGATTTTGGGGAAGGTATAGCAGCTGCTCTGGGTCTCTGCATGTAGTTTCCAGAATATACTCTGCAGAGGTATGCCTTGCTAAGCATTCTGTTGGTTGCTTTGAAAGTTGGAATAAGAGATGTGAGGGGACATTACTAGAGAGAAGCTGCCTGTCCTTATTGTTTAAGAGTTACACAGGGCACAATTTGCATAATATTACCATAATGGGAAGGAGGTAATGTGCAGTAGTAATCCAGAGGCTAAACTGAAGACGTACAGTCTTTAAAATCTTCTGTTTGTCTCTCTTTGGGGGCTTCTCTTGGGGATGACTTACAGATAATTTTTTGTGCTGAAAACTGACCTTTAATGGGGCAGAGAGGAATTTTTCCCTGATGCTAGTTTGGTTAAGGCAGGACGACTGTGGGGTTTTGGGTTTGTGGGCAATTCTGGGGTTAGGGTGGGTTTAACTTCTTCCTGCTCCAGTGTGGTTGCCGATGTTTACTAGCATGTTTGTTCACAGGGCAACCCCAATTGTGACTTCTTTGTGAGAAATTTTCCTTAAGGGAAACTGAAAAATGGTGTTGTGGCTCTTTATGACTAATAAGAGAGGGTTTGCCTTCTCTGTTCCCATATTTATTAGTGAATGCTGAAGTGACACAATCTTAATGGTGGGATGTAGAATTTGGGGAGAAGATGATTTGCGTTTGATTTGTTTTGTGATCTGATCTGCACCTTTGCTGTCTATCACTTGGAAGCAACCAAGCACTTTGGGCGTAATGAGTTATTAGGCAGACACCTTTCCACTGAATTAGCTTAGTTTGCAACTGTTTGCCTTGCATTGTGCCTTATCTTCTTTTCAGTTTATTCAGTGAGAGCAAAGAAACTAGAAACATTAATGCTGGAAGAGTCACGGCCCTGTAGATGGGACTGTGTTGGTGGCTGAGTAATTTCATTTTGGCATCTTTTTCTAAACACACAACTGTTATATACAGCAAATTAAAACTGAGGGATCAGACTTTCTTGGCCTAGATTTTGATGCTGATATTTCAAAAGCTTGCTTTTTTTCCGAAAGCCCTTCAGATTACTTTCACGATAGAAGTATTGTATTAGATTTCTGCAGTGTGAGAGGCGTGCTAGAAATATGTTATTGTCCAGCAAAAATGGCTAACCTAAGGAAGTAAACTTATTTGTCCTGAACATAGTGATGGAGCATGAGTAAATATCTGGCATGATTGTTTTTCTTTTTCCTAGTTGATCTCTTGGGACTTCTGAAATGGCGATCTAACACAAACCTGTTGCAGCAGAATTTGAAGCAGTTGATGAAGGTTGATGGCGGTGAAGTGGTTAAGGTAACAAGTTTAATTTCTTAAAAAAATAAACTTGGTATCATAATTTTACAGAATCCCGTAATAGAGGCATTCATGTCTTTTGCTTTGCTTCCTGCCCCCACAATCTGTACTTGCACATTAAATTGTAATGAGGGATCTCTTAGCCTTCAGGATGCTAATGCCCTTCTCCCTACCCTCAAAGAACATTTCAGATGCTGAGTACTAGTAAAACACATGTAAAATGCACATTTCTAAAAATGTAAGTTATTTTTTTATCACTTCAGTGAATTTTTATATCCAGATGTATAAAGACAGAGAGTGGTTTTCTTTACAAGATTAGAACATCTTGGAATTCTTACATGGTGATATTAAATGTATTTTTAATATATGGATATGGAGCACAATCCTACTGTGTACTGCTGATATATTTTTCAAAAAATTATTCCTCTTGAAAATATTTAGCTGAGCCAAGTTATTTACATTTGCCAAGGCTACTGAGTGATTGTAGAGACCTACATAAAGACAGGTTTAGCTGTGAAAAAGAGTAAGCTGGGATTTTATTGAACGTGTTGTAATAAATCAAATCTAAGAGAGTGTCAAAAGATGTAATGTACTGGGGACAGATGACCCTTAAGGGCCTGTATTGTTGTTTCCTTACTTCAGTGGATTTTAATTTGGTTAACAGAAGCATAAGGAATGCCTCATTGTGAAGTAATGTAAAACATCTGAGACTGCTGATACTATCCTTTGTTGAGTAGGGTGAAAATAGTATCTCACATGATTTGTTTTTCAGGAAGGTTCTACCTGCTGCTTTTTTGTTATGATCACTTTATAGCTAAAAACTTGACACTGATACTCGCTTCTACCAAGCATTGTCATAGTTCTCATTTGTGGTTTTCCCTCTTCTCCAAATAACATCAGAGGGTGTTCAGCAAATTACTGCGTGATGGATATCTGTGATTTTAGAAACACCAGAATGAGATGCAAACAAGGTTTAAGTAAAAGCAATATCAGAGTGAGTTCTCCAGCTGACACACACTCACCCTTTCCTGCATTGTTCCAGAACTTGTATGGAGTCCTACTCTCTTCTCCCTATTGCATAGGGATCTGAGAAGAACTTGACTTATGCATAGCGTAGAAGAGTGAATGTTTAATATTGCTCTCTTTACCTTCCTTACGGTTTTTTTAGGAGATCAGTGTTTATGTTATCCATCTGTTACAGCAGCGTTAAGAAAATTTGAAATGTAGACTGCTCCGTTGCACATTTGTAACATCTAGTTTGTAACTGTTCCATTCTATTCTTTCAGCTTTTTTTGCCCTTCATGTTGTCAAATATGATACATGGTACGGCCTGTGTTTATTAGAAGTACAGATGTGATAAGACATATTCAAATTTCTGTTTTTTAAAAACTCCAGTAAAATGCCTCAGCCAACTGGTATTCATTTATCACTAAGAGATCAGCTGAGATACTCATTCTGTGATGGACTGTTGCAATAGTGTATGGAAACTGTAAATGTTATCTCGCTTTAACAGAGGCTCTGATTCCTTTTGTGCATAGAGTCTGTAGGATATGAGAATGTAAACTAATAGCCTAGAGATTATTCAAACCGACTCCCTACCTGAGAAATGTTTTCCTGCCACTTTATGCAACAAAAGCTTCTGTCCTGTATCCTTCCTGCTGTTACATGAAGTCCTTGGGAACAGATTTAAAACTTGAACTCTACTAATGAAAGTCAATATATGACACAGATGGAATTCAACGTGTGTTTCAATTCTTTTCTGAGTCAGAACTAAAAATTGAACACCATAGCTATGTAATACTTTGGCGTGTTATAGAAGAATCAACTAAAATATTGCCATCAGGTTGTTTCATATGATTTAAATACCCTACTTGAACAGGGGGGTAGGACCAGATGACCTCCAGAGGTCCCTTCCAACTTCAGTGACTTGATGATGCTGTGGTATGATGCCTAAATGTGAAATGAAGACTTGATCGGTCACGGCATGGCCTTCTAACCTTCCTCTGTTTTGAAAGGGATTTAGCCAAGCAGTGTTTGGGATCTGAGAGTACTACTGATCAAATCAAGACAAACTTCTGTCAAAGCTCAAAACTGTGCTTTATTCTTTTCTTCCTGCCAGTTGCTGGTTAAATGTACTTTATTTGCATGTGTAGTTAATAGAACAAATTGGACTTTGAGAAGGCTATCATTTCTTCTTCCACTCCCCCAATCATGTAGTGAAATTATGAGCTGAATTTCCCCCAGAACTTCAGTCTAAACTCAGTTCTAAGCATTTTGACTTGCCTGTTTTTCATCTTCAGATATTAGTAGCATGAACTGTGGCTCCATGTTCCCTTGTTTTGAGAAAGTTTGGTGTTCAGCAGTATTTAGTGAGCTGCTAAATGGAGGTTTATTTTTGAGATTTAACTCTAGATTTAGTTAACAGTCCAGTAGATGTGTGACCTAGGAGACTCCTTGCCTAGAAGAATATTTTTAAGGGAGGAAAGTAGGAGTCGGGCTGTTTCTGTCACTCTCACAGTGTATATAATATTTCTTCGTAGCTGCCATTTCAGGAATCACTTGCCTTCTGCTTTTTCAGACATTCTCCCCCAGCTATACCTTGTCTCATCTACAAGACAACGCCCGTTTTAATTCATTGAGATAGGCGTGCTGGAACAATCCATGTTGAACCCATTCTTTCTCAACCAGAACAATTACAAACTGAGACCACGATCCATCCTCATTCTGCCTTGGAGAAGCCCATGTCAGTTTTTTGTCACGTGGTAGGAGAAACTGCCCAGACACACAATCCCATGCTGATAAAACTGAGTGTGTCGAGTATCTCTGATCCATGCATGGATTACTTGCTGTCACTGGGAAGAAATGCTGTAATGTGAACATGTGTAAAACAGTTTTTATCCCTCTGCTTAACTCGAATTCCCTGACGCTAATCTGCTCTTTCTTTGGTGTTGCACAGATCAGGGTGTGCCGCCAGCTGGCTAGTGAAGGCTCTTCTTCTGTTACAGTGGTACAGGCGTGTAGGTTTTGGGCTGGGGCAGAAGATCGTGTGCTCTGTTTCCCAGGCCTGCATGTATGCTTTCATTTGAACTTGTGAATCTGAGCTTTACGTAGTCGTGAAAAGCGAGATGCTGTGCCTTACTTGTTGCTCAGCTCAAGACTACTGAGGATAACCGAATTTATTTGGCATGAGACTCAGTTGCTTGTGTGCTTTGTGCTCCGAAACATCAGTTTTCAGAAACTGCATGATCCTATTGACTGTATGCTGAACCTGAGTTTTAAAAGACATTTTTGTTCATTGACTATAATAGATTAAACTCCTTGTTCAAGTGTACTGAGTGTGATTTCTGACTTTTTTTTTCTGTTTGAGTGATGTGGATATATAGGTAAACAACTTAACTAAGAAATGATTTGCTGAAAACAAAAATGTTGTATTTTTCTTTTATTTGGCTAACTTTTAAAATGTCTTTACTTTTTAAAATGTTTGAATGAAAGCAAATATGTCTGTAGAAGTCTGTGTGAAATCTGAATTTCATTTTTCCTGTAAAATCTGGTGATTGTGTGTGTTTATTTGTAGTTTCTTCAAGATACATTGGATGCGCTTTTTAACATAATGATGGAGAACTCGGAGAGTGAGACATTTGACACATTAGTGTTTGATGCTTTGGTAAGTTGGCCTTGTGGATGCACTAAACTGTAGATACTGTAATGATGAATGAAACATATATGGTGTAAATGCTAGAATGAAGTTCCCTAATGAAAATGATTTTAGCTGTTATTTATTGTTTAATTAAAAGATTTATTTGAGGTTTCGGTTGGACTTGATCAAAAGGATGTCAGTTTACATCAAGTCATTCTCCAAGAAGAGATGGAAGTAGTCAAGTCCAGTCATTTTAGTGGATTAACAGCACGGTTTAGGACAGGAACAGGAAGTTTCTATTGAGAACAGAAATCTGTTACAAATAGGAGATTTTCACAGGAAAGGAGAACACTAATATCTTAAGAGGAGAGTCAAAAGCCACAGTCTGTGGTTTTAATGTTATTAATGTGATTTATCTGAAAATATAGGTGAATGTACAAAATTTGAAGAATATTTTTTGAGGATAATGCAATAATTATAATTTTTTTCCCCAGGTATTTATCATTGGACTGATTGCTGACAGAAAATTTCAACATTTTAATCCTGTCTTGGAAACCTACATTAAGAAGCATTTCAGTGCTACGTTAGCCTACACGTAAATTTTAAAATTTACTCTTCCTAATATGGCTTGAATAATTTTTCCAGATAACATTATTCCATTACTTGGTTACGTAGGTTAATTAGGAATTTGCCTATAGAGCTTGGAGGCTCTTGAAGGCTGGAGACAGTATGTCTTTCTCTTGTGAAATACCAGTAGTAAAACATTCGATCACTTGCTAGGAGGAAATCTTGATTTTGCTGTATTACAGGAGGGCGTGATTTGATTTCAAGAATCGTTTCATAGGGAAAATATTCATAAGCAGTTCTCAGTCATCCTTGAGAAAGAAGTAATTTCTTTATAAGTTGCTTCAAATATATGTTGTTTGGTGCATTAAATTGATGTTCTGCCCCGAATTATCTGTGTTACTGTCACTTCGGAGAGGAAACTGTGAATGACAAAAAAAAAAAGTCCATTATTTTTGCTGTCTTAAGTATTGACGCTTAGGATCTTTGCTGCTGCTTCAGTCTTCTAGTGTTGGAGGAGAAAATGTATAATGACTATCTCTGCAGTGTTGGGAGGAAAACAAATCCGAACTTGAAAACCTGCTGTGCACTTTGCTGCTGCTATGCAGTCATTGCTATGTGAGCAGAAAGTGTTTGATCAAGAATTGATTTAAATTGTGAAGGAGAGTTAGGCCTTTAGACACAACTTTGGTATTATGATCACTTCACTGAGTTACAGCCACTGTTGGAGCCTTCATGTGAAGTGGGTAAAGGATGAAGCATCCTCCAGCATCTGCTTTTATTCACAAGAGCTGAAGGTGGTCCTTTGACTGGTAGGCATGGAAAGCATCCTTCCCTTCCTTAAATGCGGGATGGGGGCAGAAACAGCTCTAAGATTGAGGATGCTGAAAGAGCTGAATTCTGGCTTGACTTGTGCTCATGGGCATAACAGATCCCCCCTTTTCCCTGCCTTTTATTGCACTGCCTTTTATTTGTTTACATAAAAGAGATTGCACTGAAAATATCTGTAGTTGCTTGACATTCTTAAGCAGTTTACTCCTATTCAAATAAATTCCAATACATCAAGAAATCTGTCCATTCAATGTTATTTTCTTAGTGGTATATAATGTACTTTTTTACTTTTAGCGTGAATGTTGAAACATATGGTGAGCTAGGATGACTTCACATGAAATTCCTTGTAGTTGCATTAAAGTTGTGGTTTATATTCATTGAAAGAGAGGTAGTTGAAATGACTTTATTTTTAAAATTATTTCACTTACAAATTTGATAGACTTTAAAATGCAGAATAAAAGAATTTCCGACTGGTGATGCATACACTTTATCAGAAATAAGTTTCAGAAATTCTAGCCCAAAATCCATGTGAAAGCTTTGTAAAGGCGAGGCCTTGTTTAATGAAGAAATTCCTATTTTATGTTTAATTCTGACAGTGTGTTTCTATTAATTTAATCATTGTGATTATTTTGATTATTATTAGTAGTTGCACCTTAATAATATAAATCTGAATATCCCTAAATATCCAGCAGGAAATAAGTCTTAACGAGATTTGCTGTATTGATTCTATGTTGAATGGTGCTATAGTCTGTGTTTTTCCTTTTTTCTCAAGAATAGATTGCAGCTACTTACCAGCAAAACCAAGAGCTTGAGTTTATTAGTTACATAATGAATGTATTAACTTGGTGTGCACTACTTAAGCATATGATTTTTCTTTACACCTTTCAAAGTAGTAATTCTTCTCTGCAAGTGTATTTGTAACTTGTATGTGTGTTTGTATTTAAACAGAAAACTGACGAAAGTTTTGAAAACATATGTGGATAACGCTGAGAAGTGTGGTATCACTGATCAGCTCTTCAAAGCTATGAAAGCTTTGGAGTACATCTTCAAGTTCATAGTCCGATCCAGGATATTGTTCAATCAGTAAGTATGGTGAATGCTGAAACCTCCTGTGATTTCCATTAATAATATTGTTCAAAAAAACATCAAAATGATCATGGAATCATAGAATAATTTGGGTCGGAAGGGACGTTAAGAATCATCCAGTCCCAACCGCACTGTGATGGGCAGGGACACGTCCTATTAGATCAGGCTGCCCAAGGCCCCATTCAGCGTGGTTTTGAACACCTGTAGGGATGGGACAGCCACAGCTTCCCTGGGCAGCCTGTGCCAGTGCCTCACCACCCTCATGGTGAAGAAATTCTTTCTTATGTGTGGCTTAAATCTGCCTCTCTCCAGCCCCTTTCAATACTGGAAGTTGCTTTGAGGTCTCTCCACAGCCTTCTCTTCTCCAGACTGAACAACCCCAACTCTCTCAGGCTGTCCTCGTACGGGAGGTGCTCCAGCCCTTGGTCCAAGGGAAGTGAGATAACTCACCCCATGGAAGGGGCTGTTTCCTCCTCATGGGCTGCGGAGAGCACCCAACCCATACCAGGTGCCCTAGGTGACAGGGACCCCATTCGGTTATTGTGTAGCATCAGACAGTGTTGGGTCCTGGTTTGGTTTGGAACTTCTCCTTGATAGCACCACACATTAAAGTTGCTCAGTATCGCGTTGTTTTACAAATATCTCTTAAGCTGTTGGGTCTTCTTTCAGGAGACAGCTGTACCTAGGAGCGGGCCAGCTTTCCTTGATGGAGACGTATATTTTAAGTCGCAATGCACTGCTAATATCATGATATGTTTCAGTCTCAAATTAAGCAGCTACTGTTTGGGAAGCTTTTGTGAATGACCATCTGGTACTGTGACTGAAAGGTTGAAGGTAGTGAGTGGCCATACTGCCTTGTCCCACATCCAGGCCTGAGCTTTGCTAGTGGCTTTTATCAGATGGCTGTGAAGGTCTAGGAAGACTGAAGTAATGAAAATCTTGCAGTAAAGCAAAGGGACAGATTTTCTGGATGGGAAGCATGATGTTTGTCCTTGTGCGGTACTTGCATGGCTCAGGCAGTGGCTGTGGTTTGCAGAGGGCTTTATTCATAGGCCAGACATAGAGTGGGAAGAGAGTCAGAACAGATGAACAGCAGGGAGGGAAAGACTATGAGATGCACCTATTTTGAACCACTGCCCCATAAAAGAAAAACAAGTCTTGTTGGAGTTGACCCTCGAGCAGTTTGGAGCTGCCTAACCCCCACAGCTGTCACAGAAGAATGAAGCTGTCGGAGGTCGGTTGCTGTTTGTAGGGCTCTGCAGTCTCAATAGGTTTCAGTGAGTGACGCGGGAAAGTGGAAAGAAAGAAGGGCTGCAGAAGTCTCAGGAGCTGTAGTGGTTTTGATGGGAGAATCGTTTGAGTTTCTGTAAAAGCTTCTATGCCTGCTGGCACTGTGGAGGCCTGCTGGGGGCTGTTTTCTGCTCCCCCCTTGACCTCCTGCTTGTTGAATTGCACTGAGACTCACTGATGTTGTCTGCAGTGGCCATCCATCCATAAAGTCAAACATAAATAGTTACTCTAAGCAAATTTGAAAGTCAGTACAGTGCTTTATACGCGAAATAATAAAAAAGTTACAAAACAAGATGAAGTATTTGCCTTGGCTTAGCATTAGTCCTTTGCTACTTGTTAGTGATGGTAACAACCTTATTACAAGGGATTTATGTAGAGCTCTGAAGTAACTGGCTCCACCAACCTTTCCCTAATTTAGAAATTGTAATTTATTACTGTAGGAGTCTTGCTGTGAGATTCATGAAATACTGAATGTCACTTATAGTGACATTCAGTATTTTATTGTCAAATTGTCACGTGCAATTTGTAGGATTGCACGTCCTACAAATCACTTTAAACCAGAAAAAAATAATTATCTCTTGCTGCAGATTAGATTTACAGACAATATGACCCTCTAGTATTGGCCATTGGATTTCCTCATGCTAACTACTAATTTGCAGTTGGGAAGATGCAGATCTCAGTGACAAGGGATTAATCAGCGAAGCTACTGAATGCCAAATGACACCATGGTTTATTCTGCTGTAAGGCTTAAATCCTGTCTGAGGTGTGTGATTTGAAGTGATTATAAGAAGTGTAACAGTGTTCTGAAATATCGTTGGTGATTTACTGAGGAATCACAACGAGTAAGCAGAATCTTTTATTAAATTTATTACATATTTATAACTTCAATAATGTGGTAGTGGACAGAATATATGGAACGTTTTAGTAATATGATTGCAGGCAAGTATCAGTTCTGGATAAATACAGAGAAGCCTTGTTCGTCTAGTTAAAGCGTGGTGGCAAATCTATTTGTTCAGTATATCAAAGTTCATAAAGGCAAAATTTAAGTGAACTTTAGAAATACATTTATTTGGTTTACTGAGTAATGATCCCAGTGGTTATGTTGCGTTTACAATACTCTTAAAATTTTTAAGGCAGTGCTAGAGGAGTCAACTTACTGTAATCCTGGTTTTCTTGTAGGTGTGGTGTTTTAGTGCATTATCAGGTGTATTAAATAATTATGTTTAATAACTGACAGTAGAAACACATTTGTGACTAACTTGTTTATTTTAGTGCGATTTCCTTTTTGAAATGCAAAGCTGCTTTTCTGAAGCAGTTTGATTTACTGGACTGACAAGTTTAGTTACTCTTTATATTAGTATTAGTTTCACCTCTTTAATCTGTTCAGGGGTACACTGAAATCCATTATTGGTATTACGATTTAACAAGAAGTTTGCCCTGCAGAACCCTTAGTTTTAGCACAGGAAAATAACACAATTTAATATTTTTCTGTAGCATTTATTTCCCCTGTGTTGAAGTTCAATGGCTTTTTAAAAATATTTGTGGCTCCCAAAGGCTTACGAACACAGTGTTAAAAATTATACACATTAGTTTCAGTGTAAAGCGGCAAGAACGTGCTGAGCTCTGTGTTTATCTTAAGAAAAGCCCCTTTCCTTCTGTAATAGGTGGTCTGTCATGTTCTTTTTAAACATGAAGAAATCATACTGTGACTGTACATATAAAATTCCTGGATTGGCTGTTCTTTCTGGGTTGCAGACCACATTTGAGACCACCTTACTGGGTTTAACTCCAGAAGAAAATAGGGGTGATTTGACTCTTGCGGGGAGCTGCTCTGATGGGTCTTCATGCAAAATGTTTGGATGAGCTCAGGGACAGAGCTAGTGAGAACAAGGAGGGCTTTTGAAGCCCAATGGCTGTTGGATAAGGCTCTTAGAATCAAAGCTGACTGGGTAAGCATGGGATTTTAGTTGGGGAAGAATCCCATTTGATGTTTATAAAACACCCCTTGTTAGATTTGACCTGGATGCCATTGTCTTCTGGGCTTTTTTTTTTTTTCTTTCTTTTTACGTGATGTCAAGTCTGTGTAGCTGAGGTTCAAACAACAGCTCTTGTGTAGGCGAGTGATGCGTGCTGCCAAAGGGGAGGGGGGAATTTAAAGGGTTTATGTGGTGCTAGTCTTCTGCCCACTCCTTGCCATTTTGTAGTAAGTATTATCTCATCTTATAGCCAAAGCAGTGATCATTCTGCATTTAAAATGTCCAGGAATGTTTCAGGAGCATTTTTTCCCATGCTGTATTGAACCAGTGGACCATACTTTTCAGCTTGGCTATGTATTTTTTGCCTTTGGTGTTGCTCAAGCATGTCAGGGCAGTTTTTGCCCCTGAAAGCATCCGGCAGAGAGAGAGAGGGGTCTTGTTGGGCAGATCAGCTGTGAAAAATCCCGCCTGAAGGCATGGGGACCTGCCTTGCAAACTTGAGCTGTGGATTAGTTGTTCTTCTGTGGCAGCTGTGCTGAGGGAAGCTGAGCCTTAACTAGTTTAGGGTTAGTGAGCCAAAAATTAGAGGTGAATACTATTTAGTTTTAGTGCTCCCTTCCCATGGAAAAAAAAGATGGTGTTTCAGCAAGTAGTGGGGTGATAGGTTTTTTCTTTCTTTCCCAGAGTTTAAGGTCACTCACTTTAGGCCACTGGTAGATTTTAATGATTGCTGGCAAGTTGTCTGGATGCTCTCTGGCTTCCTCATCAGAGAGCTGCTTGGCATTGGTCCTCCCAGACATCTGCTAGCTCTTGTGCAGGCTGAAGAGACTCTATCCCACTGCTGCGTGGGCACGTGAAATTGGGTCACCGCTGAGGGATTCGCTGTGACTTGAAGGCATAAACAACAATACTGAATGTGGCATTTTACATAGGAGGCTTGAAAATAAAAATCTGCTGTTCCTGCTGGCCCAACCCAGTCAGTCTGTCTTGTCTGTAGTTTTTTGTGAAAGAAAACTCTTCGTTCAGTGAAGAAACTTGTAGAAATTCTTGACTTTAATTTTTGAAAGAGGTATTTTCATTTTATTTTGATTGTTAAACCCAATTATTTTTCAGACTTTATGAAAACAAGGGAGAAGCAGACTTCAGGGAGTCCCTGCTGCAGCTCTTTAAGTCCATCAATGAGATGATGAGCAGCATCTCCGATCAAACTGTCATAGTGAAGGTACGTATTTTACAGGTCTCCATCTTGGCTTTACTTTTGCATCCTAAACCCCAGTTAGGCAGTTGATGAACTGTATGCTTGTGTTTGTGCCCAAAAGCGTATTTTACCTCAAATGCAGATAATACTTAGTGCTTCTAATGGAATGTTTGTGACTGTGTAAGGAATGTGCTTCAAACAAGTAGGTTTACTTAAATTGCTGCAAATACATCACTTTTACCTTTAAAAAGAGAACTTGAGCATTAAATGATGTTCAGCTTATTTTACTTGAAGAATCTTAACTTTAAGGTATTTTTAAGGCGTTATCCTTAAGATGCTGATGGCAATGTAGATTCTTGTATTCTTAAGCGCTTATATCTTAGGCTGTTCAAGAACTTCAATATAGTATCTTAAGCCTGAGTACATGGTTTTAATGGAAAAGCAGTAGTGAGTCAGACTGCAAACTCCACCTCACACCTCTCTTCATTGGCCCTTTAAAATGGTTACCTACTTTTGGTGGCATTGGCTAGCTCTTGGAATTGGGAATGTGGTCTCTGACCTCAAATGAATGTAGGAATTGATATCACAGAGCAGAAGCATTGAATTATAGCACTGGTGGATTTTTTTTTATCCAGAGAAGTCTGAGGTTATTGTGCCAATACTGGTCCCATGTTCTCTTAGTGAATCTGTTTTACAATGGACAAGTTCAGAGACACTCATATGCAGCGTTTTTGGTAAGTTACACCTAAAGTTCTCCCTGTGGTTCCAAATGGAGTTTATAAAAGGGCAGAACTCTTGGCCTAGCTATGGTGAGTCAGTTGGAAGGTGATGATCAGAAGGGGTTTAAGAATTGGC
The DNA here is from genome assembly GCF_017976375.1 of Cuculus canorus. Lineage (NCBI taxonomy): Eukaryota > Metazoa > Chordata > Aves > Cuculiformes > Cuculidae > Cuculus > Cuculus canorus. The sequence goes on from NC_071407.1 coordinate 30,775,171, forward strand.
TTTGAATTTGGGACAGTTTGACAGTATGGAATCATAGAATGGTTTGGATTGGAAGGGACCTTGACAGGGCATCCAGTCTAACCCCCTTGCAGTGAGCAGGGTCATCTTCCGCTAGATCCAAGTTGCTCAGAGCCCACTCCAACCTGACTTTGAATGTTTCCAGGCATGGGGCATCTACCACTTCTCTGGGCAACCTGTGCCAGTGCTTCACGACACTCATTGTAAAGAATTTCTTCCTTACATCTAGTCTGAATCTGCCCTCTTTTATTTTAAAACCATTTCATCTTGTTCTATCAGAACAGACGCTGCTAAAATTTGTCTGCGTTATTCTTCTAGTCCCCTGTTAGGTAACGGAAGGCCCCAGTGAGGTCTCCCCTTCTCTCTAGGCTGAAGAACTCCCAACTTTTCCCGCCTTTCTTCACAGGAGAGGTGCTCCATTCCTCTGATTACTTTTGTGGCCCTCTTCTGGACCTTCTTCAATAGGTCTATGTCTTTCCTGTCCTGGGGGCTCCAGAGCTGGACACAATACTCTGGGTGGGGTCTCAACAGAGTAGAGGGGCAGAATCACCTCCCTTGGCCTGCTGGCTGTGCTGTTTTTGTTGCAGCCCAGTATACAGTTGGCCTTCTAAGCTGCCACCACATATTGCCTGCTCATGTCCAACTTCTCATCCACCAGCATTCCCAGTCTCACTGGGCAGGGCTGCTCTCAATCCCTCCTACCCTCAGCCTCTATTGATACTGGAGTTTGCCCTGACCCATGTGCATGACCTTGCACTTGGCCTTGTCAAACCTGATGAGGTTCATGTAGGCCTATTTCTATTTTTCAAGCTTGTCCAGGTCCCTCTGGATGACATCATGTCCGTCAGGTATGTCAGCTGCACCATGCAGCTTGGTGTCACCTGCGAACGTGCTGAGGGTGCACATTATCTCGTTGTCTGTGTTGTTGATGAATATTTCAAACAGTACTGGTACCAGTGCGAACTCCTGAGGGACACCACTTGTCGCTAATCTCCAGCTGGACATTGAGCTGTCCTCTTTGACCATCCGACCAACTCCTGATCCACCGAGTAGTCCACCAGTCAAGTCCATGTCTTTCCAATTTAGACAGGGGTGTTGTGAAGGGACCACGTCAAAGGCCTCAGAGAATTCTAAATAGATGACATCTATAGCTCTTCCCTTGTCCAATTGTAGGAATCCTCCTGCTCAGATATATAGTAGTTGTGCGTTACAAGAATTTTTTGTAGCAGCTGGGAGGCAGAGACAGACGGTGGGAAAGTCCTGTGCCAGTGCAGGAGGTTCCTCTTGAAGGGCGCTGGGAAGAGGAGTACACCAGGGAAACATGTAAGTCAAAGACACCAGTCCTTTGTAGCTGAGTGCGTGTGGGTCTTAGGCTAGCAATACCGTGCTGTTTCAGCGTAGATAGTGGGGGATAAAGCTGTGATTCAAATATTTTAGGCAGAGAGGCTGAGACTGTATCATCTCATAACAAAATAGGGGTATTACATGTTTGGAGGAACCTGGTTATTTTTCATTCTGTTGACAAAGCATCTGTCCTGAATGGAAATTGGTAAGTTTAAGTCAGTGACTCAGAGTGTGTTATCTGGTATTTTAGAAATAGTACATTTTCAGATTACGAGGATTGAATATAAGATTTATTTTCATAAGACTTTCCTAAGACTTGTGCTTCAGGAAAGCAGATTGAGGATGAGCTTTTTTTCTTTTTCAACAGTTTATATCTTAAAAACCACCAGTAATTAAAACCACCTCCCAAAATAATTTGTTTGTTTTCATATAAGATGCAGGAAAACAAGGCAGTCTTTCTGGCAAAGGCTGGAGAGATCAGATCACAGCAGTGTCTTTCATAGTGTCTATATTGTTTTGTATTCAGATCTCTGCAAACTTGTGTGTAGCACATCTACTGTCTGCATTTACCTGTGTGGAGTAACCTGTATGAAACATTGACAGATGAGCCACATTGGGCTCTGAGAAGTGTGCTTGTGGATGCCTTTCAAAAGCCTTGACAATCTTTCATTCATTATTCATTGCTTTAATCTCCTTTGGACTCCAATTACTTAGCTCTTAGAATACGTAATTGTTAGTATTGGCTTTTTGCTGCTCATGAGATTGCTTTTATTATGTTCGAATATCTACTGAAGCACTACCCTTTTTTTCCGTAACTGGGAATGTGTAGTTCTATTACAAAGAAAAAAAATATTGAATAGGTGGATAAATGCGAAGGCTTTTTGAGAGAGAGCGAGGATGGCCTTACAAAGCTGTTTGATTCCTGTGAGGGTGTCAGTAACAGTGTAAAGCGGACGTGACATTACAGGCTTCATTCAGCATTTATATCAGTGATCCGGGGTTGCTAATTAAGTAGTTAAGTATCATGCTCATGGTGAGGAACATCAGCAGGACCTCACAAAATTGAGTGTGTTAAAAGGTGATCTTCAAGGTAGTCAAATGCAGGACAGTGCAGCTCAGGAAGAGTAAATTAATCCCTATATGATGGTCTACTTGAAGGTGGCAGCTGCAGTTTGGGGCAGTGCCTTGGAGTCATAGGGTCATAGAATCATGGATTGGTTTGGGTTGCAAGGGACCTTAAAGATCATCTGGTTCCACACCCCTGCCCATGGACAGGGACAGCTTCCACTGGATCTGGTTTCTCAAAGCCTCATCCCCCCTGGCCTTGAACACCTCAAGGGATAGGGGAGCCATGACTTCCCAGGGCAGCCCGTGTCAGTGCTTCACAATCCTCATGGTAAAAAACTTCCTCCTAATATCTAATCTAAATTTCCCCTCTTTCAGCTCCCTCTGCAGCTTTCCCGCAGGAGATGGTAACTGATAGCTTTCCGAGGTCATCACTACTGTGTGCAGCAGCGGATGAGGAATCAACATGGTGTTGGGTGTCAGTCAGAGGGATAATGAAAACATGGCAGGGTTGTCATTTTGTTGTTAGACAGCCTTGGTGCATCCTCATCCTGTGTGCCACGTGCTGTTCTCATTCTTTATAGTTTAGGGAAAATTAATATAGTTTCTTTATAGTTTAAGGGATATGGAGGACTGGAATTGGGAATGGTGCACCTTCCTGGTGAGTGAGCAGCCTGTGAAACTCTTCTGCACCAAATCCCACGTAGGGTGTATTCACTGACATCAGTAGGAGGTTAGTTTAAAACAATTGAAAGAAAAAAAATCATATCTGAAGCTTGCTGTCACAGGGGCTTATGGAGGCAGACAGTGTCAGCAGGCCCAGAAAGAAGTTAGCTGGATTTACAGCCCATAGATACGCTGAAAGAATGAATGGAAATACAGCCTCTAAGGGACACTGGGGGAGCCAGGAGGGGAATGGACCTCAGAAACTGCACATGACATCTCTTGTGGCCACCTTTGGGGACCAGTGCTGGGCTTTATGAGCTGTTGGTGTGACACAGTGAGCGTTTGTTGTGCTGTTAGATGCTCTGAGGTTTTGTAGAAAATTAATGAAGATAAGCAGATAAGTTGCTTGGTCCCTGTGTTGTGCAGTTATAATCAGTAGATCTAGCTGTAGCAATTTCAGGCTTTTTTAAACTGTTTTTAATATATATTGGGGAAGCTAAACAAGTGTGTACAAAATAGGTCTGTTTGGAGAGATAAGAAGTTGAAAAGACCTACATGGAAAATTAAGGTGCTTCACATTAAGAGAGATGGATGCTTAATTCACACATTTGAATAATTCACTTTCTCCTTGCAGAAATTATAATCTGTCTCGATAGTTTATCAACATGAAGCAGAACTGCCACTGGAAAGTTTTGTTGAAATGTTTGCAACTTTTCTCTTTGGGCTGGTTATACTGTTTTATTTTTTTCCCCAGCCTGTCTGTTAAGAGAGCAGACTTCAAGCTGACGCTGTGCGGGGGAGAATGAATGACTACAGTTTTATGTTCTTAGCAAGAATTACTCTTTATCTATTCAAATATTTATGTCCTTGTGGAAGCTGATGAGCTGTTTCTGACTGTAACTCGGGTCTTCAGTTACTTGATATTTTGCATTTAAATTGCCCCTTTTTTAATTTGAATATTTCAAAGCTTTTGGTACATTTGAAAAAAAAAAGTTTTCTCAAAAGAATACAGTATGAATTGTACATGGATTTAAGTTTGTAGGGCACAAAAAAAGACTTCGAATTTGTACCTCTTTTAGGATTATGGTTATTTAAAATTTCTTTGGGTGTAGGGATGAATTTGTATATGTGGCTGCTTTGCAAACCTGACTTCAATTTTAGCCTTTAGGGAAAAAAAATCGGGAGTATTTTCTGTGGATGGCATGCTAAAAGTGGTACATAGCGGTTTTGCTGACTGCAAGAAGGTATAACTGTATACAGCATTGATTAAATTTTTCTCTAGACTTAAAAGGGAGAAAAAACCCAACCAACAAACAAAGAAGTAAAAGCTCTGTTTATCTGCAAAATCCTTTTAGTGCACCAAAACCATGCTTTGCATTGCTGAGGATGCTTTGACTCCAAGTCTCATGGCTGGGAAGGGCAATGACCTGATCTTTTTGCACAGGGTCCTCCAAGAAGCCTTGACTTGGACTGGAGTTAGGGAGAGGCATGTCTGTGTCATCTGTCCATCTGTCCCTGCTCAGATGTGGTGTCAGTCAGAGGAGGGGGCTCTGGAGGTAACCTCAGTGCTGGCTCTTGTTTGTTGCCAGCTGTGTTGGTGCACTAAAAGGTCACATTGTGGCTGAAGAACTGGTCACCCACTCCTATTACACTTGTATAGTATATTTATACTGGCTTAGTGTATGCATGTATGTATTTTTTTTTTCTGTTTCCTTTTGTGAGCTTTTGGTATTACAAAATCATAACAGTTTACAAACATTTTTAAAAGGTCATTTTAAATGTAAGTTGTAGTGCTTCAGCTATGTATTTTTACAATAAATAGGTAAAAATCCATATATTCCTGGAACACGATCTGAGCAGAGCTCTACTAGTATCTGTACTTTTTCGTGGACCCAAATATATTGCAATTGAAACATGGAGGTGTAAGAATGAATGAAAGCCACTTTCATCTTAGGCAGTAAAGGCTACGTTGGACAATCCTGTGGGTTTGAATTTGAGAAGCAGGTATAGTATAACTTACAGTGCTCAGAACAGGAGCATTTGTTTTTTTTTGTAGTTAGTTAACTAAATGTAATTATTAGGGTTTTTTTTATATGTCTGTCACAGTTGACTGTGATGGAGGCAGGCATTCAGAGCCCACTTTTACACTTGATTTTATTTTTTCAAGTGTGCAGTTGTCAAAACTTGAGAGGGAAATTCAAACAGTGATGGCTATTTTGGTCATCCTCTTGGTAACAAAAGTTTTTCTTGTGTGATGAATGGTAGTGGGCTGCAGTAATTGTATGAGTAGCAGAGAGATTAAAATTTTTTTTTCAATTATCAGTTTGATTTTAAGAATTACTCGATTAAGTAAAGTGCGCAGCATTTGCTATGTGCACATATTTTTAATCGTTTCGAGTGTATTGAGCTTTCCTGCTTTTAGTCCTGTTTTCTGCTAATTGGTGCGTGATATTTCCTTAACCTTTTACTGTTCAAGCGTGAGCTCAGCTGAAGCCTAGCATGACGTTTCAAGTTTAGATAAATATGCAGATGTTTCTGCTTGCATCTCTCTGAACCGAGGGCAGTTGAGCCAGCTGCATCGAATTTATGAGGACTGTCTGATTGCGGCTGTGTTTGTGTGAGGGAGCTGAACTATTCTCAGCAGGGTTCTTGTGGTTTGCTCTAATGTTTGCTGTTAGGCGTGATTTTGTACTGCTGTTCAGGATGACTGGAAAAAGATAGGCTGGTAGCTGAGTTAGTGCTCTGTGCTTTAAATTATCTCAATAAAGTAGGTTTGTATATCAAATTATTCAGTAATGTGACCACAGAGAGATGGGTGGAAGGTGATAACATTTCACTAATGCAAATTCTCCTCTGTGTAGTTTTTTAATAATCCTTGTCACTTTTAACGCATGATGCACAGTTCTCAGTATCCATATCATACTTTTATTCTACTCTAATATTAAGCATTTATTGCTAAAGCCACAGAAAAGCATTTAAATGAAGACAGGGAAATAGAATACAAGCTCCTCAGGTACCTGGAAGAAAGCAAAAGGGACTGCTTAGTCTGCAGGGCTTTTCCAACAGGTTGAATACTTTATAACCATTGTTTGTAATTAGTTGAGTAACAAAATGCAACCTTAGACTGAGATTTGTCTTGTAGAACCTGTATGGAGAAGTCCGTTGTTATACTGGCAACAAATACAATAGTGGCGCAATGCCACTGTACTTGTGATCATACTTTATGCTATTTTACACCAAATTTCATGCCAGAGGCGCTGGTTCAGTTATGATTTGGAACAAATGACTATTATAGCTGGGGCAACTCAGAAGTAGTGTTTAGGCATCCCTGGAAATTATTTCATCCAGCTGCTGACTGGGCTTAATTTGTCTGGATTGATGAGCATAATAGAATGCCATCCAGGATAGTGCTTGTGTGGAGAAGGTAGGTGCTTTGTGTTGAATGACACAAAAGATGAAAATTAACATTAACACCATGTACAACTTGAGTCGGGTAAAACAAATTTATTCCTTCATCAAATAAGAGTTCATAACAATATGCTATACTTGACAAAGATATTTTATCTTAATTTTGAGGCTAGGCATACTGTCTGAAATGAATGACTTCAGAAAATGAATTTTTAAAATTAATTACTTTTGCTTTCATGTAGTATAAAGAGATGAACTTAAATCCTAGACAAGACTTGTAGCGTGCTATTCAGAATACATTTTGTTTAGTACTTTGCAAATGTCATTTGTTCAATCTAATGACAATCTTAAGTTAGTATTAGTTTCCTTAAACAGCTACTGTAAAGAAGCTTTTGTTACTGTTTTTTGACATTCCTTTTCAGTGTAAACCGAAGGATGGCATAAAAGCTAGAATTTTTTGGTTTTGCCAGATAGCTTTGCTGTACTCTGTGCTGCTTTGTTTCCATTTGCCAGTGACCATTTTTACTATTGCAGTAGGATTTTCTGGTTTGTATTGATGAAGAGACTCCTCAATATTCTCAACTGTGTCATAAACGAGTAAATTAGTAAAACTGCCATTGTTTATAGTTATTATCCACAAATAAATCAGAAGTTTTAAGGTACTTAGCAAGGCTACCTTGTCTTATTTTAGTGTGCTTCCATATGACAAAGAAGTGTTTGTGGAGACCATTTGTCTTCTACTGAGTGGTGGAAGGATGCTATGGTGCAATACAGTGCCATGTTGTTGGTCCCCTTCTAGTGTAGTGTAATTTTGCTTATTCCACAAGCTCTCAGCTGTACTAACAGCTACCAGATGTGACAAAGTAATGGAGATGCTTGCAGACAGTGCTTACTGAACACACAGGCTGCAGTGTGACTTTCTGGCTTAGAGGCATAACATATTTAAGACACGTTTCCAAATGGCCTATGAAATATGCTGTAATTATACTGATCTTGTAATGCTGCTTAAATGTGTTCCTATGCATATACACTTCTATATGGATCTGAGTTTTGAGGCTTGCTGTTACGTTGGATCATTAATGTTTGAAACAAGAATCGATGTGGCTTTTCAAAAGGTGGACTAAGTGACTTCGGGCACTGGTGACTGCGTGCTTAAGGTAAGTGCTGCTTTTGATGAGGAAGGGCATCTAGAATCAGAGAATAGTTACGGTTGGAAGGGACCTTAAAGATCATCCAGTTCCAACCCTCCTGCCATGGGCGCGGATATTGCACTAAATCAAGCTGTCCGAGACATCTGCAGCAAGCTCAGAGGTTTGCAGAAGAGTAGAGTCCATGGAAAAGTACTCTCTGGTCTTTTGTATTTTCTGAAGTTAAAATTAGGGAGAGCTTGAAGGGAGCTAGGGCCAGAGAAGGGACTTACGCAGGGTTCTACAGGGAAATGTTGAATGAAGGAGGATTCAGATTGCCTGGAAATCCCAAATCTTAGCTGCGGTGCTTATGTTTGCCTGATGACATGAAGAGAAGGTGTCTATCTGCCCTCCAGTCTCTTTCTGGAAAGACTGTTGATGTGTGCTTGTCTTCAGGAAGAAATGACAAACTCAGGAACTTACCTGGAGGAGCTGTCTTCCTGAAAATTTTAGTGATTGGGGGTTTTGTGATTCATTTTATTGTTCTAAAAAATAAATGAATCATACTTTTAGTTTACATTGTTTATGTATCAAGTGTTGAAGTGCTTTAGGAGGTTATTTTTTAGATATGAGATTATTTTTTTCCACCGAAAAAATTGCAGAAGTAGTTCCTTTTGGAATAAAGTGACTGTTTTGTTGACAATGTTTTCTGATTTGCTGGCTTGGGATCAATTTTTAGTCATGGAATCTCCTTGAACCTTTAGATATGAGGGATGTCTTAGTTTTTTCTCTAGGTAGGTCCCACTCTTGTCTCATTCATCAGTGTGGAAATGAACCATCGGGCAAAAAAGAGTTGTGGCAGCAAGAGTGCTGCAGTGGACCCTTCACTGATGTTCTGAAGGACCACCATTAGAAATAATGCCTCCTTTGCACTTGCCTTATTTATTCTGGCCTTCTTACCGTATCTCAAGTCTTTTTTTTTCCCCACCAACTAATCTTTTGATACATGCCACCACTGAATTTGTTTCTTCTCTATGAAGAAAACCTCTGCGTTATTTAGCTGCTAGCTCTGAAAATAGGAAAATACAATTAGCTGTTAAGTCATTATGAGCACATCAATGAGTTTATCTTAGAGGTTGCAAAGGATGACTGCTCTAGATAGTGAGGTGGTTGTGATGGTTTAAGGAATAAGTTGCAATTATTCTGTGGAACGATAAAACCTAGGAGTTTCATCCTCTGTATTGGCTGTGCAGAGAACTGTGACCATCAATTATTGCTTAATTTATTCTATTTAAGGCAAAGCTTTGACTTTTCTGGACCTTATTATTTTCACTTAGTGAGTTTTATTTCTTGGCATACTTAACTGCCTTTTTTATAGTTTAGAAGGGTATCCTTGAAGCGCTACAGTCATTGACTTAGCAGTTCAGTAGGTTGCATTGGCAGCTGATTCATGTAATAAGTGTCAGCTAATGGTTCTTTTTGTATGTCTGTACTTTGGCTGTGGTATAATACCTTTTATGTATGGATATAATATTCATAAAGGGGAAATGAGCACGTATTTCTGTGAGTGCACAGCTGTGTGTATGGTTTTGTGTGGTGGAGAGAGGGAGAGGTAAGGGATGAGACATAATACCGAAAGGTACTTTGAGTTAGCTCAGAGGCTCCTCTGCACTTGTTGATGTCGTGCTGATCCTTGACTCACATGTGAATCACATCCCAGGGAAAAAAAAAATCCAATAATACCCTAAGTGTCAATATAACAGTGAGTGTACACAGAAGTTTAACTCAGTAACAGGGAGAGTACATTATTCATTTAGTGTGCTGTCTTTTTTTATGTTTTTATTCTTCCCCCTTGCTAGTTTATTTGTGTGCTTTGTAGTACTTACAATGAATGATTTTGTAACTTGATAAGGGTAGTAATAATTTGTAACTTGTTTTCCACAAAGAGAAGCCCCTTTGGGCAGTAAAATTTTTATTGCAGCCCAGCTTGAAACTCTATAATTATTGACTGAGTATGTGAGACTGATATTTCCAGCTTTGTGTGTGTATCTAATGTGATCACATGGCAATTGCTGCAAAAACTTGATTAAAAATCAAAGAATTAACGTTCTCCATTATCTGTTTTCTCTGGTGCTGTTTTGAATTTTCAAATGTCTTGTGTGTCACTGTTTAGCTATGAAGTTAAGATTCTGATTTAGTTCACCAGCTACTTCTTGCAGGAATGAGGAACTTGAACCTTTGTCCAGTGCTGATCAAGAGTGGAAAGTTATCTAATTTAATTCTTTCAGTGGAAAAAAAAAAAAAAAATACCCAAACAGATTGCCTACTTGTTTATCCTGATATTACATGAAAATATGAGAACAAGTTTTTTGTCTGATGACTTCAATATTCCTCACTTATGTATTCCAGTATCCTGGGAGTAACCTGCATTGCAATTGGGCTGCAGCTAACAAAAGATGTACTTTCAGCTGCAGCTTCGAGCAGAGCAAAATTTACAGTGAGAGCTGCTCTTTTACGAGAGTTAATATCAGCAAAAAGTTATTTCAGTAGACCTTTAGATTACACAGATATAGATTTAATCATGGGCCTTGCAGAGCCTACTTGTCTGATCATATTCACTGTCTCATACCACTGAGTCAGTTGAGACTGGAAATTGGGAAGTATACTTTCAATATTTACTTTACATTTTAAGATATTAAAATTTAATTTGTTAGTCCATAAAGTACAACTTAAGTTGCTGATAATTGTTGTATCTACAGGCTTTAAATTGATGTTGTGAATAGTTTTAGCTGATAGTACTTCATTTACTCTATGAAAGTGTTAATTTTAATGATTGTGCCAGCACAGCGTGAAATTTTAATTCAAGATTTAAAATGCGAGCTCTTTTTTAGTATGTGTTACTAAACATTTATTGCTACATGCATTTTGAATGATAAGCAGATGAAAACACAGCAATGGCTGCAGTTTATAACTGGTCATGAGAGTCCTCATCCATCAAAACACATAAGCATGTACTTAGTGGGACTGTTGGCGTAATTACAGTTATGAGCTTGATTTCTGATCGTGTAAGTAGTCCTTGAAGCATACATGGAAATATTTGATGATCAAGCTTGACAGTTGAAATGAACTACCAATAAAAGCTGTGTCACTCTGAAATTTGCATCTAAGCTGTTGACCTGTTTGTTTTTTGCTCCTTTAAAAGTGGTCAGCAGGCATTAGCAGACTTCCCATGGTGGCTGCTTGAAGTTATTTGACAGGTTTCTTTCTCTCTTGAAGAGTTCTTTCTGTAGAAGCAGAGACTGTTAGGGGCTTTTGAATTCACAACTCCCTCCACACCACACTTTTGTGCTGTTTCTATGATTGCTTCATCAGGTGAAATGTTTACAGCTTATTTTTAATGAATAGCAAACACCAAATAGTATCAATGCTGTGAAAATATACTTTTTTTCCTTTATTTGAGCAAATATAGGTGGCAAATGTTGGATATTTACTCAGTTCTAGTTGATAGACTGTGTTTGAGAGCAGAATTATGTGCTATAACTGTCTCACCCTCTTATGTTCTGTTCTCTGTGTTGGCAATATTTCTATAATAATGAATATTCAGTGAAAAAGATATGTATGTATTAACCTTGCAGAAGAATATATGATGGGAAGGTGAGTGTGGTGTGCATTTAGGTTTTAATAATGTAATATTTTAACCTCTTCAGCTGCCATAGCCTAGTGTTTTCCTCCAGTATGGGTAACATTGCCAGGGCTGTATTGAGCGCTTGCTTGCAGCCCCTTGTTTACATGCTGGAACAGCAAAACTCATAAAATTCCAAACAAATCCAATGGTGCTTTGTAATCTAGAGAAGAGTTGCCTGAATTTGTGCTTTGGGGTACGGTTTTGGTCATGGGTATATGCTTTCTTAAACGATCTAACCAAAATCACTTTAATCTGAATTTTTATTGAGAAATATGTAAATTAATAATTGCTTCATACATTATTCAAGAAAAGGCATATTTTGTATCGCTGATTCCTCTGCTAATCTTATCTAAAGATATGCAAATGATTTAATTAAAATAATTATACTGTATAATATACCTGAACTTTGCTCTGAAATAGTAGATATTAATCATTAACGGTACTTGTATTTTTAGCTGGAAAGACAAACTATTTGATTGATAGTGGTTTCTAAACATTTTTCCCCTACTTTTTTTGCTTAACAATTTAGAATGAGATGTCCCTTGTGACTGTAATCAAACAATTGACCTCATGCTTTCAAAAACGATGGAATTTGAATTGGAATGACTAAGGTTGTGGGAGCAAAGTATGATTGTTTGAAAGTAGACAATGTTCTTTATGTACCTACGAGGCAGTGCTCCTCAAGTCTTTCTCGCTGTGGCTTTTCCTACTATTAACAACTACTGCTAAATAGAATTTTTTCATCTCTTTAATTCCTCTGATGGTGGAGTTTTGTAGTATCATGACTTGTCACATCATAGACTTCAGACTAGAAAAGAGTTGCTAAAAAAAGATAAGTATAAGGGTCGCCTTTCTTCTAACTGAAAAAGATGGGGAACACGTAGTGCTCCCACTGATGGAAACTGCAGATGCAAAGCATTAAACCCACAAACAGAAACGCTTTGTGTTTTGAGGCAAAATCCCCATCTGTGATCTAACTGTTTGATATTATCAAAAAAATGCTAAGGTAAGCAAAGCAAGCTGATGTTGTGTATGTTTGAATTACTGTTGTTCCTTTCTAGTCTGGTGCTCAGTGGAAGCAAGAACCTAAGGAAACTCAGTGAAAAGAATGCTTGTCTTATGTGCTAATAAGGTTAAGATTAAAGCCAAAGGCTTTGGCTGTGGGATTTCTTAAGTAGAAGATTTTTTCATTTATTATTTGGAATAGTGCATTTAAATCCATTTGCAAATGACCAACCAACCTTCTCGACTTTATCTCATTGAAATTTCAGTTTGTGTAGACTAAGTGATTTTTTATCTGTAGTGTTAGAAGTCCATTTACTGTTGTCTAACCCAACTGTGTTCTGGCATGATTGCCTTAAATTGCTGGGCAGTAATTTTTAATTGCTTGGATTTTTGCTCTTGATGCCTGTAAGAGAATGTTTGCTCTAGGTACGAATAAAGAACTACAACTTAGTACCAAGAAATGGAAAGACAAAATTAATTAAAATACCTATGAATAGTTAAAACATTAAACATCTGTTTGTATCTTCTGGATCCTTATGTATTGTGAATTGGAGTGACAACTACAACCTCAAGGAGTTTTGGAAGTTTCATTAGTGGCTAGCAAGGATTTGCTGCTGGGGAAAAATGATGATTGTGCATTTTAGTTTTGTTTTTAAGTAGTGCAGGGAAAATTAAACCCAACCAACTGCAGCATGGCTGAGGAGGAGTAGGAAAAGTTGCTTCTCCTGCTCTACAGATGATTTTGAAAAAGTAGTTAGAGGAACATAACATAGTTATGTGCTGTATACCGATATACCAAAAGATTTCTATAACATCTTGGAAGGAGCTTATAAATGCCTAATTTTGATGCAAGTTGTCACTTTTCCCAGATTACTTGTCTTTCATGGCTCTTTATTCTTTTAAATCTGTTAAATCTAAAACCTTTATTTTCATTGAGTTTCGGTTTAAGTAACTTGCCCCCAAAAATAATGTGCTAAGAGCAAGCACGTAGCGTGGGCTCAGCTGTAGCCACAGAGCATAATTAAGCCAAAGCAACCTATTGTGTGATTCTCTTCTTGCAGTCTTTGCATCGCCTTTAAAGACATATGAATTTCAGTCTTATTTATTTATTGTTTTTCTTCTTTTAGGGGGCAGCACTTAAATACTTGCCAGCTATTGTCAACGATGTGAAATTAGTATTTGATCCAAAAGAACTTAGGTGAGTAGAGTTAATGAAATGTGTAGTGTGAACTTTATTTTGCAGACCTATATAAATACATGTATATTTTCAGAGGCAATGAAGTATGAGCACCTGAGATGTTTATCTCTTTGTTTTTATTAAACTGTTTTCTTGTTTCCCCTTGCAAATATTTGTAGGGCTATTTTACAGCCTGTTTTTAAAGTAACTTGTATGGCATCAAGGTTTGACAAATGTCTTCACAACCATACAGTCATGTAATTAGATGGCAAGAATGATCAATTGGGCAATTGACAGCAAAACTCTTTAGCTGTATACCTGATGCTTCATTCTTTCGAGTGTTAATTTAGTGTAAATAATAATTGTTTTGGTTCAGTGATCCCTACTGCTGGATTAACATTTCAGTAGCTCATAAACACAGGAATGTTGTTAGTAGAATGAAAGGGTGATAGGAAGATGTTTTAGAACAAAAAAAACAATAGACAAACTACATAAAAGCTGTTATTTCAGGGGAACTTTTAACTGAAGAAGAATAGAGTTTCTCTTCCACAGTGCTGTTAAAAGGCATTTAAGTTGAAAAAAACCCTTTTTTATCTAATTTGATTACACAAACCCTTTTATATATATATGTTTTGTTTGTTTTCATTCTGTGTTCTGTTATGTCAAAATGGGGAAAGGAAAGATAAAGTAGGAGTGAAATAGGTGAGCATAATCTTTAGTTTATCATTCCAGTGGTCTGAGGAATGCAGCATTTAGATTCTGCTTGCCTGAGCTGTACACTTACCTACACGTATGCTTAGGCTTCCTGTGGGCCCAGGGAGTGCATCTTTGTCAAGTTTCTGGACTGAATCATAATTTTGATGTATGGTAGCAAAAGTACTGGGAAAATACACCAAATGAAAAATCCCCGAATTTGGCCTGTTTTACCCTAAGTACTACAGTTTTTCTGCCGCTTAAGAGTATTTAAAGTGACATTGACTAATACTTGGAAGTGAAACTTAGTAGGAAAACCAGAGCACACACAGATAACTGAAATTTGAAAACTAAACCGTTAAATAGGGGAGACAGGTTTAAAACTGAGATAAAAGGAAGAGGCAAAAGAAAAGACGCAAAAAAGCATAGACAGGCATATTAAAACCAATTTCTATTTCTCTGAAATTAATTCTTTTATGTCTGGAAAAAAGAATGAGTTTGCTTGTCCAGAAATATGTGGTTATTTTCTTCTGTGCTATTGGATATTTGTTTTTTTTGAGAGATGTTAACATATTTTAATTCATCTCTTTGTATGCAGCAAACTCTTTACCGAATTCATCCTCAACGTTCCCATGAGCCGTCTCACAATCCAGAAACTATACTGCCTGATTGAAATAGTTCATAGTGACCTCTTCACGCAGCATGGTAAGCAGGACCTTTGTAACCATTAAGCTGTCGCATTATTCATTGTGTCCAGACCTCTGCTAGTGCAAGGTTTGTCCTTGCTGCTGAGTGTGGTGGAGGTTGTAACCAATTAAGGTTGTTCCGTTAGAAGGACAAGATGATTTAAAATAAGTGAGGAAATGCTAATTGACACTTACTGCAGGTTATAGATCATGAAGAAGTGAAAGCAAAAACTTGTAATTTTTAATTTAAAAGGGCACTCGGCATCCAGTGTTGTTGGCATGTGCTCTAACTTTGATTATGGTATGTTTTATCAAAAACTATTCGGCTTTTGCGCTCAGTGAAATTCTATGGAGAAAATGGAAGTTTTTGATGTCCTTTCTCTCCCTTTAAGCTGTCCTCTAGCTGAAGTGAAACAACACATAAACCCTTCAGAGTGTGCTGTTCATCCTTGCTTTCTTATTTTGTCTTTTACATTAGTGGGCCATTGAAAGGTAAGTTCAAGCAATTGCCTTACAGATTTCCTGATTTAAGGTGAAACATTTTATTATTCTTCTAGATGACTGCACCTTAAACTAACCTAAACTAAGTGCTTATGTGCTGTCAGAAGTTAAGGAGGGAGCAAATAGGCAATGGTTCAGTGATAAAGGAAATTTGAAAGAGTTCTTCTGTCAGATAAAAATTCTGGGACCACGTGATGCAAAGTGCTGATAAACCTGACTTTTCTGGTTCCCATTTCAAAAAGTTCTTGATGGATTGAGTTCGTACTGGCAGGTCTTATACCAGATCACATATCTAACTACAGCTATATAACTTTTGTTGGACCTAGTAACCTATTCAGTTAGCAACAAATATAAAGCCAATGCAATCTATGTTACAATCTGTTGTGCTCCTTATTTTCCCAAAACTGTGTGCGTTTGTGCCTGGTGCAGTTCAGTGGCATTGCTGGAAGATGGGATATTGTGTGGATTTGTTACTGACATCTGTAGAATTAAGTACTATTGCTGTTTCCACTTCTTTCCACTTGAAGTTTTCTGTCTGGTTTTGCGCAAGAAGCAATGAATAGTCATGTTCAAAGAACAAGCTTTACGTTTTGATGGCGCTTTTTACTTAGGCTAAATTTGTGGTAAGGTTATTCTCCAAATTTAAGATTTATAACAAGTACCTGTAAAATTGTTGGGTTTACATGATACGTGTTACATACAAGTTTTAAAGTTCAAACTTTGGGTAAAAAAATAAAAGTAATGAGAATTAAAACTGGATGATAGAGAAGCTGGAGACCCTGAATCTTTCAAGAAAGAGATAGGACTTTACTATAAAAAGCTCTCAGTGCAGTTAAGTCACAGCTGAGCAACCAGGCCTAACACTGGTTGTAAATTTACTACCTGCAGTTATGGATGGTGATGAAGCAATAATGAATATCTGAAAAACAGTCTACCAGCCGTGTCACCACATACTGCACCAGCAAGCTTGAATACAGTTCAGTTTGATCTTTGCTTTTGAAAATTTCAGCCCTTATGAGCCACATCAAATGACTGTATTCTGGATTGCAGGGTTTGCAAGAATAAAAAGAAGGAATTCAGGTCGAGTTGCTGCTGTTGGGGCTTGGGTAAAATGATGCTAGTTTCTCTGAGACCATTTTAATGTTCGCTCTTTTAGATACACAGGTCAATGTTAATTCTTTCATTCATTCTCAGCTCACTGTCCGCATAGTAATTTTTCCTTCTTCTGGCTGCTTTTAGGCTGCGAGCTCTTTGGGGCAGCAGTCAGTAATAAAAGGTATTATACTTCACTGTCTTGAATAGGAGGAATTCGAGATAGCACAGATAAAACAAGAAATTATGACTATAAAAAGTACTTCTAAGGAAGGCTATTGGGACACATTATGTATTTATATATTAAACTTTGAATTCTCTTACTCAGCCAATTTCATTTCCAGATGTGTAAGGAGAAAACTGTGTGTGGCTGGTTTATTTTTAAACCTAATTCTCAAATTCAGCTGTTTAGGTTACAATGAATAGTATCGTCCAACATTATCGAGCTCCAGAGAAATTTAAATGTGTCTGTTTTAATAGCAGGGTCATTAATCTGAACTCAGACCAGTTTTGTTGACAGAGTAGTGTTACTTAATGGGTTTTGGATCTTATCAGAAGGCTCTTAACCAGGGGTTTTCATGTCACTTGCTGTTGAGAATGTCTTGAATCTAATGTGTTTCTCTTGAGTGACCATGGAGATTCAAGGCACGTATGCCGCTCACACTGCGAAGCGGAGCGTTTGTGTGTGATGCAGTCTCGCTGCACGGGACCCTCATTACACCCCTCTGCAGCACAGCTGTACTGGAGCAGTGCTGTGCACGAATGGATGGATCCTGATGCTGATGAGGATGCACAGAGCTTGGTGCGGCAGTGATGTGGCTGTGCCATTTTCCATGGGCTTTATTAGCATACACACCTCTGCGCTGCCCTCCTTTCCATATGGATACATGTGACATATAGGCACGTTTTTTTGTCGATAAACAAAATGTTATCTTAAAAGCTTCTCTGGCAACTGATAATTCTCTGTAAAGCTTATGGAGAACCAGTTGTGCTGGGAACCTCTCATAAATAATAAACTTTGTTTGAAAATAAGTTAAACCCCTAGCCAACAGCCTTTTTTAAGTTTAGGTTTTGTTTTTTTCCTCCCCCTTGCTTTGTGGGTTTGAGTTCTTATTACTAAAACATAGTTCGACTGCCTCTCGTCCTCCTTGTTGATTCAATATTTTTTAACTGATAGACAATACTTTCATGTAAGTATCCAACTAATCCTGTATCGTATTGCAGAAATGAGATTTTCTTTTCTAAGAGCAATATGTGGTACAGGATTGTGGAGTTGATGGAAAGCTGTAAAATCTATGGAAAAATCAAACAGCATTTTGTCAAGTGTATTTCTGTTGGAGAGAAATGCTCTAGTTCTGTGCTTTGAGAGGTCAATGAAGATTTATTTGTGTTTCCCGAGGAACTAAAATGCAAAATATATGAATTTGTGAAGCTTGAAGGATTTTGGGATGAGCGGAGTGAGTGTGTGAAATAGTTTACTAAAGCTTTGTGCTGGAAGAATTATGTTAACTGGGGGATGGTTCAGTGATCTTCACAAAACCTGAAGAGTTTGGGACCCTGGATGAGAAGATATTGTGTCTTTTCATACCTTTAAAAAAGGGTGTTAGGTACAGTTGTAAAATTTGTTTACTTCTTTTCTAGTCATGTGTGCTTTTTATGTGTTTCTTCCTGAAATTCAAAATATTTTTTCTCTTTTGCAAAACTTGTACTTATTTTAGTAAGCTTTCTTCAGCCCTGGCAGGAAAATTCTGTACTCTCTTTATGTCTTGGTGCTTGCATCCTAACAGTGGTTCATAACTGAGCTCTTATACCAAAGGGAAAACCAAAAATCAGTGCGTAGTTAGTCAGTCAAAACAATTTTAGGCAGCAAGAGAGAGAGAGTGTGTGTATGTGTATGGATTTGATAGGAGAATAGCAGCTAGGTGACTTCAAGGAGCATATTTTTCCAAGCTTGTGATTATTTACAGAGGCCGACAGGTAGAAATCGTCTCTCTGTAGAGACTAACTCTGTATCAGATCTTCACGCTTCTAGTTTCTGTCCTTGAAACAATAAATATTCAAATACCCCCAAGAAGAACAGATTTTCCTGTTGATTGGCAGCAAACGTAAGGACATTCTGCTCATTTCCAGGGATTGTATTCGTCGAGTTCAAGGCCTGTTTTGTATGTCTTAGGCAATATGCCATTTTTCCCCTCCATGTTTGTATCAGTCTGTTATGGCTTTGGCAAAATAAAGGCAAATTTTCTCCTGGAAGAGCATGAGTTGCATCTTATTTTTCTTGAGCATGGAAGCATGGTCATGGCTGCTGCAGTTGTTCTCTAAAGTGTTTGATGTAATTATTTCCAAAGGCTAAATTGCAGCAGTGATTGAAGAGCATACCCTTTGGGAGTTTTTCAAGAGCTGAACTGCCATGCTCTCCCATACAGCTTTTGGATGGTTTATCTCATTTTTATGTGTATATATCGCCCAGATAGTGATAATGGCAGGGGAGGTTGGCAGTCTGTTCTTTGGAGGAGTTTGTTTGAGACTGTCCCATTCCCTGATTTTTGTAGAGGAAAAAAAATATTCAGTAGAAGCCTTTTGCATAGGGGGTGAATGCTTCTTTGGTAGAGTCTGTGAACACCCTGGTGTTCACTGGTGCTGGCTGGATTGCATGCAGTGTAAAACATTTAAAATTGTCAGTGGTTAACATCCTGATTCCCCAAGTTATTAGGTTTAGAGACTTGAATATATACTAGTTTAGCTAAATATGTGTACATCTTGCTCGATGAGGAGATATGTACCTCAATATGTTCTTATATATGCTATCGATATGTAATATTTATAAACATAAATAATTTTAATGGAATATAAACATTTATAAACATAAGATAAATATTAATATATAATAATAATGTAAATATAACTATATATGACCATACAGAAGTAAATGCTTGTGTAAATAAGTCAAACATTATCCCTACTGTGATGGCTTACATAGATCTGTTATATTGCACGCAGTCTTTTTTGTCTCTGTAAAGCAGCACACTTCTGATTGAGACCAGCCCCTGCATCTCCTCATCCTTTTGTGTCTCTCTCCCATGCAAAGAATGCCCACCTCAAACCTCAATACAAAGGAAACCTTTCTTTAGATTAGCACCTGAAACAATTCTGTCTTAACTTTTCTCTATGTTCAAATAAAAGTATGAATTTATAAATTAGTGTGTATCGGGTTTTTATGAGCTAATGCCTGTTTTCAGTTCTAGATGTGTATATGCTTATGGTTGGTACTTACATGAAATGTCTTGTCCTTGCAAACCTCAATTTTGTTTTTACGTAAATAGCATTTTATCTGATTTGTTTTGTCCCATAGAGCTGTTTGTTTTCTCTGTTGCTTTCTTTTACAAATGACTTCCAGCTAATTACCAAGTGAGCTGTGTAGCTGCAGTATTCCTCAATAGTTAGGAAATCTAGTGATTTCGCCATTAAGCAATTGTTAGTCTATTAAATGGTAGTAGACCGCATGTAGCATTTTTAAGCGTTTTTATTCTTTAATTATGACTAAAATGATAATCTTTGTCTCCATGCTGTGTAGTGGAAGCAAGGTTACTGAGCGTAGCTTTTACTTTTTTGGCCACGTTAACTAAATGAACCATAAAATGAAGAAATGCATTTGTCAGTGTCCCTCCAAATGAGGTTTTTTTAAATTGACAAAAATTTATTGCATGTATTTAGCTTCAGCATTGCTCCTGTGTCAGTGTTTCATTTGAAGTCTTTGCTTGGATGCTCATAAGTTGATAATGCCTCTTGAGCATCCTTTTATAAAGATTAATATTTTATTCTCACTGCACACTCCTGTGACATTAATCATTGTGGGTTGGACTTGTGCGTTAGAGAACAGATGTCGAATTATTGTTGTCTGTAATCATTGAGCATCATACTCTTGAGTGATCTTCAGAGCTTGCTTTTCAGCGGGAGACTAATGTTATAGCCTATAGATTTATCAAGGTTGCCCATTAATCAAGACTGGGAAATGTTTGTGGCAGGTGCGCTGATGAAGGTTAACATTTCCTCTTATGTACTTCTAAGTAGTCAAAATACAGTTGATCATCTTAGTCTTTTTCAAAGTAGTTTATAGCATAGGATGCCCTTAAATTCTTATCGCCTCATAAAACATGCTATCGTAGTATGAGATTTGTTTTTATATATATATATATATATTTGTGTGGGTGTGAATTGGTGGGTTCTATCTTTGCATTTTGGTACCTTGGAGCTCTTTTAGTTTAATGGAGATATCTGGAAAACCTTAAAAGAGTGGAATTGTTTCAGTAGCTGTTTCTGCTTCATTTTAAAGTGAAGGTAGGTTCTGTTGTGTGAACAGAAACCAGTGGGACAAAGTAATTGGCCTACTGGAGGGGGGTCTACTGGAAGCAACTTTAAAGTGAAGAAGCTGTGGGGCAGCGCCCACACCCGTTCCAGCAGCACTGTGTGCTGTTGCCGCAGTGAGGACCAGCCGTGTGCTGCGCTAGCTTAACAAGAGCCGAGGCAGCAAGGCTAGGGAAGTTTTACTGAATAAACCGTGCCTAAAATCAAGAGAGTACTTCATGGCTTCTGACAAATAGGCCTTTAAAAGCTGCAAGAGAAAGGAAAAGTATGTAAAAATCATCCTGTATGTAAATACGATTTTATTGCTTGCCGGAAGCTGATTCCCATGAAGTACTCTTTTGATTTTAGGCATAGCTTTTGTTTTTCCCATTTGCAATATTTTATTCCTCTATATCATTGTTTCTCCCTTAGCGTAAAAATTCCATTGGTAATTTGAGGGCCAAGTCATCTTAGAAGGATTTCACGGTGGTGGTGCTTGAATGGTTCTCTGACGTGCTGGTGTTTGGGTGTTTTGTTATTTGTTTATGGGCTTTTTTGTTTGTTTTTAGAAACCTGGGAAGGATTTGGATCTTTTTATCAAGTACTCAATGCACCTTGATGCTTTGTTTTATCCTCCCGTGTTCTAAAACCTGCAACAGCTACAAACCAAACAACAGATGTTCACAAGCTGTTGTTGAGGAAGGCAGACAGCCCGTACGGTGGTAACTGAGGAGAGTTGTCAAGTCTACCCGAGGGAACTTAGTCTTTTGTTTAGGTTGTGTAATTCCAAATGAAGTAGTATGACAAATCAATTAGTTTCTCCTTTCTCAGAAATTCAACTTGAATACCTTCCCTATTGATTAGAATATACCCTAGACAGTCAAACTCAAAGGTGACTTAGCTGCAATTTTCGCCTTCTGCATACTTGCAGATATTAAATTGATCTTTGACCATTCTCCACTAGTGGGGCTTAATGGGGACACGAAACATTTTCAAACCTCTAATTAGAGGCCTTTGTAAGTTATTAAATATTGATTCACCTCACAGGCTTTGCAAAGGCACGTTTCATATGTCTTTGCTGGAGGGCTTAGTGATGGGGAGTCAGGGTTTTTCTTACCCCTGCATTTGGTGAAAAGAGTGTGCTACACCATGGTTTTGTGGGTTTTTCTTAATCTGTTCTTTTCTTTCCAAGTTAGTAAAAGCCTAAGGTAGCAGCATACACTGAGGTTTCGCAGATGCGGAGGTACAAGGCTGCTCTCTCAACACATTTCTAGGACGAACAGACCGAGCTGAGCTGTTCAGTGAGTTGAAATTTATATGGAAGATTAGTAGTTAATTTTGACCTGCATCTGTCTGATGTTCCTTGTGGTTTAAGAACAGCCTGCATACGTGAGCAAGGAAGGAGTGAGTAGTCAAGGGATGGAGCAGTTCAGAGACAGAAGTTTAAAACAGAGGTAAAATGGTGATTATACAAAATACATGACGAGTCAGTACCAGGAAAGACTGCATTACATAATGGCTGGATCTTCACTCATTTTTTTTTTTCCCCTGTTCAGAAGGTGCTGTGGGTTTTTTTTAGCTAAGGTTATGTATTTGAAATATGTGACACTGAACTATTACTTTAAATGCACAGATAGCATTGTCTACTGTATTAGGGTGGTTTGGAGATGTCATTATTGTGTTTTTGTGCTTTAGATCATTTGGTGAGCATCCTGGTAAATAAGCTGTTTTGATGTGGACAATTCTGTTTAGCATTTTTTTTTTTTTCACAGAGGTCACCAGCTCCTCTCACTTCTAATATCTGTATAGATTTAAGATAATACAGTTATGAAGAATTAATGGGAACTTATGATGAAGATGTTTCTCTGTTATTAGATTTGGATCTTTTGTTATCCTATTCTCTGCTGCCTAATGAAAATGAATATGAGGGGATGTGATGAAGTCACAGTTAGGTGCATTTCCTCATGTAAATACATGGCAAGGTCTAACGTCTGTTTCTTGAAGCAAAAATTTGAACAAATGCACTGTGATTTTTCTCCTTTGAGCTATATAAAGCCGGAGCCTAAATGACCAAGAAACAATTAAGCAGAAAAACTCTGCATTGAAGAAACTAGCTCTTCAAAGCACTTTCTTTGAATGAGAACCTGCTTGTGCGTTCCCAGTGAACATTTACTTACGTGAGCCACTCGAGACTGAAGAACATTTCTCTCGAACCACTAGAAGTTGCGTGTGCTTATATGCTATTATTTCTCATCCTCCATGTGTAAGCTTGCAAGGCAGAGTGAGGATGCCGCTGTTGCAGTTCCTCTCTAGCATCTTGTTGAGATGGAGTGCTCTCAAGTCTGCATTATAACGTGGTTTTTCTTGATTGCTTTTTACGTCAGTAACTTCTCTTTTTCCCAGTTGTGTAATCTCTGAAAGCAGGTTTCTAGCCTTAGCGCTGTGTATCTTGCTGTAGGGGTGAGTTTTGGGGGCATACTCCTCCTTTCAATTCTTTCTTGCTCTATTCGAGATGGAAGTTACTGATGACCTGGGAGTCCTGAAGCAGCCACAGTTTAAGTTGGACTTCATGGCACTGGTTGAAGGCTTCTGGCAGACTTGGGGCAGAGACTGTTTCCTTATCAAGTCCACCATTGTTTCATCCATCTCATTTCCTGATCTTGAGCCCATACTTTATTACTGTTGACCTGTCAAGTGAGAGTAATTTTCACCTTGGTTCTGAGTTTATAGTGCCTGTGTCATTTTTCCCACTGCAAGCCAAAACACAACACCATAGGTATGTATTAATGTCATCCTTGGAACTCCTTTGCCTCCTAACTGTCAGTTTTTTCTATCTGCAGTGCATATTTTAGCTCTGGTGGTACTGCCTTGTTCATCCATGCTTGCAACCAGCAGACTGTCAGCAGATTCTTGGTTTGCACTGTGGAGGGTTTTTGAAGTTGACGTTGGTGTGCGGTTCATGCAATGAGCATTTTGGGTGCTCTGTTACAGTGGTACCTTCTACAGCACTGACACCTTGCCACCCCAGGGCACAGCATCTCCTGAATATTGATGGGAATCATAAGGAAGGGTTGAGGGTGGAACTGCACGTTCTCTCTTGGATGCCTCTTTAGCAAAAGGTGAAGCGAGTGAAGGTACTGAATTCTGGTGAATCAAAACCAGGGTCACCATCTCCCAGTGATCATCTTTGTCATCCTTAGAGCTACTGGTATTTGCAGTAGTCTCTTGGCACTGTTTTGTTTATTCTGTAACTTCTGCATAGCCTGACTGCCAGTTACATCCACTGCAAAAGGACAGAGACCAAATGTGTATCAATAAAAGGAATGTTTGGTTGCAGATGGAGCTTCTGCTGCTGAGTAGCACCCAGCAGCTGCCAAGAGGCAGCTTCCTAATGTTGAAAGCTTTACTTCAAGCTACTGATCTCTTGGCTTCTCAGGAATATGTTAGGCATAACCCTAAATAAGTTCTTTCACGTTGCAGTATGAGGGTCATCCCCTCTTAATTGAGATTAGTCTCTGCTTTTCATTTTTTAGTCTTGTGCCTCCTGCTGCGATCTCATGCTCTTGATGCCAAGATGGTGATGCCCATAGTCTAGAACTATTTAAAATTCTCTTAAAGACTTAATTGAGTGCTCGTGAGCATTTCTGAATATTTCAGGGACCTCAGCTTTTGTGTGAAAATAATCTCTAAGCAATGATATAGTTGTCTGTAGAACTGCCATAAAGCCTCCTCTTGTGAGTCATTCATATGCCATCAAGTCCAAACAATTTGGGTAATATCACTAAAAAAATGTCACTCTGTTATATCTTTTATGTAGCTGTCAAGAGCTTCATCCATATTTTCCCAGGCTCTGTATAATTAGAGCTCTCTGGGTCCAACAGCCGATGCAGCATTTGACAAAGTGAATTCTTCAGTTGTGTTTTCAGAGATTGTCGTCCACGTGGATTTTATAGTACAAGGACATCTTTTTGAAGTGACTGATGTGGCAGTGTATGTGTATGTGTCAGGAAAATAAAAATTTCTTAATGTACCTTTTGTTTATCAAGATACTTGGTTCACATGCATATACATGCATAACTATGCTGCTTCCTGTCTTATCTGTATGACTTCTCTGAGAAAAAGCTGCCTGCCAGCTTTGTAATCCAGCTCTTTTAGTTTAGAGATACTCCTTCCTTTGGGCAAAGTGAAGCTTACACCATATTGCATGTGTACAGAAGATAGTTGGGCAGATCGGTAGGAAAAGGGACTTGTGAACTGGTGTCTAATAGAATAAAAGAGCCGGAAAAGTCTCATGGTTTTGTTCTCTTCCTGTTCTACAATATTATTTATAGGAGGTGGAAAAATACTGAAATGCTCTTAGTTCCTCCTTGCCCCTTCCTGTTCTCCTTTGCCTCACACCGAAAATATGTTTTAGTTCTATGCTGATACTATATATGCTGTGATTTAATCCTCATTATTTCTTCTTGACTAAGTCAGGCTCTGATAAACAAGAACAACCAGTTCCCCTCCTTTGGGCATGTGTTTATTTGGGAGTTGGGGATGGAGGACGCTAAAGGATTTTAATGTCACTCTTTCCCGCTTTGGAGGATAAAGCGTGTGTGCTTCTAGTCTCATGCTGTGGTTGGTAGCAGCTGCTGCCACTGCACAGAAGTCAGGTATTTCTGGCTGTGCCGTCTCACCTAAAGGAAAAAGAGCATGGTTCGGGGTTAAGTGTGAGTCCTGGGTCCCTGCATTCCCTCTGTGCAAGACAATTTGCAGGTTACGCATTTATTAGGCTCGTTAGAGCAGTGCCCCACTGTTACCTGCTGGTAGTTTTTGCAGTATCAATCTTTGTCTTATTATCCTTACAGTCTTGACTTCACCAAAATGTTGAGCTCAATTATTTAGCTTCATGTCTGTTTTCCTCATCTTCTCTATCTCTCTCTGCAAGTCCTATACTTGCCTTGTACAGGATTTGCAGGACCTACATCTGAATACTGGCATAAAGTATTTCAGCAGCGTTGTTCGAGCTGTAAAAGACCATATCATGCAGCTGAACACTAATTGGAGTAGCATCATGCATCTCTGAATCATATTTGTACAATTAGGCTATACTACCATGTTGGTACCCAGTGCAGGTACGGTAAAGGACATTTAATATTCCTTGCCAACACTCAACCAGTTGAGCAAGTGGGAATCTATATGAGTATGTAATGTTTTATGATGGCACTGGATAAGTCCAACTGGTCGGTGTTTGTAAGCAGAAGCAGCTCACTTTGAGGAGACCTCTCAAGTACTCTGCTTGCAGAGAGTGGGTAGTGCTTGTCCTAATTTTCTTAACCTAATGACTTTGTTTTCATTTACTTTGTAACTTTTTCAAGTCTTTCAAGTTTTGATAACTTTTTCAAGGTATGAAAAGTGGATGACTGGAAATCTGGAAGCTATCTTCTTTTTCCGATGTTTTTCATTCTATGGAAGCACTGAAGCAGATTGGCTATTTAGGCGGTGCTGTGAAGTTTTTTGAAGCTGTGTATGTAACCTTATGTTTTGTCTGCAGACTGCAGGGAAATCTTGCTGCCAACAATGACAGATCAACTGAAATATCACTTGGAAAGACAAGAAGATTTGGAGGCTTGTTGCCAGTTGCTGAGTAACATCCTGGAAGTGCTTTACAAGAAAGATGTGGTTAGTATCTTACAGTTCTGTGATGATTAGCGCTTAAATGGATCTTAGTAGAATGAAATAAGCAGGTAACTCCTGATGGCTTAGATTCTTTTTTCTTCCTCCCTCTTCCATCCCCTTTTAAGTGATCTTTTTAAATAACCAGTGAAGAGCGTGTGTTGACAGCTCAGGAAGTTTCTGAGGCATATCCAGTACAGCACTGTTATCCAATAATGCTTTTCCAGACATTGGTTAGATAGTGAGTAAATAGATATTCTTAGGAGTTCAGACTTCTTCTTACGTGGTGTCTAGCCTGTGCCGGGTGGAAAATGTTTGTTTTGTGTTTTGCTTTTTTCCATGAGCATCTGGGAGATGCACATTTGAGTTATATTGATACTGGCCTGCTAGGCCAGCCTGAAGTGGTATGTATGTATGTATATACAGACATATATATATATATATATTTATGAACAGGTACTTTTTCCAACACCGCAAATTTGGTTTGCTCTTTGAAGTGCCATTTAAAGTAAGCTAATAGAATTCTCCACCTTAGTAAGGGATAACCTGAATTGGAAAGTAGCAGCATCTGCATGAATATAATAACTAGTGTAGTTGTCTTATCCATTCAGAATGTAAATGTATGAGATGGTTGCGCATGAGAACCTGTGCAGTGCCCTGGGCTGGTATGCAGATGTGTAGCTTGCATAATAGTCCCTTTTTTGTCTTTTCTTGACTTCACACAAATATGCAAATATTAGTGCTTTGCCAGAGAGCTGTAATGATTCGATGCTCTCCTAAAGAAGTTTGGGCTGACGAGGCTGCTGCCTGAACCTTCAGTCCTATGCAGAATCATACACTAATTTAGTTGGAAAGGACCTGAGGGATCAGCTATTCACATTGCATCTAGCTTCTTATTTGACTATGTTTTTTTGGGTTCATTCTCATCTTTGTTTCTTTTTTTTTTAAGGTAGTTCTGTGTGACTGCTTCAGAGAGTGGGTTATTTTAAAAAAGGAATTTCTTTTTTTGACAGCGCAACTGCTTCCCATCGCTCTTTGTTGGCTGCATTTGTTTCCCTGGTAGCAGCTCCCTTGCAGCTCTGCCATGACGGGGCTGTGTAAAATAGGTACCGATTTGCCAGTGTGGGGATAGAGAAGGACAGGGAAAAGAAGGAAACACTGTGAGCGAGGAGGGATCTAAAATAAAATGTGAAATGGGAAGGAGCAGCACAAGTGCTGGGAATGCAGAGAGGAGGAGAGCCTTAGAAAAAACTTGTAGGCGGGAAAGCGGGGATTGCTGAAGGGCTGAGAGGGGCATGGTACTGAGATACATTCATCCTTCCCTGAAGATGTAAACTTTATCCCAAAGATAGATCTGTCAGCAGCAGGAAGAAAAATCTATGTTGGAGCAATAGCTGTGTATATTCGTACTGATGATGGATCGTTCTTCAAATATGCAGATGCTTTTTTCATATATGCCAATCTACCTTTGGTAGTTAAACTTAATCCAATGATAAGAGGTGGGTTATTATATGGATCCAAGAGGAAGAAAGAAAATGGTTTATTGGAATGTTTTCTTGATGACACAAAGATGCTGCTTTATTTTACATAATTATCTGGGAAAACACTTGCAAATGTTGACTAGACAACTGTTTCCCCTTTCCAACTCGCAGAGCTTTTCTCCTTCAGACTAACGAAAACTACGAAGAAGCCTGTTTATAAAGTAAAAGATGGAAGCAAAGCTCATCTGTTTCTCCTTGTCATGTGTGTTTGGCTTTAGTTCCTGTAGCCATCATTCTGCACGAGGTGTCTGAACTTGTTTGTAAAAGCTGGTTGCACTAAATAATTCATTTTCAAGTCTTTCAAAAATAGTGGCAGATTGCTTCTACTACAGAGATGTTTATTTGAAACAATTGACTAAAACTGCTGTTCCTTACGAGTTTTGCTTTGTTTCTTTTAAATGAGCTGCTACAGAATAGCCCCCCCAGATTTAGTAATGCCCGTGGAGTTTTGATGTGGGAAAAAATTACTTAGGAAAAGAAAATTATTAGTTAACTATGTCACAGGCTTTGCTGTATTGCCAGGGACTTGCTTTTCATTTAAATAATCGTAACAATGAATGTTAATTTATGAGTGATATGTATTAATAAAATAGACTTTGCATGATATTTGTTAAAGTGGGAGACTAATGTTCTAATTTTGATCAACGGCAGTGAGTGATGTTTTATTCAACTTTCACAAGACATGCAGATTTAAAGGCAAGTGTAAATAGTTCAGTTGTGTTGGTGTCTGTTATATCTAGTTACCACTAATTTATTCTTTTTCTGTAGGGGCCAACACAACGACACGTCCAGATAATCATGGAAAAGCTTTTGAGGACAGTAAACAGAACAGTCATTTCCATGGGACGTGATTCAGAGCTCATTGTAAGTGTCTCTTGATGTAAACTTAAATACCTCTGTCGCATCTTTTTGAACCTGACTGTAATAGGATTTCAATCCCAGGTGACCCAAAGCAATCAAAACCTTCTGTAACTGTCTTTGTGTTCAGTAAGCTGTAAAACATTGACTTGTAATTTTTCTGTGGTTTACACAGGAGGAGAAGAAAACATTTAAAAAATATCAGTGGCCAGGTGATTAGTTGGGTTTTAGATTTCTGTGTTAAGCTAAATGTGTTATTTGTGATTAGCCAGCTGAAAAGTACAGGAATGTGACTTGCATATTTGCTGCCACGTTAGCAGTCATTTGACTCTGCAAGCATTTACTTGCCTTTTTTACTACAACTAAGTTAACCAAGATAACAGCAGTATGTAAGTGATTGACGAGTAGAATGGAATCCCGAAATATTACTTTCTGAAAATCTAGAGAAAGGACTGATGGAGGAGCTGCAAGTTATGATGTTCGGTGCCTTAGCACTAATTTTGAAATCGGACATTTGAATTTTTCAATTGTGTCATTATTGTTCATCTAAGTAATGAAAGAAATAATGAGGCCTATTGACATTTGAAATGAGGATAGCTTTTGGTGCCTTTTGTGGAGTCTCGCTGTCTGTTTGCGTTTACCTTATATTCTTCTTTAGGTGTCTGCACCTGGCAACTAATGTATAGTAAACTGATCAGTGTGGAACACATTTCTGTCTGAGTGGCTGTCCTGTTAATTTGGTCCAGTTTGGTTCTATACACAGCTTTCTTTCTTAAGAAAGTTTTATTTTGTTAGTCTTAAATATCCGAGTCCATTAGCACATGTCTTTTTTTGATCTCTCCTTTCTTCTCTGGTTTAATTTCTCTGTGTAACTGCACACAGTGATATTCGGCTTTTTATGAGAAGGCTTTCTGTCTTCAGCACATCTTTCTTACCTACTGCCGTCCCATTTGCTTGGTGTATGGTTGTACTTACGCTGGCAACATACTACAATTTTAGTTTTGTCTTTAGTGCGCTATCCACTACCATTTTTTGTCTTTCACTTTTATTACTTTGATTTGCAATAATAGCCCTTGTTGTAATAAAGCGATAATGGTTCACCAGATCTGTTGTTGGAACAAGGAATGGTTATAAGTAGAGATCATTCTTACAGAATATTCTAGTGCTCGGGTGCAGTAACAGTGAAAGGAAGTAGAAAGGTTTATATAGTATTGTTAATTTGTTTATCACCACAGAAATTATTGATAATAGGCAGAACAGATATATTTACCTTTCTGTACAAAGGTACAAAACTTCACTTCTTCCTCTAGTTGCACAGAAGGTTCAGTCTTGTAAGACATATATTTCTCCAGTTACAGCTTGAATGTGAATGAAGTATGGTTTTGATGAGCATGAATTAGATCGTATTTTAAAATGCTAATTATTCCTTTTGCAGTTATCAAATTATATTTTAAGACTTCTCCTGTGTATATATTTAACTACAGCTGTATTAAAAATATCCATAGTGATCATGAATACACCTTGAAATCACTCTATCCTCACAGTCTGTAATTATGTAATGAGTATTAATAGGACCAGGCATTTCCAAGGACAACGTACTCCTTTCTTAAAACTTAAGTCTGTTGCAGAAAGGAGCCTCCTGTAATCAACTGGTAACAATTAATTTTTGTGGCGTCTGCGAAGTAGGAAGAGTAAAATGCAAGCAATTATTGGCAAACATAATCTGACTCCTTTTGGGTCAGAACTTATATTAGAGAATTAACTAAACATGATGACTGGAAGGAAGGGATTTTAGAAATAAAGGATTTTATAGAGGTATAGTTCAAGTAACTTTTTCAAAAGAAGGAAAATATGGGACATAGTGATTTGTTTCTTATATAAATACAGCTGTATTGGTGTACTAAAGCTGGCATGTTCTCACCTTGAAGAAATGCTTAGCTGTGTCATCTTCATCTGAAACCTAATGTTGCATAATATACTTTAAATATAAAAAATATGACTTTGGATCAAAAAAGCCTGAGAAATTGGCATTAACTCCTATAGATGTGAACTAAATATCCATTAAGATTTATCAGCTGTTAGCTTCATCTTGGAAGCATTCCTCTGAGAATCCTGCTTTGAATAGGTCAAACAAATGGAAGATGCAGTCCAAACAAACGCAGGATGAGGGTCCTTCTCATCCGAGACAAGACTTCTTTTCCATTAGGTAGCAACACAGGATCATAGATCCAGAATCTCCTTGCAGCATCAATCAAGTTTGTTTAATTTCACATTCTTTATAAACCTTTTCTACACACTCTGGAATTACTGTTGCATTTGGGAAGCACAGACTTTGGGATCCATATGGGTAAACAGTGAAGAAAATTGTGTTGTAGAAATTGCTTCAATTTATATTTTAATAATATTCTTTGTATTCCCTCTGTGAGTGGGAAGCTTGCGTGACTAACTCGGTGAGAGCTGGTGCTTCTGAGGGGCTGGGTTTTTATGTGATCAGCGGAGGATTGTAAAGAATTCCAGTGGTCAAATGAAAATGCAGGTATTTTGGAACAGAGGTGGTGAAATAGAATGCTTAAATATGATGTGATTTTACATTAGTGAGCAAAATCCTCAATAGAAGATGAGGTTCCTTGATGTGCTGATGCAGTGGGAACATGAGACGCTGGATTTATTGTTTCAGGAGGATGTGCAATTAAGACTATTAAAAATACTGTAAATAAATCAAATGACTTTCTCGCCATTGTAGCCAGTGGATAGGATTCTGTGTCTCTGATACTGAACTTGTTACTGGGTCAGTTTCCCTTGGAAAAATGCTGATGAAAGATGCATGATTTATAGCACCTACCTGACCAAAACCCTGACCTTCAGGGTAAGGCAAGAGACCAGCGATGGCAGTGCCTGCACAGTAATCTCTTAAATGTATTTGCTTCACGGTTACAAACATTCCCCCTTAATCCAGGGAGTAGAAAAGGATTTTGGTACCTCTTCCTTGATGCCACCTGTATCTCAGTATGGATGTGGGAGCTATTGGCTCTGACCTCTTAAAGGTTTTAGTTTTCAGTACTCACCAAGGCTGTATCTTGTATCTGTGGCAGTTTTCTGCCTATTAAACCTTAACTTGCCAGGTAATCCTGCTTAATTGCAGGAGGTGCCTTTTCCCAGTCTGTTCAACGTCATTGATGATTCTCCAAAACTCTCTTTTGGCTTTTATAGAATCATAGAATGGTTTGGGTTGGATTTTGCACATAGTATTTAGAATTATTGCTTCCTTAAATGTATGAGTTTCTAGATAAAAACCATAAGATTTTTATCATGTACCTTGAAAAAGAATTATATTGGAATGAGATTGACCAGCTATGGTCAAGTTGGACAGCACAAATAGACCTTTTTTAAGAAGAAAAAACAGACAGTAAGTAAAACAGAATATAAGTGACAGATTAAAGACTGATTTGACCATAATTTTGGTAAACGTAGCAAGATGTATTTAAGTTAACATTTGTGTTGCTGCAGGCTGTCTTCTAGCTTCCAGAACTTGTGAAAACAAAAAAAAGGACCCTCAGTTCAAGGGTGTCTGTATTAACTAAGATTAAGCACAGTTTGGCCGCTTATGCAGGTCGTGTCAATGAAAGCAGTGAATTTATATACTTGGAAATTAGCATTAGTTTTCAGCCTGCCATATCAAATGAGTTTTTAACATGCAAGAAACAGCTTGTCACCATTTGTCATCATTTTAATGCTCATTATTTTTTGGCTGCTTTTTCCTCTGAAGTTTCACTGGTGATTTTTACTTGGTCCGTTTGCTAACTGAGTAGAGGACTCCGTGTGTGTTATTGTAGCAAAGGTAAGAGCTAGATGCAGCCTGGGGGTGCCCAGTTGTCTGATGCGAGGTTGGGGGTTCGTTGCTGCTCATGTGCCTGCTTTGGTTTACTTCTGTGCATGCACAGAGCTAGTCTTGATTATGGCACAGTAAGAAGTCACCTAGAACAACGTCATAAAATGTTTACTACTGAAGAACATGTTGCCTGAAGGAAAGGGACATTGAGATACTCCCTTATATCTTTTTTGAAGGGTAATATTTAAACACCTCTTTTGTTGCCTAGTAACTTGAAGAATGTTGCGTTCCATGTGAGTCTGTATATTTGCCTCCTTCAGTAAATCAGAATTGACCAGCCATGATGGTAGGTCCAAAATGGATCATGACTGTTCCCTGCTTGTAGTCAGCAGCTTGGTATGTTTTTCATTTACAAGGCCAAGAAAAACAAGCTAGTTGCTTAGTTGCAGAACTTCTTAATTCCAGAAAGGACATCCAGGACTGGGTTTTCGGATCCCAGTGTGTACAACTTTTGGAAGATACTTCAGTAGGCAAATTTATGCAACTGTATGATCATTGTCTATGCAATAGACAATCGTGGTTCCTTTATGTTGTGGAACAACTAAAAATCTCTTTTGATACAAATAAAAGACTAGCTTATAGATGTAACAGCAAAGAGAGTAGGATGTAGCTCTACTTCTGAGAGTGACTGTCCATAAGAACAGTGGCTCTGAAAAACACGCAGTAGTCTCTAGTGAACAGTCAGCATGAACATCTGCCGTGATTGGGGAGTAATGCTGTTTTAGTTACTGCTGAGATGTGTGACTAGGAAGCAGAAGAGAACTTTATGACTACTGATGAAAGGAGTGTTTTTTCATGTTGCTTCTTTCCTCCTCCCCTCAGATGTGAAAGCCATCTGAGTTTATGAGAAAGAAGATTTAGAAGTATCCCTCAGTGGTAGGGAAGGAGATGACACCAGTCAAAGGAAAGAGGAAGAGCTGATGACAGCAGTGGAGAGTGAGAAGTGTAAAGCAGAGGAGAGACAGTGGTGAATTCTCTGTCTCTTGGCATCTTCAAGGCGAGATGACTTTCTGGAAGGCAGTAAAATACAAGTCTAAGTAAAATATGAATTATTGAGGGTCATGGGCAAAGGTTCTGGGGCAAAAGTTATTTAGGAGTTGAAGCTAGATGATATATAAATTATCCCTCTGTGCCTTAAAATCTGTCAAGTTTAGGGCTAATGGGTTCCAGAATGTTGAGGAGAAAGCCTTTTTTTCTTCCCTGGACTTCTATGCTGTAAAAAATACTACTTTGTTTTATGGAATTGCATGTTCTCTTGTTTTTCAAAAACATTTGAAATGATGTATTGCAATCTGATTTCACAAAAACTGAAGTGGTATTTGAATGATGGTAACAGTCTTGTTCCATCACTAATACTGAGATATTTTTTTTTTATGTTGCAAAATGAGTAATATCACCGATGCAACGAATGGGTATGGAGTATGACTTACCAATGTTTATCGGAACAAACTGCATTCACTTAAATAAATTGACAGCAAATTTCTAGCACTCCAATTATCTTAATAAGCCACAGTTGTATCCTGCGGGTGCTGAAATAATGCTAAAAATTTTCCATGCAGTCTTGTTTCATTCTATTAAAACAGAACTGTATTGGTAGAGCAGTTATAGTTGTAGTGGCAATCCAGTTAACAAATTCCAGTAGTAGCATATAGTGTGTGCTGTTATACAGATGCTAAAGAACTGGTATAATCCTACAGTGTACTCGATTTGAAAGTGTTCGTGAAAAATAAACCTATTTGATTTGGAAAAACTGATTAACCTTTGAAACATAGCTGAAATTAAAGGCATAGACAGTGGTTTTGCATCTTAAGCAAGAAAAAGCAAACACTTTGTACCAACAGTAGGATTTTTCAGTTTTAATAATTATTTTCTTTTCAGTTTATCCTGTTTCTTAAACTATTTTTACAGTGACTTTTTTCTTTAAGAAAACAAGTGATACTCACATGAATAAGTGTTTCCTAATAGTTCTAAAACAAAGAATGTAACTGTAGCTTAATGGAAATTATACGGACTCAGAAAATAGCAAGTAATGTAAAATCACTGCAGTATTTATTGACTAAAAAGTATTTTTAAGCATGATATGGCAGAAGTGCATATCGTAAATCAGTGTATGAAAGTGCATGGTACTGTCTGTGAATTCAGCAAAGCTACGTTATGTGCCACGTTGAAAGTGAAGATGCGATTTCTTTGTTATAACCTCATACCTGCATTTTATAAGATCTTCTACATAAGGGTGAAAATAGCTGTGTCAGTTACATTTAACTAAAAGCTCTAAAGATTTAGGTTTTTTTTCTCTCAGTGTCTAACCTGAGCCTGAGTGATTCTAAATGTAATACAATATGATACATTTTACACACTTGCAAAAACATTTTATTACAAATTACATTGTATGGTAGGATAGAACACCATATGTAAGTTTAAGCAAGACTATTATGTATGTTAGCTTTTCCAGTTTTAAAAAAATGTAAAAAATTAAAAATTTGCAACTTCTTAAGAAAATAGCCTGGACATGTACAGAACACGCCGTGAGAACTTTCGCTTTTAGCTCTTATATGTTTCACCAGTGAATTTTCCTCTGTCATTTTAAATGATTACAGAATCCTGGTCTCTGTATGAGTCAGTAACCGCACGTAAAAACAGTTCAGTTTCGTGTTAGAGTCCCTGCGCACAAGAACGGTTAGAATAGGTTTATGGGAGAAGCTACTGATTCAGTGACACTAAGGGTTTGGAATCGATTGCCGTTGAGAGATGCTTGATTTAGTTTCTTCAAAAAAAACCCCAAACGCTAGGCATGTTAGCATGGATGAGTTCGTTAATTATTAACACTATTTTAAAGTTATACTAAATACTGTTGTATTTTCTTGCTATGTCCATATTTGATATTTCTTTCTGTTTAGGCAAAAAAAAATATATTTTCTTGTTCGGAAATACTTGAGTTTCTAAAATATGTAGGGTGGGCTGTCTTGTAAACAGTTTTATATTTTTCAATTAAAAACGGTATAAAATACACAAAACACTTTTTTTTTTTTTTTTTTTTTCCACGTGAAACAATTGCACTTCCTTCCTGGTACACAGGCTCACCTCTTCTAATCCTTCAGCTTTGACAAATGTATTTCAGGATATTGTTTGCTTATGTACAAGAACTCATAGCCCTCTTGAAGGTTTACTGCAAAGGTGACTTTTTTCATTAAAGCATGCTGAAATTCATTTTGGAGCGGACATAGGCATCTTCTGCATTTCTGTTCCCATTGTAACTTCCTTTTCTTGCTTTTTGCTTTGGGGGGAAAAAAAGGAAGTTATTTTCCTCAAGTTTTCTCGCTATAATGGATTTGATGCTGAGTTAAGAGGAAAAATATTGTAAATGAAAACACTTCATATTTTTCAGTATGTGCAAACTCTTCTGCTAATGATTACATTTCTTCCACCTAAAAGCTGAAGAATTTGTACCTTACTGATGCTGTAGGATATGCACTTTCAAACCCAGTCCTTAGTAAAGCAGTTTGTCGCATGACGCTTTATAAATCCTTGGGGGGAAAAAAAAGAGAGAAGAAATTCCCGCTATCTGGACACTTCTAGCATGAGAATTTTTCCAGAAACGGTCATTCTATGTGCAAGTTAAAGACAGCAGCAAGTACTTAAAGGGAAAAGTTGCTGTTTATAATGCAAAGTTTTGTGTCATTTTAAAAAAAAAGGGGGGGGGGGGGGGGGGGAGAAATTGATTCATGTCTCTTCCCTAAGTGTGTTGGTTGGCAAATACAATTAATAGATTGAGATGTAAATTATAATATGCTGAGAAACCCATCTAAGAAGCTTAGAAAATAAATAGCGTTTAAAATTACTGCTCCTTCTGAACAGGTTTCAAGGCGTGATGCACACTATAAATTTTCTGGTGCTTTCTGCAACAGTGTAGAGATTTTCCAAAGACTGCGTTATGAAAAGATTCTAAATTATGGCAAATGCCAACAGTCCATAGAGCTTTTGATTGTTCTCCTTGTGGGGTTCTTTTTTTTTTTTTTTTTTTTTCAGTGCCAGAATGTCTCATTCAGACTTTTGGGTATGAAAAAATGAGATCTAGAACAGATGACTGTCCTCTAACCTTAACCCTGTCAGCTTGGTGTGGTTAAAGGCTTGTCCTGACTTTGTGAGGTTTCTAGCCACTCACCCATTGAAGATGAGCAACAAACTTGTTCGTCTGGAGATGAGGACACAGCTAATTTAGAAATGATAACACGTCAAAATGTGATAGCTTGGCTGAAGTCTACATTGCGTGAAGGCAAATATACACATAGTCACACCTTAGAGATAATTTATGGTCTTGGACCACATGAAAAATTGTGCTTTGTCCAGGATATATGTGCTGAAAACTGCACTCCCCGATCAACATGGATCTGTAAAACTGAAGATCATTGCAAACATAAGGCTTGCTTGCTTTTTTTTTTCCCCCTCGTGGTTGTTTAAAGACAATAAACCGAACCCCAAAAAGGCTTTAAACCAACAGTGATAGTTAGCTGTGTACAGGATGACGGTCTACAATTTAACAGGTTAGAATGTGACGCTTTCAGATCTAAGGGGGGGAAACAGTTTTACTTTCCATCTTTGTACAAATTTTCAATTTCAGGTTTTACATCCCACATTGGTGAACTGCAAATAAAAGTTGGCAAGGTATTCTCTACCGCCTTGCTTCTGGACATGAGTTTATCGGTACAAAGGCCTTTTTGGTACATACGGTGTGAGAACTGAATGCTGCCAGAATGCTCAGAACTACATTGGCCAGTGACACTGATCAGTTTACCAAGATCCCATTATAGATGATTGATAGAACTCCAAATATTTTTCAAACAAGGCCTTGAACTCCACGTGTAATGGACTTGGGTTAAAGGAACCAGAGTTTCCATCTTCCATGCTTTTTTGATTCAGTTTTGGATTTTTGCTTGGGAGTAGAGGAGTAGCTCTCCTGAGAATAAGGCAAAGGTGCAACCTGAGTTTCCTCAATAGGATGAAGTTTTCTCAAAACTGGCTGTAGTTTATCTTCTTGCTGTTTAAAATCCAATTCCACAC
Organism: Cuculus canorus; assembly: GCF_017976375.1. Classification (NCBI taxonomy): domain Eukaryota; kingdom Metazoa; phylum Chordata; class Aves; order Cuculiformes; family Cuculidae; genus Cuculus; species Cuculus canorus. The sequence goes on from NC_071407.1 coordinate 30,812,986, forward strand.
TGAAAATGGGAAGGAAAACAGCAATTAGTTACTAGTGATGTTGATAGAAACATTTCAGTTAAGCCAACATTTAACACCAGTGTACAAGAACGTAATGTATGATGACATTCAATACAAAATAAATGTTTAATTCGCTTCTCCACATTCCTTGCACCAGAAGTGTATGTGTGTTGGAAGGTCATAAAAAGGACATGCTGCGAAAGAACAACAGGAAGGAGATTGTGCAAACTTCTCCCTCCTGTTTAGGGGGGTTTGAGAAATATAGTAGAAGTGCTGTGAAGTGTGGCATAAATACAAGGTTATTGTTCCTGAATGCCAGTTCACTTAATTATTGAGTGTTACATTTGTTTTCTGATTTATTTCTGCCATTGCTTATTTGGCAGAAACCACTAGAGAACTTGGTTCTACTTTCTCAGGCCTCATGCTCCAAATGTAGCTCATCTAAAAAGAGATTTTTAAACTACCTCTGTCTTGCTTAGGGAGATTGTGTGAGCAAACCTATGTGTGTGAGCATACGATACAAAATGCCTGAAATCATTTCAGAGGAAATTCTCCAAGTAAACTGGACTAACAGAAGTCATGGGAAATTTTGGTGGACTTCAGTGCCACAGCCTTTGCAAACTGAGCATGTAATACCATCTAATATCATCTGCTTATTTACACGGATGTTAGTTTCCCCTTAGGGAGGAGGAGAGGGAATCAAAGATACTAAGACAAGATTGGGGTATTTTTGTGCTTTGTTTTTTTTTTTTTTTTAAGAACTGAAGAATCTGCCAATGTGAGCTGCCAGTAAAGCCCTAGAAAGGCATGCTGGAAGGTGGAAGGTCTTTTTTGCATCTGGCTGCACCTAGTTTCCTGCCTAGTTTAACTGTTAAACATTCTGCACAAAAGTGTCAGCATTTCAGTGATTCGCAGCCATGGATAAACTTTCTAATAGTAGAGGAAAGAAATAAATGAGATAAGTGTTCAGATGTTCAAAATATTTTTCCTCACCTCTGTGTTGTTAAGCACTAAAAAGACGTTCCAGATTGAAGAAGGTAGTTTTTAAATGTTAGCTGTGTGCTAGAACCATACCTATGAATACTGAATTTGCAGGAGACGGCTGTGTTGGGTATCTTGTTACTGTAGAAGCACCCTACAAGCTTTCTGTTTAAACTAATATCTGCCCTTGTTAATGGAAGAACAGTGCCATCTTCAACTTGATACTAGGTTCTTGTTTGCAGTGTAGCTAGCAAAAAGCAGTTGGTTCAATAACTGTGGCATTAATTTTGTGGTAAGATTCGGTTATCAGTTGATTGTGAACGCCCCACCACATAAATGCTTTTAGTAATACAGTGAGAGAATCTTGGCATGAAATGGATTGTTCTCCAAGAGCTCTCTAAATCTTATTTAAAGCGGAATGCAAATCTGTGCAGAACTTGGTGCATATTATCGTTGTTTGTTTCTCAAGTATAAGTTTCTTTCTTTAAGGCATTCTGGCTCTGGTGTTGGCAGAGTTCATTTTGGATCAAGATATTCTTGCAGGGGAGCTCTCAATAACTACTTGATATTGATGCAAAAGATAAATTGTTTTAAAAGAACCTTGCAGAACAGATTAACTTTTTTCATAATCAATTTCTATTAAAGATAGAACTCAAGAGAAAAAAACATCTTCATTTTCCTCTATATGACAAAAAGCGTGTTGTTATCATTTTCTACTGCATAAACCCATTTGCAGCAAAGTTCAGGCTGTCTTTCAGCTATTTACATCAAAGTGAAATATTCTGCTTCTGAAGAGTATAAAGAGGATGAATGAAAATATGGATATTATTTCAGTATTCATAACTGTAAATTTTGCAGAATAGCTGATTGTTGTTTATCAAGATCAATTTATCTGGCTTTGTAGGCTTTTAAATGTAACCGCTCCTTTCAGGCAAGTGATTTGTTTGCTTGCCAACGTAGGTTTTTAGTGTGTACCTGTCTGCTGCTGCAATATGACAAAAACCTTCTGTAATTTTCCACATATCTTTCTAAATTAGCTATAGGTGAGGTTATAAAGACCAAAATGGTCTTTACATCAAAGGTCTGAAATACTGTTGCATTCAGCAACTGTTACGTATTTGTATGACTTGGTTGTATTTTTGTTACAAGGCTGCAGAGATTCTCTACAGGCTGTTCCTCTGGCTTTCCAGTTCTTGCGTTCATGAACTTGATTTTGTCACCTGTCACAGCTCTGACAACTTTGTTTTCCTTGGTGCTATTTCTGTATCCTAAGTATCTGTAGGTTTCCTCTCAAAACGACCTTTTCCCGAAATGCTCTTTATGTTGTGTGGCTTTTTTTCACTTCTAAACTCTGTCTGCTTCTGTCTCTTCTTTAAGCCACCCCATGATAACTCTATAAACTTAGTGAGGGCTGTATGTTCTTCTAGCATGATGGAGATTATAATATTGGCTTTGGAAGCTTTTTTCCTTAGATAAAATAATAATGTTCTTTAATGGGCTGAGATTTGTGAATAAGCCCTACAAAACCAAGAGATGAATCTAAATAATATATGATGCTGATATTGCACACGTTTGCCTGACACATCTGATTAGGACATAGTAAAGATTCGTATACCTACAGTATTGCCAAATTTGGAACACTGGGTTGGAGTTTCTGCAGTCATGTTCAATGCCTGTCTCACATTTTTCCTCTGCATGAAACTACAGTGTGAACAGAATCATAGAATGGTTTGGGTTGGAAAGAACCTTAAAGATCATCCAGTTCCAACCCCCTCCCATGGGCAGGGACACCTCCCACTGGATCAGGTTACTCAGAGCCTCATCCAAACTGGCTTTGAACACCTCCAGGGATGGGGCAGACATGACATCTCTGGGCAACCAGTGCCTCACCACCCTCACAGGAAAAAATTTCTTCCTAATACCTGATTTAAATCTCCCCTATTTCAGCTTAAAACCATTACCCTTCATCCTGTGATAGGACAGGCTGTATTTGTGAACAACTATAAGCAATAACATTTTGTCATTGATAATCTGTTTTTCTCTGTGTTCTTCCCAAAATAACTATATACTTCAAGGTTTGCAACAGAAACTTTGTTTTAGGGGAGTTGCCTGTGTATTGGTGTTTGCATAGATGTCATTCCCATGAAAACTTGGCCAAACAAAATTAAATGACAGACCTTTGAGAATTTTATTTTTATGTGCTCATTAAACACAGGCAAGAACTTTGTAGTTAAAACCTCTGAAATTGCGTTGTGGTGAGATGGGACTAGTCCAGGACGGCACAAAAACCTCTTTGCAGTTGCAGCTCTTAGTTACGTTAGCCTGTGTTTGACTCAGCCCCAGAGCTGAGGACTCGGAGCCTGTTTTTTCTGTCAGCTTGTTTCATGCTGGGGACTGATACCAGTGCAAAGGAACCCAAAAGGATGTGTTTTGTAATTTTTTTTCTTTTTTTTTCTTCCTTCCTTTCCTGTATCTCAGATCCCGGTGTTATTTATTTCACAGCATGGATGTGCACTGAACTGACAGAGGACCCTGGCTGAAACATGAATCATTGTCTAATTTTGTCCCTAGGAAGAACCACTGACGTGCTATGGAAGTTGGGTTTATAGAGAATAAGGCAAAGTGTTGGAGAAGGGTGTAGAGGGTAAGAGTAGGGCAGTTGAATGCTGCCTTGAGAAGTAATTTTATACATGACTCTTAATTTTGGAATTGAAGTCAGCGGGGACCTCTGTGGGGCTCCTCTTGTTTGTCTTGTTTCGAGCTTTGTCTTCCCAGCCTTTGCTTTTTGTGCGTGTGAAATGGAGTTATGTTCAGGGAACAATAAAGACTTCCCTACTCTAATAACGAGTACCCCAGGATAAACTTGGAACAAAACCATTATCTGTGCAGAATTTGAATCGCATTCAGGAAAGAAAACCCATGGAGTAGCTGCAGCTTGGTGAGGGACTGCGTGCTCGGTGCCCGAAGCTGCAGGGGAGGGGAGGAAAGAACTGCCCCACTCTCTAACTGAGCACCCAGTATAGGAGGACTGATCACCACAGGGCTCGTTTGGCTTCCAGCCATTCTTGCAGACCCTGGGAACATCTCGGAGGCGCTTTAGGGGGTTGTGTGACGTGACATGCCTGTGTGTGCACGTGCTACGTAACGCTTAGGGGTGAAATCCAGTGCTTTCAAGAGGTGTTACAACTATGCACGTAGGGCCCATTGTATGAAAAAGGAAGTGATACAGAGCCAAGGTGAACAATTTAGACATCTCAAGGCATGCACATAAAGTGGCCAAATTGCTCAGGCTCTCTTTCTGGATAATCTCATTTTCTAAATCCTAGCGCTGTGGATTAGGGATTAGTGTCGTAGATTTTCTGGTTTTGGCTTCCTGTTTTTTTAATCATTTTGAGACTATATATTAATGAGTTTATTTTTTGCATGCTTGCAGTAGAGTGAACTTTTTCTAATTTTGTTGCTGTATAAAGGATTGAAAACAGTTTGAGGAGTCATAACCATTTGGTTTTAAACATATGGGCTGTGGGAGGGTATCTAGCAACAAGCTTCGAAATACAGATGGGTTTTCTTTTCTAACACAGCCATACATTATTAACATGAATAATTTTAAGATATGAAATGCTATCAAGTGGAGATGTTGGTTACTTGTAAGATCATCGAATCTGAGTAATACAGGTTTGGGACTGGGTTGCTGAGGGCTTTATCCAGTTGTCTTTTGAAACCTCCAAGGATGCAGCCTGCACAGGCTCTGGGCAGCCTGTCCGTCTGATTTCTGCCTCGAAATAAAACCTTTCTCCTCCTACTAACCCTGAGCCTTTCTTATTTCAGTCCACACCCCTTCTGTTTACCTTTTTATTACCTAGTTTGTAAGGTTAAGGCCCAGATTTTGCAACCATGTGTAGAGGAGCTTAACTCTCTCCATTTAAGTAGGCAAGGTGAAGCAGGAATTAAAGAATATTATAGTGTCTCCTTCTGGGTCACATTAATTGGATGACATGGCATTAGTGCGTGCCACATCTTGGAGGAACAGGATACAGATAAGCACTAATCACTTGAGAATTAGCTTAATACAGTTTTAAGCAATCACTGTTAAATTTCCTATTTCAACCTGAGCATCACAAATGCTGAGGATCCAAAGCATTGTCAGAGTTAGCAAGCCATTAAGATCCATTTTTCCTACTAAGCATCTTACAGTGTAGAGATAAGATGAGAAAGAAAGTGAGTTAATTAATGTGAATAGGAAATAAAATGAAAATTACTGTTCTCATCATATAGTTATCTGATTTTGCTGTACTGATGTTATCTTATCTTGTCTAGTTGTCTTATTTTCACTTCATTTTGCTATATTTATTATGTTTATTAATTATACTGTACCTAACCTCTACAAGTGAAATACTTCCACATGGGCTCAGTGCTACCTAGTTAACTTGTATCACCAGGATTTTAACCTGTTTTATTTGCCACTGTTGTATTTAGTTATATTTCAGAGATGCTAATAATATATTTCCTTCGATAGCTGGACTACACTTTACAGTAACTTTGATATAAAAGACAAAATCGAATACTGTAAGCCAGAAAAATTCAAAATTTCAAAGAAGTAAAAACAAGTAGTCAAATTAATGGTTGATACAGCTTTGAGTAATTCCCCCCTTCACTTCTCCAAGAGCTACAATAGCATAATCTTGATTTGTTGGCACCTTTATGCAGAAAATGGCTAGTGATTAGATCTAGTATAAAGTTTACTTCCAGAAGCTGAAGTAGCCTTGAGAAGTTGTTGAGTACTTCTGACCTTTTAGACTAAAGGGAAGTCTGGCATGAATTCTTGAAGACGCTCTTTCACAGAACTAATTCACGATAAAGGCCTTAGAATAATGCAGAAAATATTAAACAGAAGACTCATTTTTTCATATAGATTTCTGTTCAAGGATTATAATTCACACGGGATGGTAATTTAAACAGGAGCAGAAAGGGCAGTTTCACTAAAAGATAATCACAGACTAAAACAGGCTGTGAAGATTTGGTCCACGTGGGCTTGGGGTGTTACAGACTTAGTTCATTTTCTGCATATCAGTGCAATTTCTTAATAGCTAGATTTTGCTAGACTTCAGCATTTGCCATTGTCCTGACAATATATCCTAATAAAACTTGTTTTCTGTCTTAAAAAATTTCAGTGCTGAATCTACATTAGTTTGTGAAAGACAGATGTAGGCTCTGTTTGCTTTTGTTTGTAAACGTGTCTTCTGTTTTTTAGGAGAGGATTTTGACTGTTTTGTGTCCTCAGTTTGAGATACGGTTATTAATAAAATAGCTCAACATTTGATTAAACAATTGTTTAGTTTCACTAGTTAATCACAGTTTTGGACTGCTAATTTAAATACTGTCTGGAAATTCTTATGAAGATACAATGCTGAATACTTTCTACTGACTGTTTTAGACTGTTGCCATGTAGGTGGAACTTCATAGTGAGGCTTTAAAACCTACAGCGATGGTGTTGCCCAATAAACATTTTTTTACTGTGTCTGAGCTCAGAGCTCCATCAGAGGCAGCACAACTGATCCTGTCCTTACCAGAATTCAAGTTGACCGTACGCTAGTGAAGCCTCTGGGGTAATGATTCAAGCCTTTGCCCCTCTTCAGAGTAGCAGCTAAATTGGTATTTAATTGGGAGTTGGATGCAGTGAGCTGATGCGTGCAGCAGTACGGGGATGCCATTAACCTGGCTCTTCTGCAGCAGAAGGCGGCGTCAGTGACTCCTGTGTCTGGCATTCCTGCCAAGCTCTTGAATGTATTTCTCCTAGCAGGCATAAGTAGAATGTTGAGGGAAATGGAGAATCAACTTTGGATATATTTCTTTTTCTATTGATTTCTAGAGCAGTGTAAATTTTTTGGTACCTTGCCTTTTTAGCAGTCTTTAATGTTTCATCAGTTTCCTATTTATTGAAAGAGAAAGTAACCTGGTTTTTCTTCTTTCTTTAATAGTAAGAAGTATGTGTTCTTTATGCGGAAAAGACAAAATATAAAAATATATTTGGAATCTTAGCAAAACCACGTAAATTTCCTATGCAAAATATTTATATTCTGAAAAAAACTTGTTTTGGAATGTTTGCTAACAGTATCAGCATTTTTGATACAAAAGCAGCTACCCCCTCCCTTAAGTACAAGTGGGGTTTTGCCACCTTTTATGTTATCTCTAGCTTTTGTGCTACATCATATTAATATTCTAAAAAGTCATCGCAATAGGGAGGAATTTAATAATCTCATTGATTGTTTCTGCCTTCTAACTTCTCATTTGAGTTATACTTGACATTACAGGATGCAGTCGGATAGGCAGTAAGGAACTTAATCATTCCTCTAAGATGCTGTTTCACTGCAGTTTAAAATTAAGGTTTGAAAGAACTCTGAATATTTTTTAATGTTACTGTGTTCAAAACTGAATCATATTTAAAAAATCCAAGCAAGCAATGCCAATTATGGAAAAGTTAAGGTTTTCTCCTGAAATGATTGCTTTGTCTCATGTGGGCATTGGCTATATTGTTCTCGCCTATCTACAAATAGGGTGAAAAAGCTCAAGACTGAGGTGGGTCCAAAACGGGAACATACTGTGAAAAGAGTCTGTGGTACATCCAGTGGGTCAGCCAGGATGATCCTCTGGCTCTGGCACTTTTACTGACAGCTTGCAGGGTCCAGTGCCGTCAGAGATACGCAGATTTTCAGTGCATTTAGAACGGTTTAATCTGATTTTCAATTTCTGTTCCTAAAAAGTGTTTTGTTTTAAAGAGAAATCAAGTCACTCTGTGCAGCATTTGTCGTGCAAAGTCTTTGCAAAGATGTGGCGTGTATGTATCTAGATTTAAGAGTAGCATTAGCATCCTTATTAACAAAATGCTGCATTTCTTTCAGAGGCTTCGGAACTGTAATATTTGACTTGAGGAGCATAAGCTCCTACAAAGCAGTCTCTCTTAGGGGTAGTTTTATCAGTGAATTTCTCTTTCATCCCTTCTGGCTACTTATCTTGTCTTAGGAATTCAGTCTTCTCATAGTTCCCCTGTTTTGCACTATCTTCTGGTTTTAGACTTCTTGCCTGCAGCATATATTCTCCTAATCTGTCAAAAAGCTGAGCTGATTTTTGCTAAAGCTTTCCCTGGAAGCATTGCTTTAGGCGAATGCCCAGCACTGATAGCTTCAGTCCAAATGGCTATTCTGGTGGGAAGTACTGAGGGGCTGGACCTGCCTGCTACCCTGTTAGTCTGTTAGCAGGGGAAAACTTTAAATCTGCATTTCTGGACTTGTTTCATTTGCAGTAAGTATAAGCAGTAGAAACTGGAAAGTTCCTTAATTTAAATCTGCTGACTAGATATCAGAGTTCTAAAAAATTTCCCATTAGAATTTTGTAGCTAATGAAACAAAAACAGTTTTCCCTGATGGAAATGTGCTGTGTTGGTACCTTCTCAGGCTGCTCCGAGCAAGAATTTGCACAGGGGGTTAACTCAGAAAAAGGGAGGCAGGGTAGGCTTTATGTGCTCCTAAACATTGCTCTAAAGGAAGGATACGTTAATTGGTTCTTTCCCCTGCACAGAACAGCATCGATCCCTTTCTTGTTAGCTGGTAAGTAGAAAAGATGGATTTGAAGTTTTCCATCTATTTTCCTTCACTTATAGGTGGTGAGGAGACAACGTATAAATAACTCCAGGCCTTCTGCCTAAATCAGAGACTGAAGAGCATTAAGCGGAAAATCCTGTGCTTTGCAGACCCAGCCAATGTTTATGACTTCATTTTAGTTTGTATTGTCACTGCAATTAATAGTCAGCTTTTTAACTTTCATCTGTACTTGATTACTTGATTTTTCTGAAATACTGTAATACTAAGATGCATTTGTTTTCCTCTTACCTGCAAGGCATGAAATCATTCAGCTGTTTCTTTTTAAGGCTGTAACGGAGGAGGACCATCAAGTTGTCAGTATGAAACACATCATGGAGCTCATGATGGCTTCATGTCATGTCCACTGCCTATCTGTTATTCCTTCACAATAACACAGCATGTGCCAAAATGGATCTCTGAACTGATAAGCTTTAGCAGGGGAACCTCTGCTTTGGAAAAATAAGCAGCAGTGTCCTCTTACCTTTTGGCCCTGATCCAGAAGGTGCTTCCTTCTGGAGGAGAGACTATATCAGGTACAAACAATCTTTAACTAAACCTTTAAGCAATTTTTCATTTTGTTTTTTACACCACTGTGCACCTTCACAGCAGTTTTGCTAAAAGGCTAAGGCTTCACTTTGCGTGGTGTGTGAAGACTGCAATTGTTTCGTTTAAAGAAGTTAGTGGTGCTCTTTGTGTTTGGCAGGACATTTGCCCTGCATGCTTTCACACTTCTTCACTAATACAAAACTACATAAAAGCCTGGGTAGCACTGTCATTTTACTGATAAAACTGTTTAGATTCCATCTGGTTCTCTTTTCTCTAAAGACTATCTCTCAAAATAGTTTCTTGAGTCTCTAGTAGTTACCACTATAGAAATCAATTTGAAGTATATTGGCTTCTTGGACAGGAAACGCTAAGTATCTCCATTTATGTGAAAATGAAGCCCACACCTTGTAACACTTCACATCCAAGAGCTACAGCAGAACTAGTGACCATAATCATTTATTCCTCATCTGAAAATTTTAGACTTAAACAGGTGTTGAATTTCATCAATTTAGAGATGTTAAATTTATTGTTTGGTTTAAAACTGTTACTTTAAAATCAAGGGTAACGACTAATCTTGCATAGTGAATAAACCGTTACTTATACCCAGGAAAAAGTGGGAATATTAGTATTTTTAACCTACCTATAGATAATACATGCACTGTTCCTGCATGTGTCGCAATTAGCCGTGTCTTGACCAGTCCGATATGAAAGCCTACAAAGACAAGAATAGGAGGTCATTAAAAAGTTTTTGCCTTCTATGATACTTCGCACAGAAATCAGAACTCTAGGATAATTTATTTTAAACTTTAATATTGAATACAAAAAACTAGCCACTGGGAAAACAGGGGGAAAACAGGAATAAAAAATAGCATATTAATTTTTATTGAGCAATGGGAAGGTTACGTTATTTTGGAAAGTGTTTTTAATGACTGCAAAGAGAAAATAAAAATTATTTCTTACACTTTTGTAAGTTAAAAAGGAAAACAACAAGGAAACCAAGTTAAATGAACCTCTTTTTACATTAAGCTGCTGTGTACCAAAGTGATAAACCATAGATAACGGTGACAGTGCTGCTTGCTGGTTTATTTCCTGCTTTCTCAAATATGCGCAGCTTTTCCTAGTTTTTGATGGATGCATAGGGTATAAGACTGGAAATAGGCATCCGTTTGGAAATTTTGTACCTCAGCAATGAGGTCTGAAGATCTGTTGTAGTGATGTTTGTCTTAAAAGTAAGAAAATATAATTTAAATAACTCTTCCTGTACTCACCTGACTACAGTTGTCCTTCGTCACACTTTGGTTTGAAGTCTGTTACAGCAGTGTCTCTTAATTTACGAATGGGTTGTCTCTGACTTGGTCAATTTGAATTAAAAAAAAAATTATTTTTTAAGGTATGCAAGTACCTTTTTATACATTGAGATTTTATTACACTAAATTAAAAAGAACACAGTTGCCTGCCTATCAACACAAATGTTCTTGCATCCAAATAAATTTAACAGTAGAATTTCGAAGTCAATATTTCATCATGGAATCATAGAATGATTTAGGTTGGAAGGCATCTTAAAGATCATCTGCTACCACCCCCTGTACCATGGGCAGGGACGCCTCCCACTGGATCAGGCTGCTCAAAGCCTCCTTCAGCCTGGCCTTTAGTACTACCTTTTTTGTAAAATCACAAACTAAAAATCTTTTCAGTTTACATAACGTACAGACTATGATCTGCGAAGTTTCTTCATAGGTTTTTTTTTTTTTTTTTTTAATGAGAAATGGTGAAATATACCTTATCTGTGGAATTTGGAAGATGTGGAAAATAGGATACGGTCAGGATTACTGAAGGAAATGCTTCTGAAGTCAGGTTTTACCCAGAAGGTTGGGACCTTCAACACCAAGAAGTTCAACTAACTGACTTCAAATAATTCTGTGTTGGCTTTGCTTAAGAGGGGCAGCTCTGCACCCTCCCTGCCTTTGCTGTAGGGACAAAGCACATTTTCCTCTGCTTCCCTGACAGAGTAACTAATGAAAAATCTACCAGCTGCAGAAAAGTTGACTTAAGTTTTGTGATAAAACATCAAACCTTAAAGGGGCTACAGGAAAGCTGGGGAGGAGCTCTTTATCAGGGAGTGCAGGGATGGGATGAGGTAATGGTTTTAAGCTGAAAGAGGGGAGATTCAGATCAGATATTAGGAAGGAATTTTTTCCTGTGAGGGGTCGTGACGCACCAGGGTTGCCCAGGGAAGCTGTGGCTGCCCCATCCCTGGAGGTGTTCAAGGCCAGGCTGGATGAGGCTTTGAGCAACCTGATCCAATGGGAGGTGTCCCTGCCCATGGCAGGGGGACTGGAGCTGGATGATTTTGAACTCCCTTCCAACTCAAAGCATTCTATAGTAATATGAAGTAATGGGAAGCAGTACACAAATGGCTTAATGTGCTCATCCCTAAGATGGAAAATCAGCTTCTCCTAAATGCTGCAGGCTATTTATTTATTTACTTTAGTGAACATACTGTTTTGTTCGAAAACAATCATCTGGTCCCGTGTCACTTTTCCTTACTATTTTAAAGCGTTGAATATTGGTTTAAGAGTTTATTGCATCACTTATTATTTTATATAGATTTATACTTCTAAATATACCTGAAGTTTACTAGACCAAGCTTGTCTTCACAGGTGACATTTTTATTTCCACTCTGATTTCTTTGATTATCTATCGTTTGGGATAATGTTAAGGCACAGTGCTCTGTGCCTGGGAATACAGCTCCTTGGGATGGTGGTAGCACAAACAGCAGCTCATAATAGGGTAACTCTACTTTTATAATAATGACTATTTTTCAATTCTAAAGCAAAATGCAAGGTACAGTTATTGCTGATGTAGTTGGTTTTCTTTACTTGAGGAAGGCTTGGATTTAAAATTCGATATCAAGTAATTATTCCATGGCCTCAGAAGTACTTCTTAATCAGAGGAACGTACTCAAATTAACTAGATTGCTAAATTGTAAAACAAGAACAAAGCCAGATGTGCAAAAGAACTTCTACAAAGCAGAATTTCTATGTTAAGTGCTATTCCTTCTGGAAAAAGAAACCAAAGCTGCTACCCAGTGCAGGTTGTTTATGTTTGATTATATTTACTTTTGATGCCCTTTAAGAGAAGTGAAGTAGCGCCTGGTTTTCATTTCGCCTTTTAAAATCTTTGAGAAGTTGACATTCAAATTGTGATCACACTATTAAGCTTGGATTTGTAAAATATTTTTTTCATAGCTGATCATCAAATATTAAAAACACTTACTAGAAACAGCATTTAAAGTTTACAGATCAGTTGATGAAAGCCTTTATTTACTGGAGACATAAAGGATATTTAACAATCGCCTTCAGAGTAAACCAGCAAAGTTGTCTGAGTACCTGTTTGTAGGTAAAGGTATAAACACACTGCCTTGTGTGCGAGGTTTGTTTTCTCCCCATTACTTTCCAGTTGGGACACTTTCATTCATCTTCATAAGCGTGCAAACTACCATTCAAATGCACCGTTAATTATGGCTCATAGACACTAACAACCTCCTCCTCTCTGCCAGATCCTCCTGTTTCTGCACAGTGCTGGGGAGTTTGTTGTCCGTGTTTGGCGTGCCTCTCTGCTCTGCTGCTTAAGAAATACTTCAATAATACTGTTTTTAATAAGTTTTCCGAAGTCCAGTGTTTACAAAAGGAGACTATATTATCCCAGTTATTTATCCTGCTAAGACCTGTCCCTGTTATCCTGGATTGCTGTGAGCTGAGCCCCATGACAAAGAGCGACGGTGACATCTTATTTGTAGAATCACTTAGGAAAGCGGTTGGTTGTGTTTTAGGGACGTGTCTGGTGCTTTCAGGGATTTACTCTGGAAGAGCAAGGTTTGTGGCAGCAGTTGTAAAAGCAAAGTGGTCAAGTCATCTGTTTACAGTGAATCTCAACAAGTCTTTATTTTTTCCCCTGACTGGGGAGTTTGAGAACCATGGCTTTCACTGTAGGACTGGGAAAAAGATGATACTTCTTTGTTTCAAAGAGAAGGGAGGATGTGTATTCCTCTGTGTGCTGAAAACCATGAGTGGAGAAGAGAAGGGATAAATTGGAGCCCCCAGGAGAAATCTGCAGTGGTGGTGTATCCCAGTGATAGCCCACTCAGTCTGGCACGGAACTTAGAAACGCTTCATCTGAAAGTGGGATTGAACACTCAAAGAAACATATTGCAGTACTAAAAATCATACAGGTAAGTCTCTGAGTCTTTACCTTCCCTGTATGCTCACACTCATAGAACAGAAGTATGTGCATGGTCACTGTATTAGTTACTGTGATGGTTCATTCGCCCACCACTTGCCACCAGCACTGTGCCCATCTTAACAAAACAGTGTATTTTAGGTGCAATAAACTCACTAAATGGGGGTAGGCTGCTTACTCACTTGGCAAAAGCCGATCTTAGCGTGGATGTGCCAGTTGAGTCGCGAACTCTTGTTCTGCTTCCATATCTGCTAGTGTTTTCGGTATCTTATTAAAACTAAGAGATCATATACACTTTCGGTTAATAAACTGGTCTTTCTCAAAATTGAGTTTTCAGTATTTTATTTAAATCAGCTTCTAAAGCATATGATGATCTTTAAATGCACAATAATTCCAGACTCTCAAATACTTAAGATGTATTTCCTAGTTGATGGTGTAAGGCAAACTCATTAGGCTGATGAAAACGGTCTTTTGATATAAATATTTAAAAATGATACAATATTTGGATGATCAGTTTGAAACACTGATTTCTCAGCTTATACATTCTGCACTGCTTGATTTTAGCTTTTTTCTCTTTCACAAAATACTGTTTATGGTGATACGTGTTTTTTCTCGTCAGGTGTAATTTATGTTGAACTTTTCTTAAAGCATCATTTTCTGTATTGAATGCATTCAGTTTTTCAGAGATGATTTTCCTTTCAAACTACAGATTTAGTAACGTTTCCTTCTCTGAACCATCCTGTTGTTGGACTTACTGTAAGCACAGAGAACACTGCATGGTGTCACAGTGTTTGGTTTCCAAAGGGCAGTTTGAAAGCTCTTTAGCCAGGACTGTGTTGTTTGAGTGCTACTACAGCATAAATTCAATTATTTCTATATAAATTAAACTCTTCATGAAACAGTTCTGTTGTTGATACCTCAGGGCTTTGGACTTTCACGTTCTTGTTTTCACATAATTATCTACATAAACACTTGCATGGAACTCATCTACTTCATGCCAGCAAAGATTTTACTTTTGGCATAGCATTTCCGTGTAAATCTTAGGCACTGAGGGTGATTAGCAGTTGCAGATTCACGGAAAAATTGAGGTTCCAATCAGTGTTGACTGCTAAAAACAGTTTGTGAGCACAGTCTGGATTCAGGGGCAGAGTTCTGGGGCATTATGCTTTCCTTGTGAGATGGAGTTTTTTGGATGAGCTGCTTTTTTTCCCTCCTCCTCAAATTAATTTTAAGGGTATTCCATTACAGAGGAGCTCAGGCTAGACACCAGTACATTCTTTTCTTCATTGGTGAACTAGGCAGTGTTTTTCTCTTAAGAGTAAATCCTGTAAAATGTGAAGTTCTGCACAAAACAAAGATTCCTAGAGAAAATTTGTTTTCTTTTTAGAAAAATGAAAATTGTTTTTGGTCTGTTTTAGATCCAAAGCGGAGTATTTCACTTTGTACTGAACGAGATGCCTGGGAGCCAGGAGTTTCCCCCCAAGCTACAATTCCTGTAGGCAATGTACTTCACATAAAAATAATCACAGCATTAAGCTTTGCAGCTCATTTTACCAGTTTCAACATCTTGATTTTGAGAATGCCTCACTGGTTTAAATACAAGAAGTATTACATTTTATAACTTGCTTCAGTCTCTCCCTTTTTTTTTGTACGTTCTTCAAGAAGTTTACACTTGATGACGGTGAGGTTGTGCTGTGCTGTCTGGTGCGTAAGTTGGGGCACCTTCGCTCAGCTGCGCTGCCCCTTTGATGTGTGGACGTGCCATAATGCCATATCGCACTTGGGAAGAAGAAAATCCATCAGCCTTAAAGTGAAATGGAGATCTGGTTACGCTTTAGGTACCGTAACCAAAATTTGTAAATGTTGAATGTGAGGTTGTTGATTTCGCCCTTATCGGTGTTGTCTATGTCTCCTGGCCTCATCCTGACTGTTACCACGTGATGTGGTCCCTTTGGTGCTCTGGTGGACTCTGTGATGCGGAGTTTGTATGTTTGTGCTGCAAGTATGGACTGCTCCCTTCAGGTCTCCTACAACAATGCAGCACGTAGAATTTGCAAAGAAGTCTCTTTTTTTTTTGCCTTTTTGCCTTCAAAAATAGCAGTTGTGCACTCTGGCCGGGAGAGGGGTATTGATCTCGTGAGGAGAGAGTAAAGACCTGTAGTTTACAGAACGGATCTGCTGGTTTTAAGATGCAAGGTGCAGTCAGGGCGGCGCTTGGCGTCTTTGCCTTTTAATACTAGTTTGTTCTTGACACCTACTTCTGGCTTCCATGAGTAAGACCCCACCAAATCTAGCCTCTTCCTCTACCAATCAGCAACTTCCCAATTTTTCCTCAGCATCATAGTAAGAAAGACGATGTAATTTATATTTGGAAAAATATCCTGTGGATGCTGAAGGAAATATTTTGGTTCAGTGAGGTTGCTTTCTGGGCAACCGGCTAGAACCTATACTCCGTTATGATCTTCTTTTCAAAACCAATAAAAGTAGACTTGAGTAAATACGGGTTTTGGTGGGGTTGTTTTTGCTGTTTGTTTGTTTTGTTTTTAATCCTATCAATATAGCCAAGTAAACACGGCACTGCTCATTCCTAGTTTGATGGGATGCATACTGATATGCAAGAAAGGAACTCAGTGTATCTACTGGAATGTTTAACCAGCTTCCCCGGCATTTCGTATAATTTCTGTGTTTCATACTACTTTAGCATCTAGCGTGTTTTGGTGTACACTCTCAAGAAGTTATTACTCCATTAGTTTCCTTCTTTGGTACCTTACATCTTGTGCTTTCTGTTTTCATATGGATGTGTGCGGATGGGCATTGATAGTCTCACGTATTACGTAGTGCTGTTTGCTCAGGTTCTGGAGAAGCTGTGGGTATAGGTTAGTGCTATTGCTGTGTCTGCATCTAATTGGCTGTGTCCCCTCAGGAAGAGTCTCTCATCTCCATACCCAGTTTTTCATGTATTTCTGCTATCTACATTGCATATTATTTTCCGGAAGCTTTCATTTCATTGCATTTCTTTTAGCATTCTTGACACAACCTGAGCTTAACCTCAATTAACACTTCCAAGTATTAAAATATTACAAGGAAGAGCAACCATTTTGCTGAGATGGACTGGCAGTAACTAATAATAGGCTGCAATTTGCAGAGCAGCCTAAGGAAATTACACCCTCTAAATCCCTGTGAAATGCAGAATTCGTGCACCTGCTTGAGGCTTTTTTTGAAAATACCAACTGTAACATCGAAATCTTTGCATCTTACTAGTTTTTTTCCTCATTTAAATTAGAAACCCCATTGAGCTGAGAGAGGGAGGCTCTGTACATACTCATTTTTTTTTTTGTTTGTTTGTTTTTCTGTTGTTTGGTAGGTAGGGAAGGGGCACTAATTCAAGTATTCTAGACATCTTTAAAAATAAACAAAGAAACAAAACCTAACAGAGTGATCTGGAAGGACTGATCTGTTACATCGGGATGTCTTCCCTTGTTTGCTGGAACATAAGGAATGCTTCACGTTAATTGAGTTACTTAATGGCATGATTTTACAGAAGTGGCTGTGCTTCAGAGTGTGTTTATGCTCTGATGGTTCTGCTCTTTTAGATGATACTGATGTTCATCATACTTTTGATGTATTACCACCAACAAGGAGGATAAACAGACTTCAGTAAGTCGTCTTTTTTGTTGATGTTTTTATTAAAATATAGTGAAACAAATTATCTTAAGAAGGCAGTGGGCCTTTGAAGTGGTTTTGAAGTGACAGTTCTAGCGATGCTGAATAGCTGAGGAAGTGTAGACCATAGTTCTCCTTAAGTCTTTGTATAAATGGGTATTATATTTCTATGCTTGGCCTAGTCCTGCTGAGACTATTTATAGCATAGGTAGTTAAACACACCAGTGTTATCTGTCTTTACACAACAATGGTTTAAAAATAAATAGTCTAGTGGAGAACTTCTCAAAACCTTTATTTCTTACTGTAAAGTATTACAGAGCTGATATTGCTAATAACTATGCTTCGAGAGAAAATTACCCGTACTTACTATGAACATAATTTGCATTTTGGCAGCATAAGAGGACTTCACTATGCCACGTGTAGTTTAGTTGTCTTTATGAATTGACTAAGTCATGTTTTAGCTACGTAAACTGAAAGAGAATCACTTGTATATGTTTTGCAGATTAATATAAATCCTGTTTAGCCACATAGGTTTAGTCTAACCTAGGAAACAATTGCCATCCTAGCTTGATGGAAAGCCTCATTTAAACAAATTCGTATCAGCAAAATCATGTTTCTGTAGGATTAGTCTGCCTCTGGTTCCCTTAAGAACTTATATTTTGTTGTTAAAGGTATGCACAGGTGTAAAACATCTCAAGACAGCCTTTGGCTCATATAAAGGGGTTCTTAAAAATCACCTGTCCAGTAGAACAGATGAAAAAGCATTTTAGCCTTAGTGCTAAATGTGTTTTCATTACATTCATAGTTACCAGTTAGTGGCTTTCGTTTATAAGCGATAATGGTACAGCCTGATAAAAATCAAGAGTAGTGTTGTGCTTTGAGCGATTATCTTGAGGCTTTTTTGTTTGCTGTCTACAGCTGGATGCAAACTTTGAATTGTTTCATGTTTTTCAGAGGGTTGGGTTTTGGCATTTCATAGAATCATAGAATCACCAGGTTGGAAAGGACCCACTGGATCATCGAGTCCAACCATTCCTAACACTCCCTTAAACCATGTCCCTAAGCACTTCATCCACCCGTTCCTTAAACACCTCCAGGGAAAGTGATTCGACCCCCTCCCTGGGCAGCCTCTGCCAGTGCCCAGTGACTTTCTGTGAAAAAAGAGGTTTTGGAGGTTGTTTGGTTTTTTTTTCTGTTTTTATCTCCTTGGCTTTCACCTAAAGATTTTTCATTTTCACTTACTTGTTTCTCCATGGAGCATCCCTGGCCCCTTACTTGCATTTAAGAGGATGTGTTCCCCTTTACATCACAAAACAGGGATTAGCTCTATGAGCTGCATGAAAGTCCTTGGACTTTTCAGAGCAGCTAGAGAGAGAGGTGCCTCAGTGTGCCCTGCATCACGTTAGGATTTCTTGCGTTGAGCTTAGTTATATGCGCTGTAGATGGGTTGTGTTACAGTTAGGAGTAGAAGCCAGCTCTTTTGCAAGCTACAGAGCAGTAACAAAGAGCAAGAAGAGCTGTGGAGCTGTCTCATTCCTCTGAGAGGTTGGCCCAGCTGGAAGCTGTTGGCTGACTTGCCTACGTCACATGGACTTGTACCCAGGATTTGCCTTTGTGGTGGTTCTTTCCCGTACTGGTCTGAAGCTGTTGGCACAACATTTCTGGGAACCATCAACATACTCAGCAGCTGCAACGAAGCTCAGTGCCTGTGCACTGAAGAACACACATAGAAATCCTATGGTACAGAGCCAAGCACGAGCTGGTTTGCCTCTAGGGTATGTTGGGAGCTGGGGAGCACTCACTGAGAGCTGCGTGGACCTCAGCAATACCAGCTACGCACCCTTAATATGAATGTCACAGTGCCAGAGGCACTGGGTACTTGGACTCTACATTATCCTTTTCTCTTAGCTTAGATCCCCGATGGCCAGCATGGGTGGGGTGGTTTTGTTAAAGCAGTTACTATGTGAGGATTAACTAAACCTTAATGCGTACAGTGTTCCTCTCGCCAAAGAAAAGAGTAGCCTGTGGGTTGCCGGGAGCGTGGGAGGCAGCCCGGAGCCTGGGTAGATGCGCAGTGGCACAGTTAGAGGGACCAACGATCATTCCATAGTGATCATGGACTACGGCCAAGCAGCCTCTGGCTGTCAAGATAGTGGGGAAGGCTCGAGTTGCCCTGCTGGATACAAGTACATAAAAAAAAAAAAAAAGAAAAAAGAGGCAAAAAACACTGCACAAATTCAGTGATTTTTGAATTTTTTTTTTTTAACTGATGTCACAGAATGGAAGCAGAAATACTCTGATGCTCTAAAATAACGCCAGGATAATTTTTCCTCTCTTGTTCTCCTATTTATCTTGTTGTTATAGGGGTGATATTATTCATTTGGCTTCTGAAAATACTTTGAAATGTACAGAAGCTCAATGGTGAGATTTTTTTCAGACTGTTTCCAAGACAGTAGTTTGTTGTCTATTGCTGAATCCTGACAGTTGGAAGCAGATGACTAATTTTCTTTTCGAGGTATTTGCACTGTGGGTGTATGGCATGACTCCCAAAACAGCAATTCAAGTGCTTTCACCCCGTAAATACATTTTCTATTATATTCAGGTTAGCCAGGGAGTGAAAGTAGTTTTTTTTTTCAAAAAAAAATACATATTTTAATAGGGCTGTCTAGTGATTTTTAAAAAGCACCCTTAAGAGTAGAGAGAATTTAAACGTATTTTAGGTGAAATCGCAAAATCTTATAGGAATTGGGTGCATACGAGGTCTAGCATCTCTCTTGAATATTTTTGACCCTGTCGTCTCATCAGAAAAAACAGGAGGATAATTAAAATGTCAACTCTTTGTATTAACAGTAATTCAGGGAATTTATTCGCTCTAGTTGAGTAGCAGCGGTATAGCTGGCATATAATTCTTAGGCCAAACGCATCCAGCAGATTACTGGAGGGCGCACTCCAGTAGTTATGCTGAGATGAGGTTGGTCCCTTTACCCCTTGCACTCTAAATCTCTCTGCCGTGACTTGCTCCTGACCTCAGAATGTTGTTACTCAGATGCTCTAAGACTTTTAAACCTGCAGCTCATCATCAGGTCTGCTGCACCCATCCTTTTATTGCAGCTTCAGAGCGTGATATGTTCCCCTTCTGAGTTCCCATTCCTCTTCCATGCCTAAATCCGTCTAATTTTATAATTAATTTCCTCTGCGTGTCATTTTTGGGACCAGCCGGGGTGATGTGCTCGGTAGTGTCATCATCAGGCAAAAATCCCTGCCCGCAGCTCATGCCTTCACACCTTCCTGTTGCTCCTACCCTGAGCTGAATTGTTTCTCAACTACAGAGTGATTATTCGACTCCCTGCACTATGACTAACAGCCCTTGCTCAACCGCAGCAGAGAGATTCAAAACTGCACTGTTTTAATGCAAATAAAATCCTCTCAACTCGTCGGACCAAAGGTATTTCATAGGTACAAACTAATAGTGTGTTCACAGGTGAATAACTGTAACCCCCTGGATTGTGCTTGACTCAGACTTTTAAATTAAGATTACTATCAGGCATTGTTTCTATAAAGGAGGGGGAGGATGAAAGGTATAAGAAGTCTGCGGTATTTCTTTATCATTTCAAAGTGATTTGAGATTTCACTGCAAGCTCACATGCTCTGTGTGCATTACATCCATAAGCCTATACCAGCTTACAATAACGACACCAGCCCTGCTAGGTGCAAACCAAAGAGCTTGTTTAAAATTCTAAATAGTATGCAGTAGCATGAAATTGAGAATGCGGAGTACGATTGCTGGCCACTGATCTTGCTGATTTTGTGGTACTTGCAAACAAGATGGGGAATTGTATGGATAAAAAACAGCAGGAAGGACCCTGGAGTGCTGAACCCTTTTTT
This sequence comes from Cuculus canorus, assembly GCF_017976375.1. NCBI lineage: Eukaryota > Metazoa > Chordata > Aves > Cuculiformes > Cuculidae > Cuculus > Cuculus canorus. Next base: position 30,833,937 of record NC_071407.1, read on the forward strand.
CTGTTGCATCTTGTTTAACTCTTTGCAGGTCTCAGTACTTTCTATTTTCCCATTTGCTTAAATACTAGTAGTTGGAGAATTTTGCTGCAGTATGGGAGAACCTGTAGAGCAGCAGCTCGGCATTTGCTTGACCTTTGAACACGGATGCTCAGACAGGTCCTATCCCTGGGAATTTTTTCTGAGCTTCTGTGGATGACAGTGAAGTAAACAAATTTCTTTGCATTTACCAAAGAAATCACCTAAGTCATGCTGGGTTGAACTGTTTCAGTGTGTAAATTGCTGTGTTAATGTCAAAATATCTCTGCTCATCTCAATCCAGGCTCTCGTGGTGATCAGTTAATAGACCACACTCAGCTTCTATTGCATCTTCTCTGGATATTGGAACGAAGAGAAAAATACAGTAGCATACCCAATACAGTGCTGCCTGTCCTCTTCTGGTTTGTGCATGTAGCAAGTGACATGGTGAAAACCATCATCCACCATCATTTTATTACTAGAAGAGGACTAAGCACAGTGGGTGATGCTTGGAGAGATTTCCAAAAGGGTAGTTTTCCTTCTTGGTTGACCTGTGACACAGCCGATCCCTGCGCTGCTGCTCTATTAGATGCAGAAAGAAATCATCACAGTAAATGGTTGCAAAAAGCTCAGAATAGTCCCAGTTTCACTTAACTATTCTATTAAACTGCTCCTTTCCTAAGTGTTTGCTTGTAACATGGGAAAAATGGTTCAATGACTGGGAAGAGTAACGCGGTGCTGACTGCAGACAGTGAATACCTGCCTGTGCCCCTGTGCCACACTGTTCTGCGTATTTTACCTTGAGCTATTTAGTCACCTATCTTCAAATTTCTTCTGTAGTTGCAAAGCGCAAAATGAAGCCATTAAGAGAAGTTACGAAGCAGTATAGACCTCCTTAATTTTTTTAAGGCCTGAGCTAAGGATAATTCATGGATCTGTAATTAAACTAAGAAGCCAGCAGTGGCACAGAGGTAGCATGCAAGGGGGATGGACAGACACGTGCCTCGGAGCTCCTCTCTTAAAAGTTATCCTCCAGTTTCTGAAACAGTCCACAGATACTTGAATCCAGCTCAGTCTTCATCATCTGCGACGCCTGCTTACCCTGAGTTCTGTGAATGTGTTGGCAAAAGAACTTTTTTAAGACTAAACTGTATGTTTCTGTCTTAATTCTGGAACCTGGCAGCCTCAACAGCTTAAAAACAAAATGCCACTCTTCAGACAAGTCTTTTTACTGAAACTGTGCAATCAAAATCCATCTTTCCCTTGACAGGATAAGAGATAAGTGTATCTTTGTGCACGCACAGGGGCTCAGAAATAGTTGTCAATTAGAAATCTGGGGATCAATGTCTTGGTGAATGAACAGCAGTGAGAAAGCTGAGTCTATAAAGCTCATTTTGTCTCATTTTTACATGACTGGATAGACACTTGGCTTATTGTTCTGTCTCTTTGGATTCTAATACTATCGACAGTCAAAATGCAGTTATTAAAGGATTACTCTAATTGTGTAAAGTGAAAACTGGTAATTCAGTACCTAAGTAACATCCTCTTTAAAAGACTGATTTAGCAGAAAAACTCTCCTTGCAGACATGTAATTTGGACAGCACAGTGACAGCTGGAAAAGCTTTCCTTATGATCTGCAGTAATTCGTATGGATATATTTAGCAAGAACATGGTCTGCTTACACTTTTTTTTTAATCGTACATTATAAGACTTTACCAGTGTTTCCAGATTTGACTTGTGGAAATTTGCTTTTATTGATTTTTCTGTCACTGCAGCCAATCTGACGGACAAGTCTTGAACCTTAATTTCACTTCAAAGCCTGAAGTGCAGCTGAACCCTGCTGAAACGGGGAGGTGTGGTGGTGAATGATATTTCATCTTGGTTTTAAAGTCTATGGAATAGCAGCTAGATACAAATCAAATTATTTTTCTGAATACTTCAAATACTACTTCTTCATACTGTGCCTGTATAGTATATGCAGATAAGCAGCTGGAATATATTACCAAAACAAGTTATATTTTCTGAGACTGAGAATGTGTCATTTTTTTGAGAAAAGGGAGGAAGCATTAAGCTGAAGTAACTTTGCTAAAAAGATGATGTTTCTTTTTTGATATTTGTTTTATGTTTATTCCACATATTGCTTGTTGCTAACGGTTACTTTTCATTTTCATTCATCATTGTTTGCTTATTGAAAACTTCCTACTGCTATATTCCTAAAAAAGGGTGTTTAATAGCTGTCAGCGAGCTATGACAGTAGGGTTATTTAACACAGTGCTCTTTATCTTAAATGTTATCGTGTCAAGGTACTTGGCACACCCATGACATGTTCCAGGAATGCCTGTGAACTGTGAAAGTTTGCCCTTTTTATATATCCTGACAATTTGATCTAAAGCTTTCATTATGAGCAACAGAATGAATTTCCCCAACTCTTAATGAACAATCCTATTCAAAATATAAATTTCATCAAGCTTCAAAGGTCTATGTAATACTGTGCTGTGAAATATTTGTGTTACCTGCCCTTGTAGATGAAACTCCAGATTGTTTGTTTGTTTTAGTGATCTAATTCAGAAGAAGTATAATAGAAGTTAAACCTTGGGCGATGCAGTATATTTTGTCTTGAATGAGACTGGATCTTTTAATGCTTCGTCTTATATAATCTGCCTTTATTTAGAGTAACTGAGAATTTTAAATAAGAGGGCTCAAGGGTGGTCCTGTGGACTGGCAGTAGGTATTGAAATAGTCACCATTAGGAAATATGAAGTTTTGGCATATAATGAAACCGTTGCAATGACGAGGTATCTCAAGCCACGAGAGGTGTCAGTGTGTAATATATTGCTTTGCTGCATCCTTAGGACTTGTGTTTGGGGAAATACAGAAGGGAGAAGGCTGGACTACTGTTTTATAGCTTAGAAAACCAAGTTAGTTATGGTGAGGGCAGGTAAATGGACTTTTATGGTGTCTTAATACTTATTCTATCTTCCCAAAAGGGTAGGTGAGCATCTGAGTGATGGATGAGGGATGAGCGATAATTGGGGAATGAGCAGAGGGCCTGTCACAGGTCCACATGCAAAGAATTAATCTTAAAACTGCTTTTAGTGACTTAATGGGAAAGCATAAATGATCATGGAGTGCACTTTGCTTGAATACGGCTCAAAGTTTATAGTGTGACACGTATATCTTTTGGGCAGTGATGAAGCCTGACAGTTCAGCTATTAATAATAAGAATTAACTGTATATGTGCAAAAAGAGAGGGAGTAGTTATATGAATGGCTTTCGGTAAAAGGAAGAGTGTTTTGTTGCGGTTGGAACTAGAAAATAAAAACTGCTACTGCAGCAGTAGAATGCTTCAATCTAAGACTGATCTTTGTGGAAACAGCAGAAAAATACAGTATGTATGGATTAGAACTTTAATAAAGAAACAAAACACACCCAAAAAAATCACTTATTTTTGCAGAAATTATTTCTTTTCCTTGACTAAGGAAGATGCATCCAAAGAGATCTCTTATCTCTGCCTTAGAAAAGGTGAGTTGTCAGAATCTCCAAGGTGGTTTGTTATATCTGTGTTCAGGAACGATCTGTAAATGCTGCACACTCTGGAATACAACTATAGTGAGGGTAAAGAGAGAGAATTTGGGAGGTGGTCTCGGGTAGAGTAACAGTCAGGATGAATGTGACCGCTCCTAAGGGCAGGCAGAACAGATGTATGCAGAGATCACAGCGTTGAATGTCAAGTTAATTATCATAGTTCTTTTCCAAAGAGCAAAGTCTCTTAAAACCTGGTGGCGCTCGGTATATGATACAATTGGTGCATCACAGATGGAATTTGTTGTATTCTTTCTGGTTTCATTTATTTATCTGTGGCACAGCTGTCTTCTGCTTTTAGGCTTATCTATCTATTGCTTTCCTCCATTTCCATTTTTTTTTGCCTTAGAAACTATTTTCTTTTGCCACGTCTGTAATCAAAAAAGCAAAACAAGACCAGAGGGAGGCAGAAATCCCAAATGAAGCCATGGCATATTATTTCTTCTGCCAGCCTATTACTTCCAAAGGCTGTGCTTTCAGAGGTTGTATTTTTGTAAACTCTTTAAGCTTTCTTTTCTCCTTATTTGAAATAAATAACTCCCCTTTTTTAAGGGTATTGGTTTGTGCTTGTAGATGGATTGAATTAGACAGCAGAGATCTTTACTGCCTTTATTTGCTCTGTTTCCTTCATCTGAGCTGAATAGCTCGCCTGGACTTGAAGTAGCTTCTGAAAAGGAGAAGAGCAAACAATATGGGTAATAATTGCTTTGGCGATCTGAACTTTCACTTGCCATCATTCCTGAGTCAGGGTGATAAGTTCATGCTCAACTCTTGTGACCTTGAGGATGATTGCGTGCAGTAAAGACAGAAGTCCTTGGGTGAGGATGCACTCTCTGCACCAGCTGAAGTTCCCCCCTTTGGTTTAAACATCCATCCAGACACACACGGTATTGGTTTATTTTCTGCTGAGAAATGATGGTAAGAGACACGAATATCCTTTATTCACTGGAAAACGTGACGTGGCATTTAGATTCCATCCATGAGAATGCATTCTTTCAAAGCTTCTTCAAAGGAGCTTGGGACTGCTTGTATCATGAATGTTTGTTGAGAGCTCTTTAAATTCCTGAACCATTGTTGACTAATAAATGAACATAAATTATCGCTGAAACAGGTTCATTTAACTCATCTCTAATGTGTAGCATTTGGCCTGTTAGAGTCAAAATACTGTGACTTATTTTTGTTTGGCAAATTAAGTACTTCGTTTATTAAAATTGCTGATGTGTTGTATAATGAGAAAGACCTAGACTGTGGTTACTTTTCATGGTAAGGATTTAAAGGGCAGGTCATTGGTGTTCTCCAGCTGCAAAACGTTTTTGATTATCTGCTCATCTTCTGTTACATATTTCATAAACGGTACTGTAATGAGCCAGGTTTTGGGAATAAGTGACTCGCGTTTTGCTTTCAATCTTGCTGTCCTTAATGAGGCTCCCTACAGGTAAACAGAGCAGAATTGGACTTGCTTACTTGAATGCACTGTAGCTGAATATAGACAAATATGTCTATAGTCGGTATAGATTGCTAATAGAGTTCATGAGAACTCTAGGAAACATCATTTGGAGCATAAAACTTGTTTAGTATTGTAAAGCTGCACCTTGCATCTGGTAATGCTCAGTATTTTTCCAACTTTGAGCTGGAAGTTTGAATTGGAACTGTAGCTCTGTTACTTCTGTATATGCATGACTTAACGCAAGTGTTCAATGCCTTTTGCTGTAACGTAATTTCTTTTTCTGTAGAAGCTTCCACATAGTAAGATATGATTTCTAGTTTGCCAAAGATTCAGTAAATGCTGATGTGCGTAAGAAACAGAATTCTAATAATCATCTTGGATCTTGGGGCACGGGAGGGATGTCACTGGTTAGGGCTAATGGTTTCTACCTCCATCACTAAATCTACTATTTATTTAGATAGATTTAATGCCTTAAAATTATGCAGTGTCCGATGGCAAGAACTGCGTTTCCTCATGGCCCGAATTCTGCGTTCTGTGATCAATAATTGGGACCTGATCTCAGGTCAGAGGAAGAGGGAGGTCACCCTGCACCGAAAAGTCTTGGATTTGGTAGAGCAACCCAAGATGGTTCCGCTGGGTGTTAAGAGTTGCTTCAACTTTCTCTTCCTCCTGCTGTGGTTTTCCCCTTTCTTTACAACAGAGTCGAGTGCTGTATGTTGTTGCTAATTGCAGATAATGTATTACTGACATTTTGAAAAGTAGACGTAGATGATATTCACCCAAATGATGTTACTACTATCTTCAGAGATGCTGATACAGTTTTGCTGGCATAGACTCATTTAGTGATGAATTGCAGTAATAGTAGTTCAAGACCTACAGCATATTAGTGAAAATGAATCCACTGAGCACTAGTCCCATGGCACTACAACAGCACTTAAAGAACACCGATTTTCTTGAAGGAAGAAAAATCTGATTAAGAGATTTAGCTGCGGGTTTGTTGTTTGTTTTGTTTTCTTTCGTAGTAGCAGCATGTTATTTATATTTGTTTCTTGATGTATGTTATTGTAAGGAATTTAATAGACGAGAAAACCAGAGGAGTGCCATAAACACAGAACTTTTTTTTTCTGTTTAGCAGATGGGAGACTCTTATATGCCACAGTGAGCAGAGACACAGCAGTAGTACTGCTTTTAATTTCTTGTTATAAAGTGACCTAACAGCTGGTTATAAAATGAAAAAAGATCAACATGCTAAAATTGATATGTAATAGTGTACACAGCAGTGGATCTCTGGGGCAAAAATGTTGTAGAAATGAATGTAATAATTGGAAAGAATTATTCTAATACAAGGATGGGGCAGACTATTATTGAAATAGTTGCCTAATTTGAGGGAAATACAGATAAAGAGAGGCTTCATGTTAATAATGCATTGGTGCTTTGCATGAGAACAGAGTGTTGTTTCAGCTCTGGAGTGTGAACAGAAATGTTCCAAGCATAATGCTGGGCTCCTTTGTATGATCTCCTTTAAAAAACCCAGGTGCTAGGAAATTAGAGGCATGTGGAATACAGGAATTACTAAAACAAGAGAAAATACACGAGTATGCACCTCCCTCCTTTCCTCCTTGCCCATCTCTACATCCTTAATGTCTAGCTGGGAGGAGGCATGTTTGGGGGCATGCCTAGAGTTGAAAGCGGCTCCAAACAGCAGGTCTTTCCTGCTCTCTGTAAGTTTTAAGGCAGTGCCTTTCTATGTCCTTGTGTTTAAACACCTCTACCTAAAATCTCATTTTGATATGTAGATATGTGCTTCCAAATTTTATTATAAACCTCGACCACTGACCACTGGTGTACCTGCCACTGGTTATGATTTTGTAGTTAACCTCAGAGAATCCGTAAAACATTTTAATTGTTTCTTCTACGTACCAGAACATGTTTGAAAAATAATTAAAAATATATCTTTAGGTGGTGATTTCGCCATTGCCAGGGCACCTATGTAGGCAAAGTAAAGGAGTGCTAATGAACAGATTCTTTTTGATCAAATGTAATCTAGTCTTGCAGACTCTAATACACAAGTCTTTGTGTATGAGGCAGTAGAGATACCGTGAAGAACTAGAGCTTATGGATAGTTTTGCTGTTTTAGGGCTAATATAGGCTACAGCTTTGTCAGGTTGACAACTTTAGAAGGATTATTTGAAGATCTAAGCCATCATCAATAGTTTGGCCCAGATCTCTGTGACATTAAATGGGTCTGGCTGTGGGAAAGCAGAAAAAACCCAAGTATTTGCTGCACCTGTTGTTCTGCTGTTTTTAGGAAAGGAGAAAAAAAATGATATTCAAGTGTATGGAGGGAGTATTGGTATTTATAGCAGGTAACTTTCTGAGTAGATGTGTGTGTTCAAACACACAGGGTTCTCGATTATCAGGTGATGAGTTATGATGAAGAAATATTTTTCTGTGTTTTGTGATTTGACAAGTACCCTGCCACTTCTTTCCAATTCTTTTGCAGTGTCTCTAAGTTACGAAAATAAAAAGGAATAGTTTTTCTGAATAATAATTAAAACAAAATAAAAATCAGTAAGTCTGTGTTGTTTTCGGCTTGATCGAGAAGCTGCCCAGGTCCTGAAGATCCAGGATTTGACTAGGTATTCTAAAAATACTGTAATCATCTTTAAAATATTTAATCTAAAAATGCTAAGGCTGTGTTGACAGCATTGTTCCACAGTTAACGTGATTTCTTAATGAAAAACATTCTGAATTTTTAGGATTAGTAAGATGTTTTCTACCTTTCTAGAGAAAGAGTTGAATTACAAATCTTAAGATGTACCTTTGAGTCAAATTAAAATGTAGCGAGAGCTGGTTTCTAATTTTAAAATCCAGATTTCTTCTGACAAATTATGACTTAATTACAGAAGTATTTAAAAACACACAAACAGTTCATATATATTCTGAGGTGCATTCATTGAATGAAGATTAGTGAACTGAGGCAAGTAAATCTGAAAAATGCTTGTTAAGGGTAATGTAAAATACGGGTTGAACTGCGTAGATGAAGACTAAAGATTGTACTGTTATAGTAACTATTACTTGTAATGCCTTATAGGTTCATTTAAGTAATCTAAGGATAAACAAAATTTTGGTTCTTTATGCTTGAGTTTGTTGTGTGTAGAGTAGTGTGGGTGCTATAAGGAAGCCTTTGATAGTCAATGTTTTCATTTAATTTCCTTCTGAAAGAAATGTAATTAAAAATTCAGAAGGTGGAAGTAAAACAGACAAGATTCATGTGCCATTAATGGTATTATATGGAGTTGTAATAATATCCCTTAATCTTAAAAAGGTAAGTCTGTTACAGAATTAAGTTTTTTCTGCTGCTTCTCATGACGTGTGAGGTGTTATGGTTAATACAAGTTGCTGATGTGAAAGCATCCTCAGTATTCCTGTTTGGAGAGCAGCTCGTTCTGTGCTTGCTAGAAAAGGTACAAGAAGAGATATTATAGGTTCTTCATTAAATAACCACTTAGTTACATCCCAGGACAAGCAGATACCAAATCTGTGAATATTGCTGGCAGGTTTCCCCTAAGACTCTGTTCTAAAGCAGCAAAACTTAGTCCATGTGAGAGAGACCATGTGTAATGTATTGGTGCAAAGGAATGTGCAGCAGGAGGGTCAAATTGACCTTAACAAATTCAAGGCCAGGACTTGTTTGAAAAGGCATTTAAAACAGCTTATATTAATTTTAAAAGTTTCTACTCACCCTTCTCTGTGAGCTTCTCCTTTCTCTAGCTCCTGTATAACACCCAACAACACTTTTATGGTTTCCTGACTAGAGCTGATCAAGTTTTCCATCATCTGAAGCTGCGCTTTCAAGTCCACAACTTCCGTGTGAGGCACGATTTGTTGGCATTCCTCGCTCACCGCGACGGCTGTTTGGCAAGGCTGGTTCTCCTCCATAGCTGAAACGTTTATCTGAAGGGTCTGTTCGTTACATTCGGTGGCTTGGCACGGCGCTCGTGACGAGCAGGCTCGAGCATCTCCCGCCTGGGGCTGAACACCGTTCAGGTGCGCGGTCCTCTTTTTGTCCTCCTCGTCTGTTGGGCACGGTGACCAGTCGGTTTCAGCTGTGAGGTTGGGCAAGTCGGGCTGCGAGGCGTTTGAACCGGCCCCTGGCAAATAAACAGTGGCCACTTCAGTCTTGAAGACCCTCCCGTGGAGGGGCTGGATGATCTCCTCGCTCCCGAGCCGCCCTGCTGCCTGTTTCTCTCGGCTGGGTGGCCGGGCAGCGACGGGCTCCTCCAAAGCGGGATCGGACGAGTTTGGGAGAGGAGGAGGCGGCAATTTGGGAGAGCTGTGCAAATCGCTGCTTTTCCAGGCCTCGGCCCCGTTGTCGCGAGATCCTGTGTTGGTGCGCTCGTTGATGTGAGAAATGAACTCTGCTGTCTGCAAGCTGCTGGCCTTCCTGCTCCACTGAACGGCCTCCCCTGAGCTTCTGCCGTCTTTGTCTTTAACGTCTATTAGAAACCCATTGTTTTGACTCTTAAACGTGTCGACAGTCGAGGCGCTTTTAAGAATATTCCCTTTTTTCCGGTCCAGAGGAAAGGTCTGGTAACACTTTTTAAGATCAGGTGAAGTCTGAACTCCTGTGCTTTTGGTGACGTTGGGTATTGACCTCCGGGCAGGCACCGTCATGTACTTGCGATAAGCCGTTTTGTAGGAAATGGACTTGGCTTCTCTCTTGTCGGGATCCTGTGTGGTGGACAGCTGTTTGTCCCTCTGCTCGTTCTGGGCCTCGCAGATATCCTTAAATCTCACCTGAAGAGCTTTGTTTCGTTTCTTAATCTGCCGGTTGGGATCCAGTGCGTATTTCATCTCCAACGCGAGTGAAGCCGCTGGCTCAACTTCGCTTTCCGAGCTGGTGAGTAAGCATTTGCTGGGCTCCTTACTCACCATGATGCCTGCATTCAAAAACAGTTCAAAAAGCCTCATGTTACAGCAGAAATGCCACTTTTCCCCCCAGGTTTGCAATATTTGAGCTGACTTCCTCTGCTTTGACTGAAATGGCTCACAAATTCACAACCTTTTTGCTCGATTCTCTTAAGTCCTAGGCCGCCTTATTAGGCTTTGGTGTTCTGCTAGAGAATCCTGCTTTGCATCTCGATTCATTATAGCCTGCTTCTCAGAGAGGAGCAGGGCTAAGCGTGATTTTGCTGGCACCAGGAGTGTTTTCCAGACCGCTTTCCAAAGGGTAGGCACCATGTCTGTCATGCTGGGTATGCTAGTTTGGCAGTTGGACTTCATTGCAAGGGAATACTTGCTCTCAGGAAGCAAAACATCTGAATTTACTTGACAGTGAATTAAAAGAAAAAGGGAAAATGGAAAACAAGTGTCTTTGCACAAATGAAGAAAAGTCTAGGGCACTGACCATGCTTAATACTCCCTTAATGAAAATGTTTAGTAGCAAGAAGCGTCAAACTGGCATTATTCTTTTACAGTACGTTTGCTTTCTTCTGTGTCATGCACTGTGTATCTTTACAAGAAATTAATTGGTCGTTATTAGATATGTGTTTTTTTTTTTAAATTTGTCTCATAGCTAAACCTAAAACCTGGATAGAGATTAATTATTGTTAGCAACTGGTTGATACTCCTGTATGCATAAAATTTATGAACTATTGAAGCTTGTGGAAGAAGTCAGCAGTGCATCAATTAAGGTTTTGCTTCAAATGCAAAACAACCCATCTTTTACTAGAAGCAGTAATATGCCTTCATAATAGAGCTTCTTATCCCAGAGGATCCTAACGCACTAAAGAAAAAGCCCACAAAAACCCTGTGATGATTCACAGAAATTACTTAATCCGCTATTGAAATATAAGCACCTCCTCAACGATGAAAAGATGCCAACTGCTTAACGCAGCACATAGCCGAAAAACCCAACAGCTCTATTGTCGTACAGATCGTGTGGGATCTTTACTGACTGGATAGTGAAGACCTCATTTTTACACCTCATTTGAAGTTGTCGGCTTTACTCTCCTATTGCACAAAGTTCTCCCTAATGCTGAGATTTACTGAAGTACCAAATTCCCACTTAATCCAAGTGTTCTGCATGTCTCTCCTATTTAAACATCGATGTATCCTCAGAGGGACTCAGAGTACAATGTAAAATGAGTAATAGGAGTTTCAGGTGTGGTATTAGAAATACATTTTTAATTTAAATTCTTTTGTCTATTAAATAAAAAATGTGAAACTCTTGAAGAGTTAAGTGCCGCATTAGTGTATGTTTTATAAAGTCAACTCAGTGGTACAAGTGAGTTGAAGCCTTACGACTAGTCTGTATTTAGTTTTAATTGAAGCAAACATAACGGAGGAGTCCTTTTCAATGGAAAATTGAATGTTTATGGGTTCTAAAAAGTAACGGTAATATTTCCCAAAGGTTATTAAGACATATAAATGTGCAGGGCAGATAGTCTCTATGCCACAAAGTTAGACTTCTGAGTTATCAAATTGCTTTCAAAAAGTCTCATGCACGTGTAATTACTTAATTATTTTTCTCCATTTTTTACTTCTCCAGTCCCAATAATTTGCAAACAAGTAACTGAAATATTCTGGCATCTGCCTAGTTTGCCTTTTTCTCTCAAACTTAGCTGGTTCAGTGAGTGAGCAGCAGTTGTTTTAGAATGGCAAGTTTCTTTCTCAATCTGTAGGAAGTCTGAGAGGAATGCAGAAAAGGGGGAAGATTCAGGACAAAACCAACTTTCTAAAGATGGACTGGATTGCTAGATACTAGTTTTCAGATTATATATGTAGATACAGACCCAATGTCTGATACCAGAGTGACCAAACCCCTCTTTTGGGGAGAAAAGATTATAAAATGAAAATGCTAGAGGGAAGCCTTTCATTCAGAAGGTACAAATATAAAAGACAGGGATTTTGGGGGGGAGAGGAGTGGGAATTAACTACATACAAATGTCAAGAATTCTTTGTTCCAGTTGAAACCTTAAATAAGGAGTCAGTAGTGCGTTGTGGGGAGCATCAGTATCCTCTGCTGACTGGTTTGGGTTGTATTTTAATGTTTGTTCACTGAAGTTATGCATTTATTGGAGAGGGATTCTGCATCCAGAGCCCCACTCGTTCACAGCTTCCAAAGATGGTGTATTTCCTATTAAATCCATCCATCTCTGTCTATCTTGAGGTGGAATTTTCAAGTGCTTTAGAGAATAATGAAGTGCTTTATAAGATAGAAACCCGATCCAGTAGCCTGCACAACTGGACAGACATTAGCTTTAAACACAGCTGAAATACATCGTAAAAACTACTGTCAAAGCCAAAACCTGCAGCTTCATTAATGTAGAACTACTGGAAGCAAATCTTCGTAACAGTCTGGTAAATTAATTAGTTTACCAAAAAACTAAATACAGTAACACAGCAGCTGTTATATCCATTAGTTTTCCAGTCTGCTAAAGTGTGTTCATGTGGTACTAAGAAATTGTAGCAAATATGAAATGTTGCATTTACAAAGCTGTGAAATATTCAGTAATTACGTCTGAAAGAGTGCACACAATTTTACCCATGAAAGAGGCTTCGAAAAGTGGGTTGTTAGTTCTCAAAGTCACTTGCTACAAACATCTCTTAATGCTTTAAGGATCCTTGGAGTTGTCAAAGTCACTTTTCTGGCACTCGGTTACCTGACAGCAGACTCCATTAACAATTTATTTTAAAGTATTTGCTTGATAATTTATTAGTATTCCTCTGACCCATCTCCATTTTCAGATTATTTGCGATACTACTTTAATCCCATAATCTGTGGGGCTGCCAGAGCACTGGGTCTGTTTGGAATGACTTCATAGATGGAATTAATGGAGTATGTAACCCAGATGAAACCGGGAGCCTGGCGGTACTTTACAGAATAGAAATAGATAAATGGGGTACTATATTATGTGACACAGTTAATTTTAAGTGTGTCTTTAATAGCCAATAAATTGATTCTTCAAAATTTGCTTGTCTCCCAATTGCACAGGCCTGATTGATTTAGCTAATTCGGAGTTTTCTATCCCCACTAAGAGCTTGGACTAATAATTTTATAGATTCCAGTGATTAAGAATGACAAAACAACTAGATGTTTTTTTTTTTTTTAAGCCTTTCTCAGATCTCAGTGTCTCCGAGGAGAACTATATGTGCACTTTGGATAGCAGAGTGGTTGAGCAAACAGTTGATTGCGAGTTAAATATTTAACAGAGGAGTTTATATAATACTTTTTTTGTTGTGTTTCATTTTTGCTCTGGATGAGGTGTTGACTGCAATTTTGGCTTACTTAGGCACTGGCATTTACAACATTGTCTCCTGGGAGGCTTTGCTTAATCATTCAACCTGTACTTGAGATCAGACCGTGCTAGAGGTCTGCCCTCTTTCTGCTGAAGTTAGTGCCAACGTTCGTACTGATTTCCTGGGGAATGGGAGCGCGCCATCAACACAGTCGGGACCCAAACCGGGAGACTAATAAAGGAAATCATTTTGTAATGTTTCCTTCCCTGCGCTACGTATCTTTAATTCTGCTGCCCGTTACTCAGCTTGGTAGTGTTTTCTGGAAGACAAGGCAAGGCTGGCATACATAAAATATGTGGCTGAGAAATGTGATAGAAGCTACGGGATTTTTTGGTACTTGGGAAACTACTGAGATGGATTTTCTCAGTTTGCATGAGCACTGCGGAGTTGATGGCTTACTCTGTCAGGGGGCAAATAAAGGCTTTGAATTTGAATTTTAGTTGGAGATGCCAAGGAAATACAGATAATAAATTTCAACTTTTGGTCTGTAGTTACTCTAAACAAACCTCGATTGTATGAGATGATTTGCTAAGCTAAATATTTAAGTAATCAGACAGTTTATTTTTCAGTTTTTAGCCTTGATTTGTTTATAAACTTCTGGCTGATTACCCTTAAGCAGTGTTCCCTTATGTTTGAATATGGAAATAAATTATTAAATAATAATAGTAATAAAGTGATGCACAGAGAAGCCCTAAGTTAGTATAAAATCTTCAGGGTAAGTTATGGTAACCACTTTTATTATAATTTCAGGTTCTCCCTAGCATGTTTTATTAAATAAACCCTATCCTTTCAGTTCTCCATTTATTGATGCTGTCCAGATTTCTTCCCCTCAGTTCAGCAACGCAATGGGCATTTCTAGGAAGGAAACCTATTTTATGTGATTCGCACCTCAGTTATGAGAAACAGTGGGTTCCCAACAGTTCCGTTCAAGTCTATGTCAGCAGGTAAAGCTTAGGTACATGAGTAAATCTTTGTAGAACCTCTGCTTTTAATCAAAAACTCTGCTTAGTCACTGCGCTATAAGGTGAATTAGTCTTGAATTTCCAGACCGATTTATTAATGAAGGAAAAGGAGATTTGTAGCTTACCTTATAATTTAAATTTTATTTCTGTCAGTTGTATAATAGAGAACTATACTCAAAGACTACATGTGTTAATAAACAAAGTGGAGTTTAACTGTCCAAGTTCTAAATGCAGTGAAATGTTTCAGTCTGTGTATTTTCAGACCAAATGAAGGCTTTAGAGATGCAGCTGTAAACTTCTCTGCTTGGTTTAAGAGTGCACAGGTTATTTATGCATTTATGTATCTTAAAAGGAAAAAACAGTGCAAGGGATTGCTAATAATTGAGCTTTACTATGTAAAGGAAGGATTGTTGCTGGTCTGCAACATCTTTAGGCTTCTGAATATATGGAGACTATACTTGCTCACAAGAAATCCCCCCCGCCTCGTATGCCATTTTTATATGTCCAAATATTATCATAAAATGTCATAATGCATCTTGATTTTTCAACCACTATTTGATGTCTGTTCGTCATCTTGTAAGTGTATATGTAGACTATAATAAGCTTCTGTTGTTAAAAATAGACATTGGAAAGAAACTTGGATTTATTTCCCATAAACAAATATAACCGGTGATAGCAACCTGAGGATATTTTAACTGTAATCTGAATTGTTTTCTTAATTTTAAATTAAATAGACTGCTTCTAATATGATGTTATTTCTTTGACTTTCAGACATTTTGACTTCTCATTAAATTCACTAAGGACTATTTTCATTCTTTTAAAAGGAATCCAATTATTAGATTGACTGACTGTGTTATGGCACAAACTTAAAAATCATATAGTAGTATCCTAAAGATTAGTAAGCAATGTCCAGTAAATAAAATTTTACTGAGAAATAGCATGGAAAATATGACCTTAACCTATTACTAATTATTTGCAGAAACTTTTCCTGTGTGTCACACTTTTTTAAATAGAGTTTTAATACACAGCTATGAGGATAAAATATGGATAAATTCAAGGATTCAGGTATGCTCAGTTTTTGTGGTGTAGAAAGTGCTGACGACTATTATTAGGAACCCTCCGTAGCATATCTATTGACGTACAGAACTGATGCGGTAGACCAGTCTGCCTTCGTCTTGTCAGAACTGTTCATGTAGTACAGTAGAGTTAGCAGTGCTGGTAAATGTCAAATTAGTATTTTTTTCAGATCTGTTCTGAAACCCGTAGGCATTGAACTTGAATTTTCTCTCTCTTGAACCTCCTTATTTATTGCTCAATACCGAATTTGTTCTTACTGCTGCATTTATGTATTCAGTATTTTATCAAGTAGAGGGTGGATTGCCCTCACCTTATCATCTATCTGTTTTGAGAAGTTTTACACCACTCCAGTGAATTACAAAGCATTACTACCATTTGCCTAAATCAGTGCTTTTCAGCCTGTGGTCTGGAAACACCTGGAGATCTCTCACCTGGGTTATTGCTGTGCATGCCAGAAAGAAAGGTCATTTATGCACCTCAGCAAAATGACAGCTTCTGGAGGAGGGGTTATATTTTGGCTGCAAAAAAATTAAGAGGTTCTACAGATTGAAACAAAGTATACTAACTTAGACTGATTTTTTTTTTTAACAGCTTTGGGGTGCATTAATTAGATACAACGCAGTGCACTGTAAACTGCAAATGTTTGGCAGAGTTGTGATGGTTTATTAGTTCCATTTCAAAAAAATTATCTCTTTATCACCTTGTTTCAGTAATGACATAAGATTTGGAACTGCCTTGAAAGTCTTCCTTTGGAATAAACCTGATCGTGTGGCATTTGATTTGTCTTTTATTCTCCCAACCATTGTTAAGCTCTGTAAAAGTGATGTATAAAAATCATATCCTAGCTAATGGCTGAGATAGACAACAAATGCCTTTAAACGCTTGTGTGAGCTTTAGCTTTAGACCCAACTGGCAATTTATAGAATGCATGATATAATGAGCCTCTAGAATTTTAGATAAAACAGGAATGTATTGTAGGACAAGCTATTATAAGGTTCCTGACAATACAAAATAATTTCCTTGAGTGCATAAGCTGGGATATGTGATCTTCTACAATTTTGACATGTCTACTATGCCTTCTGAACACAAATTTTAATAATGCTTAGGTTTTGTTGCTTTCTACATTGTTGCATGCAGAAAATGAAAAGGAATTGATTCATCATGGTGAAATTCTGTGTAGTAAGGGTTAGTTTTCCCATAATGTTTGTGCAACTAATAGCGACACTCACAGGATATCTGCACTTGCATTAAAAACAATATAGACCCTTGTAGTCTGAGTTAAGAACTATTAACTTCATATTGAAACAAATGCAATGTCCAAAGATATTACCTATCAATTCATAGTGTTATAATGCCAAAAATTTGTAGGATTTAGTGTACTGGAAAAAATGATATTACTATTAAAAGAAATTATGCTTATTTTTCTTACTGTGCAACGAAGCTACTGCTAGTATGAAAATCTGAGTAAAGGTTTATTAGCATTATTTTTCAATGTCAATCTGTGCAACTCTTTGTCAGTGTTACAGCTGGTACTTGCGGTATAAGGATGCTGCTGAGGATGTGTTGCTAGGAGAATCACAAATAGTTCTGCTTATACTGTACTGTCTTCCAGCAGTCCAAAAGCCAGCATACTTCACTGGAAGGTTTTTTCATTTTTATGGGACTATCTGTTAAATAATTTAAGCAGCAAGCTGTTAAAAACAAGAGCTTAAAGACAGTTCCTTATCCGCATTATCATTGAATGCTAACTTTTAATTGTTCTTAGTAAACATCAATAGTTATACTGGGTGTTCAGGGAAAAAAAAGCAACCACCAAAGGACAGGAAGAAGGCAGTTCTGTTCTTTAGCTTTGGCCGACAGGTTTGCAAAACTGTCATGAGAACTGTAGGGGTCAGAGACTGAGAACATGTCTGGACCGCAAGCATCTACATCAGCTGCAGCTTATTTGCTTTTTCATTCTAGCTTTTCAAATGTTGAGTAGGGTAAAGAAAAATGAGCTAAGTGGGTTCCAACTCCATCCTTTAGTCTTGAATCTGTGGTTTTGCTGCGCAGGTAATGGGAAGGCATTGAAGTGTGCAGTGTGCTTAGATGCAGTGCAAGGTACGCAGACCAGTCCATTCCCCTGGGAAGAATCCACATCATCTCATTGTATAGGAAATGGGGTTTGTAATCAGCGTTAGTGCTCACTACAAATGGGAGATGACAGACAGGAATGACTTTCCTGAGGTCAGTGGTTGTAAAGCATCAGAACGTTGTCAGCTCTTTCTCCTTGGATCAGGGCGAAGTGCAGAAAAGCCTTAGGGGAGGGTGTGAAGTGGCACCGAACAATGTGGCAAGATAATGTAGGTTTAAAACCTGACATGATTAGCAGGGTATTAACTGGTTAATAATATCAGTCTAGGAAATTTGCATTTGTGCTCCAGTGCTGTCAGCAGTCACCAGGAAATAAAGGCTGTGTAATTTTCACCTTGAGAAGAACATGTGTGAAGAGTCGCTGTTTTCAAGCAGGTTCCGGTTCTGGCTCTGCTGTAATTGTAAATTATTGATGTACATCTAGACCTGAGCATGCTAATGTTGGTGAAAGACTGAGAGAAGTGCAAAATCGTAGAATCATACAATAGTGTGGGTTGAAAGGGACCTTAGAGATCATCCAATTCCAACCCCCTGGCAGGGACATCCCACTGGCTCAGGCTGCCCAAAGCCCATCCAACCTGGCCTTGAACATCTCCAGGGATGGAGCAGCCACAGCTTCCCTGGGCAACCTGGGCCAGTGTCTCACCACTCTCATGGGGAAGAAATTCTTCCTTATGTCTGATCTAAATAAATCAGTTTGACTTCTGCAAAAGCAGAGGCTTCTACGAAAAGGAGCATTAGTTACCCAAAGAGTGCTATTTGTAGGGCAAAAAGTTGTGCTTTAATTGCTGTACTGCAAGTGAATAATGTTGCAAAACTTTTCATCAAAGCTGGTTCCAAGATGTTTTTGAAATAAGTAATGTGAAGGAAGAGCCAAACTAAACTCTCCTGTGAGCGGAAGCTGTCTTCAGCTTGAACATCAGCGCAAATGCTCCAGATCTCAACTCTCAGTCTCAAGTTCTCATCAAATGCGGACTCTGAGAGGGATCGGAGTTGATAGGTACCACCCATCAAATGCAAATGGCTCATTCTAGGTCATGGGGAAAATAGTTTTGCTTTAGCGTGGGAAGAACTTTGTGGAGAATGAAGAGGGAAGCAAGGAGAGTGTGTCAAGATGGTGTGGAGACGTTGAATAAATTGCTTCCAGGTTTTGAGGACCTGAGACATGTGGAGTAAGATATGAAAATAAACATTCTGCTGATGGTGTTACAGGATGGGTTATTTGTGATATATATTATTAGGAAGTGTATTAAAGCAATAATCAGAGATCCTCTTAAGAATATTTATATGCCCCTTTCCTCTGTTTGAGTTATGTACTCTACTTGTCTGAAGTTGCAGGATCGCGGCTGAGAACTCCGCTATTATTAATCGGAATTGCCTGATAATGCTTTAAGAACCAGAACCGTCTACCAGACCGATAATTTGCATCATGTTTGTTGTGGCTTTGTGTGTTTTTGTACTATCACAAAGTGTGAATGAAAGAATATAACACATTATTCTCATCAGCTTGCTAGACTAGGACTACCTAAAATACAGAGATTCATCTCGAATTCAGCAACTTGGGCTCAGTCTGCAGAATGGATCAGTGTTACTGGTGTTAGCAGGCAGTTAAGCATAATTTCTACTGAATTACTTTCTTCATCATTGGGATGTTTTGTCTCTCTCTTTGTCACCTCCTTAGAGATATCGCTGTGTTTTGTTCGCTGACGGCCTTGATACACAAAAATGTATTGAACTGATCCATGAGTTAAGTCCCTTTACTTATAGGTATCTCCTTATTCATTTATTATTGTATTTTCAGAAGAGAACAATGAATGTAGTAACAAAATGAGTATGAACAACCAATTACTAACTATTTGAAGGAGAGATTGGGCTCTCTGTAGTTTTCTTCTTATGTGTATTTAATTACACAAACATTAGTTATTTCACTGAATTGTCCCTTCTTCTCCCAAGGAGAGCAGGAAGTAACTAATCAGACCAAAACTACTATTTACATTATTAACTTTAAAATACAGTCCTGAATTTACACACCTACTTAAATGGGTTTGTATTGAGCATCAAGAGCTTCTGTTTCAGTTTGTAGAAGTCATTTACAGTATGGCTGGGCTGTTTATCTTGTATGAGCTTTGACTTCTCTGACTTGTTACAAGCAACAGCATCACATCTCTGGCATACGTGTTGGCTGCTGTGATTATCTGGGAAGCACAAAGCAGACCTACTAGAGTTAAGCTGATGTACTGCTGATACCCAAACTACCCGGCTTTACGACAGTTTTGGATATATCCATCCACGTGGTGGTCACAGGGGGGTGGGCTGTCATACCTGTGTTTTGCTTTGTGTGTCTCGCTGAAACTTAACCAGACTTTTTAGTGTTGTGGATTAGGTCACTCTGGAAATGGGATGGAAGTATTTAAGTTGTATAGGTCGTGCAGGTCTGGTCAAAGCTGTGTCTAAATACAAAACTACAATTTTTAACTCATTGGGAAGTGTGTTGGACATTTTTGGCCGAAAGGGAAGCATTCTACAGCTTCAAGTGCTGTGGCTATGATGTGTTTTGTAGACTCTTGTATGAATGGCTGAATTACTGTCCAGGTGTCTGCATTTTTTCTTGTGGATTAAAAAAAAATATAAGGCGGTGAGGAAGGACAGGTATAAAACAAACAGGGAAGAAGAGAAAGAGCACAAACCAAGTAAATCCTTCTTGGTTAGCTTTGATACTTCCTCCTCACTTAGACCATATGGAACGATCTTCCTTCACTTTTGTTTCTAAGATGGTTTAATTTTGTAACTACGTGGGCTTTATTTACAAGGATGCTATAGCAATCACGCATAGGCAAAAATAACACAAACCACTCGCTTCTTTTCCCCGTGGATGTCATAAACCTGAATTAAGGTTGGGATTTTGCTGGTATTATTTCAGTACAAAATATAAGGAACTCCTGTACCTGGTAAGATGGAAGTAGAAATAAATACAGATACAGGAAAAGTCTTTGGATGGTGTAGGCTGTTAAAAAAAAAAAAGTAGTTAATGGTCTCTCTGGAGACAGGCAGAAGATTTCAGCTTTGCATCCAAAGGAGCAGGATGTCCAAGTAGAAATCAATCTGGGAGAAAGCATCCTTCAATACACGAAACTGATGCTGAGAAAGGACCATACAGCTGAGGCAGGCAGCGCCTATAGAAAAAAAGTTTGCAGAGGGCTTCCACAATGTTCATTTCCCTTAAGAAGTCGGTGTGCTGGGCCATGCGCTGTTTCTGCAGATCTTGCTAAATCAGCCGCAAAAGCCATGTGCTTACATGTTCCTTGGTCGACCGTATAAATGCATTTTTAGCCTGTTTAATGGAACTCTGCTGTTAGATGAGGATTTTAGAAATGAGACCAGCAGCGTTCCCACAGAAAAAGCCAGTGCAATGAGAAGTTCATCTAAGACTGTTGTAGTCCTCATGTGAAACGTTCCTTTCTGTGTGACGCTGGCTGATTACTCTGTTCTGCTTTCCTGAACGTTAAGTGCTGGACTGTGGGTGAATACATAGGTTTGATGTGTTTCTTAGTATTCAACTATTATTTTACTAGTTATAGTTTCTTGCAAGGAGAATTAATGCTAAGGTATTTCCATGTCATTTGGCTGCACTTCACCATTCAGCTCAATTTGTAACACGTACACCAGCACGTTGTGGGTAAGCCTTTTACTTTCTGCTCCAGTCAGCCTTTTTTAGTTTCTGCAGCCTCAGATATATTTGGCCATAACTACATAGCTTTTGTGAGATGTTTAACACACTTTTTTTGATATGGGCTATGTCTGAGGCCAGATGACCAGCGATGTGCAGAGACTGGGGAATCTGAATCATTGCAGAGCTCCCAAACTTCCCTGCAAGGACAAAAATCTCCTCTTGTAATGATAGATTAAACTCTGCACCCAAATATCATAGCAGGCCGTCAGTCTTGGGGCTTTGAAATCCACCTCTGTTTTATTCAGATTGTGAAAATGGCCCTTATTCTTCTATACTCCTCTACATGAAAATCAGTGGATTTGGCTGGAAAAACTATTACTGGAGTAAAATCAGGCCTTCTGCCACTGAAAGGGAAAAAACAGGCAAAGAGGAGGACACGGAGAGTTGTCGTTTGATCAACGAGTTGTTGTGTTTACAATCAGTTATCTTTGCCTATGAGACTTGTGCTTACACGTATCACTGGCAAGTGGGAGGCAGGTGAGTTTCAAGGCACTGATCATGTCACTGGGCTGTGCAAATGTATAAACAAGTTGAAGTATTTCTGAGAGTATTAAGGAAGCAGCAAAGAGGCTCTTTTCTTCCTGGATGTAATAAAATTGTAGTAAATAGTCTTCAAAGGGGAGATGTGCCACTAAAATAAGAGAAAGCTCTGATCACGTTCTGTGTGGTCAATAATGATTTAAAACTGAATGTCAGTACTTAATGGGTTCATACCTGTGTCCGTTCATATGTTACATGGTATTTTCTAAGCAGAATAAAAGCAAGGACCAATTTTCAGAAGGCTAAATATGGAACTCCCACTGAATTTACCACTGAGGGTTTTTTTTTTTTCCTTGAAATATGCTTTTGATCTCA
The DNA here is from genome assembly GCF_017976375.1 of Cuculus canorus. Taxonomy (NCBI): domain Eukaryota; kingdom Metazoa; phylum Chordata; class Aves; order Cuculiformes; family Cuculidae; genus Cuculus; species Cuculus canorus. Next base: position 30,856,042 of record NC_071407.1, read on the forward strand.
TTTCCTTAAAGCCTATTTAATTTTCAAACTGATTATTAAAAATACAGGGAGTATTGGGCTATAAAATAGATTTGTTGCCTATGTGTTTTTTAATATCTTGCACAAATTTTCAGCAGTTCTTTAAATAGCGGTTGTCATAAAGCAGAATATAAGATCTTTTAAATAGCCGGTTTAAACAGGCACGTGATATTTTTTATGTTCTCATATATTCTAGATTTACTGTTCTTTCCTCAAGTGTGCCTGAATTATGTGGCTACACATCCTCAGTTCTCTCTGTTCAACATGACTATGGTCAGATGAGGAACTGCCTTGAGACATCACAGCTCAAGAGTTTTTGTGGAGGTATCCTTACATTTTAGCACAAATTTTTGGCAAGCTAATAGGTTTCCCTGGCTGTCACTGCCACATCAGTCAGTGTAAAAGACTGGTATTGCTAGATTTGCTCTTAAATCCTCCAGAAAATGATAAACAAGATGTTAGTATTAATATCTCATTGTCACCTGTACATCTATTGTTGAGTTTGGATTTCCAAGTAACATAATAGTGTGTTGTGGTGACCAATAGTGTTCGGTCCCTGGTAGTGCATATCAGGAAGACGACGCATGCTATGATTCGGTGTCTGGGCCGGCTCTTGGGCTTCTTAGCCATATTTTCCTTCTGTATGTTATTTTCTGTTAACTTAGCTACTCTTCCCTCCCACCCCCGAATTAATTATATATGCTTTGTGTTTCTCATGCAGAAATGCTTCTGTCGGTGAAATAGTTAACTGGGAAAAAAATGCAGCAATGATCTTATGAGCTACTTGTTTGTGAGCTTAATTAGTAGAAGGGTGCATTGCATGTTAAGTGCTGTCCCTCTTGATAAGGAACTAGTACTTTCTTTTGTGGTGCTGTTGCCCAGCTGGGTTTTTTGTGTGTCAGCCTTGGGGGAAAGGCACTGATTTCATTCAAGATTAGAATTAGTTTGAGCATCTGGTTAAAATATATACATCATTAATAATTATAGAGTCCTAAAGAACACATTTTTCATCAAGGGCATCATGACGTCCTTACCAGGAAAAAAAAAAAAAGCTTGTTTAGTATCAGCCTTCCCCTGTGAACTCATTCTGTGAAGGCAGTATGCTTTAAATGCAACAGCACCTTGCACTCGGGCAGTGATTTTATTTTACAAGTGTTCAGTATGAGTATTTGGATTAGCAATATACATTATGTATGTCTATTGAAATCAGTGACCCTATGCCATCACTGCATAGAAGAATATAAACCTCCAGATGATAAATTAGTAATATCTGAAAACCAAGATATTTTAATCTGAGCTGCTTGTATGCATTTATAATGCTAGGGAAAAAAAAATCCAGCTTTTAAGCCAGAACTGTTATTTGTACTGGAAGAGAACAGTATGATTGTAGTAAAGCAAGGCAGGCACGAGCAGAGTGGTAGAACACCAACAGACTTCACACCAAAAGTAGGGTAATACATTACTCTTCATGCTCATCATATTTTTACTATAGATACGTTTGCTTGAAATTTTACGTTAAATTATTCTGAGTACACGGCTAGGATACTTATAAGTCTTGTGATTTATTTTTATTTTTTTAGTTTATTCTTTTTTTTCCTAGTAGTTTTTCCACCTAGCAGCTAGATTTTAACCTTGATACATGCAGCATTCCTGACAGCACTGTAAATATGAATGCTAATCATGATGAAACACTTAAGTGGAGGGAATAAATTCCCAGTTTGCATTAGACGTGACCTGTTACTGTTTTGTCTTTTGTTACTGCTTTCTAGCTCTCAGCAGAAAAATGATGATTCTCGGAGGCTGGAAAAACAGGTCTTTGCAAACTTCCCAACTATGGAGCCTAATGAGTTAAATTTTCCATTGTGATGTTCGTGCGGGATTTTAACCGCTTAGACATACAAGGTCAAGCGCAACTGCTCCATTACCTATTCCGACCGGTGGCAGAGAGGGGGGCACAGTTCCTTTGGGACAGGCCCCTCGGGAGATGGTGACATAAGCAGAGAACATACTCTCTGCTTTTGACATTACAAGATGTCTCTGTTTCGCTAGGGCTCGCCACCCCCTCCACCTCCCCAAACAGATCCGAGCTAACTGCAGTCCTGCATCCTTCTCGCTGCCGTAACTCTCTGTAAACGTGGCATTAAGTAGAGGCGTTGAGGTCACAGGAGAGGATTTTTACTAGGAAGGCAAGATGGAAATGCAAAGCGTGAAGCTTTGGATGCCTCGCAAGATGCAAGGTCCAGGACTACCTCTTTGACTTTGGTGCTGGATCCATGCTACCTTTTGTCCCGTTTGCCTACCGCATTTTCACGGCACCTCCATATAAATCTGTTTGATGACGCTGATGGGGAACTTGAGCTGGAATGGTGTATTAAATCGGGAGAACCACTGCTTCCCAATAATGACAGTTTGCAGAATAGCAGCAGCTTCAGCCCCTGATGAGGATTTTTGGTTTGGTTTCTAATGAAGTGCTGTACTGCAAGTTACCGGATGAACACATCCGATGGTCTTCCATTGCCAGGTTGTACAGACACTTCATTAGGGCTGCGTTTGGACTTCCCCGCACCGAAGTTAATAAGCAGCGGTAGTTCCTCGCCATCAGTCATCCGAGAAACTACTAAAAGCGCTTCGTGCATCTCCCCCAAATCCTCCAGCCACAACTCTCCCCGGCAGGCAGCACGGGGAGGAAGCCTGGTATTTTTCTAGAAGAAAGTAGGGGTTTGACACGTACAGGGAGATTCTCTCCTTATCTGTCATGAAAGTTATTGGATGCAATAGCTGTTCCCAGGCAGGCAGACCCGCTATTGCATAACGCTGGCGCTCAGCGCGATGCTCTCCGCTCATCCCTACGAAGTTTTCCCCGGGAAATAAACCCGGGAACTGTATATTTTTCGGAGTCGCGGCTCCAGAAGGCAGCGAAGCATCCTTAGGGGCAGCATTCCGGGGTGCTCCCCCGAGCTCGGGGGAGAGGGGAGGGGGGTGCGAGCTTACCTTTATGCTTCCTTAGACAGAAGTGGAGGTGTGGGCGCTCCCCCTGCGCTGCATCTCCCTCTTTTCCCTCGGCCGGGGCGAGCTGGCCGCTCCGCAAGGCTCGAGCATCTGCTCCCCCAGCGCGGCGCGGCCAGCGGGGCGCTCAGCTGCGGCCGCCCGAGCGCTCGCTAGAGGCACCCGCCGCCGCTCGCTCCCCCGCTGCCCTCATCGGCTGCGGCTCCCGGGCGGGGGAGGGGGGACGGGGAAAGGGGAGAGGAGGGGGGTCTTCTCCACCGAGGAAGGGGGGAAACTTGTTGAGCAGGACCGGCAGGCGTCCCCCAGCCGGGCGGGGAGGAGCCTGGGTGGAGGGAGGTGCGAGTCGGGGGGCTGGAAGGGGGTGTGATGCTCGCTGGGTGCTTGCGGGAGGAGGAGGGGGAGGAAGGGGGGGGGATGCACAGCCTCGCTAAGGGCGTTGACAACCGTGCTAAAAACCTGCGCTTATTCCTATAGTTTCCCCTCCGCTTGAATTCAGCGCTGGGAGATGGGTTGGAAAGCGACAGGCGCTTTGCCCATCGCTGCCGAGCGCCCCGGGCGCGCCGGGGCAGCCGCAGAGTGGGTGATGCTGATGCATTTGGGATTTCACCAAAGTGCGTGTTTAAAGCTACACAGCTGCGCTTTATTTGGAGGAAAAAGTGTTTAAGATGCTGGGTGGATAGATGCTCCCGTCTGCTTTTCAATCGTGAATAAAATGGGCGCAAGTTAAAAGTGAAGCGGTTTGAGAAAGCAAGGATTGGCGAACACGGTAATGTTGTTAGAACTTAAATCCCGTGGTTCCTCCATTTCTCTCAAACCACGTTATCATTTTGTAAAGGGCTTTTCAGAGATGGCTTTCATTTTAAAAAGTTAGAAATTAAATGGGTCATGTGTATTTGTCAGACCCGTCTGACAGACAGAAGATGTCATGAGAGGCGCAAGAATTCATTTGGGTTGAGAGGCGGAGAAATCAGCCCCCTTTCCTTTGGAGGATTTCTGTAGTGTTGCTGCTTAATACTTGTTTTTTCACGACAGCATGAAGCTCGCCTAGCGCTGTTGCCACCGGGTGCAGACCACATAGTTTGTCTGTAGCGGCACTATCTTCACCATCGGTAGTGTTGATGAGAATTATTGATCTTTGGGTTTACTGAAGGGACCCCTGATTTGAGGTGGCAGATCAGACCAGTTGGATGGGCCAGCTGAGCCCTAGCATGAGATGCTCTGCTGCTTCCTGGGCTGAATGTGCGGCACGCCACACCGCAGCAGGGCGAGACATCCCGGTTAGGCACTGAATAAGTTGGTACATCTACATAGCACGATGCAGCAGAAATACTGGCTCCAGTCCTGGATATCTTTTTAGAGTTAATTAGCTGGAGCAGATCATTGCACCAAGGAACGTGTGCTGCTGCGGTGGTGGCTGGAGTACCTGATTTGTGCTAGTGTTGCTATCTTTGCACAGGACTCTGCTGATAGAGCCTGACAGTGGGTAAAGAATTCCTTATGGACCCAGCTGTCACATAAACATCAGCCTGGAAGCGTGGAGATGAATTCACAGAAATCCTTGCCTGTTAAATTGCAGTTTAGCTGCACAGGACTAGATCAGAGAAGTGTTCAACAATCAGACAGTCAGCAGAGGGCAGCTAAGTTGCTCTCCCTGTCTGCTACCTGTCCAGGTACTCTGCTTGCCCTCCTCCCTCCCTGCCTTATCTTTGCAGGTTTACTACTGATGCCTAAAAGAGAGTGCCCGAGGGCATGCTTTTTCCATCACCTGCTGCTCTGTGGGGTGTGTGCTTCCCTCTGGGATAGGGGCTGCACGATCCCCGCAGCTGTACGACAAGAACTGAGCTGACGGCACAGTTAAGATCACAGTTTATGATCTCCCTGGGTTTCTTACATGAGATTTTTTTTTTTTTTTCCCAAGCAATAGGTGGGAAGAACTTAAATATTAACTTCCTTGTTGATACAACAAAGACACCGTGCTTTTCTTCTTTCACTCCTTTTCTTTTCAGCAGCACTGACTTGCTGTATTCTAGGACTTCCGTGGTTTTCTCTACACCAAAATAAACGCGTTCTTGGCTGCAGCCTGTAGACAGACATGGGTAAAGTTACATGGTATGGTGACCACATTTTAAATATAAATGCTACTTCAGCAGAAGCAAATAGATCAGTGGTAGTAGATGCTGTTAGTTTTTCAGAAGCTGAAGATGTGAACTGCACATCCCAGGATGTGCAGACCATAATTGCTGGAAGAAAATACTATTGCTCAATAACCTCAGTGACTTGAGAGGAAAAGCCCTCTGATGGAAGAAGCAGTTAAAACAACATTCTTATCTTCTGCTTAATTATATTTAGAGGCCATTGTCCCAGAGCTGATTATTCTTGCGCAGCGTTATGCATACGCCTGATTTATAAAGCTAGGCAACTACACAGCATTTTCCTGTAGATTTTTAGAGAATTAGAAAGAACTTTCCCATTGTGGACCAGGTTCCTGTTTGTCCTGCACATGTGTAACTGCTGATGCTACTGCTCTATAGAGGGATATTTTAAATCATAGTTTGTGAAAAATAACATGTTTTCTGATTTATTGTGCTTCATGTTACTGTAATAGTCTATGGAAATAAATACACTGGGAAAATGGATATGCCTCATCATCCCATTTAACAGTTTTTCAGCCTTTAAAAAGTGCTAAGTGCAACTATTGCACTTATGAAGCATAGTGTCAAAACGATGCTTGAGAGGGGAGGAAGAGGTCCGACTTCAGCCTGGAAGGATGCAAAGAGAAGAGACTATTTTTTATCAATTTTTTTTTTTTGATAACAAATTCATTTCTCTCCCATGGACTGTACTGCCTACCCAAATTGCCTTTTACTTCAGGTGTTTGTCAAAGAGGAGTGAGTGCTGCTCCACTGCAGGGGTTTGTTCCAATTACATATTTAGGTGTGCAGAAGGAGGTCCTGCCTTAGACTTGCAAAGCAAGTGATAAAATCATCAGATTATATTTTAGAGCAGTGAAATACGCTTTTTTTTTTTTTTTACTGATATCTTTGTGGAGAAGTAGTAGAGTCTTCCGCGCTGCTAATTTCATACTGATTTTGGGCATATGTGTATTTATAAATATTCATCTTCCCGCAATGTCAGGTATTACAGATTCCAGATTTTCCTTTGTTTTCTCCTTATATTCAATTTCTGGGAGAGCGTGAGGAGGCAGGGCATGGCTGAGTGGCTGAGATGCTGTGCTGGTGTGGGAATGTCAGCCCTTGCCCTCCTGGCAGGCAGTGCTGGGATATGCCGTCTTTGCACTCCTTTGGCTGGAGCTCTGCTCCCTGAGAACACTGTGCCCAGGGAGAAGTGTACGTTGAGCAGGTGTTTTGTATGATTATGCCTCCCTAGAACATGCTGGTCCTACAGTGTAACGCTAAAATGTAATTTTCTGCAACAGTCTATGATGTTCTTGTCAGCCTTTGAGGAAACAAGCTCAAATCCAGCTCAGGGAAAAGCACGTGGCAGCCAGAGCTCGAGTTATCTGCCAGGTGTTTCAGTTAACACCAGCATAGGAAAGGTGATAACCAACACCAAAGTAACTTTTCCAAATCAGTGTGAAAGCTGGGTTTTAATCTTACCCTAGTTTTAAACATGTGCTGTACGCGGAGGTGCAGATTCGGGAATGAGTTCAGGGTCCAGTCAGAAGGGAGAAGCCAAGGAAAGCGCTGGTGCCAAATACAGAGGGTGAATGATGGGCTGGAGGTGGGGCTTTGCTTGAACAAACCTAGTGGAAGAGTGAGGTTGGCCGTGCCAGCCCAGGCTCGGTTTCAGGAGGGTGTCACTGCGTGGTACCTTTCCTGCTGCTTGATACACGTTACCCACCTTTATTAGGAGAGGTGATTTGAGAGCCAACACTAACGATATGAGCTGGGTTACTGGGAATATGTGATCATTTAGGACTAGCCTGATTCGTCACAGAATCTTACCACTTGTTTTTACTTGAAAGAAGATTTAGTTTTACTTAGTTTGAAACGTGGAAGCATGAATGACGATGCACCTTTTCTCTTGATGGTCATTTGGACCAATGCTATTATCATGGCTTTGCTAACAGCAAATATTTTCACGTTACTGACTCTTTGTTCACATTAAGTAGGTCACTCTTTTCATGCCTTGATAGCTGCTTGGCTTTTTACGTTAAATCTGTTGTTTGTTTGTTTATTTACTTGAACCTGCTATTGGAAGAAAAATGGAGGAATGTTAAATGTGCTCCTCTCCTGCAGCTGAGGTGAATGCAAACTTGGCTTGGATTTCAAACCAGTGCTCATGCAATCAAATCCTTTAGAGGTGCTCCTTGCTTTGAGGAGCATAGTATAATCTGCTCAGATGTGATGACGGAAGTAAGATCTTAGAATCATGTCAGGCAGAAGCTTGAGAGATTTAATTTAGTGTCTTCCTCCATGATGCCTCATCCCTGGAGGTGTTCGAGGCCAGGTTGGATGGGGCCTTGGACAGCCTGGTCTAGTGGGATGTCTGCCTGTCGCAGGGAGATGGGGACTAGATGACCTTTAAGGTCCCTTCCAAGCCAAACTATTCCATGATAAGTTTTTTTTCCGTGAGCTTGGACAATTGATTTGAGGCTATGCTCGTGTCTGTTCTTTATCTGTAAAGTGCCAGTAATTGAACATCTGTTGACTTGGAGGCACATTTTGAAGAGAAGGTGGGTTTAAGATTATATGTACAATACCCAGAATACCTGTGTGCAGCTGAAGTATTAAATAGCTGATTAAGTGAAGTGCTATTTATGGGTTTTCTGCTCTGAGAAAGAAAATGCTGAGTAATTTCATTAGCTATGATAGTTATTTCTGTACTTTGTTGGTATAACCATGAGCAGGATTTAGACTTTCTCTCCTAATTTCCCTTAGTACAGACCATTGCAAGAAGAATATAACAGCAGTCCATACCAGCTAAAGCTGAGATTTTTGAGTTCCAGTTAAATGCTGTCTAATTAGGAATACAGATTTTTTTAGATGTTAGTTTGTCATTCATACTAAGACAGAAGTCCTAATTTTATTGAGATAGAAGGTTTCTTTACTTAAATGTTTTCACTCTGTTTATAGTTCCAGAAAGTTCATTTTTGGTATACAAATGTTTTTGGGCAGGGATCTGAACTGATGATTAGAAAATGCTTGTTTCTTACTGTAAGGATGGAGATTATGAAGTACTCTCTTGTGGTGTGTATGAGCTGTGGAATCGCTTGCCTAATAAAGATGTTCTCAATAGATGCGGAATTCTGCACTGGTTAAATTATCATGCAGCCTGTAGAGTTAGGAAATAAATGAGGGTCTGGGAGACCGTGATGTATGATACCCTAAATGGCTGCATTTTCTTCATATTTGAAAGGTAGTTTAGCTTGTCGTCATTACTGATGATTTGTGCTTTTATAGCCCTTCTTTTTGCATTTCAGAAATCCTTTGTGCCCATCTGAATAATAAATCACCTTGTTTGATTTGTTCAGTAAGACCAAAAGTGAAATTACATTCTTATTAAGATGTCTTGAAAAACTGTAAGTGTGAGTAAAATTCTTTAAAGGAATATTATGCCAATTTTTTTAATATTTTGTTTTGTTGATTTTATTACCTTTTCAAATCCCAGGGATGTATCTCCAACTGCTTTATGGCAAAGAGAGAAATACTACCCTGTTTAAAAGTAAAAAATGAAAAATCTGATCATACTTTTGATTGCCTTCGAGCAAACGATTTCAGATTTAAGCACTTAATGAAATCTACAATGAGAATGAATTCCATCTTAGAATTCCCATTATGGACAAAAGAAAGGCAAATGTAACAAATAATGGTTTCTGCTTCATATTTGCTCATTGGTGGAATAATACATTATCTGTACAATGTGTATTTCATTAGAAGGGGATTTGATGCAAGTTTTCTGTCAAACTGGAGAACCATTAAATGATATAAGGTAATGTAAACTCCCAACTCATCGGTAAGGTTTTTGGAATTGAAATATCGAACTATTTGAAATTTGAATGTAGCATAAAGATACAGGCTTTTATGTGCTTTTACATGTTGCTTTAAAGGTAGAAGCCCAGATAGCAGTCTGGTGCTAATGCATAATACATTAAAAAAACAAGCTAAACTAAAATGTATGCAACTAATGAAAAGTAAAAATTATATGGAAGAAAAGTGAACAGTGCAAATAGCCAGAGGTAAATTGAATGTGCTGTTTCTATTAGTGCTCTGGGTCTAAAAGAAAATTAAGTAATTTTGCTGTAATATTCAGCAATGAGCTCTTCAATGTAGTTTCCAAAGTCCATATGCAGACACAAAAATAAAATTCTCCTCCATAATTTTGATACATGGAAGAAGAATGATGGCAGTGAATGAAAACAGATATAAAGAGGCAGTCTGCGACATCATGGGCACCCCAAACCTTTAGCCATATGCTTGCAATTAAGAGTTTCTATTCCCTTCTTTAGAAAAAATTTGTTGAAAAAATTTGGTGGTGTGAATGAAGGTCACCATGAGTTTTAATAAGTGTTACATAAATTTAAAAAAGAGAATTTCACAGCATGTTTGCTGGTCAGGAAGACAAAAATTCTGTACGATCTTGCTTAATATGGCCTTTTTCATGCAATTTCTTACTGCAGAATAAGTGATTAAAGCAGCATCTTATTTGGGATTTACTTAAATTTTTTTTATCCACGGCATAGTTCTTAAAACCAATAAATTTTCATGTCATAATGTGGCTTGCAAATGAGCATAGTCACATACTTAAAAAAAAAGTTATTGTTTTGGTTTGATTATTTAATCCAAAACCTGTTGGAAACCTTATTTTGGTGATACAGATTCCTTCTAGTAATGGATCCTGTTAGAAGACTTGAAAGAATTTAGGCCAAGTGAAATATTCTTCTCTATATTGTTGGTAGAGTTTGTAAAGGAAAATAATGTGTTAAGCTTTGAGGAGTGCCAGTACTCCAGCTAATTTTTTATTTATGTTTTAAAAAAAAAATAACCTGAGAATGTAGGCATTTGCAAATAAGGCTGTGCTGAATTTATGATTGATGCTGCAAAGACAGAAATCTTTTATATATTAAAATGTATGTGACTAAGTTTTACCTTAAGAAAGGAACATAAGAAGCTATTTTTAAGAGTCTTAAAATCCTAAAAGCACAAAATATTTAAATAAGTTGTGTTATGCAGCAGTCTGATGATAAATGTGGAAAGCCTGATAATGGCTCTAAATGAGTTTATGATTGACAGCAGAGGCTGAATGAAGTCCTTCTTAATCCCAGGTCTGTGGCTTTTTAAAATACGGTACAATATAAATGGTTCTGTCCTTTATAAAACATGATCTCTTGGATGCTACATTAAAAGTAGCGCCGTATTTTTATTTTCTTTAAATTTTAAAAAAGTTCAGCGCTTTTAATACTTAGCTGGACTTGAGGACCGTAGTTAGCAGTCACTTGAAGTCAGAGGGGTGTCTGTCAGTGTTATGGTAAAGATCAATAATGAGAATCGCTGTCAGGGAGGAGTGTGAGGTGCAGGAGTGAGGGTGGAGGAAGGCAGGAGAAAGCAGGTGATGGGCACAGCCCTCAGCATCAGGCAGAGTTTCTTGGCAGAGGTAGCTGATGGGTTCAAAGGGCTTTTGCATTGCATTTAGTACCTTTGCCTGCTCTGAGAGGGGCTGCTCTCTTGGGGAAGGCTGCGCTGGAGGATGGAGACTGGCAGTAATGTGCAGATTTTGTGCTCATGGAAGGTGGGCTTTGGGAGGAGATGATGATGTGATTTACTAACCTTTCCTGGAAGTCCTGTGTGCTTATGACTCTGAAATCTCTGAAAACCCAGAAATAAATCTATATTTTTTTATAATACTGTGGTTTCCTTCTAGGAATTCAAAGTAATACCCTGACATTTGAGTGCTTCTCCCTCCCTTTCTGCCCAAGCCTCACTCCCTTGGACGAGGGATTGGAATGACTTCTCCTTGCCTCCAGATGTTACCGATTCGTCATACCATCTTGTCACAGAATTTGTGCAGTGCCTTCCTCGTCCTGCTTTTGCTGCCTACCTCTGTGAATTCTGTAGCTACGACTTCCATCACTCACAGTGTTTAAAAAGTAAATGCCTAAATTAAAAGTACCTTCTCATATTTGCTTGAAATTCATCTCCTATTAGCTTCAGCAGCTGCCTCCTGGTTCTAATTTTGTGAAATTTGTGAAGAACAGCTGTGCACTCATTGCATCCACCACCTCTGTGAATTTGTAAACTTTAGTCATATAAATCCCCCCTCTGCCTTTTTGGAAGAGTCTGGGACTTTGTGGCCTTTTCTCAGGAGGCAACTGCTCCATCCTCTTGTGATAGTATCACAGGATACTTACAGGTTGGAAAGGACCTTTTGAGGATCATCTAGTCCGATACCCTGCTGTGGGCAGAGACATCTTTGACCAGGTGTGGTCGCTCAAAGCCCCATCCAATCTGACCTTGAACACTTCCTATGACGGGGCATCCAACCTGTCCCGGTGTCTGTCCACCCTCAGTTATGTCCAAATGTAACCTATCCTCTTTCGGTTTAAAACCATTACTCCTTGTTGTGTCACTACAGGTCCTGGTAGAAGTTTTTCTCTGTTTTTCTTATAAATTCCCCTTTAAGTATTGGAAGGCTGCAAGAAAAGCCTCCCCAGACCCTTCTCCAGTTTGGTTGCCTTTTCCTGTACCTTCTGCAATCTGTTATTGAGCTGTGGAGACTGTATTTATTTATTGAATTCAGTTTTACTTTCTGTGGGATGGTATAAATCGAAGATTTCACTGAAGGGTAGTAGTAAACATCACAGGAACTTTATTTGTGAGCTAAGTTTTTAGCGAGGATCATGAGCTGGGATGATGAGCTAATGAGATTTGTTTTCATGTATAAGTTTTATTATTTCACATCAATTACCAGGCAACAGATAAGCTCTACAGCAATTGATTAGCAAAATAAGGAGCTTGATATCCTGTGGGAAGACTTCTGGAAGTTGAAGGTGATGCTAAATGAACGGACAGGGGCCTCCTGTACGCTGACGCATCCATCGTGTCACTGACATTTTTGTTGGCAGAAGGGACACTGGTTCTTAGGTGGAGGGGACTGAAAAGGATCCGTTAGACCTGCATGCTTGGAGAGCTTCACGGAGTAAGGGAGAACTGATTTGTGTTTACCTGAGTGTGCGGGCTGTGGAGCCGCTATACGAGAGCTGCAGCATCCCCCATCCTGTGGAAGGTCAGGGTTCCTCTTGGGGCTTCTTCTGTGCTTTCATAGATGTCCACGTTTGTTGTGGGTACTTCTGTCCTTTCCTCTAACAAAACAACTACAGAAGAGTTGTGCCCCTTGCTCTTGTCATGATATTCCATAGGAGTTCACTTAGTAGAGAATTTATGATGAGATGTTGTTCATGATATTTTAATTAAACAGAGCTGAACTTGAAAATTTTTTTTTTGGGGGGGAAGGGTGGGGGATTTATGAAAGCATTCTATATTCAGGTGTTGGTAGCAAAAGGTTACAAATTCATGGCTAGAAAAATTCCAATAACTGCACAAAGTAGAATACTTGTACGTGTTAATTCTTCCATTGAATAAGGAAAACAACAACAAAAATAATAATTCACAGATATGCAATGAGTATTTTCCTTTTATTTATCACTTGGCTTGAATTGTAAACATATTAATTCCTGCCTACCGGTTAATGACTTCGGGTAATGTCTACTCTCTTTTTGCAGAAATTGTCCATATCCCTCACAGTCACTTACAGGAATAGACTTAGTCAGGTCTGCTTCCTTAGCCCTGAATGACATTTTTGTCTTTCTTTAAGTAGTTTTGCTAAGGTATTTTTAAAGCACTCTTTCTTTTAAATCCTTGAATTTACCCCCTGAACAGATAATAAGTATCTTTCAGCCATACCAATAGAAAATACTTACTGTTTTCAAGACTTTTTTTTGCTAAATATCAGGAGTGGCTTGGGTGTTGTAGCCTCTGCTGTAATGCAGGGTTGGGTTTTTTTTCCGCTGTGGTTTAAAATGTTCTGCTCCTAAAGGAAGTAGTTCTGATGGTATTAAATGTGTGGACATCCTGTCAGGAAAAGTACTTTCAAAATACTTCCACGATTGCATTCAAATAGGAATAAGACATTATGTTTGTGGTGTGGGACCTAAAGACAGGCCCTGGGTTTAACTGAGATATTTGAGATCTCTCAGGTACTTTCTTCTATTTTTCATATTTTTAATGTATCTAAGTAGTATTGTATCACATATAAATACAGTGACATTTGTATTCTGTGATATTTTAATGACAGAGTAGTTCTTTTATTTTTAAGTATTGGAAATGGCAGTGGGTGGCAAACGTGCTCATATCTGTGTCTTGAAGAAATTGGTTACCAGTTGTATATCAAATTGAATAATATTTTCAGTGGAACATTAAGACCAATAATGCTTCTCAGGAAAATAATAATATTCCCCTAGATTCCTGTGGCGATTCGTGGTTAATTTGGATAAGCTGTGGGATTCAAACATGGGAGTGAAAATTTTGCATCGCTGACCCCGTGCAGCCCTCCTCCCACTCCTGCAGCTTTAGAGTCAGTCTGTGTTTTCAGGATCATTCCTCGCAAAGAATTAAGTTGATCTGCTTAAAAAATATTAGTGGTATCCAAACACCAGAAGGTTTCAAGCCTTCAAAAATTAACCAGGGTTTCTTGGTGCTAAAGCAGGGATGTCTGTGATTTGAGGACAGAGGGTTTTCCATAGATAAGCCTTTTTTTGTGAGTGGGATGATTTTGCTGATCTTGCTTACAGTTTACTTATTTAAAATTATTTTTATTAAATCTGAAGAAAAGTAAGTTTGCTCTTTCCTGAACTAGTGAAGGCAACGCAATGTTTTGGCACACATCTGAGCATGCAAAGGCAGGAAAAGTATTATTTGTATCTAACTCTTTCTCTGCATGCCTTGAGATTTCTATGCGTGACTTTTTAGCATTCAGTGTAGAGAAAAATGTACCAAATGAAAGCTTATTTTTGTCTGTGAATGGACGTGAGGACCGGACAGCTGTATACATGCACATGAGTTGAATGCATCTTCAGACTTCTGTTTTCCATCACGGTAGCGAAAGTCTTCCATTGAGAACCTCTTATTCTTAGTGGTGCTTTCCATGGTCTCCATTTTTGTAGCTTTCTGAAAGACGTAATCCTTAAACTTTCCTCTTTAACATTTACAAACTCAGTGCTTTTATCCACATGGTTTTTGTTGGTTTTTTTCCCCCCGTATTAGTTCAGTGTCTGAGCTGTCTTAGCCTTGGTCCAAGTGCATCAGTTCTAACTTTCAGCTTTTCTTTCATGGGCTTAATGGCAAAATTAAGCAAAAAATCGGCAGTATTTTATGAGAGGCATGGAGTAGTTAATCCAGAACTGGATCCACTGAGATTGAGGAGTGTGCAAAACAGCAAAGAAGGGAAGAGAAGCAGTTTTCAATAACATCCCATGGGTCTATATGAGAAGGAAAATGGAACTGGAATCAAACACAAGTCTAAGAATAGAAATCTGCAGCCCATCTTTGGCCTAGTTACCATCTCCTGTGTCCTGAACAGAAGCGAGCGGGGTGCTCAGGTGGTGCAGGTCACTGCAACACTGCTGGCTTTATGGAGCTGTGACGACTTGTGGTCTGTGGAATAAAAAAACCTACACATTTTTTCTGCCCTCAGCTTTGTTGCTGTATTCCAGCTGTATGAAGAAGTGTTATGCGCATAAATATATGTGGATTATCAAGAAAACTTTAGTTACTATTCAGTCATTTCATTAAAGATGGCATGGGGGTCAGTGTTGCTAAATTAAATTCATTCCGTGTAACTTTTGCTTTAGCTTGTGCACTGGTTTTAGTTTTACTTAATATATCTTAAATATTTCAAATATATACGAAAGCTGTTGCTTTGTCTCAGTTGCACTGGTTTGAATGTACTTCACCTTGAGAAGCCCTAGGTCTTTGGGACTGGGATGGGAAATCTGGATGAGTTTGGGCACGGAGCTAAACATCAGAAGACATGGAAGAGGTTCTGCTCAGTCCCGTTGTTACTGCTCAGCTTGCAGTTTGAGAGGGAGAATGGAGGAAGCAGTGTGCATCACGGGCTGTTCGCTAACCCAGAGTGGCATAGGAAGGGCTTCACCTCTATGATCTGAGCTCCTCGGAGCAAATCAGATCCTTTCCCACTGCCTTCTCAGGATCGTGGGCTTCCCTCTCTGGGCTGGCAGTCCCTGCTCCTCTGCTGGCACTGCAGCGAGAGAAATTGGGGTTTACTTTGGAATGTTTTAAGTCACTGATTCTAATCTTGTTTTGGATTTGATTTTAATTATTTTTTTCAAAGAGAGATTAATTCTCATTTAAGTGTGGATATGTAATTAAAGATCTCTTGACTTAAGTTGCTTTTGTTAACCACATGCACGGGGTGTATGTATGTGAAAGCAATTACATAGTTGAATATACATCTAATCCTGTTCTTAATGTTAAAGTGTTGCTGTGTTAGAAAATGATAAATGACTTCTTATTTGTGAGGGGATTTACTTTTTTCCCTTATGATTTCTGCCAAGACGATGTTGGAAGGAAAATTAAATTCAATTATAAATCGAAATTTATTTCAGTGGTGGAAAACCAGCACTTAAAAATGCTTTGTTTTTACTAAAATGCATCAAGTGTGTTGGATAACATAAGGGAAATTATCAGAACGTATTTTGCACTTCAGTCCTAGTGAGTTATTCAATACGGAAGGTATTTCCTTAAAATGCTTTAGGTGGGTTTTGGTAGGCATGCTAGCACGGAGAAACCTGAGTTAGCTTCAACTGGAACCAGCAGAGCTTTGTGAACAAATATTCCCTCTTGCCCTGTGCTTATTGCTGCCAGGCTGACTAGCGTGAGGGGAGCACTGTGCAGGCACCGGGGTGCTGCCTGCAGGACTCGGGAGACCCGGCCATCACCAGAGATAAACTCTATCCTTTGGGAGCTAGGAAATTCCATATCTAGGCTTTTCCATGGAATGGAAAAGGTAAGTGAGGTCTCCTGATTTTAAAATTTTTAGTTTGTTTTTGTTCTCCTGATTTTAAAATTTTTAGTTTGTTCTTAACTTCTTTAGTTTAGTTTGTTCTTATTAATTGGAAAGAAATGGAATAAACTGAATTTGAAGATAAAAAATTAAATTCTATGTGCATGCAGAGGAAACTCCTGCGGTTTCTTAACCTGGTTTAATTATTTCAGAAAGATGTATGTGCAGGTGCTGGCTGGCTGCTTGCTTCGGTTCTGTGGTTTGGTTTTCTTAGAATAGGCTTTTCAGACTGTAATTGTTCCAGTTGATTAGTTCTTGAAGCCATCATGCTTTTCATGTATTGTAAATACTTTTAAAAAGAAATATATTTCAATTTAGTGCTTTTTTAATTCACCCTTTTTGTTCGCATGAGTAGTGCTGCTTCCATTTACTATGTATTCTTACTCTGAGAATTGTCAGGAAGGGCTGAAAGCAAAAATCACCTCCATTACTCTCTGTGCCTATAGCTCAGTACATGCTGTTTTCTTATTGAAGTCTGCTGCCTCATTTTCTCACGCTGCCTCCTGCTCCCGGAATGAAGTATGGATCCTTTGGCCTTACGGCAAAGCAGAGGCGTCCCTGCTTGTACCTGAAAACTGTGCAGGTCTGAGAGAGGATGGTGTAGCTTGGGCTTTGTGATCCGACACGGGCTCGGTAGTGCTCCTACCAGGAGTTTTGTGTTTCCTCTTGTGCTATTGAATGTTATGATTGCCCTCAGATCAGAAGAAGAGAGCCCAGTTTGTCCTCAACCTAGCTGATAGTCTTCTTTTGTCCTGCTGGTGCTAGATTTCTGCTGGTTTTAGGTGTGCGGGTTTCTGCAGTAGGAGAAGGATAAAGACCTGTTTATTGGTAGCGTCATATTGGAGCGTATTATCTTGACCTTTTTGGCCATTGTTCCAAATAGTGATTAAAAAGTTTTAATTAATTTGGTTTTCTACAATATAAATGTTCATCTCTTTTTGCTTAGATTGCATATTATAAAATGATTTCATATTCTTTTCACGAAGTGTCTTTGAGCTTTGAAGCTCTTCTTGATAATATACATTGTTTAGCAGTAGATTGTCTGAAATAATCCCCCAAAGTATTCTGAGTTACTCTGAGTTTAATAAGAGATGAAATTCAATAATGTTATGGGGAAGAGTTTTGTCGTTCTTGGAGATGCAACCCACATATTATTATTTTCAGGTTCTGCAGATGAGTCCTTCCCTGTATCAACTGAAGTCTTCATTGAGCTGCCCTTGTTTCTTGCACACCTTTCTTTAATTAAAATGCAAAGTGCTATGTAGGTTTGCATTCGTTTACAGTGTAGCCTTATGAAATACAGATATGGCTATTTCTCTAAATATCTGTAGATCACTTCCTGTGCTGCCTGTAGGAAAATATTTAAATCTGAACTTATTGCTTTTCGTTGTGTAGAAGGAAACACTACTGAGTTTTTCCTCTGCTTCTGGCATGCCTTGCGCGCATTTTACAAAATATAACGAGCTGAAGAAAATACAGACCAAGCAAGATTGCCAGCATGAGAGACAAGCTATGTATGCTTAGGACAAAGGGAGAACTTCCCAGTGGACAATTCCTGTAGGAAGATGGTGATGTTGCTCCCATCTGTCCCCATGGGATAGGTGGAAGCTGAAAGCCTGGAACCTGCGATGGTTGCAACTTGGCAGGCGGCAGAGCTCTGCTCGTAGCTGTGACAGTCTCATACGGGACCCCGAGCAAATCGTTTCTGCTCGCTGTGATTCTGGGTCTGTGGCTGTGTAATGGAAATGATAGGGTTTCTCCTTCCTCTGGTGAATCACATTCTAACTATTGAGTGAAGGTTGTAACGTGCGTTAGCAGGAGGTGTGCTTCTCCAGACCCCATCCTTGCATCTGTCCTGGAGGAGTGCGAGTGGGATTTGGAAGCCAAATTGCAAGAGAAGAGACAGGGAACGTGAGCTTATTCCCATAGGCAGAAGAGAACAGTTTAACTTCTTTGAAATACCCTGTTTGCAACTACTGGATATTAATATTTTCAGCTTTTCTTATCTGTTGGTAATGGTACATAAAGTCTAACTTAAAATATAATCTCCGTGGGAATTGTATTTCTCTTATTTACCGTACTGGCATGTGGATTTGTGTAAGTACTATTAATTTTGCTACTATACTATGAAATATCACAGAAAGTTGAACTTCAGTTAGAAAAGTCATAATAAAGGACCCGACTGTTATCAGAAGTGCTGTCTTTCTCTATTTAATCAGTATTTCCTACTCTTTGGGGAGGAGGGAATGAGAACATTGCCTATAATGGGGTTTTCATTTTGATAACATGCAAATGTGAAAAGAGCCTTGTCTTTATTTTTAACATTGATGAGAGCCTTGCAGTAATTTTTGTCTGCAAGGACTATGTAACCTTCTGCAGCACTGAAAGCTGAGAAGCACAGCACAGCATCAGAGACTGCCTTCCCCATAAACGTCTTTCCCATATCCAGTGTCTGTTCTGTACCAGAAACTTCGTAATAGAACAGCCCCCGTGGTATGGTGTGATGGTGCATGTGATTATGAACCAAAGGTAGAAATCTGTTCAAAAATACCAGAACTTGCCCAAAGAAACCTCTTCTTGCAAGCTGCTTTTTAATCTAAGGTTGTCTAAACTGTGTGTATTTATCAATTAAATTTTGATTGCATATATTTCTGATCTTTCTTTCGTACTCTCCAAGCCCCTCAATAAACGAGTTGTTAAATATTTTATGCCACAACAGTCGAATGAGAAGCGCTAAAAATAATTTGTCTTAAAAATGGCTGTTGCTTTTAGAAGTGTGTTCATCTGGCAGGGTCACCTGTCTTCTAAGAAGAGGAGGTTCATTTAAAAGATAATATCTTCCCTTAGCATTCCCACGATTTGTCATAGTGATCCCTTACTGCAGCATGATTTGCCTGCTGCAGAGACAATATCCATGATACCTGTAGGCTATCACAATTACTGGAATTGCTTCAGTGCAGTCGTTCTTAGCTTAGGATGCCAGTTGCATTCTATTATCTTCTCTTTGTATTTGCAAAAGTTAAATTCTTTACCTGGTTTGCATCAACATGGTCATAGTTTATTTACATGGCTTTCTACATTGATCGTGTCTGATAAGTAAAACTGCGTTTCCGATTGCATTAACTAACATTGTGGCGTACAGATGTGTTCAGCCACGAGTGCAGTTGTGTGGTAGAGGATCCATGAGCGATGTTTTGCTTGTGCCTCTGTATAGTATCCTTGTAAAGGCTGCAGCCTGCTGTGCCGAGAGTGGCTGACAGCCTAGCTTATGGCTGTATCTCCTTTCCCACAGCGATGCTCTGAGTCTTCTGTGGGTCAGCGCTCAGCCCCTTTTTCTGTGTTTGTAGTCGGTGCTGCTGCAGCAGCGCGGGCGATGCAGTTAAAAACAAACCTCTGGTCCTCAGGGTTTGGTGGTGCTGCAAGGAGGGGACACGCTCCTGCGCTGATTGCGCACGTGTCTGTGTCTCTACACAGACCGCCGGCTTCGTTTTAATTTTAGCTCTTTGCTGACTTGTTTGCTCCAGAGAAAGTTCAGCTTTTTTTCATTGTCATTTATCTAACACGGAGTGCTAGAACAGATATATCTTTCATTTTGAGAGTGCTTCAGAGGATGATAATAATTGTAGTTAAATTAGCTTCCTAACAATAATGTGCAGAAAGTAAGACATAATTTTGTGCTGGGAGATCTAAAATAAACAAGATTAAAGGCTTTCCTTGGGACAAGGAAGGCAGTTAGTTTTTCATATTAGCGTCAGAAACTTTGTTATTCCCGTGTTAAGCCTGTGGCAGGGTGATGGCGCTGCCTGTTTACGTGTGTGCAAGTGTGCGCCCATTTCTTTGTACTCTTGGTTCTCGTGTCTGTTGCTCCTGTTGGATGCTGGGGACAGGGAGAGGTAGAGGCCTTAGCGAGGTGCTATGGTATACGTAATTCCCCGAGCGCTGAAACAGTGGATGAGGACTTTGGGAAAGTACAATGAATGTCCGTGTTTATGTCTAATTCACTTAGCTTAACTCCAGGCCGCAGATAGATGGCAGATGATGGCATTGGTTCTTAAGTTGGAGGGCAGAGATTCCCAGTATGCATGTGAACTTTGGAGATAGCCTATCTCCAGTCAGGTTTCATTACACGGAAGAAATTTCCAGGGAACAAGAGAGATTGAAAGGGGTGAATGAGATCTGTCTGGAGACAGATGTCTTAAATGACAAGTAGGCTGAATTGTCAAGGAAGAGGGTCGGAACAGTGTTTTTTCCACTGAAGCAGAGGAAGAGTGGAGGCTGAAGCTAAGAAGAGCCCCTGGCAAGAAGAGGGCTTGAATTTTCCAGTGGGAAGGGGCATCTGGAGGTGCTCGTTGATGTGCAACACAGCTGCTCTCTGTAACCCCCCAAAGTGCCAGAGCTGCCGATGGCTGTTGATGGGAATGTCAGCTGCGTTGCCACTTGGATAACTCAGGTGAGCAGCTGGAACAGTAACAGCAAAGCTAACAAAACATCATTAAATCCATTTGGGGACACTGAGCAAATCTTAAACCAACCAGTACCACTCCAAATACCTGTTTCTCTTTTTAGATGGTGTAAAAATGAGAGTGCGCATCTCTGCTCTGCTGTGAGTTTGCGTCTTTGCTGCCTTACTCAAAAGTTGCTCCTCTGCATAGGGTTCTATGGAAACCATTCCTCAAATAGGGACTAATGAATGGGCACAGCAGCTTGTTTGTTCTGTGTGTCTTCTTCCGTGTCCTCCATGATGTGGTACATTGTAAAGGTGGTGGTACAAAACCACGGGTGGTACGAAAGGCTTTGAGTAGCAACCACGGATATTTACTATAAAAGTAAGTAGTTCTAAATCCCAGAGTGATTCTGTTCCCATGTTCAGTGCTGCATGTGTGCAAAATTCTTTAAAAATGTGTTTGTTATGGTTTCTTCTTATTTTATTTATTTTTATTGTTTAAATACTGGCCATGTGCATAAATAGTGTTGCTTTCTGTATTTTATTACTTATAATTTTATTATTAACGTTAATGGAAGTGTAAACCAAGAAACCTGAAACATATTTATTGAGGGCAGTTCTCTGGATTTTCAGTGAAATAATTTTTAGTATAGCAGGGGGAGAAAAAAGGCGGAGAAAGGCATATAGAAAAAGAAAAATAAATGGACTGACCTTCAAAAATCTTAAGCACTGTGATTTCAATTGAAGGGCATAGTGTTTACTACTGAGACTGTATAGCGTTTTATAAGTGGAGCTTTATAAGTGAGGCATTTTTGGTTAAAATGGATCTCTTTGAAAAAGAGCCTTAGAAAAATGATAAATGGTGTTGTTAAAATGTCTCATTAATTTCTTGCTTGCCTTTTACAAAAGTTAGTGCAAAGCACTTTCAAACTAGGAAACGTTTTGTATATATTCTCATTGTAGGTATCATCAAATTACTAATAAATTAGCCTTTTACAAAATGGGTTGCAGTTGAGCTATTGTGGTCTTGTGTTCTAGTTTTGATCTTTGTGAAGATCCTTTTTTCTGTTCTTTCCAGAGATGTTTCCTTGTATTCAGAGATGTGCAATTTTTCCCCCTGCTGTTCAGCAGTATAGGATTTTCCTTCAAATGAAACAATAATCAGGATTTTGCTTATTCATTCAGAAGCAGTGGATGCAAAGCCTTACAGCAGTGTTACAGCATGGAAAGGTGTCTAATGGGAGCTGGTTGATTATTGTTACCTTGCTGGGACTCACAGAGACTGGGGAGGAGTGGGAGCCTGTAGGTTTGTCCAGGCAGAGTAAGGGAGAGCTGCCTCCGAAACAGGGGAAAGTGGCTGTGGGTTTTGTTCTTCCCCTAACAGCTGGTAGTTGAAAGAAGTTTGGAATTCTTTAGACAAGGCCTTCTTGCTAATAACCAGCTTTTCCAAATAAAATACCTTCCAAGATAAGTACCTGCTCAAACAAATATGTAATAATGGTACTTCAGCGTGGCCTTTTTTTCTCTGTAGCCCTCAAACTAGGGGTTTTTTTTTCAGTAAAAGTTGAAGTGGGAAACTGAACCTTTGTTGCATTTATTTTGCATCCACAAAGTTATTATGTTAATTGCAAGAGCTTTTGTCAACTTTAAATGTACCTCAGGAAATTTTTGCTTACTGGCTTGCCGTGTGGGAGTTGTGTTAAGCAGTTCTTGCAGGAGCTCAGCATGGAATGGACCTCTCTCACATTTTCTTTTTACATTTGTGGTGTTTGTAAGAGCTTATGGATGCAGCAGTTTGCACCAAAGGGGCTGGAAACTGCAGACAGGTGTGAGACTGCTCTGCTGTGGGAAGAGGTGAGTGCACAGGGCAGCAACAGAGGGATTGGCCAGTCCTGGTCTCCTGATGGTACAGGAGAGGTTCCCAAAAAGTGGAGAGCTGGGAACCTGGGACTTAAGACAGCAGAAGGATGGCTCTACCTTCAGGGAGGCTTTGAGTTTGCCTAAAAGCAGCCTTCCTGGCTGTTGAGATGCCAGAGCCAAATTCTTCGTTACAGTTGACATCCACCTTGCGAGATTTCAAGACCCAACATGGAAAAGCCATGAGCAACCTGATCTAAACCCAAAGCAGTCCTGCCTTAGTCAGGCTAGAGGAGAAACCTTCTAAGGTTTCTCAGACAGCCTACATCATTATCCCAGTTACGTTTAGTCCAGCTAAATGCTGTTTTTCCATGCCCCGTCTATGAAAATAGAAAATTTCTCCAGACTTCGTGCTCTTTTCAGGAAAATGAGCTCTTTTTACATTGTTTTCTATTTTGGAACCAGTGTGCTCGACTGGTCAGGGCGGTAATCAGCATTGAAGTTCTGTAAAGGATTTCCTTTTAAAACAAATTTTCTATTGATTGGTAGTGATTAAACTGTCAGAGGTCAATATGGATCTGTAAAATATGTTTTGAGGTAAAACAAGTTATGTATGACCGAATAAGCTAATATACACCTATAAACTTCTGTATCAATCTTCTGAATTCTAAGTGAACATACTTTGAATTGGGGTTGACCTAAGTGGGGTTTTTGCCACGTAGAAATGAGGCAAACACTGAGATGCTTAAATCAGGTTGGGTAATTAGATAGCATGACTTGTCCAAGAGCTCTAACAGCAAAGTTTGTTAGCTGAAAATACCTTAGTGGATCTCGATTTGCACAAAGATTGTAATGTGTATGTATATGTATAAAATGTAATGCTTGTGGCAGAAGGAAGAAACCTCAAACATTCATTACTCTCATTATTACAAATGTTACCTTATGTTTCTCAAAGGAAAGACTCCAATGTTTTATTCCTTCCATTTACTTGTGTTTAAGAAGGCAGGTTTGGCCTAAGGAAACGGAAAGTAGCAGGTATTCAGTACGAAAAAAGTGATAAATGTTACCATTTTGCACTTGTTTACATTCTGCTGCTGTAGCCATGAAATTACTCTCTTTCTAAAGGTGCTGCTGAATTTGTTGTCAGATTTTATGTAACAGGAAAAAAAAGTTTGTTTTAATACTATAAGAAATACATGTATACATTTATGTATATTTATACGTATATTTATGGGTGTTTTGCTTTGTTTTGGTTTTGATTCCTGTCCTTACTCATGTGATGGCATGGGTAGATGCTTCAGGAATGGGTGTCAAACTGCCAGGATACAATGATAGCTGCGAGTCCCATCCATGTGTTGGCCAGCTTGGGCACAGTGCTCTCTCCAGCGCCGAGACCGACAGCAGAAATAAGGCGCTTTGCTCCCGGGAAGCTGAATTACCTTCACACAAAGAGATCCCTGTTCCTCATTTTGGTACATTTGCTATTGGGTCTTAACCTTCATCATGCGCTGTCATTGATGCTTGCGATGATGCGACCTGGAAGCTATGCTGGTGCATTTTAACCAGCACCTAATGGGGAGCTGTGTGCTACCGGGTCATTATCTATTACACAATACAAAGTGCACCTTGAGTACTGTGTTCAGTTCTGGTCCCTCACCACAAGAAGGATGTTGAGGCTCTGGAGCGTGTCCAGAGAAGAGCAACGAAGCTGGTGAGGGGGCTGGAGAACAAGTCTTATGAGGAGTGGCTGAGAGAGCTGGGGTTGTTTAGCCTGGAGAAGAGGAGGCTGAGGGGAGATCTTATTGCTCTCTACAACTACCTGAAAGGAGGTTGTGGAGAGGAGGGAGCTGGGCTCTTCTCCCAAGTGACAGAGGACAGGACAAGGGGGAATGGCCTCAAGCTCCACCAGGGAAGGGTCAGGCTGGATATCAGAAAAAAATTTCACGGAGTCATCGGGCACTGGAACAGGCTGCCCAGGGAGGTGGTGGAGTCACCTTCCCTGGAGGTGTTTAAGGAACGGGTGGATGAAGTGCTTAGGGACATGGTTTAGGGAGTGTTAGGAATGGTTGGACTCGATGATCCAGTGGGTCCTTTCCAACCTGGTCATTCTATGATTCTATAAGTATTCTTCAGAACAAGAAATGCTGGGAGATTCTCTGCCTTATCCTTGTTAGGTTGTCATAATAGCTTTCCTAATATTTTGCTTAAGTGAGCAAACTCGTCTGCAGACACACTGGTTTTACATTTAGTAATGAGGTGGTTTATGCTGCAGCGAAGCTCGTGTGACAGCACACAGTCTTAACAGAAGGTACCAAAAAGTTGAAATGTAGGGCATTTGGAAGATAGATTTTTATCTTGTGAGTCCAGAAGTGGTGACAATTTCATTTGCAGCTTTTAGAAATGATACCAGATTATTTTTATTTCTTTATCTATTCCTAGTATATAGAGAGTATATGTTGTAAGCAAAGAGAAAACTTAGTGCCTTTTTATATCCTTGCAAACTGTCTGGTAGTTGTGAAGGGCTTAAACCCTTTTTCATAGAATTTACTTTATTGAAATGTTCTGAAAGCTGAAATGTAGTGAGAAGTTTATGCTAATGTTTTGGATGGGCTGGTTTTAATTATTTAGCTATTTATTTATTTAGCTGTGTAGTCATTTACTGCAACGTAAGGGAAATTTTACTGAAGAATGGATGCAACTTGTGCTTTTTTATCTGTTCCTGATCATGGTAATAGGGACATTAGAATGAAACATCTCTTAACTGACTGTAGTTTTGATTTCTCTTTACATTTTCTCACTATACATAAAGACCTTAGTATTTCCAATTTAGAGATTTCCATGGAAGAAAATGGGCAAGATTGTTGAAAGGAAGATGTTTTACCCTGCAGGAGAAAAGCATTGGCATATGTTGTCTCTCCTGGAGGGAATTCTCTTCTCATTCTGAAATTTGTCAGTGTTAGTATTACTTGTGAGGATTGTTTGATATTAAAGTTTTCCTACCAGTATCTGTTAAAGGGCCATTTGAACATTTATTATTTATTCTAAAGATAATTTAAGAAAATAAAACTTTTCTGAGCATTTATGTCCCTTTTCAGCTTTTCCTTCAGAACTGTATTTGCTGGAATTGGAAAAAAGTTTAAATTTTGGAATTGTATGGTCACTTTTTTTTAGCGTAGGAGGTATTTTCTGAGTAATAATGCATTGTTTCCAAAGAAGAATCAGCGTCTTTGGTGGTTTGTTTTTGTTGTGAAGTTTTGGATTTTGTTTCTTTTTTCATTTTTAATGGAGCTGATTTACCAGTCCTCCAGCGTGGGAGCTGGATCTGCCTTCCCTTATGAAACGCTTGCAGTTGTCCTGGGTCCCTTGATTTTCCTTTGGGAACACTAAATTCCCATTTGCCTTGTTAGCTGGTTACAAAAGAAAGAATTAATCCAGTGCCTCTGCTTTTGGACAGGAGAGAAGTGAGTTGCATTAAACTGTTCGCAAAGTGCATTAAATGCACTTCTCTAGTAGATGTGCGATAATCATCTTATACATTGTGTGACTACTTCATTTCTGAACTTTGCTGGTAAGGAAGGATGCGAAAGGCTTTAAGGATAAATCTTTACTCTGTTTCAGGGGATAAGTAGCTCATAATTGCACAGGGCAATGGCAAGTCCCAGGTGTTGCCCTTGCCCTACTTGCTGTATACGCATAGGTTGGCAATTACTCCTGCAGTTAGAATGGAAATTGACTTTTTTTAGAGAATTAGATCCTTTTTTGCTGTGTATTGCTTGGAGGGGTATGCTGCAGAAGGTGACAGTGGTCTCTGAATCCAAGTAAAGATTAAAAATCAATTTTAATTATTAAATTTTAATAATGTTGTTAGATATTACTAAATAGTTAATAGACCATATTCAAAACACCTACAGTACAAATATTGCCCATAAATAATTACAATTTTTTATTAACATTGTAATTAAGAGCATGCTGCCTGCAAATGATACCTCACTAAGAGCAAAGAAGATTATGAAAAGTAAGCAGGTGACTAGTAGTGTACTTTTTTTCTCATCTTAAATAGGTTTTCCTAACCAGCAGGGGCTTGAACGGTGTTTAGCAGGTGGGGATCTGAAGATAAATGTTGTAGCAGAGATGTCTGTGTGTGTAATGCAATGGAGGTTTAAAGGAATGATATTGCATCAAAGAAAGGAAGGGTTTTTGTTACCAAGGTAATACTAAGACGAGCATGACTCATTGTTTTATGCAGGCAAAGAGGAGAAAAATGTTGATGAATTGGTCAAGGACCCTGAACCATTCTGCTCGGGACCACCAGCAGAAGCCAACATGACAATATTTAGAAATTTCTATATTTTTCTTCAATTAAAACTTAAATGCACTACAGAATCCCATCGTGTCCATGTTTCATTTTTATTTGTTAAGCATCTTTACTTTTCTGTATTTTTCTCCAGCAACTATTCCAGGTCTTTAACAAACTTTCATGTTTTCGTTTTCACAATTCCACGTGGAAGCAGAGTGTTTAACCACGAGACATTAAACTTTCATGTCTCCTATCCAGTTCTCACCATGCTAATTAAGAAGATACTTTTCTGTAATTATCTCTCTCTTCAGTGACTCATCATTTTCCCTGGCTTATGGGGACAATCACAGCAGCAGCTCCCCCCCTGAATTAGTGCAGTGCTCCAAGGAGAGGGTTGGGTTTCCTTGGCGTGATCTGGGGGTATTGGAGAGGGAAGAGAGGGCTCGTATAGAAGCAGCAGTCCTGAAGCAACCAGAGGAGGGGAGAGGGGCACCTTCTCTATCTAAAATACACACTAAAATGTGTTTGAAAGTCTAGCAGTTGCTCCACATTCATTTCTTCTCATGTACTTGGTTGCCGTTATAATTTCCTCTTCATCCTTTGACTGTTGCAGCCATGTATTTTAACTTAAATTACTCATCAGATGCATAGATAAACACAGAAATATGATCAAAGCTGTTGCCCAGTTATAGAAACTAGTTTGTTAGGCAGAAGCAGGAGGTGTATGTTGACTGGTAGATTACCTGGAAAGGGCTAGATTTGTGATTAGGGGGTTGATGTATTTATGTGAAGGAAGGCAAGTAGACATTTATGTGTTTGCAAAGCAATAGACTTTGCAGCTTGTGTGAGTGAGTGTCTATAAAAAGATACCATGAGCAAAACAAAGTTTGTCTCTGGCTCTCCTGGGCATTTATGAACCTTCTACGGAACTTTACATGAAGCGATGGACTGAATTACATCTGCAGCGTAGTCTTAAGCATCCAATTTAAAAAATTTATATTTCTGACTAGCAATGAAACATCACTTTGATTTACGACATCATTAGGGGAAATGGAAGTGAATATGGGCTATTGAATATTTTCTTGCTGGCATAAGCCCTTTTACAGAGTCTGTTATGTAGGGTGCTTGTTATATGGTGTTTTGACAATTAACGTTTTGAGATTTTTGAGATGATCTCATCTTATTTACATTTCATAGTAGTAAACATTATCTTTGTAGAGCCACAGCTTCTATTCTTGTCATAGTTTGTTATAAAGTTCTTTTGATGTCATGGAACAGTAGCTCGGGTGGCCTTTCCTTTTCATATTCATGCTGTTTGCGTATGCCTAGGAACTATCGTCAGGTGCCTTTGCATTGTCTGGAAAAATATAATGTTCTTGCATGGGTAAAATCAGTTATGTAGGAGTTTAGATCTAAACTCCATTACATAGGAGAAAAGCAAATTCAAATAGTGCTTATCTGGTGGAGGTAGGGGGATTAGACTGTAAATAAGAGGGCTCATAACACACACAGATAACCTAATGTTGTTTTACATTTAATCTCAATTACTTCTGATTATTATTATTATCAATTACTGACTGATGTAGAAATAAATATTTTAAATTGCAAGTAATGCAGATCTTAAAGGTAACAAAAAAAATCCTATGCAGGGCTTAAAAGGAAGAGAAAATTCCTGAGTGTTCTGTCAGGCTGTGCATGGCATAGAATAACCTTGAAAGCAGCACAGAAAGGAGCATTTACAAGTTTATCAAATCATCTGTAGAATCATTTATTTTCTGAGTAATTCCGCTGGGGTTTTTTTCCTACATTTTTATCTTCATTCAAGACCAGAAAAGGTGTGGATGCTCTTACAGTAATCACTCGACAGGTTTTTAGCAGAGAGTCAGAGGAGGAGGATGGACAAGCAGAAAAGTCATTTATGGTGTTGGAACTTCTTGTAGCCACAGAAGTTGATTTGCGTTCGTACTATAATACTTCTGTGTACCAGAAGGAAAGATTAAACTTTTTTCAGTCACTTTTTACTTTCTCCATGATTTGAGAGAGAGAGGTGTTTGGTACCCCTGTTCTGTTCTTACAGACATTATTCGGGTTTGGTTTGTTTGTTTAAGTATCAGAGTATCTGAAAATACCACTCGATGAAATTAAAACTTGGGGTTTCACTGCAATGCTCAATAGAATCCTTTTTTAAAGAAATTTCTTCCTTCAGCAGAGTATCGACTTCCCAAATGCAAATCCTGATACTGTGTGATATTTTTAGCAGCAGTGTTTATTACCTTCCAAAGCCTTTAATGCTTGAGCAATTTTTACATGAATATGCTGCAAAATCTTCAGTGAAGATGGTGATACAGCCATGAAATTGGAAATGGAAGCTTTGCAAGATGTCTTCTGTTCTCTTGACAGAATTTTATGTATCTGTTAATGAATTTAAATGACAGAATTATATCCACTGCATTATGTGATGCTCTCTAGCAATATTACATTTTGATAACAAGTATTATGTAGCCTTGTCTTAAATAATTGATTTGTTTGTACTTTTGGTTTTGACAGGGGAGTTTTGTTGCATGCATGACTGCCATTTTAAGGCAAATGGAAGACTATCACTACGCTCATTTAATCAAGACTTTTGGAAAGATGAGGTCAGATGTTGTGGTAAGTTCAACATGTTTTATCTGTCCATAATTAGCTTAGCTTGTGTTCATTTTTTCCTGTTACTATTTGTTAAATATACTTGTAATGTATACAAATGTGTTTGACATTACAGATTTAATATAGAAGTAATTAATAAAGCACTGTGACTTACACATTTTCTGAATTTGCAAAGGACAAAATTAACCCTCCTGGCACACGCAGGAACACAGCTTGCCTCTGGAGCTGTTCAATATTTGAAAAAGTAAGCGCTGAAACAGTGGATTTAAGGCAATGAAAAGAAACCATTAGGAAATAGTAGTGCTGAGCCATTACTAAAAATCTGTTTTGTTTAAGGAGAGAAGGGAAAAAAAAACCCCAGCTTTCTTGAGGAAAGAAACTTGCAGTGTTAAATCTTCCAGATGTCCCATTTCATTTGTTTAAATAGCTTTTACTTACAGAGCCACTCACTTTAAATTTTATACAAAACATTTTAACCTTAAAGATGCCCTTAGTTTTTAAATAAGCAGTAATAATTGAAATTTGTCTTCTCAGAGTCATTCAGTAGCCTAACTAAGCCAGCAACACAACTTAATTAGAGCATAATAGAAGAGAGTTTATAGCTAAGGAGATAAGTCTCTAATGACCTGAAACTATCATTGCCATATGGGAAGTGCGTGCTGCAAAGTAGCGACCAAACTCGTTGGCTGAGATCCATCGATTAGTGGATGACCTGAAGCCTCATCAGCTGTCTTACATTACCCGCTCTGGTGCTGGAAATTGTTAGGTGCTTTAGGCAGCCTTCAACTGTAGTTTATCCTAAAGGGTGGCTTTCTTAGGTACCCTTCTTCCTTCCAAACCCAACAGAACAAAACCCGGCATCTTTCCTTTGTGTAATTTTTTTGTTTGGACTCTCCAGTTTGCATTTATGTCTTTAATTTTTGTTCTTATTTCTGATTATATTCTGCAAGATCTGAGCTCTTTACCCCACGCCAGCTTTCAGATAAAGTCCTAGAGCCACTGCTGCTCAGCCTGGTTGTACCTGATCTGGCTTTACTAAAGTACAAAGCTAATGATTTAAGAAAGTGAAGACAAAATCCAACTGCAAAAAAATTGCATATGAAATCTCAGTATAGGAAGAGTTGCTTCCCACTTACTTTGCTTTGGGATCTTGGAGCACTTCCATGAGTAGTTCTCTACAGTTGGTTTTGCACTACTAATAAGTCATTCCCAAGCTAAATGCAGCTAGGGGAGTGAAAATAATGTTTTTTAACACAGGGAAAAGAAATGAGTGTTAGGGTTAATCTAGCCATATATTTCTGTGCTTTCAAACAGTTTCAGGCCATTTGTCTCTGGAAAAGGCAAACCGATTACAGGGTTTTACATGGAAAACCATAAAACCATTTGCTCTGAAAACATGTAATGAAAAAATACAGAGAGAAAAATACTGGTTAGCAAATCTGTGATTAACCTAATGGCAATAAAAGTGTTTATTTTGAAGTCTTGCTTTTTTGGTCTGAATTGTTTGAAAGGTGGTTGCATAGGTCAGATCTTGGTGAAAACAAGGGAGTAATTATGTATTTGAATTTTTGCAAGTGGTTTATTTATAATTGGTTGTTTTAAGAGTTTGATTTATATTCTATGCAGCGCACTGGGATACATGAAGAATTACTTCGTTCTTTTGTCTTGACTCTGTATATTCATCCCTTTCTGCATGTTTTTGTGTTGCATAGTTGGAATTGCTCTGGACAGTTAAAATTGTGTTTTCCATCAGTGTGTGCACTGTTTGACGATTTCTGTTTCTGCCACTTGATTGTGGTTTGCATTAGCAGATACAATAAGCTGAACTTGGTCAATTGCTGCAACGCTTTTTATGTCTTTAATTAAAATGTATCTTTTTAGTCTTTTAATATTGTTGTTGATTAAAGGATAATATATGCTAATGGGCAATAAAACGCATACAAACCTGGTAAAACATTAAATGGGTAATGTGTTAATGGTAGATAATGGTACCTTAAATTGACTTTGGAATATGAATAATACAAAGGAAGGTGTGGAATGTGGAGGTACTGTGCCAATACATTATGAATCTTGTGGTAAAAGGAAACTACAGTGCATAAACTGATTTTCCTTTTTTTTTTAAAAGAAAAAGAAAAACAAAACTGAGTTGTCATTTAGGACAAAAGGGTGAATATATCAATATCAACCCAATTTCCATGTTAAAGAGAAAAACTTCTTTAACCTTTTCAGTGAGAACCAAGAGGGAGGTTGCTCTTCTCATAAGTATTTCTTCGTATATGAGATTTCACTTGTAAATTTGAAACCTACATCTTGTTCAGTATTTTATATTTCCCCATGAGAAATTATGCCCCGTGAAGCTCTCTCAGGACTATTGCCTGCTTTACCATTATTTGTGCTTTGATTTAAGCTTTCCCGTGTTCCTTCTTAGGGCTTTTGCTTTCTGTCTTCAGTGGTGGGATTCTACTGAACTGTACTGCGTGTGTATATTCCTCAGTACAGTATGGTTTGGGTGGGAAAGAAGCCATTCTCTATGTCTCTGTTTAACTTTTCATGCTTTCTCCATTTCTTTTTAATCTGACAGTTTTTTGAGCCAGTGCCCTTTGACTCACCCATTACACTCGGGTGTTTTCATTCAAATCCCATGTCCCTACGTATGGAAGTAATGCCTGCATTTCCTATTACGGGATTTTCAGTTTAACCACAAAGGCATAAAGAAGCTGTGACTTAAAACTGAAACTAGATGAATTAAAGCAGAAATGAATAGTTTTTTCTTAAAAAAAAAAAATACAAGAAAAAGGGAGAACATAAGTGAAGCTGTGGTTGCTTCTTTACTATTGGAGGCCCTTTAAAAACTTTCCTTCAGCGTGTGGCTTGCTCAGCCAGAAATTTTAAGCCTGATGTTGGAACTGCTAGAGGAAACTTTATGGCCTGTGTTATTTAGGCATCAGTTTTAGATTGTTATAATGGTCTTATTTGGCCTCAAAAAATCTTACAAAGGATGGAGTGAGATAAAATTGGTCTTGTATCTTTGCAGAAAATATTGTTTAGGTTCATTAAGGTATTTTTGTTCAAAGAGGAGTTTCTTACTGTCAAGTCTGCTATCATCCTGAGATGAAACATCATCCAAGATCAGTGAGGTTCTTTCTGGGACTCACTGATCTCTCTCCCCTTTTTACTTGGTAAAATTTATATTCAGTTGGGACACATGTGGTATTAGTTGACAAAAAAAAAATATATGCTAATGTTTTTCCATGTGGAGTGTCTCAGAAGTATTCCTCCCTAAAGGTATTCAAGACAACATCTGGGAGTCAGTGAAGTATGTGGAGAGACAAACTCTGTAGGGTGTTTTAAACTGCAATTTTCTGCACCTCTGTTTTCTTCCCCTTCTCCTAATATTTTGCACTTTGGGTCACAGCGTATGTACATTGGTGAGTGTATAGTACATCCTTTCATGACAAGCTTTGATTAACCGTTGATGTAAGCAGGTGGTTTTATGGCTCGAAGCAGGCTCTTCTTTGTGAGATGTTACGTTGAGAGTCACGGGGGATGCTCTGTAGTGGTGGGAACCTGCAAAGGCAGCACACCCAGAGCCATCCATGGTGGAGAGTGGACTTCCCAGAGACACCCTCGTAGAGCAGCGCAACAGAGGTTAAAATGTTGTCCTGAAAAGCTGTGGCTGAGCATATTTGACTTGTGACTGCTGTACCTCAGGACTCAGCAAAGGTGAAATTTTCATTAACTGGGCATAAAGTGTTTTCATATCAAGTTCCTACATGCTTTAGCTGGTTATTTTTCCTAAGCTTGAGAATTCATCAAAGAACCTCCTTGAAATCTAGGTCACAAAAAAGGAAATGGTGATATAGGTGTGTCGGGGTGTGATGCTCAGCAGTCCAGGAGGGATGGAACTGTCTAAGCCTCCTCAGTCATCATCTACCCAGTTCCAGGACTGAGCTTACACTGTTTTCTTTCCGTAATTGGATGGAAATTGTGAAGGGGTCCTATCTGTTGTGAATTTTGCTTCCTTGGGATATTGAATAGGGTTTGTGTTTGTAATTGGATAGAGATCAGGAATTGAAGCCCTTGCTCTTTTAATACACCTTTTTATCATTTCGTTATGTTCAGAACAATTTGTTCTGCTTCTAGGTATACTGAGAAAAAGCAGGCTTTATAACAACACAGCATGATAGCTTCTCTCTCCACCCCCACCCCTTAAAAAAGCTTGTTTTTTCTCGTAATATGAGGTTTATTCACGTAAACCATTTGTTTTCCTATAAGAAAGGTAAAATGATGAGAGTGCAGTATTACAAATGCATAGAATAGAGTTAAGCATCAGAAGCTTTTTATGTAATCAATAATTAGTTTGGTTGTTACAGAGCATTATTTAAAGTAGCTGTATGAAAGTAGGATTATTAAAATGTAAATATCAGTAGATTAAAATGTAGAGCTGAATCAGCGAAGTAGGTCAGATTGTTTGTGGCGCAACCTCCAGGGTCAGTAACGAATGCAAGTCATCAACAAAGTATGTGAAAATTCATCCACCGTCACATGCAGCTTGATCAGCAGAGTGTGCAGAGGCTCAACAGCTGAAATGGGTGACAAATAAAAGTTTAAGGTAGGGTTTGCTGCAAGAAATAAGGGAAGTATACATCTGTATTCATAAAATATTAAGGGGGGAAAAAAAAAAAGCACAGTGAGCTCAAATCTGCCCTCTTGGATAGGTGATGACCTTTCCCATGGTGCCACTTCCACTGATGTTTCCATAATTGAGCTGTGAAGCAGCGGCAGTAAGAAAATCACTCGATACCTGCAGCTGTAAAAAAGCCCACGCTCGAATGAAATACTGTGCAGTGCTTGGGCAGCAAAATATGCAACGTGATTATTAGGAATTATGTAACTCTTTCAGCAAAATACATGAAGAATGAGCAGTAAAGTATGCAGTTTGATCTCTTAAATGAAGACATATTTTACTGAGCTCATGGAGTGTGTGTCTGGGATAAATTTTGCCTTATGCAAGAGTAACATCTCATTAACCACAAGCAATTCCAAATTTTATCTCAATCCTATTAATGTCAAAACATCTTTACTGATATTGTGTTTTTGGGAGTGATTCTGGTAAAATAACACAGGAGTTATTTTACTCGTACTATGTATTTTTTGCTTGAAATATGTTTTTCGTGCTTGCTGATGCTCTGTTGGCCCTCTTTGGACTGAGTTCTCTCCTTGGGTACCAGGAGGGGGGATGCAAAGCATCCCCAAAGCAACCCTTGTGCCATGCACACGGCAAAGCTGAGTAGGCTGGAGATTCACGTTGCCTTGTGATCTTGATGTTGTGTCCTCAGGATCTCTGCAGCTTCCTGCTGCCTGCCCGCTGTGAATTTCTGAGCCAGGAAAAACATCTTAACAGAACTAGGAATCAAAAGATAAAATGTGACGAAGAGACCAGCTCTTACACATGAGGAAATACTTACGAGAGCAGTAACTTCATATTTGTTTCTCACTGAAAAGGTTATATAAAAACCAGCCTTAGTTAAAAGTCCAGTGAATGTAACATTTGGGGTTTTTTTGTTCACATTTGACATTTTAAAGATGAATGAGATAAATACCATTACTGAGAAGCTGTAGCAAAGGAAAAATATTCTAACCTTGGAATAAAAGTTCATTTTTATCTCTGTGTGAAGTGGATCAGGGACTTTTTGCTTTAAGTTATTTTTCCCCCTTTATCTTTTCTCTGAGCATTTGATATTGCTCAAATTGTTGGATAGCAATTATAGATTCCTAAATTATAGAAGATGATTTACATTGTAAAGTACACGAGGTTTCTGTTCCAAAGAGATGTTTGTTTATATCAATGTAGAAATAAATTGGTTTATGCTACTAAATTAACTTTATTCTGGGTCAGGTTCACTTGCAGGAGCAATTACTGCTTCTGCATTTAGGGAGAGTCTCGCATAGTTTCAGGATGGCCAAAAGAGAACCATTGCTGCTGCTTACCCCAGATCAGGGTAACGTGCACCACCATGCTTCCCTGAATTCAGTTTTGAACTAGAACATAGATATTAAAAAAATTCATAAGCTTGATTTCAGGCTAGGGAAAATTTCAGGAAGGTATTAATGAGGAAAGGGAAAACTCATCAACTGACTCCAGGGAGTATTTTTAGAGTAATCATAAAATTAAAATTAATATCTTAGGTTTTTTTTTTTTCCCTCTTTGCATGCTTTTAACAACTTCAAAAGGTCCAGGGTATGCGCGGCATGTGTTGTGATGTATGCTGCAGTATATGCTGCACAGGAAGGCACTGTGAGACTTTGTCTATGGTATAGAAAAAAGATTATTTTTTCAGCAGAAACTGCCTTCAGATAACTGGCAAACAGTGCTTGTTTCTGAGTAATACTGTGGGTTGTTTACAATGTAGGATTACTATTGTCATCATTTCTGAAAAGTTTAAATACAATCACTGTAGGATTTATGTACATCATATATAAATATGCCTTAGCAGGATTTATGTATGTTGTATATGAATAATGGCTTTTTTATGAAGCAGAACAATAAGACAGCTTTTGAATCAAGTCATTAATAACTGACACTATCACTTGCATGGTTTTTATATAGAGAAGGGTGTTCTTTTCCAAATATTTTCTCTTCTTTTAGGATTTCCTGATGGAAACATTCATCATGTTCAAGAATCTCATCGGGAAGAATGTCTATCCCTTCGACTGGGTTATAATGAACATGATGCAGAATAAGTAAGTATAGAGGAAAAAACACTGTAGCTTTCTGAGATGGCTGTTACGTGTTTGATCTGAAACCATAGTGTTGCTTGGAAACAGTAAAACAATGCAGCAGCTAGATTGGGGTGGTTTTTTTTCCTTCTATGAAGCAAATAATTATTTAAAAACTGGCTTTGGAGGTTGCAGGGCAGTGTTCAGTGGCCTGGTTTAGGACTCTTGAAGTCCACTACAAATTAAGGGTGGCATACAGAGAACCAAAATTTTTGGAGCAAACTGCAAATGCAACAGGAGCCGTACATGTCTTATAATAATTAAATGCATTCCTTTAGGGATAAATGGTATGTTTTGCATATGACTCAAAAAAACAGTGGTTTTCATGTGCTTACATGGAGTTGTATGTTCAGGGGTATTTTCAGTGGTATTAACAAGAAAGAATTGAGAATGCATTTTAAACCCAGGTTCCATCACCCTGTAAATGAAGAGACAGGCTGACAATGTTTCTAATCCCCGGTTTTTTGCTCAATAATTGCAGCTTTGTTATTTTTTTGAATGCTTTTGTGCAGTATTTTATGTTTGTGACATTTATTAAGTGTGTCAAATGCTTTTATGTGTACTGTGGTGAAAGTATAAGGAAAAAACATTGCATTTACTAGTTGCCTGGAGAAATCTCTTCTGTGCTTACTGGTAGCTGCCATGGCTATAAAGTTGTCAGTGTTTACTTATATAAAATCCTGACCCACAGTTCCTACTCTCGTTATAAAAATGCACCGTAACTTTAATCTTGGCTTCTGAAGTCTCCTTAACCACCTAATAAAATCCCTTCTTAATAAATATGAGTTAGGAGATTCAACCATCTTTTGAGTTATACCTACCCGTGGGTTATGGATACACAATTCTGCGTGGCTGCAGCTTGCAAAGCACCTGCAGTTTTAAATGAAGAGCCCTTCTAGGTTAGCTGATGAGATCTAAAGCCCATTGAGTTTCTTTTTTATTTTTTGTTAATTTTGAAACTGATTTTGGTTCAAGAACTCCAACTGTCTCAGTTGTTGTGTTACAGTTTATTTGGAAACCCTCACAACATACATTACCTGGCGTCCTTTCGAACAGGAGAACACCTCTGTGCTTTGCAGACTCTTTTAAGAGATTGAAATATGGTTGAGAAGGACTGTGTTTGGACACTATTAATGCCATTTAACCAGTGACACAGCAATTACTGTGCTGTGAATAATATTGCAGTGACTCTTTTCCCCAGATGTAAAGAAGATGGCTATTCCTCATACTATCTTCACAATATTTCCAAATGACCTCACAGTGTTCGTTTGGGTGGAGATTTGACCTCAATTATTATTTTTTTTTTTAAACTGTGGAATTATGGTCATAGAAATGAAAGAGCAAAAGTATAGAAAGAGCTTTTCCCTCCCCACTGTTTTTTCTTTAAAGGACAAAGCCATCCCTACCACGCAGTTCCTCGCTCTGAAAGTTTGAAGTAATACAAAGGGTAATGCAGAGATCTGCAGTTAGTGTAGGGCCTTTGATTTTCTGATCCTTAAAAATAGTCCTGTCTTTTTCCCATGCTGAACATTAAGTCCTGAAGAAGCAGAATGGGGATGTGTTGTTAAGATCTTTCTTACTGAATAACCCCAGTACCCGTGGAGTTTTTGAGTAGCATTTAAAGTGAAAAACAAAAAAGTTTTTCGAGTCTTTCTAGTGTTGATGGGTATCTGCAGAAGTGCTAAGGGGCGTTGTTCATCTCCAATTTACAAGTTCATTTTCATTACACCAGCTTATTCGTAAATGCTCCTGAATTGATTTGAGTGCTTTTCATTTTTCTTGTTGAAGCTAATGTAATTTCCAAATCTAGAAAGCTCCATTGTGAAGTAACTTTCTCCAGCTGGTCCATTTATTTTCACCTCTAAAACTTTTATTGAAGTTAGGGATATTTAAAGAACAAATCCTGTGTTTTAAAGCTACCGCATCCTCTCATCTCCAAACTTGCTATTTTGTGTCACTCTTGCAAAGCATTGCTTTCTGCAGATATAGTATTTCTGTGCCATGAGCCAAATGGAGCTAATTTTCAACTATATCCAGAACATTTCTGAGTTCATTTGGTCCTGTGCATGAAATATATCACCAGATATATTTCTGGTGGATTGCTTGGTAGTGTGAAACAAAGGGAAGAAAATACCTAGCTGGAAGTTGGACCTCTCAGCAGGCAGCAGAGATGGTGCTGAGGTTGTAAGGATGGTGGACTAATCTCTTTGGAGATATCTCTTAACCTTCTTGGCAGAGACAGCCCAGACAGTTCCTTTCCTAGTAGAGGTTTGCTTCCAGATACTTAACAGTGCATTAAAATGTTCTGGCTGGATTAGAGTTGTAGCTACAGGGGAAGAGGGGGGGAAAACTGGAAAAAATGCGAGTGACTGCATTACAGGGATGTTCGCAAAGGCATCTCTAGTTAAAATTTAGTACATTTTCTATTGTACTGAAATAAACACATAAAAACGTTTTTATATCTAATGAGATGATTGTTATTTTTTTGTTCTTAGATGTGCCACTTAATTTTTGTATTTACTGACTTCTCGAATCTAATGAAAGACAGCATTTATTGTTTTAGCAAATAAATTTGTTAATTGAGTCCAAGATTTTGAATGTCAGTGGTTTAATGTAATCCTTTGTTTTGTCACCGATATGTTTAAGATGGTATTGGTTTGCTGGCTGCTGGTCAGATGTGGCAAGACACAGTAGTCACAGCGTAGGTTCATCAGGTGCTGTGCAACGTGAATTGGCATAGTGGGTAAAAGAAAATATTATTCAAACTGATGCTATGGCTTTTCCTTTCACTGGCAAATTTCAGTGCAAATCAGCTACTTTTGTACAGTAAACAGCAATAGCCAAGCAGCAGAGATGGAAAAAACTACTGATGACAGAGATGGATAATAGACCGTAGTGCATTACAATTGGAATAGCTACTTCTAGGAGAAGAGCAAGAAACACTATTTAAACCAAAAAGCTGAATGCCTAAAAGGCCAGTACCGATCAGCACAGTACTTTCAGGCATGGTTGATTGAAAAGAATATCCAAATAGTATTTAATAATTAAGTCTTCATATATTGGCCTGAAATGGCCATTGCTTTTGGGGTAAATCTAAAGGCAAGAGAAGACACAGGGGCAGAAAGAGCAGAAATGGTCTTCAGATACATAAAGATTTGCAGCCGAACAGATGGGAATAGCCTTTTCATGGACGTGTTGAATTGTGTAAGAAATGCTGGTCATAAACTGTGACCAGAAACATTGAAGTTCAAGGATGGGGGAAATATTCTAGCAGAGAGCGCTGCGGTGGATTGCTTGGGATCTTGTGACGTCTCTGGCAGCAGAGGTATTTAAGAACAGTTTGACAAGCATCTGTTAAGATGCCAATTATAATTTAGGGAAAAGGGGAATAGACTAAATGATCTCTAGAAAGTTCTCTGAGCCCTGTCACTCCATATTGTGGTGGATGCTGGGTGGGTGGGACTTGGAAAGAACCTCTGCCGTGGCAGGTAGCAGCATGTCTGTAGGTCTGCAACGTTGGTTCAGTAAAGACTGGTTCTGTGCTTTGGCAGAGACTCACTGCCGTGCTCAGCTGCCCAGGGGGCCATGCAGGGAATCTGCTGCCTTTTATTGTTTCACTGCCTGCCTGTATGGTGTTTTAATGACTATCGGTCACTCAGCGCTATTTCTCCATGGTGGACTAAGCCAGGATTATGTCTAGTTTAAATTTATGTAGCTTTTCATCTGTTGGGTTTTCTTTTTCAAAGGGAATTTTTAAGCCTGGTAAATGCCTGGCGAGTGATTACTAAATGTATCCATGATCGGTGCCTAAAAATAAGGATGAGCTAAGACAACTATAGAAGAAAATGCTGTTGTAGTTCTAAGTAGTGCTCTTGGAAATTTATAATAATGCTCTTTAAGATACTTGGGTACCTTTAAATTACATCTGTTGTAAAGTTTATATGTGTTCCCATTTTCAGGAAGAGTTATTTCTTTTAAGGTAGAGGTGTAATATCATCGGATTAGAAAGAAGTGTTTGTATCAGCTGAGTTGACAGCTACTGTGACAGCTGCTTTGTAGCAAACCACCACATGCTTGATAATGAAATTTAGGCCTCATCTTCAGCCACTGTGGTATTTCTGTCACTCAGGTCTCTGTTGAAAACTCCAATAGCTGTGTTTAATAGTTTAGTAGAAAAGGGGCTACAGGAAAGCTGGGGAAGAGGTCTTTGTCATGGAGTGCAGGGACAGGGCAAGGAGGATGGTTTTAAGATGAAAGAAGGGCGATTAAGATTAGATACTGGGAAAAATATTTTTCCTCTGAGGGTGGCCTCTGGCCCGGGTTGCCCAGAGATGTCGTGCCCCATCCCTCGGGGTGTTCAAGGCCAGGCTGGATGAGGCTTTGAGCAACCTGATCCAGTAGAAGGAGGTTGGAACTTGATGACCCTTAAGGTCCCTTTCAACTCAAACCATCCTATCATTCTTGGTTGGCTTGCAGCTCCTGCCACCTGGCCCTCAACGATCTCTGCCCACTTCCTTCTCAAAGATGTGGCACTAAAACTAAGTTTCTGCTAATGTCCGAGAGTAGCAGGTTCCCTGCGTTTGAGTGGTGCCGTGTCGTTGAGCCCACCAGTCCCAAGTAAATCCTCCCTTGGCCATGAAAACTAGAAACTTTATAATTTCTAAACCTAAATCAAAAATCTAGTCCAAACTTCATCTCTCCGGGCTAATGAGAGTGCAGAATATGTGATTGCAAAAGAGCAAGTAAGGAAAATGGCCTTCCTGTTCCCAATCCCTACAAGGAGTCACAAGGTTTTCCTGTGTTTTGGGATAGGGACAAGGAGAGGCAGATTCTTCATTCCAGAGAAATGCAGGGAAACGCACTCAAGGAGTTATAACTGTAAAAGTAGTTAAAAAAAATAACAGGGATTTTGTATAGTTTACGGTTTTTTTTCCTTCTAAATCATGTTTAGAAATGATTCAGAAATGTTTTAGAAATTGTTTTTAACTTCTGTCAGAAGCTGACAAGCTAAACTTAGGTTCCTCTTAAGCACATAAGTCAGAACATGAAAATAGTTCCTCTCTACATTTTTGTAAATGAAAATAATTTAGTCTTTGGTCTTACTTTTGGCATTTGAGACAATCGGTTCCTTTGGTAGACCTTATGATATATTAATTTGTAGCTTCTGCTTTCATCTGCAGCTGTTCTGGTGGAGGCTGAGCTGCCTATGAAAAATGAATTTGATGTTTTGTGTTCTATTTTTTGTGTCTAATGTCCACATTTACATAAGATACCTGATTATTTTGCCTTTTGAAGTCAAAGAAAAAGGGATGAGATGCTTCTCAGTGAGAATGAGTCTTCTTGTGCCTACTTAATTTTTTTCAGAGGAAATATATCTTGCCTTGCGGAAGGAATCTGGCAGGTGTTTTTGTATCTGCTCCCCACTGGTGCTGCATTGGCTTTGCAGGTGGGTGGAGGGGTATTTCCTCCTGAAAACCCAGTCCAGAATCTTACTAAATTTTCTGTATAAAAAACGAAATTAATTTGTGAAGAGGAGGAAGAAGGATCAGGGGGATAGATCTGGTAAAAGTGTACCTTTTTACTGTTCCTGGAGTGTTTATTTTTGGAGCTTCCAGGGAAATGTAGGCTGTTCTGTTCTATGTTTGTGATAGCGGTATCTGTCAGATTTATACTGCGCTTTCAGAATTAACTTCAGCTACGTATGTGACTATCTATCAATAGTGTGCAAACACTGAAGTGGTTATGAACTGAGGCAAGTTTTGCGTAACTGTAAACCTTAAAATGTAGTACAGGCTTCAGTTGCCTGAGAGTTATTCTTGCTGACAAGTAACCCAAAGCCAAAATAAAATTTGGTTTCAGATTATTGAAATTTTGCTTAATTGCCATGATCTGCAATGCTTTATACAAGTGTATAGAAACAAAACCACTAATTTTTTTTAATAAATGTGTGAAAGTAGGCTCTTTTTACTCACATAATTGACCCATCAACCATCAACTTGCATCTGTCACATTAGTTGCAAGTGCAAAAGCTCTTATTTAAAATCCATCTCAAGCTACTGATGGGTGAGGGTGTGGTTTTTCACAACAGGGAAAAATAGTCCGGAAGGATGACAAAGCTTCTGGATAGAAAACTACAGAAAATGCAGGAATACAACTCAGTTTTGCAGAATGTCAAGTACGATCACACATATGGGGTGGGGGGAGGAAGCACAAGAATCTTTGAAATCATTGCTTCGTTTTCCAACCCCCCTGCAGATAACAGTGTTCGAGCCTACGTGCGTACCATTTTCAAAGAGAGTATTGGTAGGCATGACTTGAAAGCTTGCACTTAGAACTGGGGCACTGATCATTAAAATATTTTCTTGATATGTGTTCTTATGGAATATGGTAACTGTTTTACATTTCCAAATAGGATATTGTGATTGATAAGGTGTTTGAAATACAATTATATTTTAGGAGGAGAAGAACTGTGTTGCTCCAAGAACAGTCTGAACAGTGGGAAAAGCTTTGATTGGAAGGAATTTGTGCTTGTTTTCCTGACTATAATACATTTCTTAATAGGCGTCTGTGCTCCCTTATTTAGAAAGTTTAAGAGTCCAGACACGCAGGTTGAACCACAAAATAATTTTATTTTAGGGATGGAATGAAATAAGACTTCAAATTTTGTTTTTCTTTAGTGCAAAATATTTCTCTGCATAGAAAAACCTCCCACCTTTTACCATATATATATAATTTTTATATACGTATAAATTTTCCAAGTGTGTAACTTTCTTAGGAGACAGTTTTCAACATTAACTCATGTGGCCAAAAGTTTGGTTTTCATTTGTAAATGAAAGAGATGAATGCACATTGATAAATTGTGTACAGATGAAATTTCTGTACATGGAGGGATTTTTTTTTTTCTGTCCATAAAACCTGGTTGCATAATGTACTGACCTTTTCAGTAAAGACCTTGCAGGAGTTTTGGTTTAGTATTGTACCTGTCAAATTAACTGGACCTAAGAGTAAAATGAATGTCCTTGGCTATGTTTAAAATAGCACGGGGGAGTGGTTCTAACTTAAAAGGCTGAGATTCCTTGAAGGAATATGCTTCAGTGAATGCTCTTTTCCCTTGATGGTTTCTGTAGCAGGAGGAAGGGAAGCATCCTGTGTAGCATCTTGTTTTATCCCAGCCATTTCGAAAATGTTGGTCCTACCATTGGTGGTAGATTGATAATGATACTGTTGTATTTATGAACAGTTTGGGAGTTGGCAGTCCACTGGATTTAGTGGATCTCTTTTTCTCTGTTATTTCTGTAATCTGTGATATTTATGCTACAGAAGTTAAATAGCAGTCTTTGCACCAGTGAAGATGCCAACAGTGGGCACGTATGGGTGCGATGTCGCAGCCATCTCCCAGCCCCTCAAAAACATCTGCTACTTCTCTGCTCCTCTTGTCTGTTTGCATCATGATTAGTCTTTTCTGGGTCTAGAGGTGGAATAGTGATTTCCAGGACTAAAATAGTTACCATTTTGATCATTATTATGTAGTTTAAATTATGGGTTTCATGTGTTTGAAGACATACGTTTGTTTTTTTGGTGAAGGCGTCCTGCAGAGGTGAGGAGCGTGGGCTTGGGCTGGGTGACTGTGTCAAGCATCTGCTGTGACTCTGCTTGTTCTGTCTTTTATTGTTATCCTTCCCTTGACAAACCTACTTTTCTCTCCCCAAAGCATGAATGGGGTTTGCTCTCCTCCTAGGAATGTAGATGTCTGTACATCTCTCAAATCAGGTCAAGGCTGTTGCAGATGCATTTCATCCTAAAGCACGAGGAAGATGATGTGTTTAATTTTGCTGAGGAAA
The DNA here is from genome assembly GCF_017976375.1 of Cuculus canorus. Classification (NCBI taxonomy): domain Eukaryota; kingdom Metazoa; phylum Chordata; class Aves; order Cuculiformes; family Cuculidae; genus Cuculus; species Cuculus canorus. The sequence goes on from NC_071407.1 coordinate 30,900,029, forward strand.
GAATGGTCCTTATTCACTACACACTTCAGAAATATCACTGTGGAGCATTAGACTAATATGCGTGTATTCATGGCTTAGTCGTAGTTAACATCTTCTTAACATACTTCTGATATATTCCATGCCACTTCAACCTTTTATTTGACACAAGAAATATACAGTGACTTTAAAGATAATATATTTTTAGAGAGATTTTTCTTCCTTTCCTCTGTTACAAGGCCTTTCTTAAGGTTTAGACCTGGCAATATTCCCATTCATTAACTGGTTATCCTCCTTTGAGTGGTGACAGGTTTAATCCTTTCAAGACAATTTGGATGCTAAATTTGTCTTACAAAGCCTGATAACTGTAAGTTATTTGTGAATTTAGACTAATACTTCATCCAGTGGACTTCCCATGTTACTGCTGTGGCTTTTATACACAGGGTATTTCATGAGGCTTCACTGGAAGGGGCAGCTACTAAACAAAGAGTTTGCCCAGTTGCTCATTTTCCTTGCTATATTTTACCAACTCTTAAAATATTTGTTCTCCAAACAGGTAATGAGCACTTGAGAGGCACCTCACAGTCTGTTGTTTTCAGAAGCAGCCCAGAAGTGTGATATTCTAAAGGAAAAATAGGGCATATGAGCTCTGTGCAACAGAGCAAAAGTAGCACATTGGCTCAATGGTTACAGTAAATAAAAGAAAGATAACATAGCAAATAGGTTTTTCTTCCTCAGTTTCTGGAATCATCATCCACAGTATGCTGTGAATGTCTGGGTTTTTTGTGTTTTTAGCAAGATACTATTAAAGTCAAATAATTATTTTGGATGTTTGCACTTTTTTTCCTCGACTTGTATATATACAACGTTAAGAACTCCTGGGTTTAATATATTGTTTTGAAAGAAAGCTATAAGAGGTTATTAGATGAAATGTCATGATAATTCTCTGGTAAAAGTCTAACTGATATCTGAAGAAGCATTGCCAAATTAATTTCAAATGTAAAAGCACGATTTGCATATTATTTTCCCTCCTAGAGTCTAAACCTGGGTTGTCATTAAAATATGTTGTGAAGATTGTACTCATGAACATATTATACCAAGCAATTTATTTATCAGTTTGATTTTTATGATATTTTTTGGTTATCAAATGGTGCAGGTCAAGAAGAATTCGATATATTCTGCACTGAATAGAAGGGAATAATACATTGGTACTTATTTGTTTTGTCTGGTTTGTGCTTTAATTCTTTCAGGAGTAGCACAAACCCTTAGCAAGGTTTAATTTACATTTAATTCAGGTAGATCCTTTAGTGGAAGACTTCCTTTAATATATAGTTTTCTAATTCTAAATTTTCTGATTATAACAAAAAAAAACCTATCTGTAATTTTAAAATTTAAATTGTGTTCTATAATTCCAAATGTTCATATTCTATTTCGCTGTCTGAACTCTCGGAAGACCCCAGTGTGCAGATTTTCAAAGTTTATCTGTATATAAGGTTGAGGGAGGTCAGTTCTTGAACATTTGAATTCACATTATTGTACCAGTGTGGGTGTTTGGGATGAAGCTGCGTATGAATATTTGCTTTCTCATTTCATGAAGCCTTTGGGAACATGTACCTTACAGCTTTATTCCACTTTGCTTGGCTCCTTGCATTCAGTTGTGATGCCAGATCAGTCTTCCTCCCTGCAGCACCAAATTTTGTGGGATCTCCTGGAGAGGAGTGATTGCTTTCTTGGTTTCCACAAGGAAAATTAAGTATCAGTCATAAATGTGGAGGAAAAAAAAAAAAAAAAAAAAAGAGAAAATTATGATGGTATTCTTTGGTGGTGGGAGTCTAGAGACCGTTTAAGAGCATCCTGGTTCGCCCTCCTCCCATGGGGCTGAGGCTGGGTGGTCCAGGACTAACAGGATCACTTCTGCAAGAGTACGCCGCTCTGATGGGGACAGGGTTGAAGCTAGATGGCATCTAGTCCTCTCCTCCCAATTCATCAGACTGGCTGTTGGCCAAAAGAGTGGAGCCCTTCCCTCGTGTGCTGTCCTTGTTCTCCCTTCAAGTGGCAGGACCATGTTCCCTGATGCAGCATCTTTTCCCCACGATCTCCCTGTGCTGCACTATTGAATGAGATTTCTCGCCATCTTCTATTTAAATCCAGCTCCAAATTATCTTATCTCTGGTAGCAGGGGAAAAGGTTCTTTCTTATCATAGTGCAGATGGCCTCGTGATGTGTGCAGCATTTACACAAGGACACCAAAACCCACCTGAACGTGCTGTTCCAGTTACTAATCGAAGTTCTGGTGCTCTGACAGGCAGCCTGTACTCTGGGGCAACTGCTCGAATCCATCCGTTCTGCATACTTAAACAACAGCATCAACTGCTGTCCACATCGCATATCCAAACACGAAATTGCTTCTTGCTTTTGGCACAGAACGTATGGCACGAACAAGAATGTGTGAATAGTTGTTTCTTATAAAAGCAGCAGCATGAAGTAGGTAATTAAATGAAGCTGAAGGTGTTAAAAAGTGTGTTAGAAAGACTCGATTTTTACTCATAGTAAAAGCTGGTGTCATGTGTTGTCTGTCTTCAACACAGAAGGTGTAGTGATTTTCACTTAAAATCGTTATTTTTCCATGTCAGCTTCATTTAAGTTAATAGTATTGCACATTTTAAAATATCTAGTGAGTGAAGCATGCGCTGCTTTTTCACACTTGAGTTTTACTAATCTTTTCCAGTATTAAAAAATAAAATCAAACGCCACAATATTTTAGTTTTTAGAAGTAACTGAAAATGTTTATTTGTATATTATAAAAGGAAGTTAAGGCTTAAGTGCTTCTCTTGGCTGCAGTGAAGATTTTTGTAGCTAGCTTTGAAATCAGATTGTAAATTCTATGGCTTTGACCATCATATGGCAACTTCATTATTTTCACCCCATAGAGGTGGGAGAGAAAATGGCCTTTTTGGCTGATCAGTCATGTTTTTAGAAAGCATTTTATTTACTTTTCCAGTAAAATTTGTTGCTCTGCACTGTGTTTCTCCTATTTCCTTGGATAATAATAAAAAGTATCAGAACAACAGAAATTCATACCCCTTTTTTTCTTCCAAACAAACAAGGAAAAACCCAAGCCTGTTAATATTCAGGTAAGTGGGAGGGTTTTTTTCTCTCCTGAGGGATTCCATAGGGAGCGTGATTTGCAGACCCACCAGGCACAGGGCTGTGTTGATGCCAGTGTGAAGGTGAAGTGCAGTTGCCACCACACAGAGCAAAGCTACCAGTGACAGGATCAGAGGAAAACCCTTTGCCCTTTATTCCTGCTGAGATAGGAATTTCTTCTGGGAGAAGGTTGTAATATTGCTAAGGAAAATAGAATTTATGTGGCCCTCTCTGTATGTATCAAGAAAAAATTGCAGGAAATAATGCAGTGTGTTGATTCCTGTTGATTTACTTTCCGTAGTCAAATCGGTATTTGTAACATTCCCAGGTTATTCCTTCTGACTGCCTTCCATCAATCACTTTTTTTATGACACAGGAATAAAAAATTTAGGGAAATTGTAAAAGCTCTGATGTTGTCCCTTGTGCATTACCAGTCTCAAGAGCTATCACTCACGAAATGCAAGAAGACATTTTCTTGATGGTGATAGGAAAAGTCAGGAGGCTTGAAACCTGAAGGACAAGAATCACAAAAATCCGGGAAGCTTTTGGAGAGGTTTATTATCCTTTGCGTACTGAGCCCATGAGGCTGCCTGTGTAGGTCCAGGTGTAAGGAATATGTCAGGTTATCAGACTTCAAGAATTGTGTACAGAGCTGCATCCTTCTACTCTCTACCCTTTCAAAAATCTCATATGATTTATTTTGCCTGGATTTGGTGAAAAATGACAGCTAGAAAACATGTAAAAGAATCTTACACAATCCTCTGGGCTGAGCTGTTTTTTTCTTTTGGAAATACCAGTTCCTGTTTAAGTGTGCCAAGCTAAAAAGGCTTTCCCTGAAGTGGAAGAAATAACGTTTTTGCCAGTTTACTCTAGCCCAGACAATCCTGTGGACAAGGAAAGGTGAAACTGTGATGTGGGGAAGCTTTTCAGGTTGCTGTGCATCAAGAAATCTTTTTGTCGTGTTTAGCAGAATTGTACCCTATCTCGCATTGCTTGCAGGCTGTTGTATTTCAGAAGACAGCTTGTCAGAATGGACCCATCCTTGCGACTCCAGTTCTCATCCAAAATCTTCATTTCCCATTTTCTTGTCTTGTAGAGCCAAAAGAGTTGCTTTGTAGGTGAAAGGTGCCCAGAAGTGCCTATTGGTGTCCAGCCTGGGTCCATGTTGTGCTGCTGCTGGCACTGGGATAGCTCCAGTTTCCAACACAGTTAACACTATTTCAGTTGTATTTCCTTCTGTTGGCAATATTCGTCCATTTAAGGAGAACAGAGTTGTACAAGTACAAAAATAATATCAGAATATTACTGATAAATTTACTGCATCATTTCAAATGCTGGTTCTTCTACTGCAAGGTTTTTCTGCTATGCATTTGTGGCATATTAAATGAACATGGAGTAGCAGCTTGATTAAAAAGAGATATTTGTCTGTATTACAAAATAGTATTTTGCTTTTTATTTTTTTTTTAATAATTCACAAGAAAGCACAATTATGAATTTAATAGAATTTGGTAAAATAGGCCTAAACCCCTGTTTGCTTTTAACATGCCAACATGTTCCTTTCCCGGGTTTTCATCTTTTCAAATGACTAACAGTTATGTAGTACTTTGGCTTCTGAGAGCAGAAGCCTCGATGTGCAAAAAGCCAGCAAGGCCCTTTCTGGGGTTACGAAATTTTAGGATCAGAAGTATTTTATGGACAGATTCTAGAAAACAGGCTTTTAGAGTTCAAGTAAGAGAAGGCACAGCCAGTGGAGTAATAAGTAGAGTTTTAAAAAAAGAACAAAAATTATCCATGCTCTGTCATTATCGTACATCGCACAGATTGTACGATCGCATATGATTATAGGACAATAAGAGTTGAAAGTATAGTTAGAGAGAAAAGAGGTACCAGATCATTAGCTTTCACTGGTATGAAGGTTCATACACTGAATATGAGGACTGAAGTCATCCCCTCTGTCTCTTAATGCCAGAGCAGACATAGATTTAGCTAAGCTGTTCCAGACAGTGTCTCTGTTTTCATCATAAAGATTTGTGTTACAGTTAAGCAGGCACTGTTACAGCCAGTAAAACAGGCATACTGGCAGATCTTGGGATGAACAGATTGAATTGGTAATATAAATTAATTATTTATCAACATTTACTAAAAATAAAGCATCCTTAACGTGGAGGTAATAGTTTGTGTTAGAAAATAGTACTGGACCAATACTGCCGAATACTTCTGTGCAGCTCCTGTTCTTTGAGTGGGTGAGCTTTAAACTTCCAAGATGTTTTTCATTTGGAGTCCTAAAACCAATAATACCATAGGTATTAAAAGCAAATGTTTTCCTTCTTTAAGTTCATTGTGTATACACGTTTATCAAATACCTGTTGAGCTGCTAAAGGTATTTTACTGTTCAGTGTATTCAAGGATATGCTTGTGTTTGCTCTGCCGGTGACAGTAGCTTTGATCTCTGAGATTTTCAGATTTCTGTCATGCCACTTATGGGAAAACCTTCCCCATCTGCAAGCCAGGACCTAACACCTTCCTGACTCCCTCCGAAGCCTGCCTGTGCTTGCAGCCTGCATCCAGAGCCCTCTGGCTGCTGGAAGGGCTGAGCTTTGGAAATGCCTTTGCTATTCCTCCTCTGACCTTTCCCACCCCCACTTGACTGTTTATCTTGCCTAAACCCTCGCCTCCAGACTCAGGAGGAGCATTACAGCTGTGCCTTTGTGGGAGTTGTTTGCTGATTGCCAGTAACTTCAGTAAAATACAAAAAAAATAAATAAGTATAAGGTTGCTCCAGAAGGTGTGAAGGCTATTTTTTAAGGTCAGTAAAATGAAAAGGGTACCTGCAAGTAGCTTTGGAGAGACAGCTGAAACCAGAGCTTCTGATCCCTGAGCCTTCTATCTGTGACTGCTTTGTGACAACTTGCTAAAGTTCATTTCAGAGCTGCCGCTACGGGTGAAAAACACCACTTCTTTGAAATACAAAGCACTAATTTGGTACAATATCATCCACTTGATTAAATGTTTTAAGTTTTTTTAACAGCTTAATTTGTTTTGGTTGGCTTTATGCTGGTCCAGGTGTCATCTGTTTTTCCTCAGCTATTGTAGAGGCAGCATTAAAAAGCATTGGGCTGGTGCAGGGGCTTTCTCTCTTGTGCTATGGCTGATTCCCAGCATGAGGATTGCTCCCCTGGTGTGGACCAAGTAGGTACTGATGGGTTGTGATGTGCATACCTATGCGTGTGTGTTGGTCGTGGAGGTGCAGGGGGCTGTGACACCAGGTCTTCCTACACTATGTGACCTTCTGAATGAAGGTGGTGATCTGTATAGCTTCATCTGGCAGGTTATTAAAACTGTTGAGAGTAATTCTATTGCAGTGTAGGTGCTCATGAGTGCTGTAGTTAGTTTAAAAACATAAGTGTTGACAGGAAGAGGTGGAGTGCAATATAAACTTTCCCTTTGGAGTTGCTGCGGTATATGCAGGTTACACACCATGGTCATCAATTGTGGGGCACTTCCACTGAGTTCCCCTGTGTTGCTGGAGCATTGGCCCTGGTGTGTGCCTGTGGTCACTCCTGGTTTTCTTGGGTTCTTCTCAAATCCAACCGATGTTGCGAAGTAATTTTTTTCATCAGCAGCTACTCTATTCTCTCATAGGAAACTTGAGATCAAGGTACAGCAGCAGTTAGGTGGGAATACACAGAGCAAGAAGTCTTCTGCCAATACATGAACAGTGAGATACAATGCAGCATGTGGCAAGTCCACTTATCCTCAAAAATGCCATGAATTTACTCCACCAGATGGTCTTCTGGATAGCTATGAGTGTCCATGAGACTCCTCCTTTGTAAGGATATATTGCATGTGGGTTGCTTGCATGAGCACACAGGCTGTGAAACATGAGAGAGTGTAACAGTTGGGTCTACCTTCCCTGGCTCTATTTCTCTTTTCTGTTTTTCTCATGTTACATGTGAAAATAAATTAGGATTCCTGTTGCAGTCAAACTGCAATAGCTTTGTGGGAGGAAAAGGTGATACCATACTAACAGAAAACTTAAAAAACCCCTACCTTTGTGACATTACTTAAGGCTGCGATTTTCCTTCTGAGAATTCAGGTATTCAGTAATCATTGGGTTTGTTCCTCTCTATGTCTCACCATGGTAGAACGTTTTACTTTCTATGGTTGACTGGGCCTACAAAAGTTAATGTCTGCATTATGCAAGGCAGAGCAAAAGTACTCATAAGGTTGGAAAAGTGAGCATGATGTAGAGGAATATAGTTGATGGTTTTCTGATGGATCACTTATGATATCCAAACAGGAACATTTCTGGAATGAATTTTAGTTGCGTGGTTTTTCAATAATTTTTTGAAAGGAAGTGTAATACAATGATGTATTTGCGAGTATTCACTCTCCTTCCAGTATTGTTGTCTCGTGTTCTTCTTGCTGGACTGTTTTGTATTTCTTCAGCCAGAAAACATGTTTTTTAAAAATCAAAGTAAAATTGCCAGCTGTCAAAACCAGACATGTTATATATTAGTTCTTGAGCACTGAATACTTTTTCCTTTGTCCAACTGTCATTCGTCATCTTTTCCAGTTTCTACTGCAGGAATGCCAAGCAGCAAATGCACATTTTCAGGTGGATATTGATTAAGGGATGTAGAGAGGAATCATTGTATTTTTGCTCCTTGCCAAATTCAGTGCTGGAGTACCTTAGTATAGCAATGAACTTACACAAATGCATGCTGAGTTTGGCTTCCCTCAAATGACACTTCTACGTATGCAGACCAAACCTTCAAAGCTCATTTTTCACTCTTACTGTGTTTCGATAGAGGCAGACTGCTAAGGAAAGGGAGCAGGGGCTTGGTTCTTGAAGAAAACGTTCTTGGCTCTGTTGTAATTTTTCTTGCATGCTGAAAACACGCTTTCCGCATCCCTTTCTTCATTCCCCCATCTTAGTTTTCTCTTTTCTAGTCTAGTCTAGTGGTGTCCAAAAGAAAAAGAACACCACCACTCTCGTCAACTTTGTTTCTCGATTGAAGAGGGTGAAAATCCCACTGTCTCATTTGGTGCTGAAGTAATAGAAAACACAGTTTGTAATGAATATAAATTTACAAACAAGTATTAAATACAAAACCCAAGGGACTTGCAAGATGAAGATGACTGTCATGGAGAGACCTGCTTAGCTGGTCATCAAGGGTGATGCAGGTTTTCAAAATTTCCAACTATCTAAAAGGCCATTGTGCTCTTCAATGTGCATATTGGTAATGTAGCATAGAATAGAGCAGAATCATAGAACACTTTGGGTTGGAAGGGACCCTTAAAGGTCATCTAGTTCAACCCCTTGTAGTGAGCAGGGACATCTTCCACTCAGTCAGGTTGCCAGGAGCCCCATACAACCTGACCTTGAATGTTTCCAGTGATGGGACATCTACCACTTCTCTGGGCAACCTGTGCCAGTGTTTTACCACCCTAATTGTAAAAACTTTCTTCTTTATATCTAGTCTGAGTCTACCCTCTTTTAGATTAAAAACATTACCTCTTGCCCTGTTGCTGCAGGCTCTACCAAAATGTTTGTCCCCACCTTTCTTATAAGCCGTCTTTAAGTACTGAAAGGCTGCAATAAGGTCTCCTCAAAGTCTCTTCTCCAGACTGAACAGCCCCAACTTTCTCTGTCTGTCTTCATGGGAGAGATGTTCCAGCACTCTGGTCATCTTTGTGGCTTTTCTCTAGACCCGCTCCAACAGATCCATGTTTCCTGTGCTGAGGGCTCCAGAGCTGGATGCAGGGCTCCAGGTGGGGTCTCAGCAGAGCAGAGTAGAGGGGAAGCATCACCCAGTGCTTGTCAAATACTACTTTAAAAAAAAAAAAAAAAGCCGTCTTAATTAAATTAGACTGACTTTTTTACAGCTTTGGATATTTGAGTTTCTGCCAAGACAACTGACAACGAGAAATGGGGAAAATGTGAAGAAATAATAAAAAATTTATGCTGGCACATGTGATTTATTCATCCAGCATATAGGATATATTTTAAATTCCAGCATCAGAGCTGCTAATAAGATACATGAAAATAGACTAAAACTGTTGATCATTTTGTATGAATATGCAGACTGCATACTAGTTTGCCATCCTATGTATTTGAATCTCAATTAATTTTAGACGTGCTGCACTTCCAACTTACAAGTTTGTTTCACAGTTAGCCGGGATTTCAAATTAATGATTTACGTTAGGAAAAACTCATGTTATGAAAGTCATTAGGAGAAAATTGGAATATTGTCGATGATAAACTTACAGTAAAGCCTTGCATAAGGGTATCTCTGAAAAACAAGCAAAAATTTTTTAGAGGTTTGGTTTTTTTTTAAAGTTTTTGCTGAGCGGTTTCCGGATGTTATCTTCACAAAGCAGAAGTCACTGTGTGGGCACCCGAGTCCACAGGGAAATGATAGCCTCATTTCAGTTAGCCTCATTTCAGCCTATTTTCAGTTAGACTGTTGCCTTGATTTCCTTTATGACTTGTGACAACTGCACTATGAATTGCTAATTTGTTTGTTAGGAAAATTAGGGGAAAAAATATTACCCCACTGAAGCTCGTGAGCGAAAATACTGTTGTATTCAACATTTTTTCCCTGGTTCACCTGACAGCACTGACTCCTCCATTTTGTGCTCAACCTGGATTTAATTTAAATTTGTAAGCTTTCCCTGTGCAGTACACAGAGTTTTGAATCAGAGCACGCTGTTCTCTCTCCTGTAAAATATCTAATCTGTTTTAGTTACATGTTTCTGTTCAAGCTGTTCTCTTGTTCTGACATGGAAATCCTACCTGTACAAGCGTGATAGATGAAATACAGCAGTTGCCTTGATTTCACATGGGGACTTGTGATAGTTTTGTTATAGCTGATAAATAGAAAGGTTTGGTATTAAGACACACTGGAGTGGGTTTGGGGCGAGCGGTACGCTGCAAGACTGGGTGAGCATTGATCTCTAGATCTATAAAAACTGCTTTTCCAGTCTGTCAAACAGAGCAGTGAGAGATGTCTTACAGAAAGTATGTGGCATATGGTAGCGATATACCGCAATTAACCTGAGATAGCTGGCTTGTGATGAGACAGGATTTAGTGGTACATGCTGGTTTTCCAAGTTTTTCAGCTAATTCAGTTGAAAGTCTGGAAGGGCTGAATTGTGTTTTGTGGGTAGATACGTTAGATAGGAAATAAATGCTGTTAAAACTCAGCAGGTGCCAACAGTAGGTTATTGTGCAGTAGAAGAGATTCACCGGGTCAACAAAGAGCTAAAGGTCCTCTTCTCTCCGTCTGAGGTTCATGTGGCTGTAAAGATAGCAGTTGTTCATCAGATGGCACAATCAGAAAGGATGAATGCTTTATACTGAAAGAGTTGCCACCAGGTCATTTCCAGCTGTGTTATTAAATGAAATTGCAGTGATATTGAACCACCTTGCTTTAGGGTTTTTTTTTTTTGCCTGCTCCTCAGTGCTATTTATTAATAATTGAATTCTCTTCATGCAGTGAATAACCCTGTTTGGGACGGTAAGTACTGTAAAACATCTTACAGAGCCGGTGCTGGGTTTGGGCGTGCTGCAGAATCTGCTAGGAGCTTTAGGCTGAAAAGGAACAATCCTGAAAAGCCTTTTCTAAAATGAAAGAGGGGGATTTACATGTTTTTGGGGTTTTTATGTTTAGAGGGAAAATTTCCGTGTAAAGATTTATATTGTGTTGCTTTCTACTGTTGCTTCACTAAATTCCATACATTAATTAGAAAGTTTGGTGTGAAAGATCCTTGGGCTGAAGATGCACCAAGAGCAGAAGGGGTTTTCTAGTGCTGGTCACCCTCGTTTAGATTCTAAGAGCTAATTACAAGGATTTTGTCTTTCCTTTGCAAACTCTTCTCTTTGTCATGTTTGTCCATTGAAACGCTGCAATGCACATTTAAATGTATTATTGATTTGATCCGCCTCTAGATCTAAGTTTCTCTAAACAAATTCTCCTTTGAATTCCATTGGGGGGGGGAAAAAAGAAAAGTTTGCCTTCTTTTTTTTTGATACTTAGGGTTTTTTTTGGTTGGATTTTCCCCCCTCCTGATATTTCCCATCATCTATCAGCCTCACGGAGCAGCAGCTAAGCTGCCTGAAGTCCTGGGCATGTCTCACAGCACACGTGCGCGTTGGGTCCAGGAGACACGTGCAGAAGTCCCGTGTACTGAGGGCACATCGTGCACGTTTGCTGAGGCCATCTGAGTGGCGCAGAACAAATAGCTCCTGGATCTACCGGACTTGTGGGACGTGTTCTGTGCAGCATGTGCTGGGTGTGCAAACCAGAGATGCAGTAGCTCTAGGCTGATGTCTAGCTGAACCTGTAGATGAGATGAATAACTAATCTGAGTGAAGTACTGTTTGGATTTAACAGTACTCTTTTGTTAGGAAAAAAACGGTAATTGATTGTGGTTTGATTGATTTATTTGCTTGTTTACTCTCCAAAGCGCTACCTTTTGCCTGTGTTGTCAAGCTACCCATGGTACAGTAATCCTAAACTTTTCTCATAACTTTAACTTTTATAACAGTGTTTTATTTTACTTTTTTTTTGTTGAAGTTGTGAAATACAAAGGAAAATAAATATCAAGAGTTAAAGCTTTGTCAGCCCTTTTCCCCCTTTCACGCTAAACTTCTCTTAGATTAATCTATATTTGTTAAAATATAAATTTCAAACATAAATTTCTAAGATACTCTTATCCCACCATGTAAGTGTCCCGATCTGCAAATAATAGGATCATTAAAAAATCATGTTTATGAAAATTACTTTCTTTGTTTGCTGGCATATTTTGCCAATTAACAGAAGTGGGTCTTGGGTTCCAGGTGTATTGTAGTATCCTTCAGCTCTCCTTGACTGCAGTAAGCAATTGCTTTGACCGTTGTCAGCTTACAAAACACTTCTCTTAAACATTTCCTTCTTTCCCTGAATCATAAATTGCCTGGCTCTAGGAGTGCTGTCTGATGGGGGAAACGCAGAAGCTGCTGATCTGCCTCCGAGCAGAACATGGTTAAACTGTGTTTGGAGTTGCAAAAAGTGCAACTCATTCTCATTGATCCAAGGGAGTAACACCTGGCATGCATATTTTGGTTATTTATATCTTATTCAAGACAGTTCATATATTAAAAAGAAAGAGGAAATTAAAGCCTGAGTTTTCAAAGGAGCATAGGCGATCTGTACACAATGCATGACTCCATGTATCATCAGATTAAAATAAAAAGAACTAGACATCCAAGCAAAACCTCTCCAAGAGGATGAGAAAGCTCTGCTGGCTGGCTTGCTACCGTAGTTCCTGGATGCTGGTTCTTCATCACTGACCCTCACATGTCCTTGAACATGACTGAACAAAAAGTAGATCTCTGTAGATTTCAGTAAGATATAAATATGGTGCCTAATCAAATTGGTTGACCTATATTAATTCTAACTTTGTTTTTTAAAAAGCTGTAAACGTTTTCATAATGTTTGCTTTATTTTAAACTAACTTAGCAAATACGTAATAAGGTGATTCAAACTAATATTTTCTGGGTTTTTTTTATTTTATGGTAGTCAGTGTAAATATATATATATATTTTTTTGTAACTAAATTTAGCGGGTTATATTGGTCTGAAAGTAAGAGATTGAGAAGTAGCACTAAGTTCTGGTGAAAAAAAGTTTAAAAAATGATCAACCAGCTAGCAAAACCTGCTTGGCTTTGCAGATATTTATGTATGTATGTAACTAAGCCCATTTTCAAGGGTCTTGCTCAAGGCTGAACAAGGACGCTGTCACAATGAGATTTTTGGATAAAACTTTTATTTAAATAACGGTGTGACTTAATAGAGTTCAATTATAAGGTCATGCTATTACTTACCGGATGATGGAAATATATGAGGCAAAATCGGATTTTATGTGTTTATCGCTGAAGGATTATATGTGCTTGTAGCCTGAGGGTTATATGTGCACACTCAATCCCCATGTCACTTAGCTCAGTTTTCTAAGTGTCATAGTTCTTATCTTCAATTCACGTTCCCATCTGAGCATCTGTTGTGGGTTCGCTCCAGAGTTCAAATCTACGGTTTCGTTCGGGATACTCTCAGGCTGATCCTTCCCTCTGGATGTCCGGCATTAGTTTGTATCGAAGTTAGAATCCGAGGTTTTGCTGAGCAGACTTTCAGGTATCAGATTTTATCAAATAAATAGCAACATAGTCAACTGAGGAGAGAGACCGACTCTGCAGGGATGGTCCAACAGGAACCAAGAAACCCCTGGGCGTAGATACCCTTACAGACGATTTACCACCCCTTGTACAACAGTTGGGTCCAGTAGTAGTATTTGTGTCTGGGGTCTTCTTGTTCCTCGTTGGATTCCTTTGCTGTCTTTCAGACAGGTCATTATCTTAACTTGGGAGCAGATTGTGGTGATGATCCTTGAATCCTCTGTGTTTTCCTGTGTTTTGTTGGCTCTGGAAGCCCTGTTTTGACTGAGCAGGTTGTATCTGCTGGGAAAGTTTATAACTGCGAATTTTCAGCTTGTGGGCTAGTGCTTCTTGTGACTTGTGCTAAGAAAGCTAAGCAAACAACATACCGAATCACACAATAGTACAACTCCAAATTATGTGTTCTACTTAAAATGTCACTTATTTAAGCTAAACAACTAATCCCTGTTAAAGAGGAGAATCGCCTGGTCGTGCAGTCCAGCTGCCGTCCAGGGAGGATTCAGATGGGACTCACCAGCGATCTGTTGTTGGGAAAAGATCTCCTTGCTTCGAGGAGCACCCTTGAGAGTCATCCCAGCCAAAGGGAGATCATCACCATGCAGCCACACTGCCCAGCAGGGAGAACTCAGAGAGGGCTCACTTAGACTGTTGTATTTATGGGTCAAAAGTGATTGACTGGTAGTCAAAATTGCATATGAGGCTCTTATCACTGTTCACTGTGTTGCTCTTTGTTTTTATGGGTTTTCTGGAGAAGTTCTTGGCCCGGCTGCAGCGCGGGCTCCTGTGGAGCCTGAACCAGACTGCTGCTGGTTTGGTTAAAGGAAGGAGATGGAACACATCCGTCACAGAAGCTGATGGGAAAATACTAAAGGAAGCTTACTTTGCCATGTAAATTCAATGAATTAATACGGACATAGATTTGTGAAGGTTTTGAATTTTAACTCATATTTTGGAGTCCCTCAGTCCATTTTGGAGCCTGATTTACAGCAAATACAAGAAAAGGACAGATTTAATGTAAAAATTCAGCTATTTCAAGACACCAGCATAGAGAATTTATAATCCAGGTGCAAGGAGGGATGCCGGCAGTAAAGGCATGGCTACATCAAGAAAACGGTCTACATTTTATATGCAATGCAGCTCTTTTCTGGAAGCACCGAAGGCTCTAATAGACACAGGCTTCAAAATAATGTGCATAAATTGTACGGACAGATGATGGCCTTTAGGCCCAGGTGCTGTTGGAAGGGGATGCACCATGGCATACGTTGGAGAAGAGGTGCTGGTTTATAGCCTGCTTTGAGGGACTCACCCAGGAGAATTAGACATGTCTTAACAGATTTATAATCGCTTCCCATCCTTGAGCACGCAGGAGAGCGGCAGGGATTTTGATAACATACCAAAGCATCTCTTTCAGGGTATTATATCATCATATTGGGTTTTGCTGCCTTGTGCAGTCTTAGCAAATGATGGGAAAATAAACACCGGTACAATGTTTCCTGATATTAGTAAGGACACAGTTTTCATTATTTTAACTTAATTTTTTTTTTCCTTTAGCTTTTGAACTGATTCCCAAGCCATGGCAGAGTACTGTGAGCAAGCTATGGTGTAAAATCCGACCCACTCTTTATCTAAATTTTGTGCCAGTCTAAGGTTCAAGAAAATGATTTATTTGTCAGGAATACAGTATGTTGGTTTCCGTTTTCTATAAATATTTATCTAAAATGTGCTATTGATCTCTTTCTGATGACAGTTTATTATGGTACCTACATTATCATGGTAAAGCATTTTTTTTTAATGTGATATTAGAAGTTACATATACTTTCAATCTTCCATTCACAATTCACTTACTTAACTGAATATTTGTCTTAAAGGAACTTCTGGCTTGAATACAATTAACTTAAAATATTTTTTTCAATAATTACAACACAAATATCCCTGGGAAACGGGCCCGATGTAATCTTATGTGCAAGTATATACATATACTGACATCTTTACATTTTAATTTGAGAAATCATGTTTTGGATTTGTTACTCAATCTGGGCGTTGTGTGTAAATTAAACTTCACGAACTTGTTCGACCTCGCTTTGCTAAAGGGGTGCCGTTGTCAAAGATGTTGGTTTGCCATAAAATAAGATTTATTCTGATGGTTTACAGAGCAAAAGTTATATTAATTTGAATTAATTTTGTTAGACTCTCAGAGCATCTGGGGAAGATCATCTGCATTATGTTGACCTTACAGATGTTCAAGTTGATTCATAGAGGAATTAACTAATTTGCCAGTGCCCATGCAGTGAAAAACCAACAGTGAAGAATAAAACTCAAATCATATATTATTTTCACATGAAACGTTGTACTCCATTTTGATAACAGTGCATTTTCTGTATGAATATTAACCCGTAACTCTGGTTGAGATAGCACAGTTCTCATCTTCAGTGCATAAGTGGAAAAGTTATTTAAAATCTTGTACAAAAATAAGGAAAGTCAATGTAGTACTTAGTTTTTAACATCGTCGTAGCTGTGGACAAACATTCACCCTCAACAACCTGTAGAAGCATGTACTTTTGTGAATTTTAACCTAGATGGTCCTTTCTGATTCCCATATTTCTGCTGGAAGTCACTTCCAGAATGCTGCTGCAAACACCCTGTGTAACCATTCCCAGAGTGGATTCAGGCAAAAAGAACTAGGATGGGCTTGTATGCTTAAGGAAGCCAAATATAACTCATTTTATTTTGACTGATGTAGATGAGAATGCTTTCCTGAACCACTTCGCTGTCTACTTCAAGGGTAGTAGACTACACAGCAGGGATGGCGAGAAGGTAAAGGATGGAGCCTCTTATGTTTGCATAGCCGAATCTGTAAGAAGACACCTTCTTTACAGACTTCTTCAGCCTTCAATTTAGAATATAAAGCTTTTCGCATACAGGTTATGGACTCAAAGGTAATAAACATCAGTCTCATCACAACTTCCTATAAAAATGTTACTACTCGTAATTGAGATGAGTATACGTTGACATATGAGAGGTGCACAATGATTGTGATGATAGCACATAAATTGATTTCACCTTTCTTGGGTAAAACGTTGGATCAGGCAACATGTATTGCGTTATCAAATTATCCTGAGAATTGGAGTGTGTTGCATGTAAAGCTTCAGTTCTAATAATACTGTGCCAAATTAGCAGGAATGAATAGGTGCTGAGTAAATCATCCTGTTTTGTTGTTAGTTTATAATGGATTTGTTGATAGGAAACAACTTTTCTATCTGTTTACATCATGATAATTTGATAACCCACTTGTATTATTTAAACTGCATATTTTGTAAATGCTGAAGCAAAGTAATTTTTAACAGAACCAGTATCTAGGAGCTGCTCTCCTAAAGTGTTTTTTAAATTGCTTTGCTTGCAGCTGCAGAGTTTGCCATAAAGAGTGATTTCTCATTCTGAAATTTCAAAGCCGCAGGAGGGGTCATATAGCTGAGAAAGGGATAGCCTGATGATTTAAGACTATTTAATGCCCCACTTGTTGTGAAACAGTGTGCTGTAGACCTTTCTGATCCAGCAGAACATATCACTGCAACTTCTTATGCCCTAAACCAGAAAACTGATTTATCACCTATTAGGTCTTATTAAATCCCATTCAGAAGGAAAAAATGAACTACTGTAGCTGGGTGGCAGAAAATTAATTTGAAATAAATGTTATGTAGTCAGGCTTCTTCAGTTCTTTTATCCGAGTCAACCTCTGTGGCTGAAGGGCTGCTTTTCCAGGTTTGATATGGTTTCTTGTAGAGACGCATAGTGTGCATGCACACAGGAATACAAGGATGATGTAAAATGGTCCATTCGAGACAGGTGGAGTTCGGATGTGATTATTTTACACATTTGTAATCTAGATTTTGTTTTTTAAAAAAAAACAAACAGAACAAACTGTTTGCTGTGCCTTAGCGTACCCTCCTTACATATCTCCTTAGGTCCATGCTGTGGTACCAGGGAGGAGCTGGCAGGTAGAAGGGCACGTCTCAAGCTGCTGCTTTTTTCAGGGTATCACATTGTTTTAGGAGGGAGCTTAGGTGTAGGAGTTTGTTTCTTCCGGTAAACTTCTCCAGAGGAAGTCGTGGGGAGCCACTGTAGACGTTTTCTCAGAGTTTCAGATTTTAAATCTGTTGTTTAAAGCCGGAGTTGCTGGTACGGGTGGTTGCCTGCTACCCGCTAGCTAAATGTGGGGCACAAAGCCTCACAAGGCCCTTGATAGCTTTTACAAATGATATCCCGCTGAGTTCAGTTCAGCTGGTAAAGAGCAGTGGTCATCTCCATTTCCTTACTATTTTAAAACTGTGCTTAGAAATACGGGTTGATAACAACATACTTTGGTAGCAGGAGAGCAGATGGTGGGGAGTGAGCAGCTTTAGCTGTGGAGGCTGGGAGGAGGAACGTGGGGGAGAGATGATCTTTTCTTCTTCTTACCCCGCTTTTCTTTCAGCTTTGCCTTTTATTGCTGTTATTTTTAGTTTAGACAAAGATTCCTTCAAATGCAGTGGCAAGAGCTGTCCTTTAATTTAAAAAATACTATTGCAAACCACCAATAATGTGCAGGGCTTTCACTTTATGTTTGCCTTCAGAAAGAACACTCTTAAGTGCTGTTGTGAAGGTGGTATTCTTTGTTGTCCCATCGGAGGCGCTGGGTTTAGGCTGATGAGTAGTTGCCTGGGTTTGAAATCTGCCAAATCAAACTGACTATTGGATGTTCCCTGGGAGTCCCACAGAAAGGAAAGGTCCATCAGCAGAGTCCTTGCACTGGCCTAGCAGCACCCACAGACTTCCTAGCCCAGGTCCACCAGGTTTTTGACCCTGTTCCCCTTCAGCGAGGAGTTTCACACGTCCCTGCCCTTGTAATCCTCAGTGAAATAATCATGTCTTGGTAAATGGGTAGTGATGTGCCTGTTGCTCTTTACATAAAAGGAGAAAATATTGAATTCAGATAGTGAGGAGGTACAGAAGCACAGGTTTGCTGACCATGATCGATCATGTTCTTTTGAGTGGTGAGACTTCTTAAAGAATGAGAAAAAGAGGTTTCTGTTATTGTCGGAGACAGCAGTGAAAATTACTGTTGCAGTTCTAGATGAGTGAATGAAGTTTTATTTATTCTCTAACACCAAAGAAAAGATAAAATATTGATACCTTGTCTTTTGTTTGTGTGTCATCATAGCGGCACTTTCTTTTTCCAAGATTAACACTGGTTGTTTGCGTGTCATCATAGCGGCACTTTCTTGTTCCAAGATTAACACTGGTTGGGCTTGGTTTTGTGATTTACAGGTTTCATCTGAGGGCAGATAGCCTTTATTGGGTAGGATAGTAAAACACTGGACCTGCAGAGCACACAGGGGAAGTCTTTTGAGATGGAAAGTCGTTTGCTTCTCAGTAGCATCTTCTGATGTACAAAATGGGATCCGTACAAAAGTTTTGAGATTTCAAGGCAATTTGACACCCTGTTAGTTCCAGATCTGCCAGTCGTCTTCGCTTGCTTGCTGGGACCTCCCCCCAGTGTTGATCTTTGCTACACATTTCCCTTGCTCCGTGCAGCACCGAAGCCTCTTAC
Source organism: Cuculus canorus (assembly GCF_017976375.1). Taxonomy (NCBI): domain Eukaryota; kingdom Metazoa; phylum Chordata; class Aves; order Cuculiformes; family Cuculidae; genus Cuculus; species Cuculus canorus. The sequence continues at coordinate 30,918,954 of NC_071407.1, forward strand.
TGTGGGACTCGCAATGTCTTGAGGTTACCCTGGGGATTGTTGGCTTTATACAGTCACCTTACAAAGGAAAGGACTCCATCCCATTCAGTCTTCGCTAATTCATATGAAGAAACAAACGTGTGTTCTCCAAATAACGGTCATTTCTTCACATATGAACATTGTTCCGATTTTGCTCAACATCTTTATTTATTGGCTGTCTGTTCTCATTAATCTGCACTTGTATGATGAGTTTTCCTTCTCTGCATCTACAATGCAGGATGTCCAGTGAAATTACAAATGAGATTTTATGCTGTAATCACCCATCCCTATTGATTTGTGCTGCCCTCCTTCTCTATCACACCAAATCCAATAACATAGGTAGGTGTAGCAAGTATTACATATTGTTGGTCCAATGCTGTTCCCATTGCAGTTCACATTCCTCCAGGCAAAGCAACATGCTCGAATGTTCATATGATTTCCAGAACCTGTTTTACCTGCACCCATCCCTGTAAGTGTGTCTTTTAAGTAATTTTGAAAGAAACAACCTGACAATTACAACTTACTGTGCTGGAGGAAGCAACTTCCAAAAAAATCTATATTTACCATAACTGAAAACTTCTTAGCAGAAGTTAATTTATAGAGCTGTGATCATCCAGTAATTATGATTTGTTGCAGACTAATATTTACTTTTTTGACTTATTTTAAACCCATTCATTATACTACATACAAATTAAGAACAAAAGGTTGTGTTGGTCTCTGAATATATAATTGCAATTAAGGTGCTTTCTTGCAGAAATAATAGGTGTAGGGTTCATTTGGACCACGTGTGTTTTTATCTTTGTGTTTCTATACAATTAAATTATCCTCCTGTGGCACAGAAAAAATAATGCTTATTTGTGTGGCGGCTGTAAGATAGTATTTTAAGTGGCCGTATTTTTATTGAGACTGTATGACGAGGGCTTGTAGCATGGCTTGTTGGCTAACAGTGGATCGGTTATGTTTGCTCATTCCACGAGCTATGAGAGGCGCTGAACAGCATTTCTGGCCCCGGTTGTGAGTGAGCAACTTTACTAAAGCAAGTTACGTAATTTCTGATTACAATGTTAACACTCGAGGAGTTGGAATCACAAGAGGTCCCTGCAGAAGTCTGCCTTTCTCTCTCATTAATAACATTTTCTCTTAAATATTTAATGATGCCTTAGGAATAAAAATATTATAATTTTGTCATGAATTACAAATTTGAGTGAATGTAACGTAAATGAATATATTCCGCATTATAGGAGCATCATTTGAGTGTTATCATCATCTAATGCTTTCTTATGTATAGGACTAAATCACGGTTTGTGAGGCTCATTTGCACCTTCATGTGCTATGCATGGAGTATAGGGACTTTTTTAAGAGTGTGAAGTGAGAATTGCATAGTTCCAATATAGTAGATTAAATTTTAAGGTAGATATAGCCAAAAAAAAATGTAATAAAACCCTTCTGCTATTTCCCCCAGTAACATTTAAAATTACTCAACCTAAATAGCAGAAGAGAAAACGCTGTTCTTTCCAATAAAGCTAGAGAAAAATAAAAAGAATCTTAAAATATGGGGGAAAATCTTTATCTCAGTTGGCATTTTCGTGAAGAAAAAATAGATTATTTTTTTTGTTATCATTTATAAAACACTTGTAATGTGTTTTCTTTTAAAATACTGTTTTCCACTGAAAACCTGAAAGAACTGAGGAAAGCTAAAATAGCACACTTACTCAGTTTTAACATCCCCTACTTCTTTAGCAGGGATTTCCAGGTCTCTTTGACCTATCGGTGTGATCAAAATCAAACCCTTTTTGCAGGATTTTATGTTGATGCCGTAATACTAAAAGTTTTGTTTGAAACCACTATAAACAATGTCATAGTTTTGTATGCCACTTGCAGCCACTTTTGTTGTCTTTTGGGTATCAGTTTGCAGTGATCAAAGTTTGAAATTATGTAAAATCTAAACAACCTATACATGCTATTCTGCTTTTAATTTGTTTGGAACAAAGCCAGAAAACGGCTTTTAGTTATGTAAACCTTTGACAAGTCCTCTGGTTGTTCAGTGTTGGCCTATATAGCTTCTTGCTGTTGCCAGACTTCTTATAATATCTGCTGCAGATGGACTTGAAAATGCTGGCAAGTCTTATCTGTGGGAGCATCAATATCCTTTCTAAAAGATAAAAATTATCTCTGCCCTTGATGAATCACTGCAATGCCAGCATCCCTCTTTCCCCCAAAAGGCTCCTGGTGTTAGTCCCTGTATCCCACTTAGATCACTCCAAGCTTATTGGTGCTGAGATTTGTAGCAGCAGCTTCGTTACTTGGGAGTCAGGAAAATCCAGCTGTTTCCAAACAAGCCTTCATCCTTGCAAGATCTGTCCGTGTCTTGATAGTCCTGGCCCATCCTGCGCTTCGTAGCTATAATTGCTGCAAGTCTTGAATGTTAAATGACTTTGTCACAGGCTTCAAGTCAGTGCTGTACAACCTTACTTGATTGCCTAAGCCTCGGTGCAATGGAAGAATGGAGCAAATGTCCCTGTCAAGAAAGCTGGAGGGGGACTATTCGTAAAGGCTTGTGGTGATAGGATGAGTGGGAACAGGTGTAAATTGAAGAGGGGCTTCATACAAGGAATAATTTCTTCACTATGAGAGTGGTGAGGCCCTGTCCCAGGTTGCCCAGGGAAGCTGTGGCTGCCCCATCCCTGGAGGTGTTCAAGGCCAGGTTGGATGGGGCTTTGGGCAGCCTGAGCCAGTGGGATGTCCCTGCCTGTGTAAGGGGGTTTGGAACTAGATGATCTTTAAGTTCCCATAAGTTCCCATCCAATCCGAACTGTCTTGATTCTATGATTCAAATGGTGTATTGGCTTAGCGTGAATCTGTAACACAAGTATCTTCATGTGATAAGGCTTAAAAGACTTGTGTTCCTCTAGAAACTTTTCAGATGATCGATCACTAAGGAAAGGTGTCATTCAAGTTTGCATTTTTCAGAGCTGTAAAATCTTTTTGCTCCTTGGTATTTGGGCCTTTACATCAGGCAAAACCTACTCGTTTGTATGCAATTAAGACCTGGATACGCTGTCTCCACACCTTCCAACAATGTCCAGCTTCTGCTCAACTTTTTCTTCCAGTGATTGCATTAATGTTTTCCTGTAAAACCTCCATTATCAGCTTCTACCTTGCAAATTCATTGTTCTATTAAAACCAGAATTTTATGTGAACATTAGGAAAATATGACAAAAGTAACAATGAACAAAAAAAAAAAGCTTGAATCTCTGAGTAGTTGAGAACATTGCAGAATTAGAAACATATATTCCTATAGGAACAAGTAAGCTTAAAAGCCATAAAGTACTTGAAAGCTTTTATGGCTTATCATGAATAAAAGTAAGACCTTGTTGCACAAATCCACACGCCCTTGTGACAAGCTGCAGGGCAGGTTCACATCTCCTGACCTCTCCGCTTGGATGGCAGCTGCAGGCATCAGTGGCTGCCTCAGGGTTCAGAGCCACAGGGTGCTGGTCAATGGCCTGGAAGGCTCGACAGGGGCTAAGTCAGCAGGAGATTTAGCTCTTTCCAGTCTGGCAAAGAAATATACTCTTGGTTTATGGTTGGACTTGATGATCTTAAAGGTCTTTTCCAACCTAAACAATTCTTACATATATTGTATTATGCTCTATAAGATTATGACAGCTTTAGATCTTGCTGTATTGCTATAGACACAACCATTAGTGGGAAAAAAAAAAAGAAAAATCAACATGAACATTTTGGGGTTTTATGGGTGGGAAAAGCTCCTAGTGTTGGGGCTAGTCTGGAATTTTTCCCACTTAGTTTCTGTTGCCCATATAAGCCCATAAAATAATTACAGTCTACTCATAGAAAAGCTGCTTGCTTTCAGTGCCATTGGCATTACAAATTATCTGTCTAGAGATAGCCAAAATGTGTAGTTCAGGCCAGAGGAGGACATAAAAGGAGCATAAATGGTGCATAAATGTTATGCGGGCCTTTTGCCCAGCTGTACTTTGACCTAGTCCAGGAAAATTGTTCCAGTGGCATTGATTTTTTATTTTTTTTTTTTGTGAAGTGACTATCTGGCTGTCTTGTCCTTGCAAGACTCAGAAATACATTCACAACACAGCCCTGTGTCTGAATTAACTGCTCTGGCACTGCAGCGCAATCCATCACACCATCTGCACAGTGGGATTTATGATGCTCCATGCTGCTGGTGTCCAGTAACGCTGCTGGAATCAGGAACTTTCCAAGTTCTTTCCAAATTAGGGTAATTCCCAAATTAAAAGTGCTGCTTTTTGGACAAAGTAAGTAGACCTGCTTTAGTGTCAGGAACTCACTTATTGCTGCGTCCACATTAAAGTAAATCTTTATATGGCTCTGCCTTAGCAAAGGTGAGGGTTCATCATATGGCAGCCGTACCCTTAGGTTATTATAGTCTTACAAGCAGTGCTGTCAGAAATAAAATTTTAGTCTTATGGTGCACTAAGAGTTTCCAAGCTACTATTCATATTTTAAAAGCTAGGTTATTTCCTGTCATTTTAAAAATACTTTATCCATGTAGCATATTTTAGTAGCTTGAAGAGCTTTCTCAGGATTAACAGGGAGAGTGAAATTAAGGTGTTGCATAAAAAAAAATATACGGAAGCTGGTGAGGGGGCTGGAGAACAAGTCTTACGAGGAGCGGCTGAGGGAGCTGGGGTTGTTTAGCCTGGAGAAGAGGAGGCTGAGGGGAGACCTTATCGCTCTCTACAACTGCCTGAAAGGACGTTGTGGAGAGGAGGGAGCTGGGCTCTTCTCCCAGGTGACTGAGGACAGGACAAGGGGGAATGACCTGAAGCTCGGCCAGGGGAGGGTCAGGCTGGACATCAGGAAAAAATTTTTCACGGAAGGAGTCATCGGGCACTGGCAGAGGCTGCCCAGGGAGGTGGTGGAGTCACCTTTCCTGGAGGTGTTTAAGGGACGGGTGGATGAGGTGCTGAGGGGCATGGTTTAGGGAGTGTTAGGAATGGTTGGACTCGATGATCCAGTGGGTCCTTTCCAACCTGGTGATTCTATGATTCTGTGAACCAGATTTCATTCTGCAGAACCCAATTGCAAGACTTCTGAGGCCGTTGTTTGTTGTCTGACTCTACAGAGATGCTCAGCCTTCCCTAGAGAATGGGTGTGCTTCAGTGATGTTTGCAAGCTTTAATCTTCTTCACCCGTAGGGAGTGTGGGACTGGGTGGGGATTGTAGCAGCTGTGTGCCTGCATCCTCCAGAGGTGGAGTGGATCCTACTTTCTGCATGTTACCTGTGTTTGGCAGTCAGGGAATGGATCTTAATGTATTCAAGTCTAAATGCTTGGAAAATTTGGGTAAGTTTCTTAACAAAATGAAAAACACATTTGGCTTTACTCTTAAACAATGGTAAGTTTGTGTCAGTGACGTATATCTGCCATTGTATTTCACAACTTATGGGACCTTTGTCCCATTGACACACTTGGCCATTTTTTCCAACTCCAATTGTGTTTGCCTCTGCGGTTTTAATTTTAACTTTACCAGGCAGCAACTAATTACCATCTATAAAATTCCAGGGAGGATGACAGATCTGAGTGAGTGCTGGATCCTCCCTAGTCTCAAACGCATCCAGAGACTGCACACTGCAGCCGCCTTGTACAAGAGCATGTTGTTTCCATGAAGGAGATTCCTGCTTAAAGGCTGTAAATTGATCTGTTTGCTGTGTCAGAAATGTCCCTCTGCTGCCCTGCAGTTCTGCTGGTGTGTGCTAGGCTTGTTAAAGGAGTGAACCAAAAAGGGATTGATTGTTCAGTTCCTTTGCGGTCTCTTATGACACAGTTTGTTTTTATCTGCAGTGTTATTTAGCTCTTCTAAATTAGAGAAAACACATGCCTAGTAAGGATGAAATGAATGCTGAAGGCAGTCGGAAGCAATCGGTGTCTCTGGGTTTCCCCCAAATAAGGGACATACTAGACGGGCAGAAAAAATGGTATGAATGTTATAATATTATTAACTGCCCTGTAAACCTGATTTTTGTGCCTTATCATGTGTGACTGTTTCTGTGTGCGATCCCTTGTTTGCAGAATATATTAATTCTTTCCATGGCAGCCAAAAAACTTGCTAATAATGGCAAAAGGGACAGGCTCTTGATGGGCGTTGTGCTGTTACTGGCAGGTATTGAAGCATGGCACTGAGGTGTTTATTCCAGTCTTGTCTCCTGGCTACCAACAGTATCAGATGGGAGCCTGAAAGAGAGATTAAAAGAATAGCAAACCAATGATCTTGTCCGAAAGTTAATAACTGGGTTAGGCAAGCAATAGTCTGTACAGGAGACGAGCACCATTATTCTCTTGCTTCACTCTCTCCCTCACATAACTCACTGACTTCTCAAAACATTTTGTGTCGCATTAATATCTGAAAGTCACACTTCGGATCAAATGCAGGCTCTCCTGAAGCTCCACTATGGGTTTTTTACTTTACCAGCATTATCAATCCCTTTATAAGGCTGTCGGCCACACAAGCATCCTGGAACAGCAATGCAGAGCAGCTACTGGGGTTTATTGTTCTCATCTATTGTGAGAAATTGCCTTTTAACCTCTTTCCAGGGGGTTAATTCGTATGTGTGTTTGTTGAGGGGAGTAGATCCTAATTTTGTGAAAGTTCAGCTCTTCTGGACAGTGTTTGTGTGTTTGTGATTCTCGGTAACTAGACAATAAAAATAATAATAGAGAATAGGACTGGAAAGAGGCAGATTTAGGCTTAACATAAGGAAGAATTTCTTCACCATGAGAGTGGTGAGGCCCTGGCCCAGGTTGCCCAGGGAAGCTGTGGCTGCCCCATCTCTGGAGGGGTTCCAGGCCAGGTTGGATGGGGCTTTGGGCAGCCTGAGCCAGTGGGAGGTGTCCCTGCCCATGGCAGGGGGGTTGGAACTGGATGGGCTTTAAGGTCCTTTCCAACACAAACTATTCTGTGGTTCTATGATTCTTTTCAGCTCCCATTGAAACTTTCTGCCATCAGTCATCACAATCAACTTTACATTTTGTGATGGACAAAGAAAAGAGACCTTTCCAGCAATTTGTGCAGCTGAGCACACCTGATTTATGAGCTCAGCAGCACCGAAGAGGTGTTAAACTAACCTTTGGCCACCTCCTTGGTCTGCAGATTATTTTATTTTTCCTCATTAGTATTCCGTGATGGACTTGATAAAGTAATGAAATACCAACAGGAATAATTGAGATTATTTTTCAAGCAACATTATGACATTTGTTTAGCCAGCTACAATTGTCTTAACAATTGATTGCATGGTTGATGAAAATGCCAAATAATTTGAAATGTAGGGAATCGATTTTATTGATTTATCCATAATTACCTAAAAGTAGTCTTAATGGTATTTACATTTGGGTATCCATGGGAATGGGTGAGTTACTAAAGACAGTGCTGTCAACAGAAAATGAGGGAGGTTCCAATGCTGCAAAAGGTGAGACACTGTCAAATATTTGAAATCTTTTGGCCAAAATGAGTCAGAACTTTTATGCTTCAAAGGAAAATTTACCTGTGACGTCATTTCCCATGAGTTACTTCTTTTTTTTCAATTACTTCTCTTCCCCGACTGAATGCTTCTGTAAAAAGCAGTGTGGTAAGAAGCAACATCATCTTTTTTGTTGATCTTTACCACTGCAAAAACAAGCTGAATCCCCATCTCAGGTCAAGTCAAAATAAGAACTAAGATGACGTTTTCTAAGAGACTTTGCTCTTGCGTTGTTAATTACTGTAGGCATCTTACTTGGAGGGTGTATCAGGAAAGCCATCTTCCTTCTCAGTTTGGAAAGGCAGAGGTCGGTTCAGCATCTCTTTGCACTCACAGCGGTCATTGGCCCGTGAAGGCATCAGTCTGCGAAGAGCCCTGGGTGTTGAAGCCTGGGGAGGGACCCACCAACCTTGGCCAGCAGGCTGGGCGTGCATCTGAGAGTCCACGAAGCTGTCCTCTGTGGCTGCACACTTCCTTGGAAGATGTGTTTTTTAGCAAATAACTTCACCAAGGAAAGGTGATGATATCTGTACCGTAGCAAAGATTTTTTTGCATTTTATTGGGCAGCGCATTATAATGAAAACTGCTTGTTTAATAGCTAACCTGATTGCAGAGATTTCTTTCAGCAGCACTACAACAAATTGCATTAGTTTTAAATTAGAAGACCTATTGCAAGTTTTTGCCAACTACCATAATAAGAAACAGTCTCTTTGAATGAATTCAGTAAGTCTTCTTCCCTTAGAATATTAACTTTGGGGTTAGAGGAACTCTAATGCTGTCCATTTGCAATAGATGCTACTTTCCCAGTATCGTAGCCTTAGCTAAAAAATCCTAAATTAAATTGTCTTCTGGCATTTCCATTAGAAAACACTATTTCCAAGCTTTTATTGCTCTATTATAAAATTCTGTAGGTGGTGAAATTTAGTACGTAAGGTTATATCCGTGACTGGAGTTAAATCTTAGCTAAAATTTCAGGAGACGAATTTTACTGGTGCTTTTGAAAAAGATTGTAGATGTCTAAAGCTGGCTCTTTCCTTAAAGTCATCAAGAAACCACAGCCTAAGCTTCGGAGTGGTGCTTAAGAAAGGGAGAGAGGGAGGGCAGTTACACCCTGCCACAGGTTGTCCAAGGAGGTTGCCTGGGCGAGTCCACATTCTTGGAGGTACTGAAACTTCAGTTGGACACAGCCCTGAGCAGCCTACTCCAGTTTGACTGGAGACCCCCAGAGGCACCTTCCAACCTCAGCATCGCTGTGCTGCTCCGACTTTACACCAAGACCATTAAACAGGCAAGTACTCTCCAGGCTGAGCTTTGCATTGGTGCTGGTCCTTGGCAGGAAGTCCATCGATTTGAACAGGTGTATGAGGTGGTCTGTATATCCATGCGGATCCATCTGGCTGCTGGGTAGTCAGCGTACATTTGCAAGGGCATTTGAATAGGCTGTAAACCCTGATCCTTTTCTTTGTATACCGTTTATTTTTGTAAACATTTATCATTTGGTTGTCTAGTGTAACGCTCTTGCCTGTATTCCAACAGGGTTGTTCCATCAGCTCTATTTTAAGGTGCGAGATAGCTGTACTTCAGAGGTGGTTTTGTACGATAACACGTTGTGCCTGCTGTGTGGTATCTATCGTTGATAGTCAGACCACAAGTTTGTCCTTCGGAATTTTGTAACTTGCAGTTATTTTTCATTCATCTGTCCCCATTGTTTTAGAGGACACGCAGCACGGAATGTAAATGAGGGAAGAGGTGTCAGTAATTATAGATAATATGCTAAAACCGTTTCTGAAACATTTATTAGAAAATAGGTTAATAAAGTGCATGGTGCACCTGTGCTGGTGTAGAGGAGACGTTATGAGAAGATTATGCTAATGTAAGTATTTAGTAGCAAGTCTTCATTGGGATTACTGTGCTATTATCATAGTCAGACCAGGAATTGTAATTCAAAAGAGAGCAAATTATCTTTTTTTTTGTTTTTTGTTTTTTTTTTTTTAAGTTTTGACTGCTTTTTAGACTGATGAATTAGAGGATATTATAAGGAATCCTTTAAACTTTTCTTCTTTTTTAAAAGAGAGAGAGAGGTAGACTGGACAGACAACTGTCATGTACAGAAGTGTAAAATGAAATGGAATGTAAAATGTAAATGTAAAATGAATGGAAGTGTTTTGTGGACTGGGCAGTTGTCAGGTCTGGAGGTGTAAAGAGAGGTGGAGAGTAATAATATCACCAGGAAAGAGAAGAGAGAGAGAATTTGGGAAGAGAGAACGCTGCGGGGAGATGCAAGGAGGGCAGGTACCTTCATGCTCGCTCATTTTTAAGGCTGACTTTGGTTTGACTTTTTACGTGTATGAGGACACAATGTATTCTTGGTGTTTCAGGGTTAAAGTGATTGGAGAGTCACCATACGTATGCAATACCAATAGAGAAGTGGTTATAGGAGTATATTAAAATACCAGTTTTAATTCATATGTAAGTAAAAAGTGGTTTAAAATCTTAACTGTGCTTTGCAACGCTGAGAAGTTAAAAAAATATTTGAAGGTATTTGAAGTGATTGCTATTTAAAAGAAGGTTTTGGTATTCATGCTTTAGTGAGCATTTGTTCAGGTTTAGGTTTTGCATTGGGATTTCAAGGTCTAGGTCTGTTGTTTCATACACAGTCTGACAAGATAAGAGCAGTCTGCCTCATATATGCACAGTAAATTTGTCTCCCAGAGAAGCAAAAGCTCAAGCATGGAAAGCATGATGATGTGCAGGAAGGCTGATCAACTGTGATAAAGCATTCATTATCCTTCCATCTAAATTAACTGAAATGATATCATAATAGAGTTTTTTTATGACCTCACTCCAAATACTTGCTCTTTTATTGAATTATCAGCTAAAACTAAATTATTTTAAGCTGTATCTGTATATTCTTGTTTCGATAATTATTCTGTTATCAGGGAAGCTATTTGTTCATTCGTTCATTCTTCTTTTTTGATGTTTGCTTAAGAACAAATACTGGAGAGTACCTCTATAGCTCGTCTTGCTTCACATTTTCTTGTCAGAAGTATTTTGCGTAAGTGCTTACACTGTAAACCCGAATCCCTGGTTACTAGAGGTACCTAAATAACGTACTAAATGCAGTATACCCTGTGAATGTTTCTACTTTTCGATTTCTCTCTCTAGATTATTTGTCCAGAAAAATCTTTTTTTGTAGAGGCAGTTTGATCTCTGTGTGTGCGTTATCCCCTCCAAAGCTGAGGGGTGTGTTGCAAGCAGTGCGGGGCTTCCAGCTTTCCTCGACTCCCTCAGCTTTTGCAGATACTTTCCGATGATGTGAGAGGCTGACTGAAAGAAAATGGGGCATAGCGTATTTTTAAACATGAGTGAATGAGCAAGTCAGGGTAGTTGACTAATTATAAGAGGGAAGGGAGGAATTAAAACTGACTGTACCTGAGGAAGAGAAAAAAAATGAGTTGTTTGGCACAGTGACTACTGTTACACTTATAAATTGAATCCCTTTGTCCCTACTTCATTTATTATTGCCAGTTGGAAGTCTGGATTTGATATTTATGAACAGCCTCCTGGATTCAGTGAGGTTGTTTGTAGGCAAAAAAGAGCGTCTCTGCAAAGGCAAAACTACAGAATCAAACCATTATATTTTGCAGTACTTGGTGAAGTGATCTCTGAGCATACATCCATAGACCATAGTTAACCTTCTATGGCCCTGTTGGAGCGATTAATAACCAGTGACTGTAAAAATACCCAAATCACAGTAGTTGCAATAGAAGTAGGTTCATGGCTTGAAAACAGGAGCATATTAATTGATTTATCGACTCTGGATTGACAGCCATAAATGGGGAGAAATTAGGACTAATTTGTCCTTTTGCCCCAGACCAAGCAAGGTGAATGATACCTGACCAGATCAACAGACGTTTTTTTTAACCTGGGTACTTTTTTTTTTCGGCGGGGGGGGGGTGGGGGTGGGGGGGGTGGGGGGGAGAATGAGAATTTCTGCTCTTGATGGCCTGTCCTTAGCATCATAAAGTATTTCCTGATGTCTAACCTGTGCCATGGTTTTCTGTATTGCCCGTCCTCTTGCTTCCCTTGTCGGAGCTCTCTGCCATATATTACTGTCACTCTCGAAGCATAGTGACTTCGACTGAACGGTGTTCCAGCGAAGGCCTTTCCAGGGCTAAGCAGATAAGAAGCATTTCATGCCTCACAGTGGACCGTTACCCTGGCTGACCATTTTGCGATGCGGTAGCAGGCTGATGCTCAGCTGTTTTGCTGCCCACCATCTGACTAACGCACTTCTGCAGCATTCCATTGTGTGTTCATCCAATTCATTATTCTTTCTGGTTTATGGAGAACTGATAAAGGTGTCTTATCAGGAAACACATAAACAGTGATGAAATATCAAGAAATCCTGATGATGGTATAAGACCTCACTGTGATGGAAGCTATCTAAACACAGCATAAGAGGACAGTCCCGACTTCAAAGGACCTAACTACAACAGAAGAGACAACCGAAAGCTGCTGGTGCATTTGGGAGGCATCTCCAGTGAAGCTTTTCCCCAGAGGCTCAGCACACACAAATCTCATCTGTCCAGGATGTTAATTTTGTTATTTGGTAGTTACTTATGCCATTTACAACGGTCATTCTTCTTTCCACATATCCTGAAGTGACTTCCTTCTCTAATCATATTCCTTCTATTCCAATCACATAATAGAAAATGTTAATTTCCTTCTTTTAATTGGGTTGATAAAGTCTTTTGTCTAACAAAGCTTTTCCAATACGTTAGTGTTAGATTTTGTTGCTCTGTGTGACATTCTTGGTATTGCAGCAGAGTACATTGTGATCAGTCTCCGAACTTCTCTCTTTTTCAAGGTTTAACTTTTTTGGCTCTTCCTGACATGGATAATATATTCTTTTGTTAATCAAAACTGAACTTCAAGAAAAGCACTTCTTTTTTTATGCACATGCAACTGGAAGCTAATCTTCATTATTAATTGCAGCAAGATAAGGTATGCCACTGCGGACTGATGTTCTCCATCTGAGCACAGGAGATAGTTTGGATAATTGTCTGTTGGCCCAGTGATGTCCAAGTACACCGTTCATCTTTATGTGTGATAGCAGCAGCGAGCACATTCTTCAGTACAGAACTGGTGCACTTGATTTAATACTGCCTGTTCTGAAGAGCCACGTTTCCCCCAGTTTTTTCAGTTTCCTTAACTTTGACAGTGAAGTTATTGAAAACTGTCAGTACCTGCTGTGGAGGAGGAAGAAGATTAAACTAACACCTGGAATGATACATAAAATTTTTCTGCTTCCTCTTTCGAATTTTATTTGGGCATAAACCTGAACCGTTTTTACATTCATGAGTTGCAGCAAACTTCACAGATGATGACATGCCATTTTGTAGGTTATAGCCAAGAATTCATCAAGCAAATTTCTTTTCTAGCCAAACGATCTCTTCAGGGCAGTAATCTTACTGTCTGATTAACCGTATGACTGATGTGGCGCCAAAATGGTGAAGCCATGCCAGCCTAACTGTCTTGCTTTTACCATGTAGCCCTGTGTCCATTGTTATTTCTTCTGTCTCTTTTTCACTGAATTGCAGCTCATTCATGAGATAGTGTTCAAGTACTCCAGGTAAAAATACTTAAGTTTTTTCCTCAGCTTCACTTGATTTCAGTGCTTGGGTACAACAGCTGTAGCAGAATTTCCATCCAGCTTTGCATTTGACTTATCTGCATCCTAAAGATGCTTTCTATAGATCTGCCATCTTAGATGGCAAGCCAAATCCACATGTATTAGTAACTAAAAACTGAGTTATCTTTTTTTTGTCAGTGCTCTTCACTGTAGAATCACAAGAGCAAGTGCCTCATACCTGTGTTTTTCAGTCTAATCATGGAGATCAAACTCATTTAAAGTTTTTTGAAACACGTAGTGTCCTCTCTGGATTATGTGGTGGTTTGCTTTCTCCTAGATAAATTTGCTTCCAGAGGATGCTCAAGGATCTTCTACCCCCGTTTCAAATCAGTATTTTCCACATAGGAGTGACCAAATCATGGTATTTTCTTCCATATTATTTCCAGAATATGGACGTAGTCTCTAAGATCCTGTTTCAGATCCTGTGTTTGAGATCCTTTCACAGTTCACCACCTCTTCTCACTCCTGTGTCAGTATGTAAGAGAATATAAGACAGTCAGGAGTGTGGAGTGATAGTCAGTGATCCCTGCCGAAAAGAAAACTACATTTATGTAAATTCAGCCTTTCCTTGTTGGGTCCCGGAACAGTAAATATTTACTCTGAGGTAAAACAGTGCTACTGTGATAATCTCCCTCATCTTCTTGTCCAGGTGTGCTATACAACTTGCTATTTCTTGATGCCAATATTTTAATATATATTCTTAAAATTAACTTCATCAGATCAAAAGCATCACAGTTCTGCTGTTTTCTCTTGGCGCTAAATGATACTAGAGGGTGCTTTGAGTTTGGCCATGACAGGGTCATTCTAGTGACTTCAGTTATAGTACTTAAATTGGTTTCTGATTGCTCCACTTAATTACTTCCATTTTCCTTGGTTAAATCTGAATTATACAGGGTGGGTCTTATTGTTATTGTGCTATCAGTTATATTTCACTCTGAAATAATCATATTTTGACTGCCTCCTCATCCCCCAGTATTGTAGTAAAGGTACTGTCAATATTTCCAGCAATCCTTTCAGTACTTGTCGAAAAATGTACAAAATACTTATTAACTTACATTTGATTTGCAACTGATGATATAATCTTATAATAAAAATACTGGTCTGTTGACTTTCACAATAACTGGGCTTTCTTCACTTACGTACATTAGGAAGTGTTTTACCCAGTAGCAGAAGGATTGAGTGTATCATTAAATTAAATCAAATATAAAATGAGGTTTGAATAATTAAAAAAAATCAATGCTTAATCTCTGCATATCTTCTTTTGATGTTCTTTTGTAGAAAGTTGGGAGGAATACCTCCCTTCCTAAAGCAGCCTGGTCACAAGGGTAGCACATGGGCTACGAGAGAATGATGATGTTTAAACTGCAGTTTAACAGATGTGCTCTGCTACGGTCCTTTTGCAATAGCAATGTACACTAGATTCTGCATTATTTGTTCTTTATTGGTATTCAGTAGGATTAATATAAACGAAAAATGGAAGTTACAATTTATACAAAAATACTGGTATATAAAGTAATGAGATTGTTCCAAAGCTTAATTAGATGGAGCAGATTGAATACATTACAGTGATGTCTTTAGGCAAAATAATTAAATTGTAGGCATAATCCTCCCTGTGTTGGAACCGATTTTATCTCCATAAGGCAATGAGCATTAGGTGGCCCTTCCTACTATTTTAAACTACTAATTCTTATATGAAGACTTATGAATCTCATAATATTATCAGACTTGAAAACCACAAAAGAAAACGGGGCATAAGGCTACATCTCAAATTGTTGATAGTCTGATTGCATGAATAACTTCAGTTTCAATCTTAGTATATGTTACAGCTCAGTAATTGAATCATAGATCTAAAATACATATATCTGCAGTGTATTATTGTGTATGCTGACTTCATCTCATTTGTAAAATCTCTTAATGAAGTTGTTTCCAAATATATACACTGACAAAGATACTGGTGAATAATATGCAGAAGTGCTGTTCCTGAAATGCGTCTCTGGATATGCTGGATGCAAGTGCATAGATGCCTATGATTAGCTATAAAGTGTAATGTTGCAAAATGTATGTACGCCTGTACACCTACATATATGTATGTATTTACTTTTCTCTGTCATCTTTTATATTTTATGTTCTTTCATCTTTTAATTTTTCTTTTGTACTTCCTTTCATGAATTTGATTTTGATTTTCGTTTTCATGGTTGGATGCTTCCCTTCTCCATTACACCACTGAGGACTTCAGAGTACAGACACATCCTAGTGGTGTCAGAATTTTTGCCTTACTTTAATAATTAGTGTACACAAATGATATTTGTTTGTCAACCTGTAGAAAGATTAACTTTGTCATTTGCATTCGATAGCGAATCTCTCTTCTTAAAGATCGCTGTTGCGGGGCGGGGGAAGTAGTACATGTTGTGAGTGGCCTTTATCATTGCTGGTACTTTCAGGAGACATAAATCTCTACCACAGTCTGCTCAAAAGACAAGTTCATTTGTCTGGGCATTAGCTGGAAGTTTCATAGCATAAATTTAAAGTTTTCAAGAGGAATCTAATGTTTATATTGAAAATGGAGATTAGGGTACCAAAGAATAATATGTTTACTTTTCAGCACTATGAATATGTAGTGACCTACTTATACTTTACCATTTGGTTTTATTTTTAAAGCTTGTCAAACCGACTCCTGTTGCAATTGAAGTATCCTTTTTAGAAAAGCGATAAGCTATGTTAGATGCTAAGTTAGTATTTTAGAAGTAGAGCAGTGAACGATGTTTTGGAGATTGGCCTTCAACAGCATTTTTATGTATTATTGTGCCATAAGTAAAATAGTGTTTGCCTCATGTTTAAAAACATGTTTTGATTGACCTGCAAGGTAAAATACAGCCAGTTGCAGGGCTAGGTTAGATAGAACACTGAGGTAGTCTGACTTTAAATATATATATATATATATATATATATATATGCACGCTTGTTTTAATAAACAGAATTTTTAATGATTTCTTGATTATCATGAGATATTTTAAAGACAAGTGATTTTTATCTAAAACATTTCTTGTGTTTCTTCATATGCTAATTTACTTGATTAATTTTGAGAACATCTGCATATAATTCTGTACACTTAACAGTGGTGAGATCGCACTGCTTTTCAAGTAACAGCTACAAATTTCACTTGCCAGACAGACTCAGATTTTTTCGAATTGGGATGCCAAATGTACAAAGATACCACAGAAGAGTGTGTAATTATGTAATTTTCTCTTGCTCTTTCAGAGTCTTCCTGCGAGCAATTAATCAGTATGCAGATATGCTAAACAAAAAATTTCTTGATCAAGCTAACTTTGAGTTACAGGTAAGAAAAATATACCAGTGTCTTGAGAACTAAGGTTAATGTTGTAATAAATTTCTTCCCCAAACACACAATTTTGGTGTGTATATGTGTCATCAGGAACACCACCTGACCAGTTATCCTGATTAAGTCATTTCACAATCAGCAAGTATGTACAATCCGTTTGTGTCTCCCGGGTCTTCTCCTAGAGTGGTACCAAGTCTTACCCAGAGCATCATAGAAAACTCCTCCTTTCCTTCAGGAACAGCAAAAAGGGATGTTCTCCCCCTTTCTGCAGCAGCTACTTGTGCAGAATTATTGCCTCAAACGAGGAGCCTGAGGTTGCAGTGTCTGAATGCCCTGTTGACGAGAAATGTGCTGGTTTAGATCACTCATTCAAGATCCCTTCTTTTTTTCGTGTTCATGTGTTCACATTTAATTTTACTTGAATCATCAAACCACTGTCAATAAGGATTTGTAGGTGGGAAATCTTTGATGGAAATGTAAACACAATGAGGAGGTGTATTAAGAATATATCAAGAAACACTGTTACTTGCTTCTTTAAATATTTATGTGCATAATTTAGAATTTTCTGAGTTATTTTGTAGTTGTGCAGAAAAACATTTCATAGAATTAACGGCATCTATTCTTGTCTTTTTGGCGGCTTTCAGCTTTGGAACAACTACTTCCACCTGGCTGTTGCTTTTCTCACACAAGAGTCTCTACAACTGGAGAATTTTTCAAGTGCTAAAAGAGCAAAAATACTTAACAAGTAAGTCATATTTGTCATCTAAATCATGGACAAGAACTCAAGGTCTATTAACATAATTTTACTTTAATTTCTTAACTAAATCCATTCAAATTGAGATGCAATCATGGTATAATGAAAGGTTGGCTTTAAAAACATGAATCAAGTATTGCATGTGTTTCTACCCTTGAATCAAGATTTAAATTGCATGATTCATTACTGATGAAGACAGAATTTTGTACTGCAGGATGTTCATAAAGTCAAGACTTTTCAGAAGTATTAACGTATTATAAAACTGAATTTTTAAATCACTTTAGCTTTGTGGTTATTCTAACCTCATTTTACGTGCGCTCTTTATTGCTTAATCCCAAACGGCCTTTTAGAGTGAATTTTTGTAACTACAGCCAGTTTCACTGCGATATCCCTGAAGAATGGGTTTGTATAACTGCAGTCTTGAATGCTTTCCTGGTTAAAAGGGATTACATCGCCTGCCTCTGAACAGGGAACTTGAACTACCCTATTGCTATTTAGAATCCCACAGCAAATGAAACCTGTCAAAAGAAAAAGAGTGGAAAAAAGACTGGAGCATGAGTATTTTGTTTAATATCTGTATTTCTTCTAAGTTTTATAGGGATTCCAATGTAGTGAACTTTATCATTAATTATCTGAACACTGAAAAAAGCCAGTTATGTGTTCTCAGATATGGTGTGGGGATTCTCTTTTTGTGTCATAATATTTGTAAAAAGCACCTATAAAAATGGTTTATTCCCCTAGTCGAGCGAGTTATGCAGTTAGTGCACAAAAATGGGGGAGTTTCAAAGCTGTGATTCCCTTAGCAAGTATAGCTCAGACTCCTTATATGTACAGTATATATTAGAGAGAGAGAGAAAGAAGATGCGTTTGGTATCACTTCACCTTCTAAATTCAAGCCTTTTTGTATATTATTGTGATGTAAGAGATCACAGTGAGAATGGGAAGAGTTTATCACTGCTACAGTCACAAGTGATTTTAACATTTTGACCATGAGGGTCACAGGCTCTGAGCAGAAAAAACAGGGCTCTGTGTCCCGTCCGTCTGGGATTTTTTTGGTAGCTGAGTTTTGCCCTTCAGACTCATCCACTCCATCATGAATTTTGAGGTGCTTCCTTTGGAAGCTGTGCTTTACCCAAGCCTTGAAACAGAATTTTTAAGCACTGTGTGATCTAATATACGTACAAGTGACTCGTGGGATTTCCTTGATGAAACAGGAATATTTACAAGTTCAGTGGAAAAGCTCAAGTAGAGCTCAGGCTTTTGCACTTGTCTATAAATATCATCAATTACATCATAGTTATATATATTTGCAAATGTATATCAAGACAGGTAGATCTTCTTTCATTAAATTTAGAGTTTATGGAACAAAACGGGTTTGTACCAGATGGGAACCAATGATGCAAATTCTCTTTTGTAAGTAAGAGTGTAAAGAGTACTTACAAAAAGCAAAGCACTCCAATCAAAGCAGAGGGATCAAAGCTGTGGCTGCTGTTGGTCTCCCCTTGCTCTCTCTGTCCGACGATGGTGTGCACCTATGTCAGCATTTTACTTCAGATCAGAATCCTGAGCTGTAATTGGACTCGAAACTACTGTCAAATACATTTGTGAACTGATATTCCTTTTTTGTGAGGAAGGGAAC
Source organism: Cuculus canorus (assembly GCF_017976375.1). Classification (NCBI taxonomy): domain Eukaryota; kingdom Metazoa; phylum Chordata; class Aves; order Cuculiformes; family Cuculidae; genus Cuculus; species Cuculus canorus. The sequence goes on from NC_071407.1 coordinate 30,937,913, forward strand.
CTTAGACAGAAATTTTCTTCAAGTGATTTTTATATTAGAATGAGCAATACATTTTGCCGAAGAAATTCAAGAAATCAACAGACATTCCTCACCCCTAATATAAATAAATAGATTAGGTTGTTTTAAAGGTGATTACTTAATGAAGTTTGCTAAATTGTAAATCTCTGTTTATAATGATTTTGCAACTTGTTGTTTTCAGTTAATTCATGTTCTGGAGACAAAAATCAAGATCATAAAATCTTCAAGATGCAATATATGTATGGTCTGGAAGCACTTTTATTGCTGTGTGAAATCACTGCTGTGCCAAAGAAATATAATTAATCAGTTAATATCACACTCACCCGTCTTTTAAAGTATATATTTCAATTAATATGTCAAATATTTAATAATTCAATTTTAATTATTGTAATTTGTAGGTTTTGCTAAATGTTGTATTTAAGCATTAGATAGTAACAGACTCTTAATGATGCAGAAGAATCTCTTTAATCCATATTAATGACAGGGTATCTCGCTATTATCTGACAGAAATCCCACAAGTTGCCAGATATTACCATTTTACTCATCTTGTTATTTAAGTAATGATCTTTAACATACAAATACTTTGTGTAACAAATACATTCTTGGAGCTCATTATGGTTCTGAGCCCCTTGTTAATGAAGACAACAGGATGTTTTCCATTCATTAAGCTTTCCTCGTATTAATGTGGAGAGTGAGTGCAATATGAAAATAACTCTGGTGGGAGGCATTGGTGCTACCAGCTTTGCAGCGGAGCAGAAGCAGGTTTAGCGGAGATGCTGAAGGATGGGGTCCCACCTCTGCCCTGGCTCATTAACTGCCTGGGACCGTTCACTTTTGGTCTAGCCTGGGCAGGAGACACAATCCCACTGGAACACAGAAACCTTCTCTTTCTGATTTTTAACATCAAGGTACAAGATGTTCCTTGTTGTATTTTCTAGGACAGTGCTATGCTAAGTGGGCATATAAAAATAAAATAAGGCCGTAGGCTGTGAAGCTTTGTGTTATGCTTCTTCCAGCCATTACCATTGGAAAAACAGAAAATGTTCACAGTTAATCTCCGTAACCACCCGTGTGTCCCAAAGGATGGGAAGATAATCTGAAAATATGACAAAGACAGGTTTTGCACAGGTTAATGTTTTGTGGCTGTTTTTCCTTCAGTAAGTAATGCTGCAGAAATTGAGAACTGGCGTCTTTCGAGGGAAAGTCAGTAGCACAAGGTGAGGAACAGAAGCTGCTGGCTGCATGGCTGTGTCTTTTCCAGGTGCTCTGAATAGATCTGGTGGCCTCTGTGTCTCCCCATTTTATAAAAGGGACGTTCAGCAAAGTCCAGTCTTTATGAGTGCATCACTGAGCTGGTGAAGGAAGCCGTGCAATGCTATTGCATGGGTTGAATTTGGAGAATCTTCTCCATAATTCTAAATATTTTTGAATGCTGATCAGATTTTGAACTGAGGTGTGTCTACTTAATGGTATTAGATTTTTCTTTTTTTTTTTTAATGATAGTTTTGTTTTCCTTTTTAAGGTATGGTGATATGAGAAGGCAGATTGGCTTTGAAATCAGGGACATGTGGTATAATCTGGGTAAGTAGCCTGAGCACCTATTGCTTAATGCTTTCACTCAGTTTTTCTATAAACCAAGTTAGAGATTAAATGATCTTACTTTCTCTTGAAATGATGGTAAGCTTCCAGGAGGCATTTAAAAAGCAGGTGACTTAAGAAATAAAGCCTTCTCTGCATGCTTATTTTGCCCTCTGGAAAGATCCATAACTGCAATCAATGTTTATATATCTTCTTTTTTTTTTCATGGTCTTCAACCTCATGCTGCATAAAAATAAACTGTTACAGTGATAGCTGTTGAATGGTTTTTTCTCCTTAATTACATATATATGTATACACGCACACACACATATACACACATTTGTATATAGACATATATATACACACAGGTACGTGAGGATGCAGTTACTGTAGCAAAATGAATGCATCTGAGGGATATCAGTAACTTAGCCTGGAAATTCTGTTTAAAGTCTGATTTGCAGTCTTGTTTGACTGTATCAAAGTGACTCGGGTAGATTAGTAAAGAGTAGGAACTTGGACATCCCTGGAGTTCGTAGTTAAATTAGGCTTATCTGACTATCTCAAGTCTGTGCTATTCTGTGGGTGTAATTTAGCTATATGGGGATTGAATTTCATGAGAAACTTGAGTATTTACTGTGACCCGAGTGTACTCATCTGCCAGATTTCATTTTCCTGAGCTTAACAGCAGAGACACTTCAGCTCTTCCGAGTTTTATCAAAAGTTCCTTAAATTATCAGAAATAAATGCATTTGCCACCTCGCTTATTTCTCTAGCTGAGCTGTTGTTGCTGAAACTTGAAAAAAATCAGCATATATAAGAGAAGGGAATACAAGCGTTCATAAGTATTTGATATCACAGAGTTTGCATCTGCTCTGCTGGAATGATGAGAAAAGGCTTCTGGGAGCAGCTGAGTTCACTTTTTATTAGAAGCATCTCTCATGAATTAAGTGTCTGGAGAACAGATTAGGGCATAGTACACACCTGATATGTGACTTGACAGACAGCTAATAAAATCGGTATTGTGCTTGATGCTGGGTCAATATCCTGGCAGCCTCTTCATCAGTAATTAGCCAAATCCTTCTCTTTTCCAGGCTTACAGACATGTATTCATCTGGCGTCATGCATTCCTCTAGCATCTTTGAATTCTTAAGACTTTTCTGCTTTTCCTGGCATTTTCTGGACTGAAAGTGTGTGCACATATATAATAAATGTATACTATATAGGGTACTGTATAGCGTATAGATATACGTCTAGCTGTTCTTACATGATGTTTTATTCAGTGTGGAGACTGTGGAGTGCATTGTGCTTTTTACTGCTCCTACTGGCTGCTTTTGAACAAGTTATTTAGTTGCTGTAGGGTTCGGTTTTTCACATTAACAGGGAGATGATAATAATTTCTTCTGGAGTTTTGTGAATCGATTGGCTTTGGGGGGTGGTGTTTTCTTCAATATTTCTTTCTGTGCTGTCACAAAAGCCTTTTATTTTTAATAGAAATTTCATAAACCGATTATCCAGATAGATGACTCCGTGACCTCCGCTAGCTCTAATGTCTACAATTCTATAAGTGTCTGGGATCATTAATGCTGGAATCTCACATGTTGAGGGACTCAGTAAATTGCTGCTTTTGCCAACAAAAGCTGCGAGAGAAAGGTAAATCAGAGGCAAGACCCCAATTCAAGGTGGCCTTTGTGCTTCTTATAATGAGCAGCTTGCTTTTTCTCCTCTTCTTTGTAATATGGATGGCCCATGCTGATCATTTTTAACTTCAGGCTCTTCACCAGCCTCAGGTGTCACAGCATCGTTTAAGGAAGAATTCTGACTTATCTCTGAAGGGGAATTGTTTGCAGGGCACTTGACGCTGTTTTCTTAGAAGTTGCATTGCATTAGTAAAATGATTAATGTATATGTTTAAAAAAAAAGCAGAAGTGAAAAGTTGTAATTCTTTCATATGTTTTTTATGACTATGCCAGTGTGCATTAGATACGATGACTTTTCATTTATGTATTAAAGGGTATGGATAAGCCTCGTAAAATAACGTTTCGTCTCATCAGTTTTTGTTCATTGATACCATGATTAACGTATAATGCCTGCTGAGTTAAAACTCCCCAATGGGGAACAAGACACTCCTTTAGCTGTAAAGTGTTTCTGATGCAGTGGTGGGTGTAGTATTTGTATCTTCCTACCTTTATCCATAGGAAAAAAAGAGCATGTATAGTGGAGAGCAACGCTAGGTGTGTGCGCACACTTTAAATACCTGTAATTTAGGAGTAAGATTTTTGTTTTAAACAGGGAATCACATACAAGATATCCAGCCTGACAGATTTTGTATTTAAATCCTAGTTGTAGCTGTCCTGTGTGGTACCCTACTAGGTTTAATCCTGAAGGCTTTAAATTTGAGGGCTCTGATGCAGCAGCAATGAGGACAGCTTTAGGGAGCATGTCCCAAATGTGCACAGCCTCCACTGCTTTGCCTTTCTGAGAGCACTGTGAGGCTTGCGTGCACCAAAACCAGTGTATGTCATTCTTCATAGGCTTCTTTCCTTCCATATCACAACCTGGACTTTTAAATTATGTATTATTTTGTGTCACTGTTTTGTTAGAACTGGGGCTTCTTAGACCTTGATGAGACTTTGGTAAGACAGTAAGTATCAGAGAAGCATAAAGAAAGCTGTGACCTCTCTCTTGAAAATGTAGGAATGCAAACAACACATGCTTAAAAGCGTTATGCGATGCAGCTTAGCGTACATAAAACACAGTTTTGACACTAGCTTATGTGTACCAGTTTTCAATAGTTAATGGTTTCAATGGTTATATGTTAAAGAAATTGTATTGATGTTAAAAATAATATCCTTCTAATGAAGTTGGTCAAGGAAAGCCAGCTCAGAAGACATTGCTTTTCTTTTTGACATCTGAATTAGCTAGAGGGAGCTGGAAAAGTAAAATTCTGGGAGATGGAAAAGTAAAATTCCCGAAGATGAAGTGAAATGGGAGCTGCTGCCATCCTCCAGGGAACTGCCCACTGACCCAGCCTTTCCTTCCAGGTGCTTGACGTCAGAAAAGTGGTCTTGACAGAGACATTAATGTTGTTGAAGGGAAAGCCGGGGTTAAAAATAGATTTGAACTTTAAGCGTTATGTAAATAGAAGTCATTACAGATAACACTCTCTGAATTAGTCATGCATGTTCAGAGCTGACCTAAGTGAGAGGTGAGGTTGCTGGTAAAATATTCAGTGTTTTTTGTGGCCCAAATATAAATTAGAAGAGCTTGGTAAATTAAAATCACATGTTATCCAATAAAGAAAGCTCCTTCGGTGTGATTTCTAGCAGTGGAGTCGTATTACTGATGTGTGAGCAGTCTGAACAAGCACATCTCATGGCAAGGCAGAAGCCTCTGCAAGGGGAAGGTTTTGCATGTTCAAGAGAATACTTCTATTGCATGTGGTTCTTGAGGCAGCTGCACAATTTGGTTTTCAGAAGAGAATCCTCAATTTGCTTCCAGCCTTGTCACATTTTGAGTCTCTGCGTGGGAGTTCCCACACTCATGGAGAAAAAAAAGGTGGATTCATTGTTGGGCTGTTTATCAGAAAGTGCTGCCTGTGACAGGCAGCTGGGGTGGATGTGGTGGAGTGCCAGAGAGAGATTGTTTCCTTTCATGTTTTACTCTCATGCTTTCTTTTGTGGCACAACATCACACTGGATCACATCATCATAGCTAACGCTTGCGTGTGCGTCATGACATCACTGATGTGTGTCGTGGTGTCAGAAGGATGTTACGCAGGGCTTTCAACCGTCTCGCCTGGTTGGTGGACAAACCTTTTCTCCACATTATTGCTCATGCATGTTTGATCAAGAAAACCAATCAGGATGGCTTGATGTTTTAATTTGTGCTGCCCTGCCTTCCTGTAGTTGCTGCTGGCCCCGGCTCCAGCCTGCCGCAGCCCCGGCACAGCTGCCCACAGCAGGACTGGCTCTGGGCAGCTGCAGGGAGAGTGCTTCGCATCCAAAGCAGGCAAGCGCCGGCTGTGCCGCCCCGGCAGGTCGTTCCCCTTGTTTTTCTGTGCAGCCGAGCTGCATGAGCTCTGCTGGGAGCCACCCGTGGACCCTCCAGATGGCATAAAAAGCTAAGCGGGTTTCAAACAGCAGGCAAGGGATCTTTTCACAGTACAACGTACAAGTGATTTTGATACGTTCTGCTGATAACTCATACACTTCTATTCCCCCCAAGTCCTTCTGAATTTCATATTCAGAGAAATTCTCTGTCCTCTTTGATTTAAAAACTCTGTTGAATATTATCTGCGAGACAGCACTGCTAATAAATGCAAACTATTGATGAACAACTAGAAGGCTGAGTGCGTGCAGTACAGCTTCACGGGTGGTGGGGCTGGCTGCTGCCAGCCAGGTCCTGCGTTCACCTTGGCAGATGTGGTGGTGAGCAGCCAGAGGTGAGGTCGGTGGCTCTCCATGCCTTTGCCATCAGATAAGCTCTTCAGTGAGTCCCTCTTTGAGCAAGAGGTTTATATTCCCCTGGAGAAGAGGAATGAGGATCAAAGATTTTTTTAAAAATCTTCCTTTGTGAATTTGCTGGTTTTTACATCTAAAATTCGAAAGATGTAAGTTACTTTTCTGAGGGAATCCCTGTGCTTGAAGCAATGGAAGAACCCACAGTGGCACACAGAGAACTTTGTGACATTGAATTTGTGCCTGATGGATAACTTCTGTCACTATCGTTTGGTTTCTGAAATATTGACTCTGACACATATAAGGCATAATACAAGAAAACTGTCACCTGAGAGGCCAAATGTAGTAGTACTTGTAAAAGAGACAGAGGAAAGCTTTGCGCCTCTCACTTGATATTCCTCACCAACAACCGGCATCGCAGCATCATACCAAGTAGCAATTTTAGTGGAGTATTAATTTACCCTGATAGGATTGCTGATGCTTAACAGAATTCTGAAGTTTGCTAAATCAAGTAACTGAAATTATATCTGTTAAAAAAAGGAGCGTGTTTTGTTAGTAAAGGATTGCTTGATTACTTTTGTTGAGATTTATGTTGGTTCTGGTCAAAAGTGTAAGTGCTAATTATAGAATTCCTCGGTTACTGCTGTACCGGTGTAGTGCAGTTGAATATAAATGCATTAAAATCTGTTTACGTTGTATACCACTGGTAACTGCAATGGGAAACAAGACTCCTAAAATGGAGGAAGCTGAAGGCTCCTCAAATTAGCTCAGCTCTAAAGGCGTTTGGGTTAAACCACAGCAGTGGATATATGAACCGTGGACGAGTTTGATTGTATACATCCATTAACATTGCACTTGTGAGAAACGTCACCAGTTGTGTAGTGAGGTTCAAAGGAATCCCAGCCTGTTGCTAAGAGAGGAATATATTTGTATATTCTGCCATCACGGTCTCTGTCTGAAGCTCTCCAGTGCTGTGCTACACTGCTTTACACCAGCATCTTCTCATGGAGTTGTTGAACAGATAACTTGGAGAATGTAGAATCTACATTCTCTACACTTTAGCTAATTATATGAACTATAACTGGATGTTTTTAACTCATCCGGTGTTTATTAGATGCCATGTTCCTGGTAAGGTTTAATTTCTGTTCTGTGTGTGAAGAGTATAGCAGGGACAGTTGGGGGTGGTGCAGTTTCCTCTCGGAAAGATAAATGTGAAATAAAGTTGGCCGGTCAGATCAGCTCTCGAAGAAAGAAGACATATTGTCGGCTTGGTAAGATGTAGTTTCATGTCTCCAGGCTGTGTAAGTATGTACTTGTGCTGACACTTTGATAGACGGACACAGAGAGTGTTTTGTACACTGCGGAAGATAACGGAAGTCTAAATAAGTTAATACAAGTGATGTGCCTCCTTCTCTCCTGACCATAAGCTGTATTAAAAACATCCAACTTGAAACTTAATATTAGTGTTTAAATACGTGTGCTTCGTGGAAAATGTGGGAAGTTCTAGCTTGAATAGTAATTCAACAGCTCTTTTTAATTTAGGTTTATACATGCCACATACTTCCCCTCTTGTGTCATAAATAGTAATTTATGTTCCGGTTGAGTCAGATCTTGAAAAGTACTATCTTATGATATATGAGAATTTATTGATACAGCTTTTATAGCAATTAATCTTCTACCAAAGTCAATGGATATCTGTTAACTCTGAAATCTGCCTTTCTCTTACAGGTCAGCATAAAATCAAGTTCATTCCAGAAATGGTGGGACCTATCTTAGAAATGACACTGATCCCTGAAACCGAACTTCGAAAAGCTACAATCCCAATCTTCTTCGATATGATGCAGTGTGAATTTCATTCTACTAGAAGCTTCCAGATGGTAAGCAGTAGGCTACAGATATTTGAAGTTTGTAAGAAAGCTTTAACTGTTCTTTGACAAACTCTAATAAGAGTTTTTGTTATTTCATATTTTTCTAAAGAAGAATATAACTATGTATTTGCTTTACTTCTCTAACTCCTGAGTGGTGATAGAGTTTTCATCCATTGGTCTTAAATTCTTCTTGAAGAAAAAATTTGCATGAAATAAATGAAACCTTTCTTTATAATACAAAAAGAGAGCAAAGACACGTCTTAAATTTTCACTGTGACTTGGAAAAGGAGCTTGTTTCTGAGTTATATTGGACATAAAGGAAGCCTGGTAGTGTGCAAAAGAAACTATAACCTGTAAAAACTCATCATCTCTAGTATCTTATAATTTTGAAACTCTGCTATTTCACAGATTTCGAAGAGGGAAAAAAGCTATCCAGTGTCAGTGTTTCTCCATGCTATGAAGGCACTGTAAAATCTAAAGCAGTAATGTAGCATTTTTAGTCTACTTTATTTTGACATGCTGAGGAAAGTCCTTGAATAAGCACAGACATTCTTATCCTGAAAGCATCAACTTTTGAGAGATGAGTGGAGAGAAAGAAAGTTTCTTGGCATCGTTCATTTGACCTTTTTTCCCTTGAAACTTTGCCTTATGGATTGACCGTAAGACTCGTTAGGCCAGGTAGTGTTACAGTATAAGCCAGTGTAGCTCCTTTACACTGCGAAATTTCTGTCAGTTCAGAATATGAACTTGTGAATTTTGCAATAAAGTTTCATGTGCGTTGTTTACTTTTTCCCCCTTTATATTGGCAGTTTTCTTTCTTGGATGAAAATCTTATCCTTTCCCGTACATTTTGTGAGCTGTGATTCATAACCAGCTCTTAAGGAATCTGTAGCTAGTGTAAATGAATATCATGGAAAGGCTTAAAGAAGGGAAATGGCATCAGCTTTATTTCTTTGATTTGTTTTGTGCTGGATGGTGTGCAGAAAGGTTGTGAACTGTATTTTGGATCCATCTAATTACTGCATAATCATTCCTTCTTATGTTTGACTCCAATGATACTGTAAAGATTTAAATGCTGTCTGGGATGCCATTTAAGCAGTTTCCAATCAGATGCTCTCTTCTGTTGCTTGTCGTTTTTTATTTGTACAATTATATGGATCATGAAAAATCTATGGGTAACTTTATAGCTAAATTTATGACCCTGTATTTTCTTGACAGAAGGAAACCAGCTTTGTGTGGTATCGTCAGCTGATTTTAATAAATGAATGTCTTAAATATTTCACACAAATTCTTTTTGCCTTTTGAGAAGAAAAATGTCTTAAGTCGGAGATGTCTTGGATTGTAGATACTCAATATCTATTTCCTATGTCAGTATAACTTCTTTCTTTATGGACATAGCATTGATATGACAGATGCAGAGGTTGTAAACCTTTTTCAGTGCATATGGAGTGAACAGTTATGTGTAATGGTAAATAATCAATCTGTCCATTTACAGTTTTGCAGATAACGTAGTTATATAATTTGCTGAGTATCCCAGATTGAACTTTGGGGAATAAAGATCACATGGATTATGGAAAAGTCTAGGTTGGATGGGACTCCTGGAAGTAATCTGATCCAAACTGGCCCTTAGATTGGATTATCTGGGACCGTCTGAAGCTCAATATTGAATATTTACAGTGTGGGAGGTTTCACCACTTCTCTGGATGACCTGTTCCAATGTTAAAGACTTTTATTCTTTATCCAGTTGGAATTACTCTGAACCGACTTTTGCAGCTGGTATTGTCACTGTGCACCTTTATGAATAGTGTAAGTCCATCTCCTTTTTAACCACCTTTTAGACGTTGGAAGGCTTGAGTGTGCTTTACTCTAGACTGAACTAATGCAGTTCCTTCAATCATTTGTCAGGCCAGGTTCTCCTACACTCTGGTTATCTCAGTGGCCCTCCATTAGACCATCTACAGTTTGTCACGGTCTCTTTCAAGCTGGAGGAACCAAAGCTGGACACAGTATTCCAGCCATGGCCCAAGAAGTGGAATAACCCTGTTGATCCTCTGTCTGTACTCTTGTAGGTGCAATCCAGGATACGTTTTGCCTGCATTTAAGAGACACACTTCTCCTTCATATTCAGCTTGCTGTCTACTGTGTCCTTTCCAGCAGAGCATCTTTCACTGCTGTTTGCAACTATTCTACCTCAGATTCCTTAAATATTATGCACTTTTCATTGGCTGTTTTTGAGACTGTCAGGGCCATTAAACCACTACCCTTTGAGATTGGAAATTTAGCCACTTATCAAGTGCATTGCTGAGAAAATTGGGGAGATTTTTGGGGAGATAATTTCATCACAGAAGGCAGTCAGGTTGGTCAGAGGTGATTTACCCTTGGTAAATCCATATTGGCTTTTCCTAGTCACCTTCTCGCCTTTTGTTTACCTGGAAATAACTGAAGTGGACCTATCTGGCCTGTAGCTTCCCAATTCTTCTTTTGTCTCTTTTGTGCTTAAGTGATAGAAATATATATAAAACAATTTTAATATTACTAGTACTTAGCCAAGCTTTCCTAGTTAATGTGTCAGTGTAATGTTATGTCGTCGATATGCAACTACCAATTATCATTGTCCAATGTTCTTTCAAAGAGACCTTCAAAATTCGATGGTTGGCTGCTGTTAAACTAATCTGCCAGAAATCCAGTTATCCAACCTTGTTAGTCACATCAACAAGGGTTTAGATTGGCTGCATTTCTCCAGCAGATGCATAAACCTCATGATTTGTGGGGGAGGAATTTAAATTTTTTGCAGAACTTCTATGCTGTGATAGCTTGTGTTAGAAACAGACGGCTTTTCCCCTGACAGTTTTAATTTCAGTATGAATTGGTTTGACTGCTAAAACCAGTAACAGACAGAATGGATTTTTTCTTTTCTTTTTAGTTATTTTTCCAGTATATGTAGCAGATCAAAATTAAAGGCCAACTGAATTAAAAACTGGAGTTACCCATTTTTGTCCTCTCACTCTTAAGGTTCTTTGAAGCCTGCATAAGGCTTCAAAGTAGCCTGTACCTCAAAGCATGAATCTGATGCTAAAGTCAGGGTGGCACTAAAGCTTCCCTATAGAAGAAAATGTCTCTTTCTCCACTCTGCTTTTTTGTTTTTGCCTGTTTTACTAGCAAACTCTCCACATCAAAGGGAATATGTCAGAGCCACAGGAGCGATGAAAGAGAATTGGTTTGATTGTTCAAGACCTAGGCAGGTGAGCATGATGGATCCTGTGGTGACAGTAGGAGAGGAAGTTCATCGTGAAACAGTCATTCAGCTGAAATGTGGAATTCAGAACATAAAATACCCCAACCTCCCGATTTTGCTGCCCGTTCCTTCCAGCTGTGACTTGCTCTAGCTCCGTTTCATATGAGCATTCCTGTTTGCCTTCCCAGAACTGTGACTTACCTCTGTGGGACCTATGTCATCGCTGATATAATGTTCTGCTTGTTTTGAGTTGAATCTATTCACAGAGAGTTGCCACTGCAGGAGCTGGTAAAAACAGGGCAACAAGGAGGCAGAGGGAGGTGTTGAGTAGATTCTCCTTATCTCAGGGCACTGCATCATAATACAATTTCTTTTAACAGATCTGGTGAAAGTTAATTAGTAAAAGTAGCCTACTTTAAGAGCCAAAAAGAAACCTATTAAGAAAATAAGGTAAAGAATTGAGTCAGAAGCACTACCCCAGCTTATCTTCCCCAACTTAATTGTATTTCTCACCTAGTAGGAAGGAAAGGACCATGATCCTCTGAAGTGAAATCTGAGGTGCGTACCCTCCACTCTGCAGTAGCGAGCAATAAGAAATTAGAAGTCCCATATGTCTAGTTTTCAGACTGAATTGCATTATTAACAAGAGTCATCAGTGTCTTGTGGTGTTAGCATCAGCCATACAAGCATATAAGCTCCAGCATATGCTCTTACCCTGTTAGAGTAAGGAATGGTGTAAAAGTAATGATCTGAGGAAAGAGACCCCAAAATGCAACAACACATCTGTCCTGTTTTCTTCAAATCGGAATGATGCTTAGCATAATGGAACCGTAGCTGAAATGAGGGGAAAATTGTATAGAAATGCATAAGCAATGTACGCATAATGCAGAATTATATAGAAATGCATAAGCAATGTATGCATAATGCAAAAATCATATAGAAATGCATAATGAATGAATGTGTAATGCATATTATTACTAAAATAAAACTATGGGTGCAGCTAAAGAACTTTTAGGTATTGCTCTGTTGTGAAGAGAATTAAATGAGTAAAGACCAGAAGAAATAAGGAGGAAACCCTTTTCATTCATTGCTAACATTTAACAATGTGTCTTCCAGATGGTCATACTGACTTTTTTCTTTGCAGTGTTATTTCTTGTTAGTTATCAATGAACTTCAAAGGTATATAGTTCTCCTTAATAAGAAGTACCTAGTTTATCTGAATCTCTCTTGGCTTTTAGAATCTATAATTCTATATTAAGTGTTTCTACCACTTCTGAGCTCTGTTAACCTCCCTTTCCCTATGCTACAGATTTGCAGACAGAACACAAGTTAATGACTTGTCCGAGTTTCTGTGATGCTGCAGATTCTCCTCTCTAATCCCACTGAATGTGCAAATTCAAATGTCATCCTCCACAAAGAATTCATTTCAATGAGTAACATTTTTAGTTCTCTACGGTTAAAATATAAACGTGTAAGTTTTTCTTATATTCTGGCCTTTCTGGGTATTCCTCCCCACACATGAAGAGCAAGGGAGAAAGGTAATGTGGTAAGTCTGCAGATCTCCAAAATGATCTAACATCTGGCTGCCACATCTGGTTGCCAGCCAGAATGCTGTGGGAAAATAGGAAAGATAACTGATGACACTTGGGAATTACCAGCAACTTTCACAGCAGCCTTTGAACAGAGTTTTACAGTACCCGTTTCTGCATTAGGACTAATTTCTAGTGGTGTTACTTGTCACTTGGATTTTATATGGCAAATTCATTATTACTCCATATCAAAACAAATTTATAGCAACCTGGCAGATTGAAAGTCCTCCTCATCTACAGCTAGATTAAATTGTCAGTCAGTGCCACAAATATATCCTGACCACGCTTTAGGTAAACCTAAAATCAGAAGCGATTAGCTGAGCTGACACTTCAGGACAATAGATAGCTTACGTTGATTTATTTTCTCCAGACGGGACATTATAACAGGCAGATGAAGTAGTGGATATACTCTTTGGTCAAGTTCAAACACACATTCAAAAGAGAAGCTGAGATCTTGATCAACAGCAACAAAAAGTTGATAATCATTTCCTGTAAGTTTCATAACATCGCACCTCGAGCTTTCATTGTCAACAGAAAGATATGAATCTCAGCTCACTGATGGTGCCAGATGTATCCCTCATCCTCCAGAAGGAGCCTCTGCAAGTGTCACTGGCTGTAATGTAAACATGAACAATTTGACACTTCTTCATTTGGGAGTAAATTATATCACAGTAACGACAGGCTTTCTTTACGCTATTTTACGTGTTTAAAAGAAGAAAAGAAAAGGAGAAAATGAGACTTCATCAACAGGTGCCGGATGCAGTGTCCCAGAGCCATTAACTTGTGCAACTCCAGGGCCGCGTTCTTACTTCCACTGTGGAAGACAATGGCTCCGTAAACTTCAGCTTGTGTTGATGAAACATCCTTCTGTGGAAAGACTGCAGAAGGGATTTTGACAGTGTTAAATAACATTTAGTTATCTGGCTTGCATGATCTGCACCATATTGATTAATTGAGAAGTATCAAGAATGACTGAAGGGCGAAGATATTGTTAACGGTCCTTAAAACCCCAGAAATGCCACAAATCTAGATCTGTTCAACCCAAAAGGGCCATTAGGGAGGTGGCCCAACAAAGCCTAGATTTACAGAAATTTAAGTAAAATCTGTATCAGGAAAATACTCAAGATCCTGTAAGACAAATGTAATTGCTTTTCTTTGTATGAGTAATCTCTTGCTAAAGAATACATCACCTAAAGGGCTCATGCTGACAGCAAGTGTCATTTTTCACATCGGTATAGAAAGTCAATTTCTTTCTGGTCTCATTAGAGAACATGAATTTTGTGACTTCTGTGTTTCATCATTGTGTTGCCTTAGTGTTTTACTTGACACGTCCTTGTACTATGGGAACGCGTTTCAGCTTGTGTTTGCTTCTTAGAGGGGGTGGATTGCATTATTCTTCATTTCTCATTTTCCTGTCATTACTTGAATAATGGATTCATTGTATTAAAAACCTTGTTTCACTTCACTTCTCATTCATTTCTTCACAAGGAAAGTAGTGAGAGAGTGGAACAGGTTACCCAGAGAGGCTGTGAGGTCATCCATCCATGGAGATGCTCAGTCCTTGGCTAAGCAAGTCACAGTTGGCCTGACCTAGTGTTGGCAATAATCCTGCATCACCTTGGAGGCTGGACTAAATGACCTTCGAGGTCTGTTCCAGCTAGTGTTTCCCTGATTTTGGCGTGCAGAATGGCAACTCTGAAATATTTTAATCTGAGGTTTGGGGTTTCACATTTAAAATAGTAATGCATAATACAAAAAAAAAAAAAAAAAAAAAAATGTTTCAAGGTGGAATATGTGTTGTTTGGATATTTGGTTGATTTTGTCACTGTATGTGTGATAGAATCTGTCATTCAGGTCTCCTGGCAGCTCACGGTTCGATTGGCTTGTGTGTGTTGTTAGACTGTGTCCTGAATTTGCATTCAGCAGTAGGTGAGCAGGACTTTTTCTGCTATTATTCGTCATGATAGCCTGTAGTCACTGAGCTCAGAGCAGGGATTTTTTTCTCTCTGTTTGTGAGACAGTTCTGGTCAGCTGCCAGGTAGTAAGTAAAAAGAAAATTCTGAACTCAAATGCAGAGAGCAAAAAGTTTGGATTCATGTGAACATTACTGCAGTTAATGTTGAGAAGACCATGGAGACTTGGGAGAGGAAACAAAAACAGTGTCCTGGATCTGACTGTGGATTTTTTCATTACTGCTGTTGAGCCTGTTAAGATATTCAGAGATTGTCCTAATGAAGAAGAGTTTTTTAGCGTTGTCACCATTTATCAAGCAAATCCTTCATACCAAAACGTATTTCTTCCTAAAAGGATTTTCTTAGGAAAGTAGGAACTTATCTACAGTTCATGGCCATGTTTCATACAGAGGTTCAGCTTGGCCAGTGTGCGTATGTGCACAACTGCTCTGGGCTTCAGCAGAAGAGGACCTTCCAGGAGAGCAGGTGCCCTCTAGTCGTGGGGCTGACTGAGATGCTTCTCCCTGCCCTTACTTGCTACAGGCTTTTCTCTGGTTCTGTCCAGGTTTACATTGCCCCCTACATGCAGGAGTTACTTCAGGAGAAAGGGATTGTGGCAGAACTAAGGGCATGTTGGTTTGGTTCTTGACAGGGGAGTCATAATAATTTCTGCTGGCTGAGGTAAGAATGCGTGGGCAGAGCTTACAATGCAGTGTACCTTGGCAGAAAGAGATCGGTGGTGGACGTAGCTACTACGCCTCCTCAGAGTGATATAAATTAAGGTGGTGAAAAGCACTCTCTTATCGTCAGAGTTTCATCATGACATAAGTCTGTTGGCAAGGGTGATCTTGCACTCCTCACTGAAATAAATAACACCGGTAGAATTTCACAGTTTGGACTAAAAAAATCCAGTTTCCCTTCCTAGCTTAATCAATCTTAGCCCTGCAGCTGTCTGGAGATAATGCCTCGTCTTTCCTGCCTTGTCCCCTGCCCTTGAGTCACTGCTGAGTGGTGATGCTACAGTCGGGGTAGCAGCACCCGTGGGGTGTCCACATGGACCCCCTCATGGTTCAGCCCACCTGCCATACTGCAGGCAAGACCATGGCAGGCTCTCCGCTCTGGTACGCGGGATGCTCTGGAATGGTGATCCTATTGCTCAGGTGCTGATTTACCCACCCTTGGCAGAGGCTGCTGAGCTGGCAGGGCTCTCTGTGGGGACGTTTTTTCTCCTGGCGCCTGGACTTTGATTTTTGCCTTTCAGCAGAGATATCAGCTAAATCTTCAGAACATGACCTCTTCCGCAACACTCTTCGAGGTTGTCGTTGTTGGCTCCTTGCGGTTGTTCCCAGTGAATGAAATGTCTAGTTTTGCTTACAGGCTTTCAGCAAAAGCCTGCCTTCTCCAGTTCCAGAGAACCCTTCTGCTGATCGACAGCACTTGGTGGCTGTAACAGAGGGGCTAATGCTATTGTCACTAAAACAGATATTTTGATCGGTGGAAATAATTTATAAAGAATAAGAAATGCTGTTACGTTACTGGTACAGCTTAGAGGTGGGAAGTGTAGCACCGGAAGGGAAAGCTCGTGGCTCAAACAGAGGTGCAAGAGTGGGTCCGTAGGCTGCTGCTGAGCCCAGAAGTTGTGGATGTGCATCTGCAGTCTGGAAGTATATCAAGCTACAGATAGTGCATTGTTTTTTCATGGGTAGATGATATGCTGTTAATATTAACTGCAAGATGCAAAGGACATCTCTTGACACAGAAGATTAGTACACGTTGCTCTTGTGCAGGTGGCCCTTTTCTTCTCTTTGGAATAGTTAGGGACTGCTTAATCAAGCAACAGTGAAGAAAGGGGAAGACAACTGCTGTGTTAATAAACTCCCACCTTGACTAATGGGCTCCCATTCCCCTGCCACAGGCTGCCTTCTCACCCAGGCTCTTCTGTTGAGGTCTCTTGACAATAGATTGTGTTGTTAATGGTGTGAATATCTGTGCTTATCTAATGAAGAATTAGGAATTAGATGACTAGACTGATTCATTACAAGGCTGTAGGCCTAGACTGATCCTTACTTCACTAAATTTGCATTTATTCTAATCCAGGCCCTAGGGAAAGTAGCAACAACAGGTAAAAACCTCTGTAATCATTTGAAGTCCAGTGAATTATCCAGTTTGCATTTAAAATATATTCTAATGCCCACTTAAGTCTGCATTCTTTTATTATTGACCAAATACAAGTATTACTCTTGATTTAAACAGCTTCCTTCTCCTCTGCAGTGACTTATTAACAGGTTTGTTAATTGAGTTGTGCCCAACTGTGAGGCTGTATCTGTACCCTGAAAAGGGATGTTAGTGATGCTAGGGTGTACATCTGGCTGAGTGATACAGCCGTAGGTGCTACCTATCCTCTTTACAGAGCTTTCAACATTTTTTATTTCACTTCTGTTGCTGTTATTGCAGGGGACATTCTGTCCCTGACTTTATCTCTTCTTTTCCCCCACCCTTGTTTTTCTCATTAATCTCTTTATTTAGTTTTTCATAATGCAAATAATTTACACTTCATTTAACAACACGACCAATGATTTCTTTAACAAAAAAAAGTCTTTGTAGGGCAGAAGATCATCGTGGATAGTCTAATACCAGAGACTGCACACTCTTAAAGTCAATCAAGCTTTAAAATAGTGGCTAAACATCGCACCAAGTTACCCAACCAATCTGTGAACCATTGAGGCTACAGTAATAAAGTGAAATATTTGCCATCTGATTATTTACGCTTGCTTTGTTTAATTATAGTTTGAAAATGAGATCATCACGAAACTGGATCATGAAGTGGAAGGAGGCAGAGGAGATGAACAGTACAAAGTGTTATTTGACAAAATGTAAGTGTTGATCAGCAGTGAGATTTATGTCACATTAAAGTCAGAAGAGAGAGCAATTAGACTACAACAAACTTTGTTGCCCAGAAATAATTAAAATCTGTTAATGATGCACAATATTTAAAAATACACCTGAGTCAAGTTTTTTTTCTGCGTGTGATTAACAAGGCAAATGTAATTGGTTTTTTTAGTCTCTTGGAGCACTGCAGAAAACACAAATACCTTGCTAAGAGTGGAGAAACTTTCGTGAAACTTGTTGTCCGCTTAATGGAGAGGTTGTTGGATTACAGGACCATAATGCATGACGAGAACAAGGAGAACCGCATGAGCTGTACTGTCAACGTACTGGTAAACAAGAAATCACCAGCCTGAAACAATCACTGCATTCTTAATTTTATACCTTTAATATATGATTTTGTTTAAAACAGAGTACTTGTTGGGATTCTCATGAAAGCTTGAAATACATATTTTTTTTCCTTTTTTAATGGTGACGAACCTATGAAAACATGATTTATTACTTCTTTAATTGATTTTAAGGAAAGATTTAAGAAGGAATGTTTCAGGGCCTGATATTTGAAGGCTGTTCATTGACATTTACCATTGATATGTGAGCAACTTCATACAGGAAAACACCTTGACGTACAAAGTGTTGCACTAATATCCAGTTTACTACCGAGTTTTTTATGTGTTTGCAATCCCATTCCTATTCTCCTCACCGATGTGAAATGTCCTGCTCTTAGTTCTGGAAATTCTGGAGTATTTACTCTGATAGTACAAACCTTTGTCCACTTAGTCTAAAGTTTGAAGCAGTGTAAATTGTTTTCCATAGCACACACACCATGCTCTTCAGTGGGAGCGTTACAGTATGAGATTTTGCTAGCACAAAATCAGTGCATATGGAAAAAACCCAAAATACATTTTAGACACCCCCAAACATAGTACTAACTAGATTTGATTTTTCCAGTAGGACTCAATATTAAACTGTTAGCCTCTAAGGATTCAGAGCTTTCATCCCTATATTGTTATCAAAGCTTTGATTTCATTTAAACCTGTGGGACACGGACAGTGTTTATCGTTTAAGTGATATGGCTGATAGATTTTTTTCAGGCTCACTTGGAAAGTTTTGAGGAAATAGTTTGTAGCTTTGACACCTGCAGGCAGTGCAGATGGCCTCAGCTCGTGCAGCACAGGCTCTGCGCCGCACTGTCGCTTAAGCAATAAATGTAACGGTGCCCATCCAAATGGGAGAGAAGATAGACATCAAATCAGAAGGATTAGTTTGTTTTTCCTCTCTGCGCACATCAAAAAGCATCAGAACGTTTAGGAAATGGGAAAAGAGGAGGAACTGGGAGAGTTGTCACTAGCTGTTGATCTAGAAAGTGTCATTAGGTTGCCTGTGGAAGTCTTAGTGTCCTCCTAAGCAGAATTTGAGTAAGAATAGCCTTCCGGTACACACCAGGCCAGTTAGAAAATGAAGTATCACATACACCATATGCTTTACAACATACAACAGTTTATAAAACTAGGCAAATTTCCTAAGGAAGGTGAATTTATTTCCTCTTTCATTAATCATAATACTCTGTTTTTCCTGGTAACTCTTGTTACACCAACCTCAGGGGGACCGATAGAACACTTAGGGGTTGGTTTTGATTTCTCCAAGTGTCTCCAGGCAGCATCTCCTGATGCTGATTTTTGTCAGCTGAATTTTTCAAGTATTTACAGATGATAAATTTTGTGAGTGATTTACTGCTGTCAAGTTAAATCACTGTGACTTATCTACATATAACCCTGCCACTGAAGTCTGCAGGAAATGCAGAAAAACATCACCGGGCAGAAGTTCCTTTTGTTTTCATGAATTAAACCGTGAATTAAAACCTGAACTTGATTTTAAAGTTCCGTTTGCCCTCCAGGGCCAACACAGTCTTTTAATCATTCTCCATGCACCTGAAGTGAAATTTGTGCCTTTGCAAAAATCCAACCCAGCACATTGTGCTCAGCACAATTCCCACCTGAGGCCTCAGAGAGTTCTTAATTGGGACTTTAATGATGCAAAGGCTTTCACAGGATTAAGTTTGTCTGTATTGAGTATAGTTTAAGTCAGAGGTTTTGATATGCATTTAAGCCACTGTTGATGTTAAAATAAAATCCCTGTCTGTTCGCTCAGCTGCTGGTTCCTTCCCTGACAATCCTGGTGAAAGCACATGTGCTGCCAAGGTAGCAGAGCAGATGCAAGGAGAGATCTTGCTGAAAGCCCACATTTTTCCCTCTCTGGTTATTTTTTATCCCCATCAGTTCTTGAGCTTGCTCACTGCAGAGCCTATGAGCCAGTGCAGCGTAAGGGGGACATTGGGAACCTGCACTCAAAGATGGAGCAGGAACAGGGACTGCTTTTTGAGGGAGAGGGAACTGGAGTAAATGTAATGTGTGTCAGTGCCAACCTGCTGCCCAGGCCTCCTCTCATTATGGTTGATTTGATGTTTCTTCTTGAGCTGCATCAGAAGAGCAGAGCAGCGGGCAGCAATATTAAGATAAAATAGTTTTTACGTTATTGATCCCTCCAAACTCAGAAGTCCCTTCTACCTATAAAAAACCAAAACACAAACGCAAATGCAAAAAACAGAAGACATTTTTCATGTGGTTCAGTTTGTCTTTTGAGTCAATCTCAAAACCAGTGAGCAATTATGTCAACTGAGATGGTATATCCACTAAAGAATCCATCATTTCCAGCTCTGCTACAGGCTTGTATTTCAGTTCTCTTTGACGGAAGCAGCTTTGCATTGGGTTTATGCATCTGTTAGTGGTTACTTAGACTGGTTTAATTTAGTGAATTCGTAATTCAGTGAAGGAGAAATTTCTCTGCATTTTTTTTTCTTAGATATAGTTTAAGTTTTTGAGATAAACTTTACATTAGATTCAGAAATGCCTTTAATATATTGCCCAGTTTATCATGTCTTGCTTTACAATATTTGTAGCATCAACTAGTTCATTTCAAGACCAGAGACATTCAGACATTTCAGCGGAGAGTGATGGTAGAATGTGGCATATGAAACCAGATGAATAACAGCAATCTAACTTTTTATTTTGTAAGAAACTATTAGAATTCAGAGATAGATGATGTATTGCTCATCTGAGGCTCAGAGTTGTAAATCCACAGAACAACTGTTGCTTAAAAATTACATTTTTGTATATTATTAAATTTCAAAAAAAAAAATGGTTAATGATGTGTGACTTGCAAATGCCAGAAGCAATTTTCTAGCAGTACTAATCTTGCAAATTCTTAACCTTTTCCATGAGACATAAGCTCTAATATGCTACATCATACGCCATCACAGCATTAGGCTTTATAAGTTAAACAACTTGTGTTCTATCACTGGAGGCAAATTTCATTTTGCGGTTTTGAGGCTGATGTTACGCAATTATGAATTTTTAATTTGGAGCATGTTCTGTATACAGTTCAGACTGTGAAATCAAAGACTTCGTAACAAAATTATGTTGTTGTTTTTCAGAATTTCTACAAGGAGATTGAGAGAGAAGAAATGTACATAAGGTTTGTAAACACCACCAGTGACAAACTCTACTTGACTTACTGTAGTGGAATTGGAGAAAATTAAGTTCATATTAAGCAGTCACTTGAGGGCTGGAGGGAAAGAAGTGATAAAACCCCATACCTTTACTAACCTTAAGTATATCCAAAAGCTTATCTTCACTGAGAACAGTGAGCATCAGAAATTATAGTCATGAGATTTTTTTTGTCCCCCATCTCCAACTCCTTCAGTTATATTATGATGGATATTGAAATACTCAGTAGTGTTGTCACATGGAAAAAATAAGTAAGTCAAAGAAACCTGAGCAAAGAAATAATTCCGCTTCCTGGCAAGATATGAAATATGTGACTAGAGGTAAAAAGGGCTATTAAATAATATCATGACTGATACTTATTTTAAATTTAAAGCTTTTAGGAACCTTTCAAAATCTATTTCCACACAAAGTAGAAATGGTAATACGATGTTGTGCTTTTTGTAAACCTCAGGGTTCCTTGTCCTCTATTTGTACTTCAGCTTAAAATTTGCTAGACTGTTGTGCTAAAATGACGAAGCTTGTGCTTTTACTGCTATTTTAGCTATCTAAATATTATTCATTAATTCATTCTCAGATGCTTGTTACTTTTTTGGAAGAATTTTCACTTGTGAACGTGCTTCCTGTTGTTTAAGTGGGTTTAATTATTACTTTATTAATTTGCAAAAAAGAAAATAAAATCTAGCAAAAGGTGGCATTGATAGCTGTGGGCAAACCTGTGAAGTTATGAGTCGTAGGTCTGCCCTGTTTAGCGTCTCTTAAGAGGCAAATTCTCTCTCCTGACAAAGCCCCACCCAGATTCTCTCCTGTTTCTGTTGACAGACTTATATTATGTCACAATGAAAGTCAAAAGTTCTGTATTTCTACTGGCTTTTTCAAAATACAATTTTAATAGTGTTGGGGTGTTAAATTGTCACTAATAAAACCCAATGAACAAATTAAGAGAATCCCCTTCCAGAGCTGTGATGATATTAAAGAAGAAGGTGTGTATCTGAACAATTAAAGCAGTATATCTTGCACATATCTGCATTGGATTCATTATGCATCACAAATCATTTATATGTATTGGAAAAAAACCACAATGGAAATGCAAATGGTCCTAAATGTGTCTGCACACAGAAATGTGGGCTATTCCCACAAATATTTAGTTGTTTGAAGGTAGAGTTGAACCACTGCAGTCTTCAAAATAAATTATTTAGTAACATTAAAGAGCCAACCTGTTTAAAGAACCATTGTTTTTATTACTTGCAGGTATTTGTACAAGCTGTGTGACCTGCACAAAGAATGCGATAACTATACGGAAGCTGCTTACACGTTACTTCTGCATGCAAAGCTTCTGAAGGTAAATGCCAAAATACATTACAAGTCTTGAAGATCATCCTAGCAGTAACCAATGGTAGTATCGTTTTTTCAGCCTTACAACATCTGCATCTGATTAACAACTGTGTGCTGCTTCATCTGTCAGTTTTCTCTTTTGCACATGTAATTAATACATGCAGGAAACGAGCCCTCTGCCTTTAGCGTGTGTCAGAGCATGCTTTACTCATCTTGATCTGAAATTAATGGAAGCACAGTCAAGTCAGGACCACAAGTAATAAATTGCAAAGCTGTAATGTATTCCTTTTTAATACCAAAGTCGTGTAACATGTGGAAGCATCTAAAAACATATATTTTAGTAAATCAGCTCTCCTCAGAGCTGCTTTTGCAAAGACAACACAGAGGAGTACTAGAGACTTTTTTCAAGTGCTCTTGGATATTTGAAGAGTCAGTTTTGATTTTGAAAAATTAGAGATTCAAGTTGTCTTCTTTCCAAGTTCATTTAAAAGATACGCATAATTTTAATGCAATATTACATATTTTATAGTGTTTCTATAGAGGCATAACAATATTGCTATTCATCAAGGAATGTTTTGACATAACCTGCAAGGTATATATATAAAATGTTGTCTGTGCAGAAATCCATGTAAATAAAGCATTTGTGGTTTTAACATATAGTGTCAGTTAGAAATGCAGTGAAGCCATATTTCATAAGCATTAATCTTACTGAAAACTTTCTGGATGTTGTCTATAATGTGCAGCTTGTTAACATGATTGTGTCACAAATGTGGCATCGTGTGACAACCATGTTTCCAGCATTATCATATGCCGGATGCTGCACTTAACAGCGGATACTTGAGGCATGAAATTGCATGTTTAATGTAGCCTACTCATCACAAAGTTAGTAGCAAGGAGTTTTCTGTTTCAATTTTAAAAAGCAGTCAATAGAAAAAAGTCAAAATCTAAATTTGATAAGAATAAGTGTTTTCTGAACCTTTTGCTTTAGTCCCATTTTTCTTGCTTGCATCTCGGCACCCACAGAGAAATCTTTCTTCTTCAGGGAGACCTGGAGCTCTTTCTGCTCCCCTTGTGGACATTAGGACCCACAGGCGTGTGGGGCAGAGAGTCAAGGGCAGAATAACTGAGAACTGCGTTTTCCCCTTGATCTGCTTCTTAAGCCAGTGGCGAGTGTATTGCAACCTTCTGGATTATTGCAAGGCTTCTGCACTATTACAGAAGCAATACGAATGGTATCCCCTTTCATGAAGGAAATTCATCTCAGTCTATGCAATGACTTGATCTTAGCAATCTTTGATTAACCTAAGCAATTCCAAGAGTGGTAAAATATCTGTTTTGTAAAGTCTAAATGCGGAATGTGTTAAAAGAAATGCTTTTAATGGATGCACTGAGAACTATTCGTACAGCAAAACTGAGTAAACTGCATCCAAATTCTAATAGGACTGAATATGATGCAGAGCATGCTTGTGCAATTTAAATTAAGACACTTTGAAATGCATTTATTGTATTTTAGAATAAATAGAGGCTTATTACACAAGAAAACATCAGTAAGATTCATCTGGAGTGCAAAAGCACTGTAGCAATAGCTTTATTCGTTATTAAGAGGAGGGGCAGTTGTTGGACACAGCCTGCCAGATGCAGTCACTTCTTTGGTAATGAAATTTTCTGTGCTGAGGCATGTGTCAGAGAGGTGAAGATGTGAGGAGACGGCTCTGACACCTCCAGTCACACAGACTGGTGCAGTCGGTTGCCTGTGGGGAGAGGTTTGAGTGAGTAACTCACCGAGTCTGTGCCTATAAAGATCTCTCTTATACCCATGAGGGACATAAGACAGGACTGCCAAATTGTGTAATACTTGCTCATCGCACTTAGCATGAATGAAGCTTTTAGAGAAGATAAAGCGTTCATTCCCTTCCACAGGTGCTGCATTTTGTGGAAAAATGATGGAATGAACTGTGCCATGAAATGTCATTTGAACTTATACCTGTTACAGCTTGAACTTGCTAATCGATATGATTTATTTGATCTTAAAGTAGGGTTTAGCCAATTTTGGTTTTTCTTACAAAATATCTTCAGAGACTGGATGAGTATCTTATACTCCTTTGATTTACTAGAAAGAAATATCCAGTTTTCTTATAATGCATATAAATCAATAGGAGATGGCAAACGCAAGGGGTAGTATTTATCGTAGGCTTTCATCACTAAGCAGATGTATGTTTATAAATATAATTATGTTATACTTCAGGAATATTTTATTATAAAAGTGTATTGATTTAGCTAATGTAATATCCTTTTACTACTAGTGGTTAGCAGCAGATGGAGGAGTTCAGTATTGCGTGAGAAGCAGCAATATTGTGGTGTGTGTAACTTTAAAGCAATCGAGTTTTTCTTTCAAACCTCGAGGACAGGATTTTCAATGACAACTCATCATTGGCATATATTTCATCACCTTGATTTTAATGGGATCACATATAGGTCAAGACTGAGAGCTTTTGAGAATTTCACCTTTAAATTTGCAAGAAGGCTGTCTCTGCAGAGCGAGAGACACCGTTGTTTTCTCCAGATCACTGCAAGCTTATGAAGCACACTTATTTTTGACCCATTCAGTCAAAATTAGGATGTTCAAAACTTCCAGAAGATAGTGGCTCTTTGTATGCTGTAAAGTAAAGCCATTGCATTGCAGACTCAGTTAAGTTTGTGTTGCTGAGAAGCACAGCTTTGTGGTACAAGTTGTCAAAGTCATCTGCTTTAGCCAAGCACAGATAGTCAGGTCAAATTAAGTAATGGGGTGAAATTTAATAATATACAGGAGGTAAAACTAGATGATGTAACAGCGATTCTGAATAAATCTGTGAGTTGCTGATCTTTCGTTGAATTTCTTCTTTTCCAAATGTTATACCACTTTATTTTTTGTGAGCAGTCTTCCTTCTGTAGTAACTTGGATTTTCAGAGAACAAAGTGAACAGTTCTTTAAATAATTTAATTTTTGAACTTGGTTTCTTAAGGTAAGTCATATCGGAACACCTGTCCTTGTCTCTTTTTCAATCTATGAGAAGTTCCATTTGATTTAATGGAGGTTTGTGATTTGATTTGATAGAGTTTTGTGAGTCTTGGAGGTATTAATTTCCTGCTAGTCTCATGAAAATAGACTGCTATGGAAGGGTAGTCTATAGCGTTAGTATCCCGTCTAGGGAAAAGGCTGCAGTGTTGTCTCATCCCCAGGTAGATCACAGGGGAATATTAGTGGAAGGAGAGAAAAGAGATGAAGAGTAGGTGATATGAATACTGGAGTCCAGAGGTTTCAGTTGCACCTGTCCCTTACTGGACACCAGACTATGCAGGAGCAAGGGTGAAGGCTGTATGGAATTGCTTGGTCCTCTCAGGTCTAGGAGGAAATTAATTTAACATCCATGCCTTCCTCCTCATCCATTAGGCCTTTGCTGGAAAAGCAAGAGCTACTGACTGCAGACAGGCTGTAAAAAGTTAGTTGCACTTTTCCATGTCTCAAAACGTTTCTCTATGAATTGTAGCTATTTAATTTATGTGCCTGAAGTCCCTTCCGTTCTTATTGATGTATCTTGGCTTCAGGACTTCTCTCAACATAAACCTGCAAGCGTTCATTATGCATCCAGCAGGTTGTACCCATCAGCAGGCCAAGGTCAGTCTCATTAAACTCGCTGAGGAAAGGAAGTCACCTCAAGAAACTTCCTTCCGGCTGATATGTGTAATTAGCCTCCAATTACAGCATTCAAATAAATGATCCTTATGCCCAAGGAATCAAAGTACACAGCTGCCCAAAATAAAAAAAAAAACCAATCTTTGTTAGTGCCTTAGCTGTAGTACCACTTCTTTTAAAAAAAATTATATTTTATTAAGCCTAATTTTACTGATATTTAATAACTTTTGATTTTTTTTTTTCACTTTCCTCATCTTTCTTGTATGATTTAGTGGTCAGAAGAAGCATGTGCAGCTCATCTTACCCAGCGGGATGGATACCAGGCTGCTACTCAAGGACAGCTGAAAGATCAGCTATATCAAGAAATTATCCATTACTTTGACAAGGGCAAGGTAAAAAGAGAAGAAAAAAAGTCCAAATACATTTCATTGCCTTTCTTTCTAACTTACAAGTTGAATAGCAAACAGAGTTAGCAGTCAAGTGACCTTCAGGGTGCTTTAAACTTGCCACAAGATTTTTGGAGTGCTTTATGTAAGCGGTGCACCAGCTAGCAGTTAAAGATAATAATACTTCCAAAAAAAAGTAAGACAGAGAGATTAATGGTACATTTATAACTGCTGTGTTAAGGGTAAATATATGTGCATATGATGCCATGGAAAAAATAAAGAAGTGATGCACATAATTTGAGAGACATGCTTTTTCTGGCAATTGCAAAAGCTAATGCAATCCTTCAGCTACCTTTGTTTTTTCTTGTGTGCACAAAATAATTCCCTCAGAGAATGGTTGTTTGTGGTTCATATTGCGAGAAGGCTGGAAATATTTGCAGATGACAATATGTCATTGCAATTGTATCTTCTATTGCAAGATGAATTTGTATTTAGCATTGCGTGGTGGGAAGCATAGAGTGCTGGTGTTACCTCTCTGCAGAGTTGGAGGGGTTTGACTTTGTAGACAGGGAGAGGTAGGGATGTAGCCGTGTTTGGGTATTTCATCCACAGAATGTTTACATGTAGAAGCAGAGATCTCTTTGACAGAATATCTCAGAAACTTAAACTTGGGTTTTTGAAAGCAATCTTCGTAGCATAAATGTAGTACAAACAGAAATTTAATTTTCTGGTAGAGCTAGAATTTTATCCAGCCAGCTCACGTTTTCCAAGTAAGTTTTTAGCAGAATCAGATTGGTATTTTCATAGAAACATTGCTTAAAAGGTCAAATTTTATACCTTTATCTTTATGCAGTATTTAGAAGTTGTTAATAAAATATGCTACAGGAAGCGTCATTCTAGTCTATGATAAAGCCAGGCTATGCCAACAGGCTGCATGGGGTGGGGGCTTCTGCAGATACCTCCATGCAGATGCAGTGGGTGGCACTGGATTCCACAGGGCACTTCTGCTGCCCAAAAAGCTTTTGCTAACGCTTTAATAGCAGGTAAGGAGAACCTTGTTCGAACTGGGGTCATAGCTCATTTAAAAGTATATTTTAATATTACATTCCTTTCTGGAAAGGAAAAGCCAGAAGTCACATGTTTTTATTTTGTTGGTTTTCATCTTTATAGCCTCACAGTTAATCTTTTATCGTGCTGGTGTACAGACAGTGGGAATTATTCTTCTGAGCACTAGGCTAGTGCATTTCAGCTGTAAATTGAAAACTGCAGCGTCCTTTACATCTATATTGAAAACAGCCCATCTTAAAGTTGTACCCACCCATTTCTGCTGATAGCGCTAATGAGCTGTTTATATAAACAGCAGGCAAAATACCTGCTGCTTGCTTTTCAGCCTGCGCTGCGTTACACAGCACGGCATCCACGCTCCAAAGACCTTTGTTAGACTGAATAACCATTCCTAATTTTACAACTAGAAATCAGAGAAGGCTCTACCTGCTTTCGAAAGAAATAGCACTGAGAATGCTGTGTTTCGCCTTTCCCTCATAGTTAGATTAAATAGCTGAATCTTCATTTTTCTAAAAAGTTTAGTGAACAATGATGTCAAAGGGATCACTGTGCTTGCTTATTCCTATTCCTTTGAGTAACTCAAATCATAGGACTACTATGTGGGTTTGTTTTTTTTTCCTCTGTGTGAGGAAATGATTCCTTTTCAAAACACTCTGTCCTAGATACAGATATTTCTTCTCTTATCTTCTGTTCATTCCAGTTGGTAATAAATTTCCCTGTTGTTTAATGAGAAGGAAAAAAAAATCAATATGCACTGAGAATATGAGCATCTTACACAAATTTTCAAATGTTGAGAAGCTCAAAGTTGAGGTTTCCGCAGTAGAATTAAGTTAATCCTCTCATTTAGGATGTTCTGACGTTACGTTAAATCAACTGCTTACATGTACCTATGAAGTTTGCAAATGTAGTCCAGTAGGTGCTTTAACTATGCCATTCCATGATCACTAATGCATTTGAAATAGTGTTTGCTGCGTGTTTGTAGAAGACTGAACCAATACACTGATCAGTTTGTCTTTTTGTTACCGTAATTGCCCAACTGTGTCTCTGCCTGGTAACTCACTTGGGTTTTATCCCACTACTTTGCTTTCGCTTCCCGTAAAGTTAACAAGAGATGTCAAAAGAAGGTAATTTTGCCCTGGGCAGCTGTAGAGCTGCTTCCAGGCTTTTTACGGAAGCTCAGGAGTTGTTTTTTTTAAAGTCGTTGGGAGACTGTGCCTCTTCCACTCCAGCCTGCCTGATGGGAAGTCCTGGGCTTGAGAAGGGAGGTAGACATGGTTAGAAACATTACATAGAAGAAGTGGAGGAGAGGGATTTCAGAAAAGGTGACAGCTAGTTTTAAAACACTGGTTGGTCTTTTTGGAGGATGGTGTAGTTCAGCCTCCCAGAAATCATGATCTCTTTCTCTTGGTGGAGTAATTTCCCAAGAGGAATGCGCAGTGCCCTTTTCAAGTGAAGACCAACCACGAGGCTTATTGCCTAAATATTAGCATTCATGGTGAGGTGAATTTAGAGGAAAGTATAATCCTCCATACACAGGCGGAAATGGAGTGTACGGAGGCTCTCACTTCTAGAAGTGCCTGAGAAATTTGTAATTTAATAATATGGAGTGTGGGTTTGCACAGAAAGCAGGAGAGTGGGCGTCTCATTTTGACTAAGCACAAAATACTACCCTTCACCATGAATATCAATGTTATTTGTAGTTTGAGATATTGTAGTTTGATTTGTAGTTTGAGTTGAGAGTTTAAGACTCTTCATTTTCATTTCTGTTTTTTAATATATTATTCTTAGGAAGCTTGCTTTTCACTGATATTTCACTTTTGGTCTCTAAACCAACCTTCTGTAAAGCTGAAGTACACCCTCCACCTTTAGTAAATTAGTATTTTCAGGTACGGGGTCATCATTTTGCTGTTCTTCTACTTTATAGATTTGATTCCCTATTAGTAATACTTTTCGTTACTCTTCTAAACTCCTTGTTTCCAAAATGAAATGTTATTACTTATGAGTTTCCCTACTATACACATAGTTTTCTCTCGTAGATTATTATTCTTTACTGTGTTGCACTTTCCAGTCACACCTCCATCTCTCTTGGCTTTTGCCCTTAAAAGCCTTATCCTCATGCTTATCACGGCAGTCTAACCCATCCTTTGAACTACTCTGAAGTGTTTGCTCTTTCTGTGTTTTGCTGAAGCTTTGTAATTTTCAGCAAAGCCCTTAATCCAGGGACTTTACTGAAAATCAGTAGGTTAGAGTATCTCAGGACAAGAAGGAAAAGTATTGGCAGTAATAAAGTGACAGGGGAAGAGGGTGAAATTTTGCTTGTGTGGAGCCGTCAGTGTTAGTCAATGCTAATGAACTACTGAAGCCAAAAAATACTTAGTGTCCTTGATAAAGCTAAGATATCATTTTTAAACCAGCTTGTGTGGGCTCTGGAGCTGAAGAGGAAGCAGCAATGTTCTTATTCCTACATGGTGAAATGTATGAACAGCAATGATATTCAAGTGTGCCAGTGGATGCTGCGGCCTATAAATCAGTAAATGTTTTCCACTGCTCCTTCGTAAATTGAAAGTGTTGGTCCCAGGGAGAAAAAAATAAATAAATGCACATTGCTGATTTATTTACTTTCCTCCTTCCTTTAGCGTCGCACCCCTTCCCCTCCCCCACCCAAAAAATAGCTTTTACTGTTTTATTGAAGCCATGAAACACAAAATGTTTGACACTCCCAAGCTTTGGCTTATAATGGGTTTTTTTCTGGCCATGGGATGGCATCAAATGGCTCTTTTTTTTTCCAGCTAACAGGATAGTGCTGAAATTCACCTGTTTGCCAAAAATCAGTGTGAGGCTTGTGTCCAGCTCTTATCCCACGTCAGATCATGAGCCCATCCTGAGAGCTGTGAAGGACAGAGACGGTTTCCAGAGAGCAAAGATGCGGTGTTTGACTGTGTTCCAAATGAATATAGCATGTTGTTTGAAAGAGTTCCCAACCATGGCTGTATCTTACACATCCTGAATGCTACATTAGCGATAGAGAAATACTGTGTTTTAACTTTTTATTTAAAATATTAGGGTTACGTGGTGGTTAATTAACACTATTGGAAATTTAAACAGCTTGGAATGTCCCTGGCAGATCAGCATATTGCATGATAATATTCTTATCCTAGGCTACTTCATTTTTACTGACCGTTAACTCAGCAGGAGCCAAGAAATATCCTAAGATCCTCCTTTGCTGCTATTAAAGAACCTCAAAAACTAAATTGAATGCTGCAGTTCTTTCTGGGCAACAATCAATTCAGCTTCAAAAATAAATTAAATTGCTAGGTTTTCCCTATAAAGATCTCCTTCTGCATCCTCAAAGTCTTCCCCATAACAATTTGCAGCTCGTGTTCGCACAACTAAATTTAAGCTGTACACATTTTTCTTACGCCTTGAGTATAAAAGAAGCATTTTCCTTCCACTGTCACCAAGCGCTCTCCCTGGTACACTCTCCAGATAAATTGTTTCTTGCATTAATGAGTTGTATGTCGTACAAATCCTGTGTAGTAGCTCCCCATACGGCTCATTCGTCCAGAAGACATGCCATGTCCTGGGCAAACCTGGGAAGCTTTCCAAGACAGGAAATCTGCGAGGCAGCAGATTGGGAGTTATTGACCTTCAAGAATATAGATTTCATTTATCAGAATCCTTTGCCACAGCCACGCTGTCCTCACCTGAATAAATTTGCTCTGTAGTAAACAGAGAAATTTTTCAGAGGGTTTCGCAGGGGATTTTAAACACACGATTCCT
Source organism: Cuculus canorus (assembly GCF_017976375.1). NCBI lineage: Eukaryota > Metazoa > Chordata > Aves > Cuculiformes > Cuculidae > Cuculus > Cuculus canorus. The sequence goes on from NC_071407.1 coordinate 30,969,298, forward strand.
GGTTCTGTTACGACATTGGAAAAATGACTGGCTTTGGTCTTGTTTTAGAGGATGTTGCAGGTGTTGTTGTCCAGCTGCACAATTGCCCAAGGGAAAAGCCGAGTGGTTAGTGAACTCATGGACCTCTGGTATTCAGGACACTTGACTTTTTACCAGTTGAGTTTTATAATACAAGTTCTCGTTGATCCTTCAGAGGACAGACAAAACAATTGGATTCCAAAATGGAGATGCTGGAACAGAGTGGGTTTTTTAAGAGGTAGTAGCAACAAAAAGTAGGTGTTTTTCTCTTAAGACTGACTCCTTGGCTGGAGAGGGGCCAGGTTAGAGGCTGACAAAAATTGGAAGAATATTTTCCCACAGTTAGGCATTTTTATCGCTTATTTGCAGTATGATAGAGAAAGAGTGGTTTTATCTCTTTGTTAAACCTGAAAGTGCCTGTTAAAAATAATGTGACAAAATAGGAGCAGTGTAACTTCTAAACTAATTGTTAAAGAATTTTTAAAGTAATTCCGGTAATTTAAGCCAGAAACAAATGTTCATAATATCTACTTTCTCCTGTTCAGCTCTATGTATGGACAGGGGAATGGTTATGAGGAGGAGTGCTAGGATTGTGTGATTACTATGTGTGTATTGGAAATGAGCTAAATCTATATCATACTAAATTTGGTTTTTTGGGTATGAAACATACATAAAATTCATTATTTATATTCAGTAACATCTAAAGGGTTTGATCAGGCTGTGGGAGGCACAACAGAAACACGGTGTGTTTACAGTCTCATCTGACAAGGGTGGGAAGGGAAGAAAAAAAGCAAATTATTTAATTCTGCTGAAGTCATCATTTAACTGGTGGCGGTGCTGTGCTACCTATAGACGTTGATGAGTATGCAGTGCCTTCAGTGGCACAGGTCTGGTTTTAGAATCATTGAATGGTTTGGGTTGGAAGAGACCTTAAAGGTCATCTAGTCCAAGTCCCCTGCAGTGAGCAGGGACACCTTCCACTAGATATGGTTGCTCAGAGCCTCATCCAACCTGACCTCTACCACCTCTCCGGACAACCTGTGCCAGTGTTTCAGCACCCTCATTGTAAAAATCTTTATTCCGTCTGAATCTGCCCTCTTTTACTTTAAAAACTATTACCCTTTGTCCTATCACAACAGGCCCAGCTAAGAAGTTCGTCCCCGTCAGTCTTGTGAACCCCCTTTACGTCCTGAAAGGCCCCAAAAAGGTCTCCCCAGAGCCTTCTCTTCTCCAGGGTGAACAGCCCCAATGCTCTCAGCCTTTCTTCACAGGGGAGGTGTTCCATCCCTCTGATCATGTTTGTGGCCCTCCTCTGGACCTGTTCCAACAGATCCATGTCTTTTCTGAAGTTCTGCTGATTTCCAGGATGTTGCGGCAGTACAGATGGCAGTGACAGTCCGGGACAGACTTGCTGTGGTGTGATCCACAGGCTGCAAAGCCGCGGTGGCATCAAGGCCCATTAAGCAAAGTCAATACAGCGTTTCAGCCTCTTGGCTTCTCTCCTCCCCTCCTCTCTCCCACCACTCATCCAGAATCCCCTGCCTCTTGATGATCAGGTGCAATTAGTTTGCACTAAAAGGCCTACAGCCTTAGCACCCAGCCGGTGCTTTGAGTTGCCAGCCGTGCTTTGGAAACGTGTCGCAATGTCTGTGCTTATTCAGGATTCAATGGAAGAACTGAATGAGTTTGTTTACAGCATTGATGCAAATCTCAAATTATATAGACTTCCATTTATTTCCAGTCTCATTCAGCTCCAAAGCTGTTTACCTGAGATCATCTATAAATATTTTCACAACAAAATAGAGACTAGAAGTGCTTTGGTTTTGGAGAGGGACTGGTTAAATTTGAAGCAAAATTGTGGTAATGCCATTTTCTTTGAAATGAAAATATGCCAAAGATGTTATGGATGACTGAAGTTAAAAAGAAAACAGCAGTCAGAATGAGAGATGGTTTAATGATTTTGAAAGATTTCACTTGCTTACTTATCAAACAACTGAATATTAGTTTTGTTTCTATAAATTGGTAGTATTTTACTCTTCTGAGTCAAAATTAACTCAGCTACTGTATAAGAATATACTCTGTTTTCTGCAAATATGCCTTTGCTATTAAACTCATGTTAATTTTTGTTTAGAAATAAAACTATGCTCTGTATCATCATTGTAGATTAGATACATAATGCGAATAAAAACATTCAGATCCTTCCACTTGCAAAAATTGGGTTGCAGAATGTAGAAACTGCCTTGTGATTTCCTGCAGACGTGATCCCTCATTACGGTGATTGTAATTAGTCATTCCTATGCATTTCTCATCTTCAAGACACTTTACAAACATAAGGTAACTCATGCTCATTCCAGTCCTCTTCCCTAGATAAATAATATTGTGAACCTTGTTGTAGGAATGAGAAAAATCAAGAGAAGTGGTTGAACATCACGTGGGGCCGTAAGGAGCCGTTATTGTAGGAACCAGGCTCTACCCCTCCTGAGCATCTGTCTCCTTTCTGTCTTAAATTAGGTCACTGCTCAGTCTCTGTTTGCCCAAGCGTCTGCCCGTTTATTTTCTTTAGGATTCAAAAGCTTCATTTCCCTCTCTCAGCCCTACCAGTGTAGTTTCTGGCCCATATTTTCTCTTACTTTACTCCATTACATTGAGACCATTTATCTCTGTCCTTTCTCCCTGCAGACTCCCATAACTATTTTTCCTTTTGCAGCTCCTCATCTACTCCACCATCAGCAGCTCCCTGTCTCTTCAGGCTGCTGCTTTCCATCCCTTCCCTCTCGCGCTGCCAGGGCAATCTTTCAGTCCATCCTTTTGTTTGCAGGATGAGTGCCCTCTGCTTGAAAAGGGGTAGAAAGCAACCAGGTGGGACCCAAACCACGTCTCACTTTTGTGGCATTGGCGTGTGATATGTCAGGAAAGACTTACTGAGTATTCAGCCTGGCTGGGCTCCAAATTGCCACTTCCGAGGAAAAAAAAAAAGACATTGTGGGTCCCAGCCTGGTATTTATGTGACTAAATCACAGGTAGCTGTGCCCTGTACCTCAGCTAGTGTTGGCAGCAGTCTCAGTCATACTGACAATCTTACGAACCCTCAGTGTTTGGCTTGTACTTTTAAATCAGTGTCTAGAAGTAGGAATTTTCCTAGAAGTCTTGTTTTCTCACAGTTTTTTTCCTGAAATACTAAGAAATGTGATTTCAGCTTGCAGATCAGAAGAGAAATAAAATTTACCCAACTCAGATTTTGGGCCTTCAGTTGTGGGATTTCTGTGTTTTGAGGTGGCTTTTGGGGTTTTTGGGGAGGAAAATATTTCTTATTTATGCAGTGCATTAAAGTGGATGGGACTGGGCGTACTGTGCGGGATGGATGTGTTGTGTGCGTGAAGGTTTCCCCAGGAGCGACATTCCCCTTCTTTCTCCCCAGAATACAACTCCCTCCGTGTTTGGAAGTTGTGGTGCTTCATCTTAAACTCTTTGTTCCCAAGACAAAGCGGGGGGCGATGTGAAAAATGTGCGTTCAGCCCTTTTCCTCAGCTCTCCTTCATCCAAGTGCTCTTTGCAGCTGCCGCCGTCTTGGTATTTCACCAGGACAAGGAACGTGTGGCCTGATGCTGAGAGGATAATTAGGTGGTGTGGATAGGGGATTTAAATTTAACATGAAGAGTAATGTGAACCAAATGGATTTATATCTTATTCCAAATCTCACTTTTTTTTAATAAAGTGAGGCCAGCAGTGCCAGCCAAATTTCAGCAGCAGAGGCAGATCAAGTTTGATCACATGCAGGCTGGTGTGCTAATTGTTTTGGGTTTGAACAGTTCTTTATATTTAGAGTAGAAAAAAATGAAAAATACACATTTAAAAACATTCTTGCTGCTCCTCATTAAGATTGTTGGCTTCTGACGAGCTGAACGATATTGTTAAATTTCTTTGGATCGGTTGAGGCTGCTGAATTTCATGGTTGAAGAACGAGAGAGGAAAAGGATCCGATGGAATTATAATGAATATTTGTTCAAAGCCATGTCAGCAAATTGCCTGCCATGTCTTGGAGCATGGTGATCTTTAAGGTCCCTTTCAACCCAAACCATTCTGTGATTCTGTGTTAAAGGGAGAGGGAGGTTATTATGAACTGTAATCGATTGACAGCATTTATCCAAAGTTCTGTGCTTCCGTGTGGGCAGGCTGTGTTTACACATTATCAATATCTAGTTGGGTTAGTAGGAATCATTTTATTTCTGAAACAATTTGATCACTTTACTTCATCTGCATGAAAAGGAACCATGTGGGTAATACTGCCACAGCTATTTGGCACATCAGATGCAGTGTTTTCAGGGATGTTACACAATGCATTTTGTTGTGTTTTATTAAGTCTTGCTTTATTCCAATGTAGTTGTTTAACCAAGATATGTAATTCAGGCTTTTTGTTGTTGTTTTGTGATTTTTTTTTTTTTCAACAGATGTGGGAAGAGGCCATTGCCTTGGGTAAAGAACTTGCAGAACAGTATGAAAATGAAATGTTTGATTATGAACAACTCAGTGAACTGCTGGTAGGTTTTTTTATGACATAGACACTGCAGCATTTTTTTCAGAATTTAATTTCTAAGCTTTGAAGTTTATATCGAAAATCTCTTCTACGACACTGAAATGCAGCAATAGATGCTTGCTTTGGCTTTCTTGAACCAATGTTGATTGACTGGCTACTATTGCAGTGCCTGAAAAAAAATTGATTTTATGTATTTTTTTTAACTGAAAGAAAAATATTTCAGTAATGTTATGCTGATTTATTTGGGGCATAAAAGGAAATTTTGAATTTAAATATAAATGGAAACATGAAAAAATCCTCATTCTCTCTCAAGTGTCTTTCCATATTCACATTTCTTTTTTTAGGTGTGAATAATCCACAAGCATTCATGTCTAGAGTCAGTTATTTTTGCCCTGACATTACCCATTCATTATGCCTGCACTGTTTTTTTACTCCTTCTCTTCTCCAAAGAGATGAACGGCCTCCTAACGTCTCAAACACTTTCACAGGAGTTGGGACTTGATTCCAGTTTGGTTCTGAAAATTCCTGAATTTCTGGGGTTTTGGTATATTTTACCTTTGCATTCACCAGAGTATGTAGTCCTTAATTTTTTGAATTGTTTATCTGCATTACTTGGTCTGTCTGAGCCGGACATTAATACGGTGTCTTTGCACCCTCTTTCTCCGCTGACACCAATGCTCAGTTTGAGGATGGCTGAGAGCCATCCCCCCAGAATCATCTCCCTCCCTGTGCCCCCAGAATCTCCTTTCTTGGGGAGGAAAGAATAAAGGTAAATACCATTCCTCTCAATTTTATTCTTTGCTCTTTTACATGTTCTTTTTGAGGGTTTATCCATGGTTCTGTCCTCCAGCTCTCTAGAGCTGAATTTTTATCTCTTTTTAATGGTTCTCCTTCTGTGGCATTTTGACTCTTTTTAGTGACAGACTAATTGTATTGATTTGCTTAACAAATCTGGAGCCTGGTTTCATGTTGCTCTGTGCTGCAGAAGGTAAGGGATGTGTACCTAGAGCTCTTCTCTGGTGCTGTGGTATTCCAGAAGAGTCTTCCATGGCCTGCTGCCTGCACCTCTGTCAGTAGGGCTGCGTTCAACAGAGAGTATTCTTCATTTCAATATAAAAGAAATCTGCCAGAGATTGTTCCTTTGCTATAAATGTTTCTCATGTGTCAGATATGATTATTCACCAGTGAGTAGCTACTCTCCAAGTTCCTCATTTTTAATTTTCCATCTCCTTTATGCTTGCACACAGGAACACAAACAGCCTTTGTCACAGAGGCAACCACTCTTTACTTACTGTATTGTATTCATTTTTTAATCGGAAGTCTGAATTTAGACTTTGTACATTATAGCTGATGGCTGGTAATACCGTGTTATGTATTTTTCTCCATTCATCTTGCATAATAAATATGTCATTGTTTACATTAAGTGACATAATTCCAGGCAGTGGTTTAAAGCAAATGTGGGTTATCTGTACATGGCAATGAAATTTCTTCCTCTTCTAATAGGGGAGACCCACAGCTTCCAATTCTTATGTCAAACAACAGAGTTTATCTGCCTTTTATTTATCAGACAGGAGAAATTGAGAGAGAGATTTCACAAAAATTAGTACTAGTGTGCATTTGGCATTCATCCTTAATAAGACAAAGATCAAAATTCATGCTTCCATATGTGTCTCACATACCCCATTGGCTTTTGTTATTGCTGCTGCCGAATAGCGTTAGCATGCTAGCTCTTATTTTTTTTCCCCTCAATAAAATTTAAAGTTTTTTGATTCTTTTTGTTCTCCCTATTGTCTCTTTTGTTCAAGCAATATTAAATACTAGACTCTAAGACAATTCACAGATGACAAACAGTTTTGCTACAGATGAACTGAGAAATATACAGCAGATCTGCGTCTTTTTAGTCTTCTTGCTATTTACTGTTATCTGTCGTAGGGGAACAGTAATAAACCTCCCCTCAAATCAGAATTCATTCTTTTACAGAAAGTAATAGACTAAAAATAAGTTAATGAACAGATCGTCTGAAGCTGCACATTCGCTATTATTTCATCATTTAAGATAAAGAAGAATTCTGCTTTAAAACAGATGGCATCTGACATGCATGTATTTATTCCAAAAGATATATTTTTTTCTGCAATTCTCTACTGCATGCTTTCCATATGCAAATAAATTGTTGTAAATATGGAAAAGAAGTAGTAGAAAAACGTAATAAAATGTAACAGCCAAAAACTGAGAAGTCAGTACCATTGAGATGAGCTGGTTTTAGCAGTGTGGGCTTCATCGTTCCAGTGTTTCAGCATTGGCAGTGTCACAACCAGGAATTCGAGCTGCCTTGCAAATGCTTGACCTTTATCAGCATTGAGATCTTGTATGTGGAACAGTGAGGTTCACCAAGATGAACATCAAAACAATATCTACACAGTCTATTATTTCAAAATCCTGGCAAATATCTGATTAAAAGGTGAAGAAAGAGGGGCGGATGAAACTTGAGTGTCTTTAAGTTAAAGATATGCATAAGAGATCTGTATCTTAAGTATAGGGAATCTCTTTAAAGTTTAGGTCATTAAAGTTCCTTCTGTTTATTTTGCAGAGAAAGCAAGCCCAGTTCTATGAAAACATTGTGAAAGTGATAAGACCAAAACCAGACTACTTTGCTGTTGGATACTACGGCCAGGGATTTCCAACATTCATAAGGGTAAGCGTTCACCTTTTTTTTTCACAGAAAATAGCAAAGTTTCTTGCTTTGGAAATTACCCTTGGTTATAGAGAAGGTTCATTATTGTATGTCAGTGTTATTTGCAATCTCCCTAAAGCTGATGTTTGGTTTCAGGTGCATAAAACAAGCATTGTTTTTTCCTTTCCCGTTTCTGCTATGGAATAGTTGAATTTTAGTAGAGAAGCTTTTTCTTCATGTCCAAACATGTCCAATACTGTGTACTCCTTCAGGGTATCAGAAACTAAGATATACCACTTGATCCATAAATCAGGGTAGTAACTAGCACCATCTGAAAGGATGACATTTTTGCCTGACAGGTATATATAGATACAGATTATAGGTGTATCACTGTGGTAGAGAAGCCTTTTGTATGTGTTTCGTACATGTTTTCATGTGTGTATCCTTTCCAGCATAGTCACTAAAATTAAGCTGAATATCAGAGATGTGTGTGATACCTTTAAAAGCGATCTTTTATCATTGATTTTCATGAGTTGTGTCAATTTAAAATATGTCATTTGATTGATGCCACTAACACAAGTTGAATAACATTTTAGTTTTTTTCCACTGATGCTGGGATTGTTATGGAGTTCAATCAGTGGCTAATTAGGGTGGAGATTTCATGTCTGAATTGCATCTGTATAATGATACTCTGATCTTTGGCACTTGCCAGTCAGTGACACGGAAATAACACATTAGCTGCTCAGTTGCTGTGCTGCTCGTATCTATCTTAAGAGCTGAGGATTTTCAGTTTGGAGTCTCGCTCCAGCTCACTGTGGAAGAGTTACAGATTAAGGTAGTTCAAGAGACAGAAGAATGAAATTATTACTGTTATTCTCAGATTATTCTCTGTGTCCACGATACTCAGAAAGATTTAGTTTCAGGCCAGGAGCTGGTAATGGGTTTCCTCCTTGAAACATTCATTTAGGAGATGAGTTCCTGTTTGTAACTGAGTAATTCCAAGCTAACTCTCTCAGATTATGGCACAATAAATACCAGGAGCAAGCCCAAACCTGTGCTGAAGCCCAGCTTACTAGATAAATCTAGTGAATGCCTGTTAAGCTGGCTTTGTCAGGTTAGTTGTGGTCAGCTGGTCTTTCATGGTATATTAAAAATGCATGTAAAATATATATTTATGGTGCATTGAAAGTTAAGAAACAAACTCATGGTAATTTCAGAAAAGAGTTGTCTTAGAATGATCATTCCTCGTAGAAAATTTATGATTAGATAGCCCTACAGAAACTTTAAAACTATTTAGAGGAAGAAGGAAAGACTTTCAAAAATCCTAAGAAATAAAACGTTTTCTTTGAATAACCAGGCATTCATTTAGAAAAAGTCTTCTTTTCTACCAATAACTAAAGCCCATATGAAGGAATCAAAATTGTGGAATCATCCCAAGAAGAAGGTTTTCATACACCCTGGGAAGTTGTATTACAGGCATCCTTGGACCTGAGAAAGATTGACAAATTTATCAGTTCTTTGCAGCTGAAAGGAATAAAGCTGACCCCAGACAGTGTTTGCTGGGCTGAGAGTGTATTTTCCGGTATCCATTGTGTGCAGCCTTTCAAACAAAAATTCGGAGATGAGCTGTTGTGTGCTACCCCACTGCTTTGTATCCACATTACGGCTGGGCAACTCATGCCAAAGAGACTCTGAGCGTGCAGGAAGGTAGAAGGACCATCAGTACCCCAAGCTGCCCCAAAGCTTATGAAATGCAATTCTGCAAACTGACAAAGCCATATGTTAGTAACAGACGCAAAGGCATGATGGCGTGCAAGCTACTGTGTTTATCAGAAGATCAACTCTGAAGCGATGCGATGTGGAAAAACTAAGAATTATTCTGGTATTTGAAATATATGTAGAGCAACAGCTTTTTTCAAGCATCAAAAAGTAAAAAAAAAAGTTTGTGACACATTAAGTAAAAAAGCTGTAATAAGACCTTTGCAAGATGTTTATTAATAGTTTCTTAAGTTTTACCAGGCAAAAAGTATTTAATATCAGGTAAGAAGAAGTCTGTTAAGATTGATCAACCCGTTCCTCTAGAAAGTGATTGAATTAAGATTTTCTCATACTTCTGTAGGGAAGACTTGCATTATCAGTGATCTTCAAAATGACGAACATACAATAAAATCACTAAAAGCTTTGCAGAAAGGATTTTGGCTATGAATCGTTGTGACATTTTGTCACGTGTGCAGTCACTCTCAACAGAGAGCGCGTTATCCTCTAGGAACATTGGGAACATCCAGTGATCCTGAGCCGTTCACCAGAGAAGGGTGGCCCTGGGATCACAAGGGTCACTGCCATGGGGCGGTTTGTCTCAGCCTCTAACTCAGCCACATAGTTATATGCGATAAATGCAGAGAGCACAATGCAGTTTTCCCATGGAAGCGCTGTGTTACACTTCACCGTCAAAGGGATACATTGGAGAGTTGTGTTAATCTGCTGTATTAATACTGAACTGCTTTTTCACTTCACAACTGCATTTTTTTTTTTTTGTGAGCGCAGGAAATCACCTTTACAAAAGCCTTGTGGATTGGTCAGTTTATAATAAATGAGCAATAAAAACTCTGAAAATTTGGCTATTAAGTGCCTGAAAAACCAATTGAGAAAATCCTCAGTACAAGGTTTTTCTTCTGCTGTAATTTTTCCTGTGAATTACAGATATATGTACATGTCTTAGGCATCTGTACTTTCCTGCTTCTTTTCCCAAACAGAGAGTATTCTTTCAGCTACTGTGCATTTCAAAAGGCACCACTGCAGAACTAATCCAAACTGGGCAAATGTAAATTATTCCAGTGTTCTACCCCTAGTCATAGCACCCTTTTCCCAATAAGTGCTATATACTGTTTTTACCGAGTGTTCATTTTGAGATGAGTAATGGGATTAAGCATATTCAGATGCAGGTGTTAATGATCATATCAAAACTTACTGCAATATATCAACATGCAATATGATCAGTTCCAAATATGCAAGTCATCTTTTACATTGTTCTTCAGAATTTAATGTGCTTGTTTTGTACATAAATGGACTGTGTAAAATTTGTCTTAATTTCCTTTACGGTTAAAAGAGGAAAACAATACTTAGAAATAAAATATACTTAATTTAAAACTTATGCTATGTGCAGAGAACTGTACAATGGCAAAAATCTAGTAGACTAATATGAAGTCTGGGGTGTATCAGTCTTTCTAAAAGAGTCAGTGGGCCTTCCTCCTAAAATTGGCGTATTTTCTGTTTATACTTTTCTCTGCTACTCTTCTTACTCATATCAGTGCTTTTTACTAAGCTTTTGTGTTAAAAACACCTAATTCTTTTTTCTTAAATTCATTCCACCATTAGATGTGGAAGATGGATGAGAGGAATTACAGAGGGTGATCTTGGATTTGATACAGAAGATAATTTGTCTTAATACATTTTAAATGGGCATCTGTTTTATAGATTCTTGAAATCATGTGTTTGGCTCTAGTTGAAATTAGTGTGGTTTATACATACACCTACAGGTAAGATTATGCTTAATGGTCTCAGTACTGAATTGGAGGTAAGAAAATCCATTTGGGTGTTACTGAAATGGCATGAAATATTTATAAACTATTATTTGTATTATAGTCTGAAGAATGTAAAATGTCTCACTTAACACCGTTGTAGTCAAGGCGTCTGCAATCCCAGTTTGATACTGAGGATACTGGCATTGGGGTTTCACCTCTCAATCTGTTTCCAGAACAAAGTCTTCATTTACCGGGGAAAGGAGTATGAACGCCGTGAAGACTTTGAAGCAAGGTTATTGACTCAGTTTCCGAACGCAGAAAAAATGAAAACGACATCTCCACCGGGCGATGACATTAAAAACTCCTCTGGACAGTGTATCCTTGGGTTGTTCAGCAGCTCCTGCAGCTGCACAATTCAAGCATTTATTACCAAGATGAGCGGGAGACAGTTGCATTTCTGCCTTTATGGGTGTAATACTTTAATTTTGTTGTTCTGTCCTTTCTTCACATTCCTCTTGGACTCCCCACTCTCAGTGAATGAAGTTTGCCTATGAGTTCTTAACCCCTGAATTCAGACATTCAGTGCTTTACTGTAAAGCCAAAACTGGATTTACCATCTAAGTTTCACAGGCCAGTGTCAGAACAAATCGTGAGGTGAGTTTGGACTGGTTTTGCAATTTTATCAGTCTCCTTTGTAACACTTAAACTAGTTCTTGTCATTGTATAACCAACTGGTAAACAACCAAGGAGAGAAGTAATTATGAGGACGTTTAATGGGGTTTCTTAATATTAGCAGAGATTCCATCCAATCCACTGGGTAATAGTGATCCCGTAAGCATTTTATATTTATGCATAAGCTTTTTTGCTCGTAGAAGAGTTTAGCAGCAATTCCTAAACAGATAGTGTTTGATTTTGATTGTGTTTCCCTTTTGTTTCAGTTTCTATAGGGTGAATGAAGTCCAACGGTTTGAGTATTCACGCCCTGTTCGAAAAGGAGAGAAAAACCCAGACAATGAGTTTGCGGTAAGTTTGAAAAGGACCTCTAAGATCATTGAGTCCAACTGTCAGCCACCACCACCATGCCTACTAACCCATGTCCTGAAGGACCACATCTACTTTTTTTTAATGTCTCCAGGGTTCTTGACTCCATCACTACCCTGGGCAGCCTGTTCCAATGCTTTGCCACTCTTTTAGTAAAGAAATTATTCCCACTGCCCAATCTAATCATCCAATGGCACAACTGAACACAGTATTTGAGGTGCAGCCTCACTAATGCCGAGCGCAGGGGGACGATCTCTTCTGTAGTCCTGCTGGCCACATAATTTCTGATACAAGCCAGGATGCTGTTGACCTTCTTGGCCACCTAGCTCACGCTCGTGCTTGGCTCTTGCTCAGCTGGTTGTTGACGCAACACCCCCAGGTCCTTTTCCACTGGGCAGATTTCCAGCCGCTCTTCCCCAAGCCTGGAGCATTGCATGGGTTGGCTGTGACCAAAATGCAGGACGCATCACTTAGTGTTGTTGAACCTCATACAAGGGTCCTCGGCCCACCAATACAGCCTATCCAGATCCCTCTACAGAGCCTTTTGAGGGGTTTCCTTGTTTGAAGCCTCCTTTTGGAGGTTTCCTTGTTTATTCCCCTTCATTCTGAGAATCTGAACCGTTCATTACGTTTGGGCTGTTGAAAAATAAATTCTATAAATTTAGTATACCAATAATAAAAATGGATAAAGCTGAATTTCTTTTGTTAAAAACTAACTATTTTGAGGAAGTAGTTTAAAATCTCTGTACCTGAAAATATAGATGTCTCTTGCCAAAACTTTCCTTGCCATGAACATCCTAGTTCAGGCATCTAAAAATGTTTTTGTAGTAATACCCTATTTTTTTATTTTGATTTTGACTATATCATATACCATATGATTCATCTAATGGTCAATAAAATTCCCTTTGAGCACAGCTTTTATTCATCAAAACATTTACAACAGGTTACATCAAGTTGATTACCTTCTTTTTTATAGACACCATTTTATTCACAGGGGTTCTAGTGGGCGTACTTAGTAGTAAAGTAGTAGATTAACTAACGTAATAAATTAGTGCATCATTTCTTGAGCAAAGAACTTAGTTTCCTGTGTAGTAGCAGGCTCTAATCTAATCGATGTGCCAATAAATGCTGAGTATTTGTTTTCCTACAGGTAAGACTAAGTATTCCTTCAGAGACTCCTTTAGTGTCTTTCACTTCTCATGGTGGCTGTCATCTTAAAAATTGCTAATTTGCTAATCCACGTGGGTTTAGCTGATGAGATAGAAAATTCTATTTTTCTAAAACCATAACACTAGACCAGAGCGCAACAGTTTATAATGTGTTTTGAGCATGGATTAAAAATATTTAGATATATCTAAATCAATTGGAAAGCTCTTCTGTTAATGGAAAATAGAATAAATTCTGGTTTAAAAAAGCTTTATAATAAATAAGAGATCAAGAGATGTCTTTGACATCGGTTATGAGCCAATATACGTGTGAATATATATATATAGGAGGAGAAGTTAAGTCACATATCCTTAAATTCAAACCCGTGAGGAGACATTACAACAAATCCATTGCAGTTTGCAGCTCAGGTGAAATCATAGGATCACAAATCCAGGTCAGGACCTACAGATCAGGATGAGACCTCATGAGAGCTCAGGCCAACCCCTGGGTCAGCCTCAGCTGCTTCAGGTCTTTCCCTCAGCAGGTCTTGAAAACTCCGAGGATGGGAACGACACAGCCTCCCCAGGAAAAGGGACCTCTGTCCGCATGGGGAAAAAGCATGCCCTGTGTCAAGGTTGTGGTTTTATGAAGGATGGTCCTTAAAAGCTCTAGAAGTTACTTGGGAAAAGTTTAGTAATAGTACAACCAGTGGATCTTTTACATGGTGTTCTCCATTGGTACGAGAGCAATTCTTCGCTGCTGAATCGTGTATCAAATTTAAATCTCCATCGTTTCCCCAGGCAGATTTCGTTTGATATTTTCCCCCAGCTCCGTAATGTCTGTACTACTGTGAGTCCTTTTCCTGATGATAATGTTTTAAGGCTTTGCATAAGATAAAAGCCATCAATCTGATAACGTGATGTTTATGTTGTATTTGCAGAATATGTGGATTGAGAGAACCATCTATGTGACAGCGTATAAATTACCAGGGATTCTGAGGTGGTTTGAAGTCAAATCAGTTTTCATGGTAAGATCAATTTGGCTTTATTGAGACTACATAAAAGAATGGAGCTCTTATACAGCCAGGGAGCATTTATATTTCTGTATGACTCTGCTTCAGCTCTGTGAACAAGCAATCAGTGTGGCTATATCTGGCATGCTAAGACAAGGGGAACTTGCTTGCTGAAGATGCTGATTGTTGGCTGAGGGTGACTCAAGTAATGCTTTTCCACTCCTGATAAAAGGAAACGCAGGCTGACTCTTCCAGGCCTTTAGGACAAAGTCCGATCAAGTGCTTAAAGTACTTTTTATAAAGCATTTCTGGCTTTCAGCAGGTGAGCCCTTACAGCCTGTGGTGTAAGTCGTGTGCCTAAAATGAAGAGGGACCTGAAGTGGTGTAGGGAAACTCTGCTGTATCAAAATGAAACTAGACTGAATTTTGGAAAATAGGATTTAGGTATTTTGATAGTAATTTATTCAAAATATGCCTGTAAATGGGATGCATTGTATGTGTCTGCATGCCTTCTTTACTCACCATTTGTGATTAAAGGTTGATTTGGTTTCTTTTCCACATTCAGCTAAAATATACAATAGCACCCTCACAGAGTAACTCCAAATTATACATTTCTCTGTTCTACCATTTAGACTGTTTAGATAAGACATATCCATTAAATGCCTTTAAGATGAAATTATTCTTACACAGCTGTAATTTTTAAGTAGCAATAAAAACATTGTTACAGAGTTTTTAAATCTCTCTTGGGAGGCTTATTTTTTAAGGAAAAGAACAATTTGCATATGATTAATTAAAACCTTTTTCATTGCTCCATTGAGGTTGAGTTGGACAGTTGTATTTAGAGGAAAAGAAGTAATGCAGAAAATTACTATGGTGTCTATAGTAACAGAATATGAATGTGATTTTTGACAGTAAAAGGCAGCTGAACAAAACACATGAAAATTTTAATGAATTTTGTATTTTCAGTATAATCCTGATAGAGAAGATTGTATTTTATCTTCATGATTGCAAAAAGTGTTTTTTATGAAGGTCGGCAAATCTGATTAAAGTGTCTTTTCCTTACGAGTTAAGAGCAGAGCCTGACAGGCTGCCTTATGCAGGCAATTTGTACACATGCACCTTTAGTGCTATGCTTGTCATCAAAATGTGTGTAAATCCTGGGAGAGTGCTTTCTATAAGCTTTTTGTAAGTAAGGATTATATTTGTCGCATAGCTGAAAAATGATACCAGAATGGAACTTGTGGGAAATGATACCAGAATGGAACTATGTGGGAAGACGGCAACGGATAACTTTTGACCTAGGTCTGGCATAGTAACTGCAAAATTGGTATTGACTTTCTTCAAGATTCCCGTCAGTTAAAATACTGGAAGCATGATTGCAAAGTTTACATCCCTATAATGCTAAACTTTGATTATGGATGCGGATATTATTGATGTTTTACTAAACTTGATGAATTAAAGTAGCTTGGCACATTTCATATTTTATTGATGAAACTTTAAAGGAAGAGGTGAGATCATATTAAATCAGTGCTGAGAGAGAACTGAGTAATTTAATAAATGTGGTGTGCTATGTTACATAACCCATAGGAACACGCATGATTTCTTTATATCTACTTGCTTTTTAAATTTCTTCTGAGTACTTTCACCTAAACCTTTCATTATCTGCAAGCAATTAGTTGTACACATTCATTATTCTGCATCTGATCTATGTTAGCTGGACAGAAGTAGTTATAAAGGAAAAATTTGCTGAGGCCAGCCAGTGAAATAGAAACTGGATATTGAATTATACTTGGTTTTGAAAAGTACAAATACTAATCTCAGTTGGGGTTTGATACTTAATTTTTTTAGTATTGCATATATATCAGGAGTATATAATTTCTGTTCACAATGAATAGATTGTGTAGTGTCCAGAGTTAGCAGGCTACTGAGAACAAGGCTCATAATTTACAAGTACAGATATTTTTAACCAATAGCTGTTAGTAAGGTCCAAAGCACAGTTTATGTAGTAGGATTGGAGCTGCAGTCCTCACTCTGCTTTTGGTAAAAGAAAGGAGAATGGGAAAGCAAGCCATGATTGCTGATACAGAAAAGTCAAAGATGATGTCTATCAGCTCAATGAGTGCTAATTTCTGTAGATATTCAAGCACTTTAAAAGCAATGGTTCATCAACAAACTATTGCATAGTTATAAGCCCATTAATACAAATAGCAGAATCCTAAATTTAACACATGATGTTTGCAACAGTTTTTGCCGAATCAGATGTTGGATATGGACTTACTTTCCCTGTCCAAATTCCACTTGTAACACATTCAGCTCTGAACAGCAGTCCTCATCTGTCCATCTGAGTCTGGTCTACTTCACAGCCAGAGCAGAAGCATCGGGCTTGTTACCTGCCTTCTAGAATAATTCACCAGGCAGACTTTTTAAAATGCTAATTAAAACATCATTGCTGTAATCAGATGGCAGGTGTAAGAGCAACAACTAAAGAGATTTGATTATAAGTGGTTCTCAGAAACATGGTAAGCAACTGATAGCCAGGTAGAAGTGCTTCTTTGTTTATGTAGCATTTATGTAAATCAGGGTGTAATCAAATATACACTTGCATTTTCCTCACAGGCCTCAATTAACCTTCCTTTTCTATTCCTACTACATCAATTTTTAGTGTAAGTAGGCTATGGCTTAAATTTTGTGGTGAGGACTGTCTACACTGTGGGTTGCTGCAATGTAGTAATTTTTAGCCAGTTCATAAATGTACGTATTTTAACAATATTCTAAATATTTCAATGCTTTTTTTTTAATATGAAAAACTGTTGTTCTGAAGGATACAATATCTGGTCATAAATAATAGTTGGAGATGAGTCAATTAAAAAAAGCTAGTTTTACACAGTGTTAGAGCTAAGTCACCCCATGAAGACATCTGAGGACCTCCCTTCACTGAAGTCCAAGTTATGGGAGAAAGAAAATTTCTGCCTTCAGTTGTCAATGTTCAGATGAAGAAAATGTGACCTCGTGGGAAAAGGCACAGCGGACAGCTCAGAAGTCATCTCTTCAACATATTAAACTTGATTTCCTTGGAAATACACCAGCATAATCACTGAAAAAATATCTTCTTGTTTTTTGAGCTGCTTAGGATTACATTTTCCATCAGAAAATCCATGTTAAGTTATCATTTCTTTCTTACTGTTACATTAAGCTGAATCTTCTTTGTGCTGCTAAAACTCACCAACTCGTAATCTCTGATGTTCTCTGTAATCCTCCAAAAACCTCACGTGATTCCTGACAGAGCCTTTCTAAATGTTGTGCTGAGGTGTAATCCATCCTGCAGCAGTGGAATGCATTTAACTTTCTCCGCTAATATTGATCATCCTGTCATTTACCGCAATATATAGGAACCAAGTATCTGAATGCCTGAAACCACCCTTTCTGTTAAATATTGGTTAAAATGTCTTTTGTTCTGAAATCCCTGAAATGTTTCTAGTTCTAGTTTGGTGGACAGCTAGTTCTATGGCTGGTTGAAAACTCTGCTCCTTAATTATATCCTCCTTTTGTTTTTATTTTAGGTTGAAATTAGTCCGCTGGAAAATGCAATAGAAACCATGCAGCTAACAAATGATAAGATTAATAATATGGTTCAACAGCATCTAAATGATCCAAATCTACCTATTAACCCTCTTTCGATGTTACTTAACGGCATTGTAGATCCGGCAGTCATGGGAGGGTTCACAAACTATGAGAAGGTAATGTCAGAAATCTCTGTCCTCCAGTGTTTCACTTCCTGAGCCTGGACTTTCTGGGAACGATGCAGGATGTCTGTAAATACTATGTGAGCGTTCACTTATATGTGCTTTATAGGACATTGCTTAAAACTTACCTTTTTAAAATGTCTTTCTGATATTTTTGGATACATTTTTTTGCCTTTTTACATTTGAAATAAGAGTTAATCTGTTTAGCAGCAAGAGCACTTACATAGGGACATGGTGGACAGTTGCTTTTAAAGTTATATAGGATTAGATTAACATCGGGAAACTATAGATGCTGCATCTGTTATGTTGTGAATATTAATCATATTAGGCCAGCGTAAACAAGCAACGTGTATTTTGTAACATTGAGAAGGTATATACTGACTGACATGTCAGAATCATAGAATCAGAATAACGGAATCAGAAAATGGTTTGTGTTGGAAGGGACCTTTAAGATCATCTAGTTCCAACACCCCTGACATGGGCAGGGACACCATATGTCCTTGTATCCATCTTTTATGTCCTTCTGTAACTGTCACCTATTTCATCTATCAAAATTATGTGTACAAACTGGAGAGGGGCAGATTTAGACTGGACATTAGGAGGAATTTCTTCACTATTAGAGTGGTGAGGCCCTGGCGCAGGTTGCCCAGGGAAGCTGTGGCTGCCCCATCCCTGGAGGTGTTCCAGGCCAGGTTGGATGGGCCTTGGGCAGCCTGAGCCAGTGGGAGGTGTCCCTGCCCATGGCAGAGGGGTGGAACTGGATGGGCTTTAAGGTCCCTTCCAACCCAAACTGTTCTGTGATTCTATGAAAATTTCCTCATGCCCTGGGAGCTGCTAAAAAGGCGTTTAAGAAATGTGCCAAGCAGAAGTCCTTTGCAGGGTTGCCCGTGAGATTTGGTCTTCATCACCATATGCTCATCTACCCACTTTACTGCTCATGGAAGACTGACGTCATAATCTTGAGACACTGTAAAATTCTGTATCTCTTTACTAGATTTTCACTTTGCATTTGTAGCTGCCATTTTGCAGAACTTCAGGGCTGATCCATGGACCTTTGCTACAGGTGATTTTTAACTGATAGATTTGATTCATTTTCTGGAGTAATTGTTCATTTTTCTTACTCTTGACTAGGCTTTTTTTACTGAAAAATATATGCACGAGCATCCAGAAGATCATGACAAGATTGAAAAACTAAAGGATCTCATTGCTTGGCAGGTAAATAATTTTAAGTCAGGTCACTTGGGGCCAACTGCTGTACAAAGACAGTTTAGTGTCACTTTTAAGAAAATTCAGACATTAATCTGTTCACTCTGTGTACTTTTCTTTGGCTTTTAAAAGTGTCTTGGAACTTGAGCTAAAGTTCATCTTTTCAAATCTGACATCATTTGTCATTTGATAAACTTGCAAGGAACAAACATGGTCAGCTTCTTTCTTTTCTTTCTTTTTTTTTGTAACCGTCACTGAAAACATCTCATCTGTATCAAATGAGAGAATATTTCTAATAATACTGGTTAGTGTTATTGGCAATTTCATTTCACATTTTCATTTTGTCAAGCTGATTTCAGAAATTCATCTCAGACAGTGAGGTGAAATGCTCAAGCCTGAATCCCTCGTCCTGCTCGCATGAACTGGGACAGTGTTTCTTCACATATTTACTTCTTTCTTCAAATGATATTTTCCATTTATTAAACTTACAATGTATACTTCTAGTACCTATTAGCACAGAATGTTAAATGAGAGAGTTGCAAAAATTAACTTGCATGCAAAATATTTAGTGAATTCACCGTTATTAAACCTCTACTTCATTTGCTGTATAACTTAACACGGTACCAAACCAGTATTGATTCATAAAGCTTGTGAAACTACCTGGTATCTGTATGATGACATGCTAGAGCAGAAATCATTTAAATGTAAGATCACACAGGTAATAATCCCTGAACCAGGAACCCAGGTTTCCAACCCAATGCCTCAGACAAAGCAGGAACCCTCTCTTGCACAAAGATGTGAATTTACACTTACCAAAGAATATATTTTCAGGAAAGAAACAAATCCAATTTTGTTTCATAGTCAGATACTGGACATTTTCCAGTGGTCTCAAGATAATTTCGTAATAACTGAAAAAATATCAATATGATTGGAAGTGTTTTTCCCGTAGAAGAAGAAAGTGCATCATTGTCTTTTTATGTTCAATTTTGGTTTTGTATAAAAGGAAATAATTTGCATTTCTATAGGCTTCAGTCTTAGAAGTAGTAGAAACAAAGATACAGAATTCAAAAAAGTAGTCCTCTGAAGAACATAAAACTATCACTGAATAAAAACTCGTTTGGTCTGCAAAAATTTATGAGTATTTTTTATTATTATTTTCTCATGAGCTTTTACAGGAGATTAGATTTTAGGAGCTTTAAGTTTTTATACAGGAAAATAATTTGATCCCAGAAGACTAAGTTCATGTCAGCTCTCTGTCTTTGCCTGTGATAGTCATACTTCAAATGAATTGCAATACTTTTCCTCAGAAAAGATTCTCTTTCGTGACATTTGTGTATTAAAATAATATTACTATTTGAAAATATGTGTGGCAGCTTATCACATTGTGTTTTAATTATTCAGTGGTATTAAATCATAATTTCCCATCAGTATTGTAGTCCTAAAACAATAGGAACTAGAAGAATAGAGAAAAAGGATCAAAAAGTATTTTTATATCGGAAAATTCTTTTTACTAAAAGGTTTAGCTATTTCACGGTGGAAATCAGTGATTATAAATTACCTTACACATTTAATATACATTTAGTGTATCCCAAGACTTAAACTGCCTCTCAAATTCGTTCAGTTTTCAGCACACAGGCAGCATAACTAGGTGGGAGCAGGGTGGGGAGCTGACTTCCAAATATCGGCTGGTGTCAGGAGGGGGAGTTGTTATGGAAACTTGCCGAAGTGAGGCAGTGGTCTGAATTCATCACAGGTTTGACAGTGATTGAAAGCAAAAATGAGTTTTCGTTTCTCAATAATGTGCGGCTTGGAGTTTTGTAATCACACAGAGTTTTTCTTTATGCTGTATAAATCAATCTGGATATATGAAATAGTTGCCTGACAATCCTGTTATCAGCTGACTGGATAAATTTAATTTTTTTCCCTATCCCTTTACCTTTTTCTCCTCTGTGCTATGCATTTTGTGCCCTTCAGGATATTATCCTTTAATAATTCCTGTGTACTTCCAGGTATACTTTTTTTTTCTATGATTATTTTCAGATAAATATCATTAGTTAAGCGATGTCCATTTTCATCCATTTTAGTGTTTTTTCAGTTTTGAACAATTATTTCCATGCAACTATATAATTTCAAGCTGATCTTTAATTTTAACGTGAAGATAATGAAATGATTGATTGGAGTAAATGATGGCAGAAAAATTAATGATTGATGACATTAGTCACTCTGCATTTAGCTAATATATTTACAGCATACCAAAAGTAGCATGTCACCTGAAAATCTTGTCTTGCTTCTACATAGCTGAAAGACTTGTAGCATACAAAACTAAGTTTTTACAATTGCGTTTTATTGTACCATTATTATGAAACATTTTCTTTTAAGAAAGAATTACTAATTTTAGTAATTCAAATATGTGGGGTTTTTTTCATTCTTTCCAGTCAAGGAGATGATGTACTTTAAAAAAAAAAAGACAAAAAATCAGAGGATAATTTTAAATTGCAATGGAACTTTATAAATTTTAATATCAAGAAAGATTAGAGTTATGTAGGAAATGCTGTCTTGAGCTGGTTCCCTTTCTCATCCAGCTCATTCATTTATAGCTCAACTACTTACACTATCTTTGCTTTTTGATTCACCTCTCCAAGGGTAAGGGTACCCTGCAGGGTCTTTTGAAATAAAGCCATTAGCCAACTCACAAATTGCTCCAAAGCCAAATTAATTTGCAATAGCATTAAAGTGGCAAAATTCTGCCTCTGTCTCTGCATCTGATGAAGAGTTACTTAGGTTTAAAATTGAGTGTCGCTTGTCACCAGTGGCAGTGTCTGGAAAGGAGACGTAGCAACAATATGTAAGTTAGTAAAAACTAAAGGAGAAATGATAAATCAGGGAGACCAAATATCCTGGGTCAGAAATCTCACAGAAGTTCTGTAGCAAAGCCACAGGAAGTTTAGTAAATTCAGCGTCTGTTAAGGAATATCAATCCTTTCCTCTTTCTCCTCCTTCTTCTTCTTCTTCTTCTTCTTCTTCTGGTTTCTGGTCTCCTTTCATTCTTGTATAGTTGGTGTCTCGTCTGTTCGCTGATCTCTTGATTCAACAGTTCCTGTCCCAGGAGGTCACCGCCAGCCTTTAGGTGCTCACATTCTTCCAGCCCAACCCACGCTCTCGCCAGCAGACGTGGCCATTGACCCTTCAATTATTTTGCTTCTCCAACTGGCAGAAGCTCTTCACAACCGTTTGTACACATCTTCAGTATAACAACAGCCAAACCCTCTTTAGCACCTTCCATTTGGAGTATAGACAGAAGTATCTATGTTTTTTTTCTCCTAACCGGGACATTTCCCTACAGAGAATGTTCTTTACTTCATAGTTCTTGATTTTCTAAATTGGAGATGGCTGCTCCCTAGGACAGGCTCATTAGTGCATTTTCTGCTTTGTAAAAATTACCTCAGAGCTGTAGGTTTAGACCCCGCGTGTACTTTCATCTTGGTAATCTGATTTCTTTGGAAAACAATCCATCTCAAAAGTCAGCAGGTTCTTTTAAATAAATGAGCCAAGTGACCACTTATCCCTGAAAACAGAAGGGTTGCAGTGTGGCCTGATAATTATGAAAATTTGGATAGTAATTTAGTTCTCAGTGCAGAGAAATTTTCGAATTTCAGTGTTTAGTTTTTGTAGAGTGCAGATCCATATGGCTATGTATAGAAGTGGCTACAGGAGCAATTTTATCATTATTGTTTCTTCTCTCTGTAGCCTTTCCGGAGAAGAAACTTTGTCCATTTAAAGAGTGCCAACTCACAGAGAATCATCTTGATAAGATTTCTTGAGTTTGTTCATCTGTAATTCATCCATGTATTTATTATTATCCTTACTAATAAAGCTACTCATTCTGATTGCTGTTTAGTCATATTAGAAAAATCTGGTTTTAATCAGTAATATGATTTAATTATTAATTATTAAGAAGAAGCCTCTTAGCTTGATTGCTGCAGAGAATATCTAAGTTAGAATCAGAGCACTGTGTGGGCTGAAATGGACCTGGAAGAGGAAATATTTTTCCTAAGCTGGAGGTAGAAAACTCTAGTGGTATGCCTGGATAGCTATGGGAATGAAAATGTCTCTCTTAAAACATTTTAACAGGTCAACTACACCTCCACACTATGAACTAATTACATAATCTTGTGTTGGCATGGATATTTTGTGACAGAAGCCTTGAAGATAAATGACTATTTTCAGTTACAAAAGAGAATTATTTTTTTTTTCTCTTCGGTTTTCTTCCTAAAGCAAATAAAATATTTTTTTCTAAGGAGAAATATGTAGTTTATAAAGCTGTATGTTTTATTAGTAGATATTGTTCTGCAATATACGTGTGTCCAAGGATGTAGCTCATCTGCAGTTTTAGAAATAACATTTATTAAAGAAAACATACAAGTATTTTCTCCTTCAAGGTTTTATTCTTATGAAACTGGGAAAGGACTGATATTAATAACCCAGTGTGAGAGTCGTCATTCATCAGTTTGCCATTTTAAAGTACAGCATACACGTGGGCCTGTGAATATATGTGCTATCTGATAAATTCAGCTGTGCCTCCAGTGTATGATTACTGGGCAGAACTGTGGCCGTATTAATTTTCAAGGACTGTGGTTAACAGAGAAAAAAGGAAATAGTTTGTAGTAGATTTTTAGATCCTTTTTTACTATGTTGTGCTTCATATACAATGGGTGATGATGGTTATGATGATGATTATAATTTCTATTGTTGTTGTTATTATTCAATAAGATGCTTCACTCCTCTTGCCACGTAAGTAGGAGTCTTGCCCTAACCCTTCGCTCAGGAAGGTTTCAGCAGACTAAAGCAGCATAACTTTGATTTCTAGATCCCATTCCTGGCGGAAGGCATCCGGATTCATGGGGAGAAGGTGACAGAGGCGCTAAGGCCCTTCCATGAGCGGATGGAGGCTTGCTTCAGGCAGCTGAAAGACAAAGTGGAAAAACAGTACGGGGTCCGAGCTGTTGTAAGTTATCTCCTAACTTTCTGTGTCCTAAATATGTGGAATTCCTTTAAATTAGGAGCAACTGTATTTCTCTATTATAATTCCCATTGCCTGATTGATTTTGGTAGTCGTGTAATTATTAAGTACTGGGCAGACACTGTAAGAGGTGTTCAGAGAGCCTTGGTAATTTCATTGTCTAGCTTGGGAACAATTTCAAAATTGCCTAAATCTGTTCCTTGAAAGTAAAAGTAATACTTCAGTATTCCATTTTTAAGGAATTGGGGAAAAAAAAAAAAAAAAAAGCCACTGTAGCATGATTCTTCTAGAGCTGAATATCACCTTCCGTAGATGTAATTCCGTTTGAAAGGTGAGGGCTGTGCTGCTCTAGGGTTGTGAACGTACTCTGGCACCACTATACATGTACGCAGGCAGTAAGTAGATTGCTGCTACTTAATGAGATTTACTAGTGCCAGAGTTCACGCTTTTCTCATCCCAACAAGCTATTTTCAGTTGTTGCTTCATCTTCAAGGCACAGCCAAGAATTTGGCGATATTTCCCGTAGGGTTTTGTTCTGCTTTCAATTTGAGTGTTGCCCGAAGGAAGGAAGAGGACCAAAAGCCAGCATAAAGTTTTGTCCTTGAGGATATAATTGACTACTTAGTCAAAATTAGTGTGGATTGGGGGCCATTATATGAATCGGTTTTTAAAATTATTTAAGAACCTAAGATGCAACTGGTTAGAACTGCTCTAACACTGATTAGGAAGTGGTGACCTAATAAAATATTGAAGGCTGCCAGGGTGAGTTTTATCTTTGTCTAGTGGTAGTCCTGACAGCGCTGTTTTAAACACACTATAATGTTTAGGCTCCTTTCTGAAATTATGGCAGTGTGTGGATCTTGCATGTGCAGTGCGTACCTTCTCACTGCTCCAGAAAATAAAGCACATGTATTTACCATCGAAGACCATTTGTCCTCTAACGCAGAGGCAGCTGTTGTATCATGCATAGGTTGTCAAGATGAGTTGGCACACAGTCAACTCTCTCCTGCCAGCCCTGTGATGGCAAGTGCGGCTTCTTTCCTGCCTGGTGGCTCTGCAGCCCCCTCACACCTCGGCCAGGGGACACCCCATGCACCCTGCTTTGCTGGCGAGGAGGATGGTGCCACAGGATGCTGTGGTGCAGTCTCCAACCCTGCCTTTCCCTGGCACCCTGGAAACAGCTAAGGAACTTGCACTGTGTTCCTATGAACTGCCTTTTACTGAAAAAGCCAGCTGGTAGGTCCTAGCAGGTAAAGGAAATGGTCTCAGGTGGCAGGTATGTCTTTGCAAGTGAGTGGTGGCTTCCTTGTCAAAATGCTCCAGTTGGGGTTGGGTCATCATATTTTAAGGTGCTGCATCAATTAATGTGTGTGTTGAGGCAGAGGTTACTTCATGGGCTCAGATTTTGGAGGTTATCTCTGCAGCCACAAAGCTAAAAAAATCTGCCATGGTGGTTTTTGTTTTGCACCTGAAAACTTAGGATCTAAAGCACAGTTTCACAGAGAAGAGATCACAGAGGAAACGGTGTCCTCTTCATGCCCTTTCTGCCATTCTGTCCTTAAGCCCTCCAAGACAAGATTATCAGATGGGAGTTCCGTCCCAATCTAGTCCTTAATAAATTAAGAAATAAAAAATAGAGAAATAGGGGAAAGAATGAATTGATAATGATTACAAGTTCTGCAACTTTACTTCTGCCTTTTAATGAACCGTAGTCTCTACGCCTATTCTAAAAACAGTGAAACACTCAAGATGTCCTTGAACAGTCTTAAACCAGCGCCTTCCTTGTCCAGTTCTGATAGTGGTCACTAATGGGGACATCCCACCGAGTTTACAGGAGTCAAATAATTATAAACAGGGTGTGGATTTAGTTTCAAATTATCCGTAGAAAAACCCACAGGTATTTATTCTAAAGAGTGAATGTTTTGGGAAGCGGTGAGGGAGAGAGCTTCAGCTTTTTGCTCAGTGAGATGCGGAGCATCCTAGACTAACAAAGCGGCAAGAAAGATGCTACGGCAGGCAGGTCAGTAAAGAATGTGCAAGTAGTGTTGTTCCCTGAGTGCCCAAAACCTCAGTGGAATACTACATGCTACTAAAGTATCCTGTTTTATTTTATGGCAGGCCTTCCTTGAGAGATTAATTTTCACTTTTGACTATAGCAATGGCTTTTTTTAATGGGAACACTGAGATCTTATCTGGATCGTGCCAGTCTTTATGGTATCCTACTAAGTGGTGTTCCATTTGTAGTCTTTCAAATCCCATCTTTCTAATATATTTAGGAAGAAGAAAGTTCGAACAATAATTTATTCCTAAGGAGAACAGAAATAATTGACATTAATGATACTTGCATGTCATTCACCTCAATAATATACATTTACATCATCAGGGAGATGACTGGAAAGTCATACACAGGTGCTGTTACCTTTCTAATTTCAGTCTACCCACCAGTAAGAATTGTCAGGGTTGATGGAGCATTATCGCTTCTGTCTTCCTTGTACAAGGCCAATTTACCAGTAGTTGGCAGGGTGGAAAATATACCTGTAATTAAACAGCATGAGATTCTTATTTGTTGACTGAAAGAGTTCAATTATTTTATGCATATATCAGTCATTAATGACTAACAAAGCTTGTATAAATATTCAGAACTCTGAAATTATCTGAAACAAAAAAAAATCCTTCGTATATTTTCTTTTTAGCCTAGATGTCACTCTGCAAATTGGGTCTCTTGACATAAAGCTCCTCTTAGTGGATTTTTTTCCTTTTCATTTTGTTTTTTAAAATCTCCATTTAATTTAAATGTACTGACAGGGCCATCACTTCAATTGAAGAGATGGCTTAAAAAAAAGTTACTTGTAAAAAGCTCCTTTTTAAAGCCCAGATATAAAAATGCCTATAAATTCCATTGAAGCAAATGAATTATTGGAATGTGGTTAAAATTATATATATTTTCACTTAGTCCTTTAAATGGATTTTCTCTAGAACTGTTTTCCTTGTCATTAAATATGATGTATAATTAAATAATATAAAATTCCACATGGAAGGAAAGTCATCAAACCTTTCTGCATTTTTTTTCTGTAGGCAGATGTCAGCTACTTTGTGATTTAAGAAGTAAGATCTTATGTTTCTTTATTGCAGCTTTCAAGTTTGGATGATAGACGAGGCAGTCGGCCACGGTCTATGGTGAGATCCTTCACAATGCCGTCATCTTCCAGACCTCTCTCCGTTGCATCGGTGTCTTCCATTTCCTCTGACAGCACACCTTCTCGACCTGGCTCAGATGGGTGCGTAAGAAGTAGTCGTTCAGGGCTTATCTCTGTGAAGCACAATTTGGTGTGCAAACGGATAGGTTTTTAGGATTGTCTCAAAGTGGTCCAGATCTTAGTGCTATCACAGTGTTACTCCTTCCGATCTTAGGTGGTTTTTTGATGTCATAAGGTACTGTGAGGGTTTTTTGGTTGGGTATTTTATCCCAGATTTGTTCATCATCATAACTTAAAAATATCAATGCGATACAATGGTGTGAGTAACTGCGACGCGATGAGGATGGCGTTTCTGAGTGACAGGCTAATACTGGCTAAAAAATCCAACCTGTATAGCCATTTGTCCTTGTCCATTTCCTTGTCCTTTTCTTTAACCAAGATAAATATAATGCTCTTCTTGGCCCTCTTTAAAATAAAGTTAAACAAAATCCCCTAAGATTTCAAGCAAAAAACCCCAAACAAACAGGAGATAAATTGTCCCCTTTTAAAGTGTTGCAAGGGTAACAGTTCAGAAGTGATCCTTTGCGAAGTTGGAGATGAGATGTGTGTTCAGCCAGCCCTATCGCAGTTAACAGGTGGAGCTTGGGAGAAGGAAGGGATTAGCTAACTGCTCGATCATTTCTTCTCATTTTGCTGCCAGGGGAAGAGCTGCTTATAGCAAGATTGTACTTCAAGACTTATCAAGATATTTCACATGAGAACTGGGAATACTGTTGATAAGCCCTGTCTCACAGTCGCATCCATCAAAAGAACAAAATAATCTGTTTCCTTTCTGGGGTTTCCATGCAGCCTCAGAAGTCCCTTCTCCCCTCGGGCATTCCTGTAATCCAGAAACTCAATATTTGACCAAGGCAGCAGTTTTTTAAAGCCTCCTGAAGGACTGCTAACTTACAGAGATGTGCTAGAAACATTCATGTCCCTTGTGCACCTTCAGAGGGAGTTATTACCTGACTAGAGAGTAAAAGCAGCAAGTAAAATTAAATACAGTACCTAAGGCCCAACGTGATACTTACCTTGATTACAAACAGTTTATATACCCATTGGGAAGAACTGCAAACAGAGCGCAATTCAGCTCTCATTACATTACCTTCTCTAACATATACATGGTGAGTCACATTGATATGAATGTAGGACAGCAGAGATGATAATGCATTTTGACTAATTCATCCACAAAAGTTGCCTTGCTGGAACTTGGGATAACTACTATCCCACATTAGTGGGGAACTTATTTTATCTCAGAAGAAAAATGTTGGTTCTTTCCCTGCCTCCCTCTACCTCTCTCTCTTTTTCCCTTCAAAATCATAATATATATTTTTCTTTCCCCATTGGATGCTATTTTCTTAAATTTCAACTCTCCATGCCAGCTTTGTTTTAATAGATGTCACTTAGCAGTTTTGGAGGCTCTCATGAGTCCACTCAATATGTGTATTAAAAAAACCAAAACTTCACAAAGATCACAGTGCGGCTCAGCTCCTGCTCCGAGCCCAGGGCAATACAGCTGTAATACACATGAAGAAAATACAATGAGCAACTGAAAAGACCTGAAAAAAATGTTCAATTGCTTGATAGGTGGAGCAGGCGAAGAAAAATCATCAGATGTAAATAACATAATGAAAGACCTCAAAAGATCAAATGACTTAAAAATTATGTGGGTGGTTTGTCACAACTAACTTGGAAGAAGTTCACCCATGTATGTACCGTGGTTGATTTGGTTTATGATCATTTGTCCTCTCCTGCTTTCCATTTCCCTGCTTTTTATATGCTAATTCTGAGATTAAAAATGCAACTGAGAAAAACAATTAGAAGTGAAGCCAACAGACTGTGTTGCTGAGATCACCCAGTTTATATCTTATGCCATCTTCAGGTTCTCTTTCTTTGGAGCTTTGAAACAATAAGAAATCAAAACAGACATTGGCATAGTATGTGTTTTACATCTCCCAACTCTGTGTATAAATAATACTCTGATTTAAAAAAAAAAAAAGGACCTTTATTTGCTGCTTAAAATGGGACTTAGGTACAAATTTGAGCACTTACAAGTGGTGTTTGGAAGTGGGGGAGTCCCAGTGTGCCGGTGTGATTTGCAGTCCGTTGAAAGTCCTAATGTACTTCAAGTAGGAGCGTGGCATGCTAACCCATTTTATCACTGATACATTGCATACAAATTATTAATAGTACTAATAATAGTAATGCCTGGAAGTGAAGCAATTAATCATTGTCTGAAGAATGGCAATTCCTCTTGTAAACGTGCAATCAACCTGTGAGGCGGCTGTCACCGCCCTCCAGCCCAGCAGAAGTGGCTAAAATATGCAACTCACCTGGCTGAAAACACACAGCATCAGGAGAGGAGAGCTGTCTTCTGGTCTGGGCTTTGTAACCGATACCTCCAGTATTTCATAGCAAAGATTGTGACTTGTACACCCATGCATCACCACAGCATAGTAAATACTTCTCCAATGTTAAAAAGTAAGTTGCCTTCTTTTGTTTGGGGTTTTTGCTTTGGTTTCAGTTTTGTAATGTAATGATTTGAGACAACCCCTTAAAATCTGTCAGGGTAGTTTTAACTAGAGTGCGATTTTAGCAGTTTGTTTAGTTTACAATGAAAAAGAAATTATAAATTACTTTGTATAGCTAAAAATATTTTATCTTGGTAAAAGAAAATTATTTCTTTACCTTTTGTTTAAACTCAGCATTAAAAATGGTGACATGAGAGAGATTCCCTTAAATTCCTGAGTAAAAATTAGCCAAAAAGAGTTCCAATAAATAATGCTTTCCCTACTCTTAAAAAAGATCATTGAACCCCTAAAGAAAGTAGTCATAGACTGCAGAAATTGCAGAGCTGATGGTACTGGTATATCAGCCTTGCCTATATTCACACACTTGAAGCATTCCAGGTGGGAAAAGACATCTGCTTTTTTGGGAACTACCTTTGACCCTCATTATTCTCTGACCAATTTTTCTTCCCTGAGTATATCTGTAGTATCAGAACCAAGTAAGCTCAGCCCTCCTGTCTCCCTCTCACCAGGTGGGGAGCAGAGGTGTGGATCTGTGAGTATGTGTGTGCACACTCGTGTGGATATGCGTGTGCTCACGCACACAAAACCGAACATACACACACGGTGTGTTATGGACAGGAATAGAGCTTGTGTCTGTGGTTAAACCTCTCTATACCTCGTGCTTTTGTGCAATGTATAGGCGTTTCCTTTGCATTAAGGGTGGTGTTCTTTGCTTTGTTGTGAAAAGGTGATGTGATTTTGATGAGTTACAAGATTTAGAAAGCATTTTGTGTCGTGCACGCTCAATAGAAAATCCCTACACCTCTGCAAAACAATTATTCAACTGTTATTCCTTCTCTGGGGAATAAAAACATCCTCTTCCTCCACCAAAAAAAAAAAAAAAATATTCCAGGACTCTAGGGTCTTAAAGAAATCTTTAAAGCCATTGGTAACCATATGGACTGCCTCCAGGGTACAGGGGAAGTAGAGGTGGCAGTTCTTGAATGCATTGTACAATCAGCTGCGCCCGCATAGTGCTGAATTCCACTGGAGTTTTCAGGCATCTTTTGGCACGCCTGCTGTCATGCCCCACTATACATAGTGGGAGTGCTGAAAGAGAAACTCATTTTTATGTAAATCACATACAGTGAAACTCAGGAGTTTATGTAGCTGTAAACCAGTAAATTTACTACAGAGAAGGGGAATGCGCAGTACTGGTTCTTCAGCAGTTCTGCAGTAAATTTTATTATAAGACAATTATGACCTTCTGCCCCCCTCTTTTTCTCTCTAATGAGTTTTCCTGGATTAGGAAAGCATCTTTAACTGAAGCGAGATTTTGGGAAATACGTAAATTTAATTTAGGTGTTTTGAAAATAGTATTTAATTAATCTAACCAACAACAATTTTCTTTAGGTTTGTACTGGAACCCCTGCTGCCGAAAAAGATGCATTCTAGGTCTCAAGATAAATTGGACAAGGATGACCTAGATAAAGATAAGAAAGAGAAGAAGAAGGAGAAAAGGAACAGCAAGCATCAAGAGATATTTGATAAAGAAATTAAATCTACTGATATTTCTCTGCAGCAGTCTGAAGCAGTGATCCTTTCAGAAACGGTAACTTTATTAGCAAGTAATGCTTTATCTAATTCTGAGCAGTGTTCTTTCTCCTCTTCAATAAAAATGTTGAATTTTATGCTTCAGTTTATTTTTAGACCAAAAATAGCTCTTAAGGGAATATGCTACGTTGTAAATATAGGTGATAATTAAAAAAAAATATATACATTTTATTTACAGTGTAAAAAATATCTCATATGAAACTCTTACTGAAAGGTGTGTATGACTGTTTGATAAAATGGACAGATAGTATATCCTCAGTAAAATAAATGCTACCATTTTATAAGCCTTTCAAATTTATGTTTCCTAATAGATGGTGATGGGTTTTCTCATCTTTCAGCTGACTACTGCAAGACACTTTTTGGTGGAAATGTTACAAGGTCATTTTGTGCATTGCAATTACATATTCTTGAAAGGCTATTTTGAGAAGAAAATCATAAGCAGTTCCACTGGTGGCTGTATGTGAGAATATTAACTAAAGCGCATATCTCTTCTGCTTGGTGTATACTTAATTCATTGAAACGGTCCTAAAGGCTTAGGTGACTTGAGAAGTTTTAGCTCTGAAATTGAAAGCAAGGCCATTTTAAGCTGGAGCAGGGAGTGTGTGAACTAACTGTAACCTCCAAATCTCTGCCTGGACACCTGTTTTGAGGCCAATAGTTTAAAAATTGCCTTCCAGAAGTAAGTGTAATGTTCTTTTAAGGACTCATACGGGTACTTGTAGAGCCAACTTTTAGCTGTGCAGTCTTTCATTGGTGTCTGTGTCATTTACATTGGACTATTGAAACGATTTCTCTCTGACTTGTGATGATTAGATGCTCTAATTCCTTCACGTTGCTATTTATGGCAGAACATTACTTAGATGTTCAGCTATAGTTCCTCTGTTTGCTGTATGGATTTGTTCCTTGTTTTCCATCCAGAGATGAGCTAATTTTTCAGATTTGTCTGCTGACAGCTTGGAAGATCAGAGTTGTTTTCTTTGATGTGACCTTAGGCTCATTATTAGGTCAGCAAAAACTCAGATGAAATCCCTCTTGTTCGTGCCAGGCTTTTCACCCAAACTCCTTTTAAGCCAGTGAGTTTTTCCATTGACTTCAGTAAATTTTGGATCAATGCTGCTTGTTTTTAAGTGGAGGTTCCTCCTGCCAAAGCAGTCAGCTGAGCATCATTAGAGAGTTAGGGATAGGGGTAGAGTTAGGGTTAGACAGCAAAACCATTTTGCGTAGATTTCCTTACGTCTCATCTTTCTGAGGAATGCATTCAACTCTGGACATAATAGGCACATTGCAGCAGTTGTATTTTGACTAAGCCTGAACATTGCAATGGCAAGGCTTGCACTCACATCTTCCAGATCCCCAGACAAATTGTCAGAGTTTGTGGGAGAAAAGCATTAGCCACAGAAGAAGAAAGTTGTATTTTGTAGCAGCTCAGTCAACTGGACTTGCAAAACTCCGTGAGAGCAGATGGGAAGCATCCAAGGATGCTGGAAAGCTGGTTGATGTCACTGCAAGGTCACTGTCATGGCTGACAGGGTTTGGTCATTGGAGAAGATTGCAAATTCTGGCTGGAAAGGACATTATAACCCTTTGAGGTTTATTCCCATTTGTCATATGAGGAACAAAAGTAAGCAAAGCCCAACATGGTTTGGCTGAAGTTTTCCACTCTTCACACTCAAGAGCTTTCAATGAATGACTGGTATGACTCATTTTCCCTTGGTTATACAGAGATTAGATGTCAGAATTAGTGTCTTGCAGTTACTTTGATCTACTTGAAATCCACAGATCAATAATATGAAAAGGAGCTCACTGGTGAGAGAAAAACCCTCAGTTTTTGGTATGTGCACACCACTTGGTGTGCTCCAAAATGACCAAGTCAGTTTTTAATGGTTGGTGTTGATGTGGTTCATTTTTTCTTTTAGTTGAAATAGAGGAAAAACTTATGAGATAAGTTTACAACAGTAGTTGAACAATTCTCACTGCTGTCTTCAGGAATTTTGTACAGATAATGTCAAGCAGTTTAAAGATAAAATTTGTCTTGTCTTAAAACTTTTCCACTCTGGAGACATAAGTCCCCTACTGATGGCATAAAAGAGAAATTGTTAGCTTCTGTGGGTAAGAAATCAACTTTTCCATTGTTCTACTTTTGTGGGCTGCACTGTGTGCAAGTTTTCGGTTTTAAGTTAAAATTGCTCCCAAAGCACTGTTACTGCTGTGCTTTATGAAGAAAAAGGCATTTCTCTTGCATTAGGAGCTTGGTAGCAGGCTTAAAAAAAAAGATGATGACGAAATGGAGGCATTAAAATATAAGCACTGGATTTTTTTCAAAAAAAGAATAGAATCCAGATTTGAACAGAAATGGAAATTAAGATAAAGATTGAAAGAGCTTTAAAGTGAGATTTTTGTAATAAACTACTATTAGTTACTAGGGTTTGTATTTAGTTACTGGATTCCTTCTGTTGAGAATTTTAAAACTCTCTTGTACCATTACTTGTTCAATTACAAGATTTCAGTTACTCGGTGAATCTCCTAATGGATCCTTAGTTCTGAATTCTAAAATATCTGGGAGTTTTACAGCCAAAGACATGCTTTTCTTCAGTATGATGACAGTTTATAAGTCCCTTCAAGAAAACGGGTAAAAGAGTGACAGCCGGCTTGGATTTGTCAACACCAGATTGGTCAATCCCTTCTTTCTTCTCCCTGTGATAGAGGAAGATACTCTATAGGTAGGAATGATGTGACAGATCCCACATGTGCCGACTTCACTGTGACTTCTGAGGGACTGTTCATAAAGGCTTGTGGTGACAGGAAGAGGGGGAACGGGTGTAAACTGGAAAGGGGGAGATTTAGGCTTGATATTAGAAAGAATTTCTTCCCCATGAGAATGGTGAGGCCCTGTCCCAAGTTGCCCAGGGAAGCTGTGGCTGCCCCATCCCTGGAGGTGTTCCAGGCCAGATTGGATGGGCCTTGGGCAGCCTGAGCCAGTGGGAGGTGTCCCTGCCCATGGCAGGGGAGTTGGAACTGGATGATCTTTAAGATCCCTTCCAACCCAAACTATTCTATGATTCTGGCACATCTCACATGATGTTCCCATGAGCAAGACTGGGCAATGAAGTCTGGTCTAAGATGATGCTGAAGGATACATAGCAGCCTGGGAAAAACTGCTCTCAACGTTGTCATGGGTGAGACACAGTAAATGAGAACTCATGATGGATTTGAATAGTGGGATACGTCAAAATAATCTATGTGCGGAAGCACATGGCTCTGACTCATTGCTGTTTAATAATAAGAGGGTTCAATGTGTGTCGCTTCTGTTGCACCAGGTGTCATCACAGTTTACAGCCAGCCCACGCCAGTTGTAGCTGGCAAGCAGCAGGCTTGTTCTTGACAGTTTAAAAGTCCAGTTTCAGATATTCACCTCACATGCATGCTCACACCCAATTATCTGTTGCCTAACAACACACGTATTCTAAATTATTCTTCACCCACCACAAATAGGTTGTTATCAGTGGTTTGCTTTCACAAGGGAATGATGCATCAATAACCTTATATATGAATCTGACTGGATCCTGTATTCTTCACTACTAATTGGTTTCTGCGACATAATTACAAACACAATGCCAAGCGTACAGAGACTATCAAGTGAGAGACACAGCGGGTATGTCAGACAGCGGTCATTCCCATTTCGGCAGAACTTCTCTTCTTTTCAAAGATTATACTGTCTCACAAAGTGAGTGTTTCCACCACTGTGATGGACTTCTTATATAGGAACTTATTTTGTCACCAATCAAATGAATTGTCATAGAATAATGTAGGAAGATGATAAAATTGCAGGATTATTTCCTGGAGTTTTTACCTTTTCTCTATAAAGGAGCATTCAGAGGCCATTTTGTTTAGTTGTATGGCTCAAATACTTTTTTCCAGATTTCACTGTACTCCTAATGAATTTACTGACTGATCAAAACCAAGCCCTAATTACAGAGATCTGGTATTACTATGATCTTATCAGAAGATAAATTAAGCACTTTGGTATGTGAAGATGATCAGTAATGTCTTTATAGTTTTCAAGAGTTTTTTTATCTTCTTTTAAGTATGACATAAACCTCTTTAACATAAATTTTCATTGTTAATTCTTTGATTCCATGAGCTGATAGCAAACCTAACATTGAAGCCAGGTAGTTAACAAGACCACTCAAAAGCTTGCGTTGGATATCAGAATATCGCGGTGTATGTTTTATTGATTTAATGGCATCTAACATAACTCACTATTGATCTTGCTTTCATTAGCCAAAAAAAAAATAGCAATAGGTTCATTATGGATTAGTGGTCCCCGGAGAGTTCTTATTCCCTAGCGAAACCATGATTTATGTGAAGCTTTAAGAAGAGAACCAAACTTGTCAGTCACAGAAGTTGTTGAAATTTATTTGACATAAGTAGCTACAGACAAGGTTAACTGGGGAGCTTGATTCTAGTTGTTGCTTTTTCTCTTCATCTAGTTGTTGCATTTCTCTTCATGCATCTTCCATGCAAATCATGGAATTGCAGCTTTCCTAATCAATTAGTCTGTTTTCTTTAGTTTCTTTTTTATAATTACAAGCCTCTGAGAAGGTGATTACTGTGCTTACCCATTCTACTAAAAATAGAGTTGAAAAGATCTTGAAAGAAGAAACCTTTGGAGTCCTTAGGACTTGAACGTTAGTTTTAGGCAAATTTCTGAAAGGTTACTCTGAGATCTTGATGAACTTTCCAAAATTATGTACTTTGTGGTCATTCATTTCTCATAGAAGGGTCTCAGAGAAACAGCCTTTTATGCAAACCCTCTTAGAGTTTGTTTTCTGAAAACAAAAGGAAGCACTCATGCCTCACATTAGATTTCTCCTTCGCAATGTACGATTTAAAAAGAACATTGTGAAACGACAAAATTCTTCAACAAAGCCTAAGTTGCTCGTGGCGTTTTCTGTTCTGTCCTAATGCAGCACCTTGGCTCTTCCTCCTGTCTTAGTTTCAGGCTGCTGCTCCGTTTTCTGTGATCTCCTTGCAATAAAAAACTTCTTTCTTCACTAATACTACAGGAAATATGGGAGCTGGTCGATGGATAACAAATAGTAGAGCTCAGAATTAAACTCAGTGAGAGGAGTCACCTTAACAAAAGCATTAGTTGCCCATCAGATTACAAGTATAATTTCAGGGTTTCTGATGGAAAAATTGAAATGGATTGTGAAGCAGACAGAGCAAAACGATAGGGATATTTCAGTGTATTAAATATAAACACAAACATGTACCATCAAGAAAGTGTTTCTGGACAAATGTTATCTTCCTCAGAAGGGGGTTTGACCGTACATACAATTAGAGAAAAATTGTAAAAGAGAGGTAGAGCCGAGTGAGAAGAAAGAAAAGATTTTGAATGCTGTATAATATTAAGTAAGGACGCAGACTTCCTTAGCTGTTTTCAAGCAAGTGTTTGGGGAATTGGCTTATTGCTTCACAAAAAACAGGCCAGGCTACAGGAAGGTGTGTGCATTAAGTCTCATTCTGATTCCTGGGAAGAAGAGAAGAACACTTGGAGCTCTGGAATACTGCATTAAATCAGAAGAATTTGATGTGATTGTTGCCCTCTTACTGTTTAGGAGGTAGTGAGGAAAATGTAGCAATTCCAAAGTCTGTCACTCGGTAACAACACTTTATAGTATTCCTTTACTATCTCACCTTGACGAGCCCTAGTGGTACAGGCCAGTATCTGCTCCTACTCGTGCCATGCTGCGTTGAAACAACTAGGATTTTCGTTGCTTTTATCCTTGTACAGATCAGCCCACTAAGACCACAGAGACCAAAAAGCCAAGTCATAAACATCATTTCAAGTGAAAGACGTTTCTCCGTTTCTCCGTCACCTCCCAGCTCCCAAGTGACTCCACCCCCAATAACACCACGGACAAAACTTTCTTTCAGCATACAGTCCAGTAAGTGTTTCATTTCAATTAAATTTTATTTTCCTAGAATATTAATGCAGAATAACTTCTGTTGGGGAGGTTGGTTTCCTGACCATTGCGTTATGGCTTGATTTGAGTTCTTTGAGTTAGTTTTTCTGTCTGCACAATGGGATTGATGTAGGCACATTAACTTGCTTCTCAATGTCATGCTCCTTGCATTTGTTAGTAAAAATCATTTCAACATTTCTTAAAAGTAAGAAAAATTGTTGCATTGGAAAAGTTTATTTTCCTTTTCAAGTAATCGTTAACAATTACTTAGGTATGGAGTAACTGTCAAAAATTAGTGTTGTACTTGATTCTGTATTGGATTTACAGTATTTCAGAGCATAAAGGCTGAAAAAATATTTTCATGTAATTGTACCTTAAAAGAACTTTTATTTGCTAGGTAGTGAGGACAAGGCAGATGGGGGGGAAAGAAGTCAGTCTTTTTGATGTATTTTTGTTTGACATCTATCAGTTTTTCTGTAAAATATCATATGTTTGCATCATTCTTCAGGAAATTCTATTGCAAAGCAAGGTGTAACACACAACCTGATTATTTTACAGTGTTGTTTTCCAAAAACACTGATTCTGGGTTTTCAGTTGATAGCAGGTAAACGAAAAGAACTCCATCTTTATGTTAAATGTACCTAAATGCTAGAACAGTAGTCAAGAGGAAAATGTTAGTAGAGAGAATAGATAATCCGTTTTAAGAAAAAAAATCTTGTTTGATCAAGATCACTTTGTTTTCTTTATTTTTATTGACACTCAAAAGCTTTTCCCTTAAAGAGTGTTTTAGAAAGCTCTTGTTGCCAGTTGCAGGCATATGTCCCGTGAGCAGGAATGTGTCTGTTCTACAAATCTACAGCAACAGATTTGTCTTCTAAAAGGCATTTGGCTTTGTTTTAATGACTTGAAATTGTTGGTTGCAAACACATGGAAGAGGG